>NW_027361726.1:25935000-26535000 GCF_039654945.1 Dendrobates tinctorius | reverse complement strand
AGATAAAGTTGTCAGCAAGAGAGGATAAGAATTTCCTTGACCTGTTAGTTTTGCCTGAGAGAGATTCCCAACAAATGTCTGGATAGTTGAAATCTCCCATGACAACTACCGTATTTTCCGCTTTGTAAGACGCACTTTTTTTCCCCAGAATTTGGGGGGAAAACAGGGGTGCGTCTTACAAAGCGGACATGCCTTACCTAGGCTGTGATCGGGGGTGTCCGGCGGTTGCTGGCCGCTGCTGCGGGTGTGTCCGGTGCCGCGTTGTGTGCCCGTCGATGCCCGGGGCTCTGCCAACATTGTGCGACAGGCCAGAGCCCCGGCATTTCCTCGGTTCCCTGTGTGCCGGTAAAAAGATGGCCGCCGGCGCGTGCGCAGATGAGATCTCGGGACCCAGTTCTCGAGAGATGAGATTTGAAATCTCATCTCTCGAGAGCTGGGTCCCGAGATCCCATCTGCGCACGCGCCGGCGGCCATTTTCCCTGGGTTCCCTGTGTGCGCGTGGTGGTGCCTGTAAAAAAATGGCCGCCGCGCGTGCGCAGATGGGATCTCGGGACCCAGCTCTCGAGAGATGAGATTTCAGATCTCATCTCTCGAGAACTGGATCCCGAGATCCCATCTGCGCACGCGCCGGCGGCCATTTTTTTTTTTTTACCGGCACTTCAGCGCACATACAGGGAACTGAGGAAATGCTGGGGCTCTGGTCTGTCGAACAATGTCGGCAGAGCCCCGGGCATCGATGGGCACACAACGCCGCACCGGAGGCACCCGCAGCACCGGCCTCCAACCGCCGGACAAGTGGAGAAACCTGACACCAGCACAAGACTCTGCAGCAGCAACGGCACACATCGGAGCCCCCCTCATCCCTGAATGCGGCCTGCAGCATCACTCCACGCCTGCCTCCTCCAGCAGCGAGCCTGGGACCCCGCTACACCGCAGCCACCAACCCTGGTAAACAATAAGATGCAAGGATTATAAGAGGCACCACCATTTTATTAAAAAATATTTTTTTCTTATTTTTCTCCTCAAAAATTGTGGTGCGTCTTATAATCCGGAGCGTCTTATAAAGTGAAAAATACGGTATGTCATATTTTTTGGAGAACTTGGCCATTTGATGCATAAAGAGTTCATCCATATCTTCAGCTTGCACAGGCGGCCTGTAGTAAATGCCTACAAAGGTGTCCTTTCCATTGTTCTGTCCTTGTATTCTTACCCAAACAGTTTCCACAGAACTCCCAGTCTCTGATCCCGTACTGATCCTGAGTTACCTCCTGTATTATACCCCAGAGCTGCACTCACTATTCTGCTGGTGCAGTCACTGTGTACATACATTACAGTACTGATCCTGAGTTACATCCTGTATTACACCTCAGAGCTGCACTCACTATTCTGTTGGTGCAGTCACTGTGTACATACATTACATTACTGATCCTGAGTTACCTCCTGTATTATACCCCAGAGCTGCACTCACTATTCTGCTAGTGCAGTCGCTGTGTATATACATTACTGATCCTGAGTTACATCCTGTATTATACTCCACAGCTGCACTCACTATTCTGCTGGTGCAGTCACTGTGTACACACATTACATTACTAATCCTGTACTGATCCTGAGTTACATCCTGTAGATCTTTTATTCTAAAAATTTAAAATATAATAATAATAACAGAAACATAACATAGGACTATCAGCCAGACAATAATCAGTATAATGAACACTGGTCCAGTTGCTCAGTCTCTCCTCACACACATATTATATATACAGGATAATAACTCCTTACACCTTCTGGTCAAGTCACGAAACTAAACAATAACCACAAACAAATAAAATAAACAATAGCAAACAAAAACTATATATATATGCTTTTTTTGTTATTATTTCTACACATACAGCTCTGGCAAAAAATAAGAGACCACTGCAAAATTTTCAGTTTGTCTGATTTTTCTGTTTATAGGTATATTTTTGAGTAAAATGTAAATTGCTCTTTTATTCTATAAACTACTGACAACATGTCTTCGAATTTCCAAGCACTAAATTTTGCATTTATTTTTAGAAAATGAGAAATGGTCAAAAAAACAAAAATTGAAGTGCTGGCAGACCTCAAATAATGCTAAGAAAACAAGTTCATAATCATTTGGAAACAACAGCAGTACTAATGTTTTAACTCAGGAAGAGTTCAGAAATCAATATTATACCAGTGCTTTGGATGCATTCAGTTTGTAATAGGATACTGACGCAATCTCCTCTAGTTCAGCCATGACGGCCGAGAACGACCGCTCCAGGTCCACACAGGCTATGATAACATCGTCCGCGTAAAGACCGATCTTGTGAACAGCCGGGCCCACCATCAGACCTGAGATATCAGAGTTAAGATGGAATTTCTTCGCCAGTGGCTCCATGCATAATGCAAATATAATGGGGGATAGTGGGCATCTCTGCCGCGTCCCGTTGGTGATCAAAAAGGGGGTAGATACAAACCCAGAGGCTAGGACTCTGGCAGATGGGGTGGAATATATGGCTAAAATCGCCGAAAGGATGGGGCCCTCCAAACCAAACTTCCGAAGAACACTTCCCAAATATCCCCAGTGCACCCTGTCAAAGGCTTTCTCAGCGTCCAAGGACATCAATGCACTGGGGAGGCCCGACAGCTCCGCCACCCTAATGAGATTCAACATTTAGCGGGTACCATCCTTGGTTTCCCGGCCAGCCACAAAACCAACCTGGTCAGGAGAGACAAGAGAGGAGATTATTAAATGAAGGCGGGAGGCTAGCAATTTGGTACCGTACATACTCGCGTATAAGCCGAGATATTCAGCCCATTTTTAGGGGTGAAAGTCCGCCTCTCGTCTTATACGCGAGTCATATACCAGGGTTCGGCCGGGCGGGGGTGTAGGAGATCATACTCACTTCTCCTAGCGGCTCATTACATATGTGCATATGTAATGAGCAGCACCATGTGACCGCTGAAAGCAGGAAGAACAGCGCCCAGAAGATGACATAAGCACGGGGGGCTGCAAGAGACAAGCTAGGAGAGGTGAGTATAGCGGAGGGAGCCATATTCACCTGTCCCCCGTTCCACCGCTGCGCGTCGCTCTGCTGTCTTGCTTCCTCTAGCAGTGACGTTCAGGTCAGAGGGTGCCATGACGTAGTTAGCAGGCGCCTTCTGCCTGAACAGTCACTGTGCAGAGCCGGCAACGCTGGGGAGCAGCAGCTGCAGCAGCAGGGACAAGGTGAGTATATAGGTTTTTTTTTTTAATTGAGGCAGCGGCAGCAGCAGCATTATATGGGGCCACTAATAACTGTGCATCATTGTAAGGGGCCGCTCACTGTGCAGCATTATAAGGGGCCACTAATAACTGTGCATCATTGTAAGGAGCCGCTCACTATGCAGCATTATAAGGGCCGTAGCTTCGGCATTTTCCACCCTAGGCTTATACGCAAGTCAGTAAGTTTTCCCAGTTTTTTTGTGACAAAATTAGGGGGGTCGACTTATACACGGGTTGGCTTATACACGAGTATATACGGTATATATCTTTAAATCACAATTAAATAAAGCAATGGGTCTAAAATTCCCAGGACTATCAGGGGTCTTACCTGGCTTAGGGCGAGTGGTAATAGTAGCTTCCAAATTAGGGGCAGCAACTTTGCCTGAATCCTGCCAATTTGAAAACAACCTCAATAGATATGGGGCCAGAAGTTCCTGAAAAGTGCGATAATATTTATTTGATAGTCCATCCGGACCAGACGTGGTGTGTAGCTTACTGCTTTTAATAGTTTTTTTGATCTCCTCCTCTGTAAATGGGGCGTTTAACAATAGTAATTGTTCTTGGGATACACACCGTAAATTAACTGATTGCAGATATGAATCGATTGCTACCTGAGTGGGTTGACAGGTCTGTGGGTCAGAATGTAAGTTATATAAATGGGAGTATACCAGTCCTCTTGACTGGACGTGGCAAGGCATTGCAAAAATTTGTTCTAATGACTGGTCCGTTCGATCTGACCATTGGTCTCTGGATGGTAAGCAGACAAAAAGGACAGCTCTCATAACCAGCCTGCCGGGAATTTGTGCCTTTGCCAGTTCCTGATAAACCAAACAACCTTTTACAAAACGCCCTCCAAAACCTGGACACAAACTGCACTCCACGGTCAGACACCACATTCAAGGGCACACCATGCAAACGAACCACATGTTGAACGAACAACCTAGACAAGGTCTTAGCAGAGGGTAGTGCCACTAAGGGTACAAAGTGTGCTTGCTTCATAAACCTGTTCTCCACCACCCAGATGACAGTATTACCCTTGGAGGGAGGAAGATTGGTGATAAAATTCCATGGACAAATGTGTCCATGGTCTATCAGGAACTGACAACGGCACCAATTCCCAGGTCGGCCGGTTATGAGAGCTCTTAGTGCGGGCACAACGTTCACAGGCAGACACAAACCTCCTCACATTAGATGTAAACGAGGCCCACCAAAAAACCCTTGTAATGGCCCCATGAGTAGCCGAAATCCTCAGATGTCCACTCAGCGCCGAATCATGGAACCTTTGGAGGACTCTGAGTCGAAGTTGAACTGGAACAAACAATTTTCTCTCTGGCTTGGACGAGGGAACTTGGGACTGGACTTCCTGAATCTCCGGTTCCAAACCTGCAGACACATAAGCCACCACCACCCCGGGTTGAAGAATGGAGGATGGAGGCTCGGGGGGAGAAACTTGGTCCAGACTTCGAGACAAGTCATCAGTCTTCACATTCTTGGATCCCGGATGAAAAGTGATCAAGAACTGGCACCGAGAAAAAAACTGTGACCATCTGGCTTGCCTGGGGGTCAACCTTTTAGCAGACTCAATATACGCCAGATTCTTGTGATCCGTAACTATAGTAATGGGATGAACCACCCCCTCAAAAAAACGACTGATGAAGTTTTTGAAATCCGCAGGGGCATTGGTCAGACCAAATGGTATAACTAAATTTTCAAACAGCCCTTCTGAGGTGAGAAATGCAGATTTCCACTCATCCCTCTCCCGCACCCGGATGAAGTTATATGGCTCCCACAAGTCTAGTTTTGAAGACCATTTGGCCGCTGATGATTGGATACACAAATCGAGAATGAGTGGGAGGGGATATGTGTTTCCTACAGTAATCTTATTTAGTTTCCGAAAGTCAAGGCATGGGCGGAGACCACCATCTTTTTTTTTTTTAAACCTGCAGCAACAGGAGACACAGAAGGGCAGATATACCCCTTGCGGAGACTCTCAGATATGTACTCCTTCATGGCGACCCGCTCGGGACCAGAAAGGTTAAACAATTGGGCATTAAGCAATTTAGCCCCAGGAATCAGGTCAGTGGCACAATCAAAAGGGCGGTGCTGTGGTAACCCCTCGGTCTGACTTTCAGAGAACATGTCCTCAAAGTCCTTCAGGTACTCCGGAATACCCTCCAGACAGACTGACTACAAAGAATTCAGACATTTGTTTTCACAGTTGGATCCCTATTTAACAATCTCCTGGGCCTCCCAGTCAATGACTGGATTATGACATTGCAGCCCAGGAAACCCCAAAACCCAACCAGCAGGGAGGATGTCCAGAACGAAAAAGGCTATATGCTCCAGATGAAGAGACCCCACCTTAAGGACAAACTCTTTAGTAACAGAGCGGATCCCATCCTTGGTGAACAGGGTTGAGTCAATAGCCACCACTTTTATGGGTTTGTCCAACCTGACTGTCCCTATCTCACAGTGGGCCACCAACCTCGAGTCAATCAAGTTCACTGAAGACCTGAAATCCACAAAAGCAGAAGAGGGAAAA
Organism: Dendrobates tinctorius; assembly: GCF_039654945.1. Taxonomy (NCBI): domain Eukaryota; kingdom Metazoa; phylum Chordata; class Amphibia; order Anura; family Dendrobatidae; genus Dendrobates; species Dendrobates tinctorius. The sequence goes on along the minus strand of NW_027361726.1, from coordinate 26,529,196 downwards.
AAAAACAAACAATTGTTCACACCAACTTCCACTTTTAGCAATAGCTTAAAGGCTGAGGAAAAAAGTACCTGTACATCTGGGTAACCTCCTCAGCAGTTACCCAGACCTAGTCGTTTCCCGAGATGTTGGAATCTGGGGGACAGGAGGGATAGTCCTTTATCCAATGACCCAGCTCTCCACAATAAAAGCAGAGTGTTTTCTCTCTGTGGCGACTCGTCTCCTTTTCCTTCATGGAGACAGCCCCCACCTCCATGGGCGCAACCAACAACGAAGGCTCCGGTTTTAGTGGCAACAGAGGAGCATCTCATTACACAACACCTCTCTCTCTCTCTCACCCTGCGGTCCATACGGACACCTGGGTCATGGCCTCCTCCAGAGAGTAGGGCGGTGGGTGCAGGGCCAAGGCATCCTTTAAATGCTCGGAGAGACCCCGTCGGAATAGCCCACTGAGTGCCGAGTCGTTCCAGAAAACCTCGGGTTCCCATTGCCTGTACCCGGAACAGTACCACTCAGCTAAGCGCTTTCCTTGGGTAAGACTCCTAATCGAGTCCTCTGCCAATGTCATCCGATCAGGTGCATCGTATATAAGATCCAAGGCCTCGAAGAACCAATCAACAGACATTCTCTCAGGGGAGGCAGGAGATAGGGAGAAAGCCCAGGATTGCGGCCCATCACGTAATAGGGAAATAACTATCCCCACCCTTTGACCCTCATCACCTGAGGGCGTAGGGAAAAAAGTAATTTACAACTCTCTTCAAATACTCGGAATTTTTCTTATCCCCAAAAAAGGTATCCGGAAGTTTGACAGAGGGTTCAGGAGAGGACAAGGAAATATTAGCCACAGTGTCCTCCCCATTGCCAGACGAGGAAGAGGATTTCATTAGGGTTGGGGATAAGGTTATTGTTAAGATTGGGGTTACAGCTAGGGTTTGGATTAGGGATAGGGTTGGGATAAGGGTTAGGGTTGTGGTGTTGGGGTTATGGTTGCGTTGTTGGGGTTACAGTTGTGGTGTTGCAGTTATGGTTTTGTTGGGGGTTAGGGCTGTGTTAGGGATGGCATTAGAATTGGAGAGTTTCCACTGTTTAGGCACATCAGGGGGTCTCAAAACGCGACATGGTGTCCACCATTGATTCCAGCCAGTTTTGCATTCAAAAAGTCAAACGGTGCTCCCTCCCTTCTGAATCCTGCCATGCTCCCAAACAGTGGTTTTCCCCCACATATGGTGTATCGGAGTACTCGGGAGAAATTGCACAATAAATTTTGTGGTCCATTTACTCCTGATACCCTTGTGAAAATAAAAAAGTTTGGGTCCACAGTAAATTTTTTATGAAAAAAGTTAAATGTTCATTTTTTCCTTCCACATTGCTTTAGTTCTCGTGAAGCACCTGAAGGGTTAATAAACTTCTTGAATGTGGTTTTGCGCACCATGAAGGGTGTAGTTTTTAGAATGGTGTCAGTTTTGTGTATTTTCTGTCATATAGGCCCCTCAAATTCACTTCAAATGTGAGGTGGTCCCTAAACAAAGGTTTTGTAAATTTTGTTGGAAAAATGAGAAATCGCTGGTCAACTTTTAACCCTTATAACGTCCTAACAAAAAACATTATGTTACCAAAATTGTGCTAATGTAAAGTTGACATGTGGGATATGTTATTTATTAACTATTTTGTGTGACATGACTCAAATTTCCATTTTTTTCTTACATAAATGCAATACATGAAGTACAATATGTCCCGAAAAATTATTCTCAGAATCAGAGGGATATGTTGAAGTGTTCCAGAGCTATAACCTCATAGCGTGACAGTGGTAAGAATTGTAAAACGTGGCTTGGTCATTAAGTACAAAATTGGCTCTGTCACTAAGGGGTTAATGTGAGGGACAAGGGAGAATCCATTATGGATTATAAGTTCGGGAGACTCCAGGAATGTGCCCCCACCCTTGCGTTCCCCCAGGCCATAAAAGGCAATGCAATTTTTTTCTTAATTAAAAATCCAGGGACAAGCTCTTTGAAGCTCAGGTCCCCACCAATTAGCACAAGGGTGCGAACTCATGTGCAGCTGCAGTCAGCTGGCTCCCTTTGTCTGACTGAAGCACATGGAGACACTGTTGTACAACAAGTCACAGCAGGCTCTGAGGTATTGAATCTGGAAAATGACCTACAATAACAATGCAATATCTCTGAGACTAGCCGAGCACATAATCCGAATCGGCGTTCCTTCCACCATATGCCTGTGCTCGGCAGCCACCTGTAGCACTCTGCATTATGGAGTTATAAAGCAAAGCTAACAGGAATTACATACGGTAGGCATATTTGGTCTCTATGCGCAGATAAAATCCAGCAGAACCCAGTGGCAGCACAACCAACCCATTCAGAGCTTTGGGCGCAAAGTTATGGGCTATCCACGATTCTGGACAGAAAATCATATTCTCAGACATGGGAGGAGGGAGGCAGCCCAGCCCAGGGGTGGCAGCAGAGTGTGGGAGGGAACAGCCTAGGAGATATAAGGCAGTCTCTCATTTTGGACTTAGTTTTTCTAATGGCAGGAGGATATGTTAGCTGACGCAGCCAGGAAAGCCTGTAACTAAGATTTGGACCTGTGATTTATCAGCGCCTCCCTGTGGTTGCATCCTACATAACACGGTAATTGCAACCAACTATACCCTATCTGTTGTGAGTTCATTCTCTGGTTCACAAATTGTGAGTTCTCCTTCCAGACTCCCTCTGGTGGTAACAGGAGGTAGTGAGGCTGATTTGATCGGTGGAGATCTACCACCTGGGAATGAGGATGACGATTGGACTTCAAGAGTCTCAGATTGGAATTAAGGCAGCCGACGCCCTATTCAGTTGCTGGTGATCCTTCTGCTTGTCAGGCCTTGGTTCTCAGCTCTGTTACAGTCAGCTCAAACTAAGTTTCTCTGTTAATGCTCACACTTGATTTTGTTGGTCTATTCAGTTTTTTGTGGTCAGCCAGCCCCGGCTTGGGCTGTGCTGAATTTCCACTCTTATTTATCTGTGTTTGCCAATTTGCTTTTTGTCCCTTATTTGGCCTCATTTTGCTCTGTCTCAGAATTTTTCAGAGTGCTGATATAGTGGGAGAAGTCTAGCGACTTCAGGGTTATTTTTGCTATCAGAAGTGTTGGACATTATTTTTGTAGGGTTTTTTGCACATTGCAGACAGTGTCTTTCCTTTCCTCTCCTTTCTAGTTAGTTTGGGCCCCATCGTTTGCTCAGCCTATTTTCCTACCTGTGTTTGTGTTTTCATCTTGTTTCACCGTTAATACATGTGTGGGGGCTGTCTATTACTTTGGGGTATGCTCTGGGGCAGTTAGTTTTCCCTTTTCTTGCTTTAGGCTTATGTAGTCCTCCGGCCATGACGAGGCGTCTAGGTTCATCGTAGGCACCCTCCACGGCTGCTGCTAGTTGTGTGGTAGGATCAGTGATCTGCAATCTGCATAGTTACCAACCTCTCTGGTTTTTCTGGGCTGAGCATGTTTACGTTTTTTCCTCCTCGGTGACCCATTCATAACACCTATCCTTGTACTACACTTGTGACTGTATACCTGTATATTGTTCTTGTAAATATACACCTGTATATTTCTAGTGTGCCTTTTCGGCGATTAAATATAAAATTAATCTTGGGCTGCTTTTTTATCTCGATTCACAAATCCCCACGTCTGCACGCTCGGTTGGTCAATTGTACACTACCCAGGGTTGGTTTCTGACCTGATGTAAGCCTGTTTTCTGACAGGGCTTATTTAGAAAGAGGAACTGGTGGAAGAATACAGCATTTTTTTTAGTGAGGAACTCTGGTAGTGACGGCCGGGAAGTTTATATATATATATATATTCCCAGCCTGGACAGGTGATATATATTCCCCCTCACTGGGAGTTCCGCACTAACTCATACCTATAAGGGAAGCCTTTCGAGTGACTATTTGCCCTCAGTGAAGTTCCCTGACTGACCTGGAGCAAGTGGTGGCACCAGAGAGCCAATCCCTGTAGGTTCTTCTCTCCCCCGAGGTGAGCGATGTCGACACCCTCTTCCCTTGTGAGAGCCCTCACAGTTAATATGACAGATAAATTGACTTTTTTTCTCCCTGTGACCGATGATCCGGCTCCTCCACCTTCAGCTCTTGTACAGAAGCTGAATATCTCCATACCACTGGGTGAGAGCAGGATCTGACAGGACTGTGACTTGTACGATCAGGACCTCGGAGAGTTCCGCTGTATCCTATGTGCATTGACCAGTCCAGGGCCCATTATCCCACTATTGAGGGGTCCTCCCATAAATTTCTGGTCTTCCCTATGATAGAGTCCATGACATAGAGGGTGTCCGGAGTTCCCTTCCCCTGATATCGCAGGGTCTTTGAAGAGGGTCCACATGGCCAGGTTATGGGATTTTGGAAAATGGTCAGATCTTATCCCATTGTAAACTGCTCACAGATGTCTGACGATCTCCACCTTGGCCGTTATGGGATGTTGTCAGTCACATAACACAGTAGATGAGTCAATTAATGGTGATGTATCCACAGCAGAAGTTCCTCGCCTCATATCACAATGTATCTGTCCCCCACGATATGATGGATGATGGCGGATCACTGCCTGTCACTCACATGTCTGCTATCACCACCGTCAAATATCTGTACATTATATCTCATTCTGCTGCTGGATATTTATATGTCTCGTTACATCAACAGACGGGACGCAGCAGATGTTGGTCATGTTCTGAGCAGATTTCATTATCGGCAACTATTTGAGAATTTCTTAAAAACTGTAATGAATTTTGTAAAGTTTTCACTTCCGGTGAAGATGGATATTTACCCACAGGGCGACGTGTGACACCCCAGGGCGACGTGTGACACCCAAGAGCGACATGTGACACCCAAGGGTGACGTGTGACCCCACAGAGGAGCAGAACTGATCTTTACGAATTGATATTGTAATCAGATCTTATGGGAAGAAACAAAAGTATTGATGGGATTAGAATTATTACTGGATCAGACGTAGGGGGCCTATCCTCATGTGAAAATATCCCCAGTCCCTGGGTGGCCTCCAACTCATGTGTATCGCCACAGGAAGGGGCTTCCTCTGGGGTAACACAGAGATACAATTCTAATTATGCAAATTGTCTCTTCAATATGATGCACAGATACAAAGCTCTTGTGTTCTTGACTGTTCTTTTCACCTGGATCAGCAGTTTCTTCCATCTTCTTCCTTATGTGGGTCCTCCCCGTCACCTGTATTTTATAATTCGCAGCCACACATAATGGAACATAAACACCCAATAATCAGGAGCCTGTGCTCTCTCCAGTGGTGCCTTTTTCTGCTCTCTCTCTCCGGCAGGGTCTTTTTCTGCTCTCCCTCTCCGATGGGGTCTTTTTCTGCTCTTTATCTCTGGTGGGGTCTTTTTCTGCTCGCTCTCTCTCCGGCAGTGTCTTTTTCTGCTCTCTCTCTGGTGGTGTCTTTTTCTGTTCTCTCTCTCCGGCGGGGTCTTTTTCTGCTCATTCTCTCTCCGACGGGGTCTTTTTCTGCTCTCTCTCTCCGGCGGTGTCTTTTTCTGCTCTCTCTCTCCGGCGGTCTCTTTTTCTGCTCTCTCCAGTGGGATCTTTTTCTGCTCTCTCTCCGGCGGTGTCATTTTCTGCTCTCTCTCTCCGGCAGTGTCTTTTTCTGATCTCCCTCTCCCATGGGGTCTTTTTCTGCTCTTTATTTCTGGTGGGGTCTTTTTCTGCTCTCTTCGGCAGTATCTTTTTCTGTTCTCTCTCTTCGGCAGTGTCTTTTTCTGTTCTCTCTCTCTGGCGGTGTCTTTTTCTGCTCTCTCTCTCCGGCAGTGTCTTTTTCTGTTCTCTCTCTCCCATGGGGTCTTTTTCTGCTCTTTATCTCTGGTGGGGTTTTTTTTTGCTCTCTCTCTCCGGCAGTGTCTTTTGCTGCTCTCTCTCTCCGGCGGTGTCTTTTTCTGCTCTCTCTCTCCGGCAGTATCTTTTTCTGTTCTCTCTCTCCGGCAGTGCCTTTTTCTGTTCTCTCTCTCCCATGGGGTCTTTTTCTGCTCTTTATGTCTGGTGGGGTCTTTTTCTGCTCTCTCTCTCCGGCAGTGTCTTTTTCTGTTCTCTCTCTTCCATGGGGTCTTTTTCTGCTCTTTATCTCTGGTGGGGTCTTTTTCTGCTCTCTCTCTCCGGCAGTGTCTTTTTCTGTTCTCTCTCTTCCATGGGGTCTTTTTCTGCTCTTTATCTCTGGTGGGGTCTTTTTCTGCTCTCTTCGGCGGTGTCTTTTTTTGCTCTCTCTCTCCGACAGTATCTTTTTCTGTTCTCTCTCTCCGGCGGGGTCTTTTTCTGTTCATTCTCTCTCCAACGGGGTCTTTTTCTGCTCTCTCTCTCCGGCGGTGTCTTTTTCTGCTCTCTCCAGTGGGGTCTTTTTCTGCTCTCTCTCCGGCGGTGTCATTTTCTGCTCTCTCTCTCCGGCAGTGTCTTTTTCTGTTCTCTCTCTCCCATGGGGTCTTTTTCTGCTCTTTATTTCTGGTGGTGTCTTTTTCTGCTCTCTTCGGCGGTGTCTTTTTTTGCTCTCTCTCTCCGGCAGTATCTTTTTCTGTTCTCTCTCTTCTGCAGTGTCTTTTTCTGTTCTCTCTCTCTGGCGGTGTCTTTTTCTGCTCGCTCTCCCATGGGGTCTTTTTCTGCTCTTTATTTCTGGTGGTGTCTTTTTCTGCTCTCTTCGGCGGTGTCTTTTTTTGCTCTCTCTCTCCGGCAGTATCTTTTTCTGTTCTCTCTCTTCTGCAGTGTCTTTTTCTGTTCTCTCTCTCTGGCGGTGTCTTTTTCTGCTCGCTCTCCCATGGGTTCTTTTTCTGCTCTTTATCTCTGGTGGGGTTTTTTTTTTGCTCTCTCTCTCCGGCAACGTCTTTTGCTGCTCTCTCTCTCCGGCGGTGTCTTTTTCTGCTCTCTCTCTCCGGCAGTATCTTTTTCTGTTCTCTCTCTCCGGCAGTGTCTTTTTCTGTTCTCTCTCTCCCATGGGGTCTTTTTCTGCTCTTTATCTCTGGTGGGGTCTTTTTCTGCTCTCTCTCTCCGGCAGTGTCTTTTTCTGTTCTCTCTCTTCCATGGGGTCTTTTGCTGCTCTCTCTCCGGCGGTGTCATTTTTTGCTCTCTCTCTCCGGCAGTGTCTTTTTCTGTTCTCTCTCTCCCATGGGGTCTTTTTCTGCTCTTTATTTCTGGTGGGGTCTTTTTCTGCTCTCTTCGGCGGTGTCTTTTTTTGCTCTCTCTCTCCGGCAGTATCTTTTTCTGTTCTCTCTCTTCGGCAGTGTCTTTTTCTGTTCTCTCTCTCTGGCGGTGTCTTTTTCTGCTCGCTCTCTCCGGCAGTGTCTTTTTCTGTTCTCTCTCTCCCATGGGGTCTTTTTCTGCTCTTTATCTCTGGTGGGGTTTTTTTTTTGCTCTCTCTCTCTCCGGCAGCGTCTTTTGCTGCTCTCTCTCCGGCGGTGTCTTTTTCTGCTCTCTCTCTCCAGCAGTATCTTTTTCTGTTCTCTCTCTCCGGCAGTGTCTTTTTCTGTTCTCTCTCTCCCATGGGGTCTTTTTCTGCTCTTTATCTCTGGTGGGGGTTTTTTTTTGCTCTCTCTCTCCGGCAGCGTCTTTTGCTGCTCTCTCTCTCCGGCGGTGTCTTTTTCTGCTCTCTCTCTCCGGCAGTATCTTTTTCTGTTCTCTCTCTCCGGCAGTGTCTTTTTCTGTTCTCTCTCTCCCATGGGGTCTTTTTCTGCTCTTTATCTCTGGTGGGGTCTTTTTCTGCTCTCTCTCTCCGGCAGTGTCTTTTTCTGTTCTCTCTCTTCCATGGGGTCTTTTTCTGCTCTTTATCTCTGGTGGGGTCTTTTTCTGCTCTCTTCGGCGGTGTCTTTTTTTGCTCTCTCTCTCCGGCAGTAACTTTTTCTGTTCTCTCTCTCCGGCGGGGTCTTTTTCTGCTCATTCTCTCTCCAACGGGGTCTTTTTCTGCTCTCTCTCTCTGGCGGTGTCTTTTTCTGCTCTCTCCAGTGGGGTCTTTTTCTGCTCTCTCTCCGGCGGTGTCATTTTCTGCTCTCTCTCTCCGGCAGTGTCTTTTTCTGTTCTCTCTCTCCCATGGGGTCTTTTTCTGCTCTTTATTTCTGGTGGTGTCTTTTTCTGCTCTCTTCGGCGGTGTCTTTTTTTGCTCTCTCTCTCCGGCAGTATCTTTTTCTGTTCTCTCTCTTCGGCAGTGTCTTTTTCTGTTCTCTCTCTCTGGCGGTGTATTTTTCTGCTCGCTCTCTCCGGCAGTGTCTTTTTCTGTTCTCTCTCTCCCATGGGGTCTTTTTCTGCTCTTTATCTCTGGTGGGGTTTTTTTTTTTTTTTGCTCTCTCTCTCCGGCAGCGTCTTTTGCTGCTCTCTCTCTCCGGCGGTGTCTTTTTCTGCTCTCTCTCTCCGGCAGTATCTTTTTCTGTTCTCTCTCTCCGGCAGTGTCTTTTTCTGTTCTCTCTCTCCCATGGGGTCTTTTTCTGCTCTTTATCTCTGGTGGGGTCTTTTTCTGCTCTCTCTCTCTGGCAGTGTCTTTTTCTGTTCTCTCTCTTCCATGGGGTCTTTTGCTGCTCTCTCTCCGGCGGTGTCATTTTCTGCTCTCTCTCTCCGGCAGTGTCTTTTTCTGTTCTCTCTCTCCCATGGGGTCTTTTTCTGCTCTTTATTTCTGGTGGGGTCTTTTTCTGCTCTCTTCGGCGGTGTCTTTTTTTGCTCTCTCTCTCCGGCAGTATCTTTTTCTGTTCTCTCTCTTCGGCAGTGTCTTTTTCTGTTCTCTCTCTCTGGCGGTGTCTTTTTCTGCTCGCTCTCTCCGGCAGTGTCTTTTTCTGTTCTCTCTCTCCCATGGGGTCTTTTTCTGCTCTTTATCTCTGGTGGGGTTTTTTTTTTGCTCTCTCTCTCCGGCAGCGTCTTTTGCTGCTCTCTCTCCGGCGGTGTCTTTTTCTGCTCTCTCTCTCCAGCAGTATCTTTTTCTGTTCTCTCTCTCCGGCAGTGTCTTTTTCTGTTCTCTCTCTCCCATGGGGTCTTTTTCTGCTCTTTATCTCTGGTGGGGTTTTTTTTTTGCTCTCTCTCTCCGGCAGCGTCTTTTGCTGCTCTCTCTCTCCGGCGGTGTCTTTTTCTGCTCTCTCTCTCCGGCAGTATCTTTTTCTGTTCTCTCTCTCCGGCAGTGTCTTTTTCTGTTCTCTCTCTCCCATGGGGTCTTTTTCTGCTCTTTATCTCTGGTGGGGTTTTTTTTTTGCTCTCTCTCTCCGGCAGCGTCTTTTGCTGCTCTCTCCGGCGGTGTCTTTTTCTGCTCTCTCTCTCCGGCAGTATCTTTTTCTGTTCTCTCTCTCCGGCAGTGTCTTTTTCTGTTCTCTCTCTCCCATGGGGTCTTTTTCTGCTCTTTATCTCTGGTGGGGTCTTTTTCTGCTCTCTCTCTCCGGCAGTGTCTTTTTCTGTTCTCTCTCTTCCATGGGGTCTTTTTCTGCTCTTTATCTCTGGTGGGGTCTTTTTCTGCTCTCTCTCTCCGGCAGTGTCTTTTTCTGTTCTCTCTCTCCCATGGGGTCTTTTTCTGCTCTTTATTTCTGGTGGGGTCTTTTTCTGCTCTCTTCGGCGGTGTCTTTTTCTGCTCTCTCTCTCCGGCAGTAACTTTTTCTGTTCTCTCTCTTCGGCAGTGTCTTTTTCTGTTCTCTCTCTTCGGCAGTGTCTTTTTCTGTTCTCTCTCTTCGGCAGTGTCTTTTTCTGTTCTCTCTCTTCGGCAGTGTCTTTTTCTGTTCTCTCTCCGGTGGGGTCTTTTTCTGCTCTTTATCTGTGGTGGGGTCTTTTTCTGCTCTCTCTCTGGTGGTGTCTTTTTCTGCTCTCTCTCTCCGGCAGTGTCTTTTTCTGTTCTCTCTCTCCCATGGGGTCTTTTTCTGCTCTTTATCTCTGGTGAGGTTTTTTTTTTGCTCTCTCTCTCCGGCAGTGTCTTTTGCTGCTCTCTCTCTCCGGCGGTGTCTTTTTCTGCTCTCTCTCGGGCAGTATCTTTTTCTGTTCTCTCTCTCCGGCAGTGTCTTTTTCTGTTCTCTCTCTCCTATTGGGTCTTTTTCTGCTCTTTATCTCTGGTGGGGTCTTTTTCTGCTGTCGCTCTGGCAGTGTCTTTTTCTGTTCTCTCTCTCCGGTGGGGTCATTTTCTGCTCTTTATCTCTGGTGGGGTCTTTTTCTGCTGTCGCTCTGGCAGTGTCTTTTTCCTCTCTCTCTCCAATAGGGTCTTTTTCTCTTGTTGTGTGGCTGTGATTGTGTAGATGCGAGCTATGAAGCCACTGTTCTCCGCTTTCCTCTCTTGCTGGGAGTCAGCGGCTTCTCCATTTTTTCTCAGCTTGTGAAGAGCAATCAATAATATCAAAATAGACAAATAATTGCTTTAGCATTCTTATTAACGGTTATAAATCACTAGCTGCGTGGTGGCCGGTGCGCTGACACCGGTGGCGCTGGCACGATGTGATGAGCCGGCACTTTTTCTGCACTGTGCTGCTCATTTTACTTTATGCTGTGAGGACTTACTGTAATATTAATCTGTTACGTCGCCCCTTGTAATGGATGATGACCTGCCGGGGACCCCGGTCATGCGGAGTCCACAGCTTTCCATTGAGTGATACAAATTATTTCTGCCACTTGCCTCGGACAATGACTGGGAAGATATATTGGCGTCATCTTCCGATATAACACACACACAAATATAAGGAGCAATGAGGGCGGACATATCATTGGTGCCACCTGTGCAGCTGCACAGGGGCCCAAGAGGCCAGGTGGAATTGTGCATCATGCAGGGGGCCCATATATTGTTCTTGCACAGGTGCCTTTTTCTGTCTGTGTCCGCCAGTTGGTGTAAGGATTGTGGATAGGACCGGAGAGCAGAACAGCGGGCTGTCCCCGATATTACCTCCATAGTGGACTCATTTACCTGCGTTCTGAGTAGATCACTAATCCAATTTGTTACAATGTCCTCCAGTCTGACACCGCGCCGCCCTGCACTCACCCCCCTGTATTCCGCGATTTCCAGTACTCGTCTTACTGAACTACTTTGAGACTTTTCATATTGGTCATTAATGACCAGATTCAAGGGACAAGTGTTGTGTTAATCCCCAGAATCTGCAAACTCTTTAGTGAAAGGAAATTAGCAACCAAATGTAGAGGCACAATGGCACCAAGGAAAGAACAGGGAAACCTCATCTGTCAGCAACATGTTATAAAGAACACAGGTGAGGCTAAGCTGTGATGTGTGTGTGTATAACACCAGGCCCGGATTGGCAATATAACCAACCGGGCATTTTCCCGCTGGGCCGCTGTCACGTGGGCCGCAGGCGGCAGCGCCCAATCATCTGGCCGCTTGCCAGCTGCTGCTGCCACTGTTGCTCCTGCCGCTGGCCCTCTGCGGGCACGGCGGTGATAGTTTCCAAGTTCCTCCAGCACTGCAGGGAGATAAGCCGCCACGCCACGCCACGCCCCACCCCACCCAGTGGAGCAGTGTGTACGAGGTGTACGGAGAGGAGCCGTGTGTACGAGGTGTACGGAGAGGAGCCGTGTGTACGAAGGTGTACAGAGAGGAGCCGCGCGTGTACGAGGTGTACGGAGAGGAGCCGTGTGTATGAGGTGTACGGAGCAGATCCGTGTGTGTACGAGGTGTACGGAGCGGTGCCGTGTGTGTACGAGGTGTACGGAGAGGAGCCGTGTGTATGAGGTGTACGGAGCAGAGCCGCGTGTGTACGAGGTGTACGGAGCAGAGCCGCGTGTGTACGAGGTGAGCGGAGCCTCGTGTGTGCGAGGTGTACGGAGAGGAGCCGCGTGTGTACGAGGTGCACGGAGCGGAGCCTCGTGTGTGCGAGGTGTACGGAGCGGAGCCGCGTGTGTGCGAGGTGTACGGAGCGGAGCCGCGTGTGTGCGAGGTGTACGGAGCGGAGCCGCGTGTGTGCGAGGTGTACGGAGCGGAGCCGCGTGTGTGCGAGGTGTACGGAGCGGAGCCGTGTGTGTACTTGGTGTACGGAGCGTAGCCGAGTGTGTATGGGGTATACGGAGCGGAGCCGTGTGTGTACGGAGTGGAGCCATATGTGTACGGGATGTATGGAGCGGAGCCAAGTGTGTACGAGGCATACAAAGCGTGCTTTTCCCACGGACACAGGAGTACACAGCGGAGCCCCGAGGAGCATTTTAAAACACACACATGACGTTCCACCTGAAGTGATGTGCTGGAAGCTGACCGGAAATGAGATAATTTCTTGAGGAGATTGTGTCGGAACTAGGAATGCTTCAGATCCATCACCATGTCCTCCTCCGACAGCGCAGACAGCAGGATCGCCTTGGAATCGGGGATGCCGGCCATGTGAGCGGATCATGATAGGTCCTGCACCGGGAGGCTCAGGTGTGCACTACAATGGGAGCCGGTCTGCTATAGTATCTTTATAGAATCTTTCTTTATTTCTTTCTCTCTCTGTTCTTTCTTTCTCTCTGTTCTTTCTTCCCCTCTTTCTTTCTTTTTCTTTCCTCTCTTTCTCTCTGTTCTTTCTTTCTTTTCTTTACTTCTTTCTTTCTCTCTCTGTTCTTTCTCTGTCTCTCTCTGTTCTTTCTTTCTTTCCCCTCTTTCTTTCTCTCTCTGTTCTTTCTTTCTTCCCCTCTTTCTTTCTCTCTCTGTTCTTTCTCTGTCTCTCTCTGTTCTTTCTTTGTCTCTCACTGTTCTTTCTTTCTTTCCCCTTTCTTTCTCGCTCTCTCTGTTTTCTTTTTTCTCTCTCTCTCTGTTTTCTCTCTTCCTTAGTGCCAGTCAGTGTGCCCATAATGCCAGCCACTGTGCCCTCAGTACCAGTCAGTGTGATCAGCAGTGCTAAATGGGTGCGATTAGGTGTGCACATGGGTGTGACTAGTTGTGAAATGGGTGTGGCTGGGCGTGGCCAAAATTTGCAGCGCCGCGCTGCGCGCGCCGCAGTCTTTGTCCATCTTTCCCTTCTTCAAAAGTTGGGAGGTATGATAGGGGCGGCTATGACCAGGGGGTCTGGTTGCCCAATAGAGAGCAGTTCTGCCAGGAATTCTGTAATCATGCATACAAAAGGGGACAGAGATTTGGGAGGAGTACTGTACCTAAAAGCAATAAATAGGACTGAGCTGAAATACTGGGCACAGCTGTGACTACATGTTATATAGTCATGTTAATTTCCTCTCACTTCTTGTAAACTACAAGTGTACAAAGATATTATATAGTCACCATGTGACTAGTGGGCCTGTGTAACTTCAAATGCCAAGGCTGAATTTTAGTCCCAGTCCGGCCCTGGATAACACTATTTCTACCCATTACAGGACTTGTATTTCTCATCAGTTTTCATATTTGCAGACTCTCTAATATCCAGATGTATCTGAGTTAGTGGGTGCAGATGATCTGCCATAATGTCTCCCATACACAGCACACACAGATATAAGATTCCTGCTCCTGTCTCTGTAGCACATGTTCACCAACAGCAGTGAAATGGAGCACATTATACAATAGTACTGAACTGTGTAGATATGAATTCAGCCCTGGGGTGAGATAACACTACTATTATGCAGTAGCATAGAGGCAGTTTTAGGTGAGAACTGAGCAGTGTGCATTTAGCACTGAGATGATAGAAAACACTTGGTAGAAAATAGGAACATGAATTACATTATTCGGTTGTACTGAACTGTGAAACTGTAAATCCAGTACTGAAGTGAGATAAACACTAGAACCCAGGAGCATGCAGAAAATTATACAGCAACACTGAGAGGTGCAGCTATGGATCTAGTACAGGGAAGTAAAAAACACTTGCAAGAAGGCAGCAGCATGGAATACTGTTCTGCACCATATGGTGATATTTAATTGTATTACAAGTTATTTTTCTGTAAAGCAGTCAATTGCATTGTGGGAGAAACCACTGCATTTTGGTAACAAGATCCCAGTGAAGCAATCATTTTGTAAGAAGCAGTCTGACAGAACAGCTGTGTAAAACTTTCTCCTGCATTGTGTTACTAAAACTCCATTATCCCATTATCCTGGGTGCAGTATTTTTGGTAAGGGAACTATCTCTGTTTTGTGGTATTGTGTATTCGTAACTGCTGTTAAATCAGACAGTGATTGTTACTAGTCATGTGTTCACAGGTACAAGCTCCTCTTTGTGTGTTCTTTCACTGTTAATTGTAAATGTCATAGTAATTTGATATTTTAAGCTCAATACTTATAACTGTTATTTGTATTCTGCTAGTTTTACCACATTCATACATTTGGATTTTATACATCCATCTGTTGAATAATAAACACATTAGACTACAGAGAATGATCTGCTTATTTTACAAGACCAAGAAGGTTCATGCTGTATGTCAGATTGCACACCATGAGATCATGTAAGAAGACAGAACAAATATATAATACAGCAGTACTGAGCAGCATAGTTGTGAATCCAACTTTGCAGTAAACCGCATAGATGACATTCTACAGTGACACTAAGGTATGTAGCTGTGAATACAGCTGTGCAGTAAACCACATAGATGACATTCTACAGTGACACAAAGGTGTGTAGCTGTGAATTCAGCTCTGGGTTGAAATAAAAACACTTAATAAAAGCTGAAGAACTATACCTGTCTACTTTCTGCATTATTCCTCCTCCTCCTCCTCTTCTTCCCTCCATAGATGTATCCAGGACATAGACAGTCACTTCCATCACTTTGTGCAATATTCTGTCCTAAGCAATAAAATATGGCCGGGATGCAGCTTGTATAATGGGCCTATTATGACGCTCATTTTTCAGACTGGCTAATAGTGGCACGCTGTCTGCTTCAGTTCCTTAGTTAATTCCATCTATAAAAAAGAACAAGCGCTTAATGCACAGAAGAGAAAATAAAAGTGGATGAAAACGAGTAAATCAATTTCTGAAGATAAGCAAATGTTATGATAATAAGTCCACAAGTCATTTCCAGCCCGTGAATTCATGGCTGCTGTTATTTGAGAAAATCAATGGCGACTTGGGATATCTGTGCACACAGAGAAAAGCAAAGTCTGGAAATCCATGATTGATACCGCCGGGAACTTTGGGGGATAAGGAAGTGAGCGACGCAATTGGCTGGAAAATATTAATGATCGCATGAGCTGCTGTAGGGAGGGAAGGGCTGGGGTTTAGTTCCTGAGCAGCGCACGCCTATGGGAGCAATGCCGAGCAAGTTCAATATCTTCTGTTATCTGCTAATGGTGGCAAATGGAGCTTTGCGCTTTGAGGAAAGGATCTAAGATCTTGATTGTGGGCAATGGCTGGTGCAGCTGATGGACACTGGAGACGGAGAATATTCGGGAGAACGTTGAGATTTATAGATACTTTGTATTATAAAAAATATATTCTGCAGATTGAGGCTGATTATAGGGAGGCTGCTTGGTTTGCCCCTCTTGTATAGGAGGATTAGTCGGCTCCTCCACAGCTCCTCTTTGCAGATTCATTGAATTACTGCTGCCACAATTGATGGGTGCTCCACCTCTATAGAATAATCAGTGAGGTCAGCCGTGTCTATTATAATACCTTCATTATGGCTTTATGTATCATCCCTTCTATTACCTGTTATGGGCTCATCTATTAAGGTTGATTCTCTAAGTTATAGATCAGGATGAGCAAAAAGGACTGGGAGGCATTGGGTAGTGAAGACTGGAAATGCTGGGCGGCACGTGGAACAGCTGAGCTGGGTATGCAGAACAGCACTCTGGACTTGGAATGTTTGAGCCAAGTATATGGCATATGACTTGTATAAGCAAAGCTTAGTAAGGAGACATGCACCTTGCAACAACAGAGAGAAACATGTGGATAGGTGCACATGGAGTGACAGGGTCTGGTAAGTGGACAGAGAGGCAGGTGTATGGGCTGACAGTTGAAAGGTCTGCTGTACAAGCTGGCAGTTGCACGGTCTGGTGTGCGGGCTGGCAGTCGCACGGTCTGGTGTTCCGGCAGGCAGTCGCACGGTCTGCTGTGCCGGCTGGCAGTCGCACGGTCTGCTGTGCCGGCTGGCAGTCGCACGGTCTGCTGTGCCGGCTGGCAGTCGCACGGACTGCTGTGCCGGCTGGCAGTCGCACGGACTGCTGTGCCGGCTGGCAGTCGCACGGTCTGCTGTGCCGGCTGGCAGTCGCACGGTCTGCTGTGCCGGCTGGCAGTCGCACGGACTGCTGTGCCGGCTGGCAGTCGCACGGACTGCTGTGCCGGCTGGCAGTCGCACGGTCTGCTGTGCCGGCTGGCAGTCGCACGGTCTGCTGTGCCGGCTGGCAGTCGCACGGTCTGCTGTGCCGGCTGGCAGTCGCACGGTCTGCTGTGCCGGCTGGCAGTCGCACGGTCTGCTGTGCCGGCTGGCAGTCGCACGGTCTGGTGTGCAGGCTGGCAGTTGCGTGGCCTGGTGTGCGGACTAACAAGCGCACTTGGAGTGGCAGGGTCTGCAGTGTGGACTGGCAGATGTGCAAATTTGGAGCTCTGGACGATTGTTTATCAGGAGGCACACCTGTAGTGTAGCAGAACCCAACAATAAGCCGAGCTCTGCAGACATGTGGGGCATGGATGATCATGTTGTAGACCACATAGGCCTGTTTCACACATCCGTTTTTTGGCATCCGCATGCATCCATCAAAGTGTGAAAAAACGGATCAGCTTCCGTTTTGCCGCAAACAGATCCGTTTTTTTGACGGATCCGCGGTAGCCGCTAATGGAAGTCTATGGGACAAAAACCGGATCCTCAAAAAAAAAATGGCGGATCCGTTTTTTAACGGAAAACAATGGATTTAGGCGGATTTTAAAAAACGGAAGTGTGATCCAGGCCTAACACGCTGAACTACCTGAATACTTTGGCGGTGTGTCTACTTGAGTTGGCCCAGATGGCAGAGGGGAGTGGCATCAGAGCTGCGCACCAGGTTGCCATGATAACCCAGACACGTTCAGGGGCAGAGGGAGCTGGCCAGCAGGGAAGGAAGCCGGCGCTGGAGCAGACGGGTAAGTAACATTACTATCGCTATTTTGCTACTCGCAATCATTTTACTTCCCCTCCCCCTTCACATTAGGGACATTTATATCTGCTATAATGTGGAGCGGAGATGTGTCACTTCCTGATTTTTTCCCTTTAATCCAGTGAAATCTTTGCGGATTTAATGTTCCAGACAATTACCAGCTTTTAATTTCCTCGCGTCCCCGTTCAGCTCCCCGGGAGCCATTGTGATTTCTTTGCGGTTGTGTTTCCCTCTCATGATTCAAGTCAACCAGATAAAAGACCGTGCTCTCCCGTCTAATGCCGCTTCCAGTAATTGTTTGGGAACGGGCCAATTACAAAATCCGATAATCCCCAAAGATAAAAATGATTCTGAAAGGTTCCCAAACTTTGCTTTTTCAGTGACTAACTGCAGAATGTAACGAAAGTCCAGACCCGAGTGCCAGAAAGTGGCGCATAATTCAGACGCACCATATTTCTTCCAGTCGCGGACCTGTAATGGCCTCAGGTTGCTCGTTCTCTCGGATGGGATGTGTTGTAGCTTATTCTTCAAAGGCAGAAGATGAAATCAAGACAATTTTGTATCATATATATTTAAGCAGTTACCATATGTCTACAGGTCAAAACATGAAAAATGTCCTGTAAGATCGGCAGCCAGAGCATTGTGGAGCGTTAATCTCTTGGGGTTGATTGATAAATGCTCCAGGAAAGCACAAAGGCCAAAAATAAATCCCCCACCCCATATCATCCTGGAAAGTCCCAAACGAAGAAGAATGGTCAGTAAACTGGTAAAAGCCAAGGACATACAGCCAGACAATAATGTATCTTCGTATACAGAGAGCTCCCCTTAGTGGTGGATGCAGACAGGTTCTTCTCATGTATCTCTGTATACAGGGAGCTCTCCCTAGTGGTAACTGCAGACAGGATATTATCATGTATCTCTATATACAGGGAGCTCCCCCTAGTGGTAACTGCAGACAGGATCTTCTCATGTATCTCTATATACAGGGAGCTCCCCCTAGTAATGGCTGCAGACAGAATCTTCTCATGTATCTCTGTATACAGGGAGCTCCCCCTAGTGGTAACTGCAGACAGGATCTTCTCATGTATCTCTATATACAGGGAGCTCCCCCTAGTGATGGCTGCAGACAGGATCTTCTCATGTATCTATGCGTACAGGGAGCTCCCCCTAGTAGTTAATGCAAACAGGTTCTTCTCATGTATCTCTGTATATAGGAAGCTCCCCCTAGTAGTGACTGAAGACAGGATCTTCTCATGTATCTCTATATACAGGGAGCTCCCCCTAGTGATGGCTGCAGACAGGATCGTCTCATGTATCTCTGTGTACAGGGAGCTCCCCCTAGTGGTAACTGCAGACAGGATCTTCTCATGTATCTCTATATACAGGGAGCTCCCCCTAGTGATGGCTGCAGACAGGATCTTCTCATGTATCTATGTGTACAGGGAGCTCCCCCTAGTAGTTAATGCAAACAGGTTCTTCTCATGTATCTCTATATACAGGGAGCTCCCCCTAGTGATGGCTGCAGACAGGATCTTCTCATGTATCTATGCGTACAGGGAGCTCCCCCTAGTAGTTAATGCAAACAGGTTCTTCTCATGTATCTCTGTATATAGGAAGCTCCCCCTAGTAGTGACTGAAGACAGGATCTTCTCATGTATCTCTATATACAGGGAGCTCCCCCTAGTGATGGCTGCAGACAGGATCTTCTCATGTATATCTGTATACAGGGAGCTCCCCCTAGTGGTAACTGCAGACAGGATCTTCTCATGTATCTCTATATACAGGGAGCTCCCCCTAGTGAAGGCTGCAGACAGGATCTTCTCATGTATCTATGTGTACAGGGAGCTCCCCCTAGTAGTTAATGCAAACAGGTTCTTCTCATGTATCTCTGTATATAGGAAGCTCCCCCTAGTAGTGACTGAAGACAGGATCTTCTCATGTATCTCTATATACAGGGAGCTCCCCCTAGTGATGGCTGCAGACAGGATCTTCTCATGTATCTCTGTGTACAGGGAGCTCCCCCTAGTAGTTAATGCAAACAGGTTCTTCTCATGTATCTCTGTATATAGGAAGCTCCCCCTAGTCGTGGCTGCAGGCAGAATCTTATCATGTATCTCTGTATACAGGGAGCTCCCCCTAGTGGTGGCTGCAGACAGAATCTTATCATGTATCTCTGTATACAGGGAGCTCCCCCTAGTGGTGGCTGCAGACAGAATCTTATCATGTATCTCTGTATACAGGGAGCTCCCCCTAGTGGTTGCTGCAGACAGAATCCCATCATGTATCTCTGTATACAGGGAACTCCCCTTAGTGGTGGCTGCAGACAGGATCTTATCATGTATCTTTGTATACAGTGAGCTCCCCCTAGTGGTGGCTGCAGACAGGATCTTATGTGTCTCTGTACGGGTGGACCCGTAGAAGAGAGTAATTGCGAAACGGCCGTTGTCCGTCACCTCCTTCCCCTTGCATTCCTATAACGTCCTGCTTGTCCATTAATCTGTCTATGGCACGTTGGTGAAATAATGGACCCATAAATCTTCAGCTCAAGTGGTGAGTGCTGCATTTTTTCTACATTCATTCCTCAGGATATCTCATGTTATTCATGCAAGCACCTCTGTTTTTTGACTGAAATAGCGCACCGCAAAAGTTGAGAAAATGAGCTCTGTCTGCCTACAGTGGTGATTTGTGTGCCCTAGTTTGCCGTTCATCTTTCTGCTTTTTCCTGGACTATCTTATCATGTATCTCTGTATACAGTGAGGTCGCCATAGCGGTGACTGCAGACAGGATCTTATGTATCTCTGTATACAGGGAGCTCCCTATAGTGGTGGCTGCAGACAGGATCTAATCATGTATCTCTGTATACAGGGAGCTCTCCATAATGGTGGCTGCAGACAGAATGTTATCATGTATCTCTGTATACTATACAGGGAGCTCCGCATAATGGTGGCTGCAGACAGAATCTTATCATGTATCTCTGTATACAAGGAGCTCCCCCTAGTGGTGACTGCAGACAGGATCATATCATGTATCTCTGTATACAGGGAGCTCCTCCTGGTGGTGGCTGCAGGCAGGATCTTATCATGTATCTCTGTATACAAGGAGCTCCCCCTAGTGGAGACTGCAGACAGGATCTTATCATGTATCTCTGTATACAGGGAGCTCCCCCTAGTGGTGGCTGCAGGCAGGATCTTATCATGTATCTCTGTATACAAGGAGCTCCCCCTAGTGGTGACTGCAGACAGGATCTTATCATGTATCTCTGTATACAGGGAGCTCCTCCTAGTGGTGGCTGCAGACAGAATCTTATCATGTATCTCTGTAGACAGGGAGCTCCCCGTAATGATGACTGCAGACATGATCTTATCATGTATCTCTGTATACAGGAAGCTCCACCTAGTGGTGGCTGCAGACAGAACCTTATCATGTATCTCTGAATACAGGGAGCTCCCCCTAGTGGTGGCTGCAGACAGAATCTTATGTATCTTTGTATACAGAGAGCTCCCCCTAGTGGTGGCTGCAGACAGGATCTTATCATGTATCTCTGTATACAGGGAGCTGCCCCTAGTGGTAGCTGTAGGCAGGATCTTATCATGTATCTTTGTATACAGAGAGCTTCCCATAGTGGTGGCTACAGACAGGATCTTATCATGTATCTCTTTATGCAGGGAGCTCCCCCTAGTGGTGACTACAGACAGGACCTTATCATGCATCTCTGTATAAAGGGAGCTCCCCCTAGTGGTGGCTGCAGACAGAATCTTATCATGTATCTCTGTAGACAGGGAGCTCCCCGTAATGGTGACTGCAGACATGATCTTATCATGTATCTCTGTATACAGGAAGCTCCACCTAGTGGTGGCTGCAGACGGAACCTTATCATGTATCTCTGTATACAGGGAGCTCCCCCTAGAGGTGGCTGCAGACAGAATCTTATGTATCTGTGTATAAAGGGAGCTCCCCCTAGTGGTGACTGCAGGCAGGATCTTATCATGTATCTCTGTATACAGGGAACTCCCCCTGGTGGTGGCTGCAGACAGAATCTTATCATGTATCTCTGTAGATAGGGAGCTCCCCGTAATGATGACTGCAGACATGATCTTATCATGTATCTCTGTATACAGGGAGCGCCCCCTAGTGGTGGCTGCAGACAGAATCTTACGTATCTTTGTATACAGAGAGCTCCCCCTAGTGGTGGCTGCAGACAGGATCTTATCATGTATCTCTGTATACAGGGAGCTGCCCCTAGTGGTAGCTGTAGGCAGGATCTTATCATGTATCTTTGTATACAGAGAGCTTCCCATAGTGGTGGCTACACACAGGATCTTATCATGTATCTCTTTATGCAGGGAGCTCCCCCTAGTGGTGACTACAGACAGGACCTTATCATGCATCTCTGTATAAAGGGAGCTCCCCCTAGTGGTGGCTGCAGACAGAATCTTATCATGTATCTCTGTAGCCAGGGAGCTCCCCGTAATGGTGACTGCAGACATGATCTTATGTATCTCTGCATACAGAGAGCTCCCCCTAGTGGTGGCTGCAGACAGGATCTTATCATGTATCTCTGCATACAGGGATCTCCCCCTAGTGGTGGCTGCAGACAGAATCTTATCATGTATCTCTGTAGCCAGGGAGCTCCCCCTAATGGTGGCTGCAGACAGAATCTTATGTATCTCTGCATACAGAGAGCTCCCCCTAGTGGTGGCTGCAGACAGGATCTTATCATGTATCTCTGCATACAGGGATCTCCCCCTAGTGGTGTCTGCAGACTGGATCTTATCATGTATGTCTGTGCAGGGAGCTCCCCCTAGTGGTGGCTGCAGACAGGGTCTTATCATGCATCTCTTATACAGGGAACTCACCCTAGTGGTGGCTGTAGACAGAATCTTATCATGTATCTCTGTATATAGAGAGCTCCCCCTAGTGGTAGCTGCAGACAGGATCTTATCATGTATCTCTGTATACAGAGAGCCCCCCTAGTGGTGGCTGCAGACAGGATCGTGGTTGGAGGGAGACAATTTTTTTTTTTTTTGTGACTGACAATGTAAGGGATTTGGAGCATTGTATTGTAAAAATGTAATCTAACCTTTTGTAAGACTTTGGCTTTATAGCTGTGTGTTAGATATATGTTCCGTGCTTGCTGGCGACCTTTGAAGCATTGTATTTACAGTCTTGACTTTATCTTCTCTGTAAAGTGGCAATTTTCAGTCTAACATTCTGGATTCAGCATCTGATTATTGCCCCTTGGGGAAATCAGCAATTGCCTGTTACTTTGCATCATTAGATTTATATATTGGGGTCCCCTCTGATTTGTTACATGCAGATCCCACCTTGCGGCCATTAAGCAGTGTGGGGCTCAGGGTCCCGGCGTCTTCGCATTCACAAATATGTGTCTTGGATGAACATAACTGCAGATTGCACAGTCTTTAACCTTCAGTGAGAAAATCTAATAAGAGCTCATGACCGGGATGATTTGTCTTGTGCGCTGTATAATTGTGTTGCTACTTTAATGGCAATGAGTTTCTTGAATGCTGCAATCTCCAGGGATCCGGCGCAGGAGAAAACATTCATCTTAATCTGCTTTTTTCCATGGACATCAGATCTAAATAAGTAAACAGGCACTTTCTGAAAGTGGATTGCAGCTCTGCAGCCGTTCCCCTGCGGCCCCGCTCTGCGCAGCGTTCTCAGAAGCCCACATGTTCCAACAGAGTCACAGCAGAAACAGATAAATGACTTGTCGTTCGGCGTTCTCAGGACCACCGCAGAGGAATGAGTGATGCCATACATGAGCGGATGGATGATGTCACTGCAGTGAAGATCACAAATCTGAGACTCTATGGAGAGGCTTCTCTGACCTGCCCCTACTGGCACAGGAGGGTAGATTAATTGCCTGCTGCATGGACACAATATGTAACAAACAGGAATGGTATGACGGTAATATTTAGGTGTACACTGTATTATGCAGATATTTGGGCACTGTATGACTAATATCTAGGTGTACACTGTATGGTGCTCATATTTGGGCACTGCATGACGGTAATATTTAGATGTACACTGTATGGTGCACATCAGCAGCGTAACTACTGGGGGGGCAGTGGGGGCCATTGCCTCGGGCCCCATCACATGCAGGGGCCCACTGGGAGACAGGGCCACTTATGTCATTGGCTGTGTCTGAGGTGCAGGGAGAGCGCAGCACAATGCCGGCTCCCCTGTCTGACAGACTGCACAGCGGCAGGTTGCAGAGCCAGAGTCTCAGTCCCTGATGGGGGTATTGTGGGGGCTAGGGTACTGGGGGGTGAATGTGAGAGGATGGGGGTATTATGGGGAGAGGAGACAGGGCACTGAGGGTGAAATGTGAGAGGATGAGGGCTGAAGTGGGGGCTAGGGCACTGGAGGGTTAATGTGAGAGGATGGGGCTATTGTGGGGACTAGGGCACTGGAGGGGTTAATGTGAGAGGATGGTGGTATTGTGGGGGCTAGGAAACTAGGGGGTGAATGTGAGAGGATGGGAGTATTATGGGGGCTGAAGTGGGGGACAGGGCACTTGGGGGGTTAATGTGAAAGAATGGGTTATTGTGGGGGCTAGGGCACTGGGGGTGAATGTGAGAAGATGGAGGTATTATGGGGGATAGGAGAGAGGGTGCTGGAGGGTGGGGGTATTGTGGGGGAGGGGGACAGGGTACTGGGGGCTGATTATTATAGTGTTTTGATATGAAATTATATGCATTCCCATCACATGTAATAGCTGCTGTCTTGGGGGGCTGGAGATAGGGAGGTAAGAGGCTTTTTATACTTGCGAGCTGGGTCTTTTATAAGTATTAGTATGACAAGCATAACAATACAGGTTAATAGCATTAATACATTAATAATGGGTTAATATCTAAGTATTAGTATAACCAGGATAAGTATAAGGCCAGGGTCACACTTGCGAGTGTGATGCGAGAAACTCGCACAAGTCTCGTGTCTTAATACCCGGCACTGCCACCGGCACTCGGGACGGGCGTGTGCGGCTGCATAGAAATACATGAAGTCGCACACTCCGGTCCCGAGTGCCGGCGGCAGTGTCAAGTATTGAGGTGAGAGACTCGTGCGAGATTCTCGCAAGTGTGACCCCGGCCTTAGCATAAAGGCACAAGCAGACGGCCGTATAACTCATGCGAGGATCGCTTCGCAATCCTCGGACTACCCGCTGCCGCTCCTGACATGAGTGTGACAGTGTGATGGATTACTATGCAGCTGTTACACTCAGGTCAGGAGAGCCGACTGTCAGTCTGAGGATTGCGATACGATCCTCGCATGAGAAATATGTCCGTCTGTCTGCCCCCTAACAAGTATAACAATGCAGTAAACACAAGCTGCATTCTATTTAATAAATTCATAATTAATTTATTATTATAAAGTTGTTAAAGGCTCGGGATAAATGTCTGCAGTCACTCTGAGACTACAGACGGCCAAATCATGATATGGTGCACCTGCTGTCATGAGTCCCCAAGACCACTGATGCGATCAGGCGGTCATGCGACCACGTTTGCTGTGTCAACTAGATAAGTTTGACTTCTCTCAATAGAAGATAATTGGGAGAAGCCGAGCGAGTCATCACAAGACCCCCTGCTCACATCAGCAATGCTGGGGCCATGTTACTGTACATGAGGGGACTCGGCAATTAAGAAGCATTATTATTTATAGCGGCACCAGTAGGGTAACTACCGGGTGGCAGACCGTGCTGAGGCGGCTGTCAGTCAGTGCTGTGGTGCTGTTACAGCCGCCACTTTCTATACACAGAGCAGTGATGGAAACCGTGCAAGAGCAACCCCTATGACTGGAAGAGTGAGGCTGCCGGGAGGAATAAAGTTAATTTCCTCCTGGCAGCAGGGCTCTCAGTGCAGGCACCGCACGTTGTCAGATGACTATTAACTATTATACTGTGTATTGGAGGAGCAGTGGGGACATCATTCTATATATAGGGGAACTCTGGGGGACATCATACTGTATGCACGGGAGCTGCAGGCCCATCATACTGTAAATAAGGGAGCTGTGTGCCTACCATACTGTGTATAGGGGAGCTGCAGGCCCATCATTCTGTGTATAGGGGAGGTGTGGGATCATCATATGGTGTATAGGGGAGTTGTGGGATCATCATACGGTGTATAAGGGAGCTGTGGGATCATCATACTGTATATAAGGGAGCTGTGGGATCATCATACTGTATATAAGGGAGCTATGGGCCTATCATACTGTGTATAGGGGAGTTGTGGGATCATCATACGGTGTATAGGGGGGCTCTGGGATCATCATACGGTGTATAGGGGGGCTGTGGGATCATCATACGGTATATAGGGGCTGTGGGATCATCACACGGTGTATAGGGGTGATGTGGGATCATCACACGGCGTATAGGGGTGATGTGGGATCATCACACGGCGTATAGGGGTGATGTGGGATCATCACACGGCGTATAGGGGTGATGTGGGATCATCACACGGCGTATAGGGGTGATGTGGGATCATCACACGGTGTATAGGGGTGATGTGGGATCATCACACGGTGTATAGGGGAGATGTGGGATCATCACACGGTGTATAGGGGAGATGTGGGATCATCACACGGTGTATAGGGGAGATGTGGGATCATCACACGGTGTATAGGGGAGATGTGGGATCATCACACGGTGTATAGGGGAGATGTGGGATCATCATACGGTGTATAGGGGAGCTATGGGATCATCATACTGTGTATAAGGGAGCTGTGGGATCATCATACTGTGCATGAGGGAGCTGTGGGATCATCATATGGTGTAGAGGGGAGCTGTGGGCCCAGCATAATGTGTATAGGGGAATTGTACATGGGGAATGTAAGGGACATAATTAAATATTAAGTGGGCACTTAAACATTATTGTTATAAGGGCACTCAGTATTGTGACCATCAAAGTTGCACATAGAGTATTATTACTTTCTAGGGACAAAATGTGGAGTGCACATGCACAGGAAATTAATATTTTCTTTGAGGCAATTTTACCATCTAGCCATCACAAAGGAGGCAGAATTACGATGTAAGGGGCACAGTGGTGGCATTACTATGGGGCAGTAAGAGGAGCTCTGTTTTTGTACCACACAGTAGGCGCAGTAATAGGGAAACTTATGGCAGCAGCGGCTCAGTATGGAGGTATCAGCAGGATGAGGAGTTTGTGCAGGTCTGGAATACATTGTGGAAACACAAGAAGCAATGGGATGCAACTGAAAGTGAGAAGATACAGATTAGATATTAGAAAAAACTTTTTGACAGTGAGGGTGATCAATGAGTGGAACAGGCTGCCACAAGAGTTCGTGAGTTCTCCTCCAATGGAGGTCTTCAAACAGAGGCTGAACAGGTCTGAGATGGTTTAGTGACTCCTGCATTGAGCAGGGGGTTGGACACGAGGATTATGATTCTATATGTGAATAGTGCTGGAAATGTGAGAATTTAGATATGTCTTTGTTGTACTCTCTGCAGCTGAGTTCTGGCTGGAGAAATAGACATGTCTGTCTGGGCCAGATGGAAAAAACGGGAAAAGTGAATGACTCCACCTGAAAGGACGTCAGCTGTAAGTCATTATCTGTAACTGTACTGTATCTCATATGTCCTGTAGGACTGGTATCTACCACTATATGTCACCATAAGGCGGTAATATCAATACTGGTCTTTGTATGGAGATTTATTTTCAATGACAGTGTGGTCATCTCCTGAGGTTCCCCTATACCACCATAGCTATAATCATGATTACCTGGTTAGGGGCCACAAGTAGACACAGACAGAAAGGGCCCCTGTGCAAAAACAGTATATGGGCCCTTTGCAGCCAAAGAGCTCCTAAAAATGCAAAATTGCACCTTCTTTGGAGGTAGATATGGTCCCCCTTACCTCTTGCGCCCATGTGCGGTTGCGCAGGTTGCGCCAATAATATGTCCTCCTGTTAGGAGCCTACTCAGATGTTTCGCCCCCCCCTGAGCTGAACCCCTAGCTACTCCTCTAGTGCACATATTTGGGCACTGTATGGCGGTAATATCTAGATGTACACTGTATAGTGCTCATATTTGCGCACTGTATGACTGTAATATTTAGGTGTACACTGTATGGTGCAGATATTTGGGCACTGTATAATGGTAATATTTAGGTGTACTGTTACACCCGGTCCCCATGTTGGCTCTGCACCCCGTTCTGGTCACTCACCTCCTGCTAGCCACGCTGTCCCTGGCTTCAGTGAGCTCCCTGCCTGGGTCCTCATGCTCTGTCTGTCTCTCAGCGTCCTGCTCTTTCTCCCTCCCCCACCTCCTGGCATGCTGCCAGCAGACCTTCAGGGAAAGTGCTTAGAACCTTCTCCCTGGTCTGTTAAAGGCACAGCGTGCATTTTTTGAATTTGGCAATTATTCAATGGAAGCACACTGATTACTGTTTCTGGCCTCTCCTCCATAGGGAGCAATGAGTATCTACTAGAGTTGAGCGACTTTGGTCGGATCGGGTTTCGTGAAACCCGAATGAAACAAAATAAGTTTCAGATGAAACTCGTCCGACTAGAGCAAAACAAAGTCGGAGTTTCGTCCGAAACCCGACCCCAATGCAAGTCAATGGGAAATAAAAGTCGGACGAAACTCCGACTTTTTTTGCTCTAGTCGGACGAGTTTCATCTGAAACTTATTTTGTTTCATTCGGGTTTCACGAAACCCGATCCGACCAAAGTCGCTCAACTCTAGTATCTACCATTGCTACATCCGGTTCTGTCGCTGATCAGTCTGCGCTGTGTTTGCAATCCGTGTGCACTTGCTCATACTGTTTGTCTCCACAGAGTATCAGTATCCTGTATTCAGCTATCTCTGACAACATCAGCATTCATCTATGCAAGTGCCATCCCATTCCGCCAACAGCCATCCGAACCTGTGGACTGTGATAATGTTACTGGAGCCAGCTTGCTACCATCTACCTGGAACCGGACCTTCCTCACAGGGCCTGCTTCTCTACACATACTCGGTCTTTTCCATTATATCTGTTACCCCTTTGTCCCGCTGGTACAGCTGCCACGTGTCTGGGGTCTAACTGGAGGTGGCATATGTGTCCCCCAGGTATTCCACTCTGGTCCTGTCTGAGGGGCTTTACTACAGGTACCCGGGGCTCACTAGTTACGCCCCCTTCAGAGCCCCCCGGACCGTGGTCCCGAGGTTCCACTTTAAAAATATTAAACGAATGTGGACTTCACCATCTGTGCTTCTGCTTCCATTCATTACATGTACACTGTATAGTGCAGATATTTTGGCACTGTATGACTGTAATATCTAGGTGTACACAGTATGGTGCCCATATTTGGGCACTGTATAACGGTAATATTTAGATGTACACTGTATGGTGCAGATATTTTGGCACTGTAATATCTAGGTGTACACAGTATGGTGCCCATATTTGGGCACTGTATAACGGTAATATTTAGATGTACACTGTATGGTGCACATATTTGGGCACTGTATGCCGGTAATATCTAGATGTACACTGTATGGTGCTCATATTTGGGCACTGTATGATGGTAATATTTAGCTGAGCACTGTATGGTGCTGATATTTGGGCACTGTATGACGGTAATATTTAGGTGTACACTGTATGGTGCAGATATATGGACACTGTATGACGGTAATATCTAGGTTAACACTGTATGGTGCAGATATTTGGGCTCTGCATGACTGTAATATCTAGGTGTACACTGTATGGGGCAGATATTTGGACACTGTATGACTAATATCTAGGTGTACACTGTATGGTGCTCATATTTGGGCACTGTATGATGGTAATATTTAGGTGAACACTGTATGGTGCTGATGATATTTGGGCTCTGTATGATGGTAATATTTAGGTGTACACTGTATGGTGTCGATATTTGGGCACTGTACAACGGTAATATTTAGGTGTACACTGGTGCAGATATTTGGGTGCTGTATGACGGTAATATTTAGGTGTACACTGTACGTTAGAATCAGGAGAGCTTTTTACTACTCACCGTTCACAGTGATAATGGCTGACAGCACAGTGAGCGGTCGAACATTAGATATTTTGGGGGGTTGAAGGAGGAATCGGAGTTGAGTGATTACGACGTGATACTTTTCTCATATTTCACATCAGATGCTGTTATTATCCTGCAAACTTTTATAAATTTCCAATTCATCATTTAATCTACAGATTTGCAGCTGCAATTATAAAGAAGCAAT
The DNA here is from genome assembly GCF_039654945.1 of Dendrobates tinctorius. NCBI lineage: Eukaryota > Metazoa > Chordata > Amphibia > Anura > Dendrobatidae > Dendrobates > Dendrobates tinctorius. The sequence continues at coordinate 26,500,013 of NW_027361726.1, read as the reverse complement.
AAATGTCCAGACCCTAATGCTCCATGTGCTGGGAGGCTGCATAGGTCCGTGGTCTCCATTACAAGACAGCGCCCCTTGTGGAGACACATGGATATCACTTACCCCTGAACATTATGCAGGTATAAATCTTTTACTGATTTTCTGATCTTTTTGCTCCTTTATCTCTGAAACATCTAATAAAAGGCAAAGCGAGTGCCCCTGACTATAGAAATCAGAATATAAGATGCATGTAATTAAGAATCAACACAAAACTGCGTTGGGGACTGGACCCCTGTCCAGGCCGACATTGATCTACAGAGTTTTCTTATCTTCAGTCCTGAATCAATGAAAGGCAAGAAACAAGAATGCCTTTACCAGCCATTGTAATAATGACAAGACGTTTCCCTGCAGGGGCTGAAGGGGCGATATGAAAGGGAACGGCCGAATATTAAATATTACATACAATCCATGTAAGAAGACTTGGATCCACAGGGGGATCCATCAGAACACTTATTTATATGGAAAACCTGAAACTTCTGTCTAATAATTAATGTGAAAACATCAGAGAAAAATCCAGAGAAACGAAAAGAATCATTGATAGAGAGAACCTGAATATACGGCGCAAAAGGCGGCACCGTTGATCTCTAATGATAGACGGCATTCTCAGTGATGTTACAGTTGATCCCTGGTGATGGATAGGAGGCATTCTCAGTGATGTCACCTCTGATCTCTAGTGATGGATAGGATGCATTCTCAGTGATGTCACCGCTGATCTCTAGTGATGGATAGGAGGCATTCTCAGTGATGTCACCGCTGATCTCTAGTGATGGATAGGCGACATTCTCAGTGATGTCACCTGTGATCTCTAGTGATGGATAGGAGGCATTCTCAGTGATGTCACCGCTGATCTCTAGTGATGGATAGGAGGCATTCTCAGTGATGTCACCTGTGATCTCTAGTGATGGATAGAAGGCATTCTCAGTGATGTCACCTCTGATCTCTAGTGATGAATAGGAGGCATTCTCAGTGATGTCACCTCTGATCTCTAGTGATGGATAGGAGGCATTCTCAGTGATGTCACCGCTGATCTCTAGTGATGGATAGGAGGCATTCTCAGTGATGTCACTGCTGATCTCTAGTGATGGATAGGAGGCATTCTCAGTGATGTCACTGCTGATCTCTAGTGATGGATAGGAGGCATTCTCAGTGATGTCACCTCTGATCTCTAGTGATGAATAGGAGGCATTCTCAGTGATGTCACCTCTGAGCTCTAGTGATGGATAGGAGGCATTCTCAGTGATGTCACCGCTGATCTCTAGTGATGAATAGGAGGCATTCTCAGTGATGTCACTGCTGATCTCTAGTGATGGATAGGTGGCATTCTCAGTGATGTCACCTCTGATCTCTAGTGATGGATAGGAGGCATTCTCAGTGATGTCACCGCTGATCTCTAGTGATGGATAGACGGCATTCTCAGTGATGTCACCACTGATCTTTAGTGATGGATAGGAGGCATTCTCAGTGATGTTACAGTTGATCTCTAGTGATGGATAGGAGGCATTCTCAGTGATGTCACCGCTGATCTCTAGTGATGGATAGGAGGCATTCTCAGTGATGTTACAGTTGATCTCTAGTGATGGATAGGAGGCATTCTCAGTGATGTCACCGCTGATCTCTAGTGATGGATAGGCGGCATTCTGAGTGATGTTACAGTTGATCTCTAGTGATGGATAGGAGGCATTCTCAGTGATGTCACCGCTGATCTCTAGTGATGGACAGGAGGCATTCTCAGTGATGTCACCGCTGATCTATGGTGATGGATAGAAGGCATTCTCAGTGATGTCACCGCTGATCTCTAGTGATGGATAGGAGGCATTCTCAGTGATGTCACCGCTGATCTCTAGTGATGGATAGGAGGCATTCTCAGTGATGTTACAGTTGATCTCTAGTGATGGATAGGAGGCATTCTCAGTGATATCACCGCTGATCTCTAGTGATGGATAGGCGGCATTCTGAGTGATGTTACAGTTGATCTCTAGTGATGGATAGAGGCATTCTCAGTGATGTCACCGCTGATCTCTAGTGATGGACAGGAGGCATTCTCAGTGATGTCACCGCTGATCTATGGTGATGGATAGAAGGCATTCTCAGTGATGTCACCGCTGATCTATGGTGATGGACAGGAGGCATTCTCAGTGATGTCACCGCTGATCTATGGTGATGGATAGAAGGCGTTCTCAGTGATGTTACCCCCTTGACATCTTTCCGTGCTCGGGCCTTACAGTAGGGCTGTGTTATCTGAGCAATAGGTGGCGGTATTCTTTCTATTTGAAGCTCAGAAGTTTCGCGGTTCAGACGTCATTGATTTCCTTACAGAACAGATGGCCGCTGTACATGGGGCTGCAGAATTCTCTCGCCAGATCAATATCCGCATGAGGCTTCACTGGTTTTACCTTCCAGATGGAGCAAAGAACATGAGAAATTGCTGAGAATATTGTGCGGACATCTCTGTCCTGATTATATAAATGTAGAATAAGAGGAGCCTTTGTCGTAGAGATGAGTCCTCGTGTTCTGCCTCCTCTATTATTAGTAGAGGGGCTCATACACGTCCTGTTTCATGCTATAGATCTCTATCAGTCGGATCTTTGTTTTCTCTGATACACAGCACCAAATACTCTGCACAGACTGAGAACATAATACTGCAGTCACCACTAGTGGGCGCTCCTGCCGTGTACGCACATTATGCAGTGCGCTTCAGAGCTCCTTCTCGTGGAGGCTGCAGACAACCAGAGTAATAACTCGTATGGAAAATTGTAGTCATCGTTTGACTCGAAACCAGAGAGGAAGCGTCCGCGCTCCTCTCCTCACAAAGTAAAACCACTCGCGATGCACACACCGGTCTCATCTGTCCAGGTTCCCCTGCTCTGTAACTTGCCATCCATTCTTTTTGCTTAGGTGGTTTTCCTTTACCAGCACTCTGCCATCACTTTAGGTGTGGGAGCTTCCTTTCATTGTTTACCAGCATGCACTACTACCTTAAGTGTTCCATGACTTAATTGCACTTTGTTAGAATTATTGTTATGGCATAAAGCAATTATCCACTGCTGGACAGTCCTCTGTTAATAGCTGTTGTCTAGGGCAATAAAACAAAAAAAACTGCGCACTTCACTTACGTCCTGTCCGGCACCGCTCCTGTGATCTCCCCTTCATAAGAATGTTGGGTGACCACATAGGTGAGAAGGCAGGGATGGCACCTAGAGACAACGGCTCATCCTGGTCTTCCCTTACCAGACGGTGGCCAGTCCCCCACCTTCCCTCTAGGGGCGCTGGCCCGTCCCCCACCTTCCCCCTAGGGGCGCTGGCCCGTCCCCCACCTTCCCCCTAGGGACGCCAGCCCGTCCCCCACCTTCAGCATCAATTTGGGTAGATTAAGCACTTTTCAGTTTTGTATGAGGAGATAAAACAGAAGAAATTATTGGATCGTGGTCAACCCATTGATATAGGGTGGAGATTGCCTTCAAATAAAAATGTAAAATAAACGAGGACGTAAGAAATAATTTTGGGACCTTTTAAGAAAGTCAAGAGTACGGAAATCCAGCCTCCTTCCTACATGTCTGCCCTCCAACCTCTGTCCTACGTGGCTGCCGTCCATCCTCCGTCCTACGTGGCTGCCGTCCATCCTCCGTCCTACGTGGCAGCCGTCCATCCTCCGTCCTACGTGGCAGCCGTCCAGCCTCCGTCCTACGTGGCAGCCGTCCAGCCTCCGTCCTACGTGGCAGCCGTCCAGCCTCCGTCCTACGTGGCAGCCGTCCAGCCTCCGTCCTACGTGGCAGCCGTCCAGCCTCCGTCCTACGTGGCAGCCGTCCAGCCTCTGTCCAACGTGGCGGCCATCCAGCCTAGGTCCTATGTGGCAGCCGTCCAGCCTCCAGCTTACGCGATGGTCCTCGAGCCTCCGTCCTATGCAGCAGCCCTCCAGCTTCCATCCTACATGGTGACAGTCCAGTTTCCGTCCTATGCGGCGGCCGTCGAGCCTCCAGTTTACGTGGCAGCCCTCGAGCCTCCGGCTTACGTGTCTGCCCTCTAGCTTCTGTCCTACATGGTGACCCTCCAGCCTCACGGCGGCCCACCAGCCTCCGTCCTACTTGGCGACCGTCCAGCCTCTGTCCTATTCGGCGACCCTCCAGCCTCCGTCCTACATTGCAGCCTGGTGATTTAGTAATATATCTGCTTCTCACCCATAAGAGTGCTGTGAATTAGTTCCAACACCGACACCGCACCTGTGATCACACAAACACATTTGTCACGTCATTATCCTGATTATCAGGCCGATGGTATCTGCGGTCATCGGCTGCTCAGGGATGGCGCAGAGGCTGGACGGCAGCCACGTAGGACGGAAGCTGGATTACCGGACTCTTGACTTTCTTAAAAGGACCCAAAATCTTATGCCTCTTGTCTTACATTGGATGCCACATGGAAGTGGCGGTAATGAATGTCACATGTGCGTAGCCCCTGCCCAGACCATATCGCACCATAGAGATCCGGGATCATCTGCTCAGCACTGGAGGCAAATACACCCGGATTATAAATATTTCTCTGCACCTGATTAATCTGGAACGATTCCCCCTTGTGTGGTGTAAACCAGCCTCCATCTCCTGCTCATTAATCTGCGTTCTCGATCATTAGGCGAGCCACCAAGCATCAGTCAGTGACATATGTGACATATGTTACATGCTTAACAAATTGCTGCCTCCGTCGGCCGCTCACGTTCACCGCGTGCTCCGCAGAATCCAATCTATCATGGAAATAAATGCAACATATTCTACGGCTTCTTCCTGACACCAGCGCGGAGCAGCATGCCCTCAGCTTGGAATGACAGCTTTTACTGTGGGAGCAGTTCGGGTGGGGACACAGTGCAGACTAAAGAGCAGCTATGGGGCCTGTGATTTGGGTTCTCCAGTGCCGAGCAGTACCATCCTCCACCCCCATCAAGGGCCTCAAATTCCATGGTATCTGCATTCCCAGGAATCATGGAGGAGCCGTCACCCCCTGCTTCACCATTTAGAGGGTTTGGAGAAGGCCCTTTTTCTGTTCCCCATGACTGTGCCCAGTGTAAAAGCTCTGTACGGACATGAAGAGCGGTCACACAGAGCCCGGACCCCAACCAACACCAATAATGGAGAATGTGAGCCTGCATCCCCCCAACATCAGGGTCTGACCTCACAAATTGATGAAGGGGCAAAAGTCCCCACAGACGCCTCCAAAATCTTGCCCCACCGAAAATGCCCAGCCTGCCACTCCCCATCCGTCATTGCTCTCCCCTGGTCCGTCCGCCGTCACTTTCCCCCTGGCCCGTACATCGTCACTCTCTCCCAGGTCTGTCTGCCGTCACTTTCCCCCGGCCTGTCCATCGTCGCTCTCCCCTGGGCCCGTCCGCCGTCGCTCTCCCCTGGGCCCGTCCGCCGTCGCTCTCCCCTGGGCCCGTCCGCCGTCGCTCTCCCCTGGGCCCGTCCGCCGTCGCTCTCCCCTGGGCCCGTCCGCCGTCGCTCTCCCCTGGGCCCGTCCATCATCGCTCTCCCCAGGGCCCGTCCATCATCGCTCTCCCCAGGGCCCGTCCGCCTTCGCTCTCCCCTGAGCCCGTCCGCCGTCGCTCTCCCCTGGGCCCGTCCGCCGTCGCTCTCCCCTGGGCCCGTCCGCCGTCGCTCTCCCCTGGGCCCGTCCGCCGTCGCTCTCCCCTGGGCCCGTCCGCCGTCGCTCTCCCCTGGGCCCGTCCGCCGTCGCTCTCCCCTGGGCCCGTCCGCCGTCGCTCTCCCTCGGGCCCATCCGTCATTGCTCTCCCCCGGGCCCGTCCGCTGTATATAAGCCCCTAACATGGGATGTGTCAGTGCTGAGTACACATATGAGCTGCTATTCCGAAGACTGATGGTGCAGTCGGGAATAGGAAACAAATGTTGCAATGTTTGTTTTGGAGAAGTAATGAACAGGATACATTTATTTGCCGCATGCAATCATCTCATCAGCCTGAAAAATGTGTCAAACGCACACAAATGAATTGTTTTTGTTTTTGGCAATCTGGGAACTCCATTCTAAAAAAATCCTTGAGGCCATCCTTCCCCCCGGGCTGTCTGGCGAGCCCTCCGGAAGGCCTACAGACCCCACTGTGATGTATGAATTCCTTCCTATGTGAACCGGGGGAACTCCGGCTGGTAATGAAAATGTAGTAATCACTATAGTTAGTAATCACAATAAATCGAGTGGCGGATAAGAGCGCCAATTAATCATTTTCTAGTAATTAAGTAAATCTTCAATGCATTCAGCGGCTCCGATTCAATTTCAGAAAGGGTTTGTTGGTCAATTCATCAAGCGTTGTTTGTGTCAGAGGAATATGAAGAGAATGTGTTTTCATTAAGCCGTCTTCATAACTCACAATAGCCCAGAAAATAAGAACATTATTACTGTGATTTTAATGTAAAATTAACCGGCTCTTCCATGTGAATTATCGTGAAGGAGGATCCTTAATCCAATATTAGACTTTTCTGTTGAAGTCTCTCTGGTTATAATTGCGCCTTACCTCCCTTCTCTCGCAAATTAAAAAAGAGGAAATGTTTTGCCAGAGAACCTCCAAATATTTTTCGTTTTCACACGTTTGTTTCAGTTGTTGCGGACGATTTGAGGACAGAATCTCTGTACAACGAGGAGATTTATTCTTCTGTAACGTTTATTATTTGGATATAGAGGTTGTAACAAAAAACAGTGGATTTATCATTCATGGACCTTGTGGTTAATCCAGAAGAAGCCGCCAAGGAAATATAATGTATCACTGATAACAAACACTGGGACCAGGGCAGGTACTGACTGGAACTAAAATTCAGCCCTAGCATTTGAAATCACACAGGCCTATGTTGTCCCCATCCCCAAGCACCAGATGGGATATATTACCATGGATGGAAGAAAAGAAGATTTACTACAAGACCAATATTTCTATATGCTGGGGTAAGTGACAGTCAACGACTTTGTGCTCCATCACAACTCTTAAGTGACAGTCAACGACTTTGTGCTCCATCACAACTCTTAATACTATGGATGTCTTGAGACCACCAAATCTGTTAACAACCTAGCAGATAAGACAGCCCTTGACCAGACAGACCCTTCTGGCATTTGCCAGAATTGTCAGATGGCCGGTCCGGCCCTGGACCAGGGAGATATATCCACACCAGTCTGTGTGAAATCTGCAAAGACAAATCGGGAAGATTTTTGGTGATTGACCAAGGAGAAGGCGCTGTTTAGGATTTCCAGCATGTAGATTCACATCTAATGTGTATCATTATATCTGCCTCATATCACTTTTGTATGAAATTCATTGGGGGCTTCGTCCTTTCATAAAGGTGAACTCTGCACCAAGTTCACCAGAAACCAGATGAAAGACATCTTGCTTTGCATTTGGTAGAAACCGATGCCACAAAAAATTCTGCCACGTGTGAATGACCGCATTAAAGGTAAAAACACCGCAAACCAGGACACGATAAATCAGTAAAGAGAAAAAAAAACTGTTTTATTGTAGACCAATGCAAAGCACTGTTAAAACCCCAAATTGGTACCAAAAAATACTCTGCTCACCAGGAAAAAATAATCCCCCACACAGGTACATCGACCGAAAAATTTAAAAATGGTGACACAAGTTTTTTTTTTGCTGTTTTTTTTCACTAATTCTTATTTCTTTTGTAGCTTGTGTTTGTTTTTTTGTATCTCAATAATCGTACCAACACGAAAAATCTGGTCACCAGGTCCATTTTGCTGCGCAATGGATGAAACGAAAAAACTGTTGCAGAATTGCATTTTTTTTTTCATTATTTCACCCCTTGGATTTTTTTATACGTTTTTTCAGCACGTGATACGGAAACGTGAATGTTGTCGTTCAAAACTGCAACTCGCCTCACAAAAATCAAGTCTCATGCGTCTGTCAGAAGGAAAGTTATGGAACAAGGGGAGGAAATGATTCCGATTGGCTGCAGAGGCGAAGGGTTAAAGCGACCAGGAGGAAAATGAGAGAAAAGCTGCGGTTTGCCCAAATATCGGAGTGCAGCATTAACGCCATCAGCGCCGATTGCACATCGATTATGGCAACAAGACTACTCCGCAGCATTACTGTCACTCAGAAGACGATCGGCCGTCACCAGTCCCCTTCGCTCATCGCTCTGTTGGCGCATGTGTACATGGTGACGTATTCCGCCCAGTTGTAGCTTCCAGGAGTGACCTCACTTTTATGTCAGGGATTGCGGCCGACTCCAAGGTGTGTGAAGACTTGGTATATCCCAATTGTTAATGTGAATGCGCCCCTAGTGGACACCTCCTCCCAGATGTTTAGCACGAGCGCCACACGCCTAGATTCTCTGCATTTAGTTATGTCAGAGAAGAATCTAATGGACGCTCAAATAAACTCCGACATCATCGAAGAAGTGACTCGTCTTCTGCATTTCTATCCTGCCGCGATTCCTCTGACTCGTGGCTCCGCAGCGCTTTACTTCCTCCCTTCCTTTCTCCCATCCTTTTTCCTGTGGTCCATATTTTTAGGTAAAATTAATAGGGAAAGTAGCGCTACATATGGCGGCAACAGCTGTTAATAAAACACTAACTTCCACAAGGTTAACGCCGTCATTAAATATGTGCTTGTTCTGAAAAACGGCACGAGAACATCTGACTTGTTAAATATTCATCGTCATTTTATAGTAGACGGCACCAAAAGTGGGGGACCCAGGAGAGACCCCGAGATGGCACCGCAACTAGTTCTCTTTATTACTGGCGCAGAAGGAAACGAGATCAGAAAAAGGGGAGAGTGGGATAAACAATTATCGCTATTTTGGGACACGTTTCGGGCGGTTCCATTGCTGAGATCACTTTATAGGCTGCAGTATATGATATATTCAGGCATGGAAAGAATAATTGTGGCCAAATGTGACACTGGCCGCCATGTCTGTGATGCGGAGCGCCCGGTTGGGGTTATGTTCCGTGCCTGCACTACATTAGTCGGGGGGACTCTAATCACATGTGCCATTTATAAGACCCCGGAGAAGCTGCGGCTGCTCTCACCGCTTTGTTGGTTCCGTGTAATACGAGTCGGGGAATTTTGTAAAAAGCTTTAACAACAAATGTTCAATAAATGGCCACATTTCCCCTAATCCCGGCCTTCCTCTAATGCCGTCTATAGAGCACTTCAGCCGCATCGGTTGGGAGGAAATAGAAATAAGTGAGAACTCTCAGTATACAGCTGGATAGTAGGGTACACAATGTAACATTGGGGCTACAGCCACATAGGCCACGCCGAGCGTCGGATGGGGCATGGGGTCCGATATAAAACATGTAACATTTCTAAAGTGAATGTTGGGTGCTTTGTCTCGGTCTTGTGCCGCCTCGTCTCCCTGTTCTCACTCCTGTTGCCGCTCTTCTCTGTGTACGGCCCAATTACATTCATAACTGTGGCTTACAGGACGACGACGATTCTTCCGGGAGTTTCTACAATATATTCTCATGTATTTTTTTATCTGCAGATCCAAAGCTCTGATCCTGGAAACACAACACTCCGGTGACTCGTTAACGTCCTTATAATACTCCAGTGACCTGATAGCTGATATACCGAGCCGGGGATAATAAACTCCACGGATTTACTGGGAAATCAGGACAGACATTGTTACAAAAGTACAACTGGAAGTAATAATAATAATAGTGGCAATGGTAATATTATTATTACTGGTGTTACTGCGAAAATACAAGTGACTGATTGCCCTCAGCAGTTTCTGGTCCACAATTCAGGGTAAATTATTTTTTATACATCGCTATAGTGATTTTGAGCAATGGTTTTTGGGTTCAGAGCTCCAAAGCTGATAAATAGACATAGAAAAGTAAATGTGATTTTTTTTATATACTGTTTGAATAGCCGCAGTATCATCATTTGCTGTACAGACAGCGCCCCATAGTGGTGGCTGCAGACAGGATCTTATCATCTATCTCTGTATATAGGGAGCTCCCCCTAGTGGTGGCTGCAGAAAGAATCTTATCATGTTTCTCTGTATAGAGGGAGCTCCCCCTAGTGGTTGCTGCAGACAGGATCTTATCATGCATCTTTGTATACAAGGAGCTACCCCTAGTGGTGACTGCAGATGGAATCTTATCATGTATCTCTGCATACAGGGAGCTCCCCCCTGTGGTGGCTGCAGACAGAATCTCATCATGTATCTCTATACAGGGAGCTCCCCCTAGTGGTGGCTGCAGAAAGAATCTTATCATGTTTCTCTGTATACAGGAAGCTCCCCCTAGTGTTGGCTGCAGACAGGATCTTATCATGTGTCTCTGTATACAAGGAGCTCCCCCTAATCATGGCTGCAGAAAGGATCTTATAATGCATCTCTGTATACAGGGAGCTCCCCCTAGTGGTGGCTGAACTTGACTAATCAACATAATGTTTCTCTAAAAGAAAGTCCTCTACACATAACTCATTGTCTCCTCAGACATTACACTGTTATCAGGGCCAGCATTAGGGGCAGGCAGCTGCCTAGGGCCCCTGCTCCCCCAGGTGCATCACACAGCCGCTATGGGGCCCATGAGGCAGGAGGGCCCGCCTGCTGCCAGTGCCAACTCCCCCCGCCACCGCTTTGAACTATACCAGCATCATAGACACCGGTACAGTTCAAAGCAATGATGGAGGAGAGAGCGTCAGCTGATGCTCCCTCTCCCATCATTCCCTGCTCTGCATCTGACACTGCAGGTGTGCGATGACGTCATCGCGCACTCACTGTGTGTTGGCAAAGCAGCCGCTGAGACAGGAGCCAGGAGCAGCGCGGGCATGAGGAGTGGTGAGGAGTGTGTGTTTTTTTTTAATGTAACAGTGCTGAACTGTGGGGCCACTCTCTGAGGGGGAGAGATGCAGGCAGTGCTATATACCATGTGGTGCTGTGCTATATACCATGGTGCTGTATACCATGTGGGGCTGTGCTGTATACCAATTAGGGGCTGTGCTGTATATCATGTGGAGCTGTGCTGTATAACATGTGGTGCTGTGCTATATACCATGTGGGGCTGTGCTATATACCATGTGGGGCTGTGCACCATGTGGGGTTGTGCTGTATACCCTTTGGTGCTGTGCTATATACCATGTGGTGCTGTGCTATATACCATGTGGGGCTGTGCTATATACCATGTGGGGCTGTGCCGAACACCATGTGGGCTGTGCTATATACCATGGGGTGCAGTGCTGTATACCATGGGGTGCTGTGCTATATACTGTTTGATGCTGTGAGGAATACTATGTGGGGATGTGCTGTATACCATGTGGGCTTTGCTATATACCATGGTGCTGTGCTGTATACCATGTGGACTGTGCTGTATACCATGTGGTGCTGTACTGTATACCATGTGGTGTTGTGCTGTATACCATGTGGTGTTGTGCTGTATACCATGTGGGACTGTGCTGTATACCATATGGGTCTGTGCTGTATACCATGTGGGCTGTGCTATATACCATGTGGAGCTGTGTTGTATACTATGTGGCCTGTGTTATATACTATGTGGGCTGTGCTATATACTATGCGGCTGTGTTATATACTTTGTGGCTGTGCTATATACATTATATTCTATGAGGGGAGGCTGTGTTATATAATATGGGGGGCTACATTATATTCTATGGGGAGATGTGCTGTATTATATTCTATTCAGGGCTACATTATATTCTATGGGGGGCGGTATTAAATTTATTCTATGGGGGGTGATTGCATCATACTCTATGAGGGGGCTACATTATACTATATGAGGAGGCTGCATTATAGTCTATGGGGGGCTAGATTATATTGTATGGGGGCTTCATTATACTTTATGAGGGGGGTACATTATATTCTTTTGGGGCTGCATTATACTATATGAGGAGGGCTACATTGTATTCTATGGAGGGGCTATATTATACTATATAAGGGGCTGCATTATATTCTATGGGGAACTGCATTATACTCTATGAGGGGCCTGCCATATAATCTATGGAGGGGCTGCATTATACTATATGAGGGTAGCTGCATTATATTCTATAGGGGGTTTACATTATATTCTGAGGGGTGGCTGCATTATGCTCTAAGGCATGGCTGCATTATACTATAAGAGGGGAAAAGTGTGAAATGATCAATGTTTTGCTTTTTGCTTCATTCTCTTTTGTGTTTTTTCATTTAAGACAAATTAAATTAAGATAATAATACCAAAGAATTTGTGTTTGCAATCATTTTCAGGAAGAAACTGAGTATTATCTGACAGAATTGCAGGGGTGTCAATACTTTTGGCCATAACTGTACTATGGGAATTTAATTGTACTACAGTACATGGATGACTGGCGGTGTATTATGCTATATGGAGGACTGAGCAGTGTATTTTAATATATGGAGACTATGAGGAGTGTATTTTAATATATGGAGGACTATGAGGAGTGTATTATAATATATGGAGGACTAAGGGGCACATTATATTATATGGCGGACTATGGGGTGTAAACTGTAGATGTGCGGCTGATAACATGATACTGTATGGTGATCTGTTAGTGATCCATTAGTGATCGTTCTGTCCCCATCATTGTTTCTCAGACAGTGGAAAGAGGCCGGGAAACAAGTGTTGAACGACTTCAATATTGTTGATCACACTCATTTAGCATCCTGAACTCAGCACATGTAAATACAACCGAAATGCTTCTGTGTGATGTGCAATATGTGAGCATTTGGGGCCCCATTTTAAACTTTGCCTAGGGCCTCACTTTGCCTAAAACCAGCCCTGACTGTTATACTAATATTTTTTTCCTTCTGGTTTCTAGCAGTAATCTTGGTGCGGGTCATGAGGCTTCTGTCTCTTGCTGTGGCTTTGCTGTTCTTTTCGGCAGCTCTGACTACTTACAGGATCCGGAGCCTCTGCTACCACCACAGCTATGGCTTCACCCCTGATAACAGGCAGAGGGGACAGATGAACATGAGACGCTGCAGTAGATAAACGCTTACAATTGTAGCAGTGATAGAAATAACACAAATATTATTATTACAGAATGTTGACATCAGTGAAGGAGATAATTACTGGGAGACACATTGCAAAATTATCACATGGATGTACAGAACATCGCACCTTTTTATGTTGCTCTGCAGATTAATTAATTCCACACATGTCAATACCAGATGCTAAACGATAAAAATAAATAAACTTACTGAAACGTTTCCTCTGCTCTGATCTCCGCCTCGTGCCTTCCCGGGGGTGCATTGGTTACATGGCCGACGATACCCGAAATCAAGGAATAAGAATCCACTAATGATCATCTTCACAGATCCCAATACTCCATTCACTGCAACGACTGATTATACACAGTATCGAGAATATATAACTGATACATATAAAGGAGATGTCCGGGTTATACCGGCTGTACATATATAATGATATACAGGAGACGCCCACATTATAGCAGTATAACCCTGAGGAAGGAACTATTTCCGAAACGTGCGTCGGGGTTGGTCGTGTATGCTGTGCAGCACCCTCTCTCCCTGGTATGTTATCCATTAGGTCTCCAGAAATTCTGGTGGTTATATTGTAACGTGGTTCAGCTAGGGATATTTCCCTTTACTCTTGTTATATGCTTTCCACGGATTTATTATCCACTCTCTCTGCTTACATGTATATGGGCTATCACTTATTTAACCAGGGTTATACTCTATCCATCATGTAACTTGTTTTGAGGTGTGTTGTTATGCATTACACTGCCTTTCTGTGTATGTGTCACTTTTTATTCCACAATTTTACTTCACCTGGTATTTCAATAAAGATTTGAGCTTTTATCCATATGTACGCTGGACTTTTTGCACTGCCTTTCTCTGTGGGGTTTAATATATAATTATATACAGGAGATACCCAGGTTATACCAGCTGTACATATATATCATTATGTACAGGAGATGTCCAGGTTATACCAGTTGTACATGTATAATTATATACAGGAGATGCCCAGGTTATACCAGCTGTACATATATAATTATATACAGGAGATGCCCAGGTTATACCATCTGTACATATATAATTACATATATGATTACATATAGGAGATGTTCAGGTTATACCAGCTGTACATATATAATTATACACAGGAGATGTTCAGGTTATACAGTGGGGAACAAAGTATTTAGTCAGTCACCAATTGTGCAAGTTCTCCCTCTTAAAGGGAATCTGTCACGCCATTTTTGGCCTGTAAGCTGCAGCCACCGACATCAGGGGCTTATCTACAGCACTCCTCGGCTCCTGCGCAGGCGTACTTTATCTGCCCTGTTGAAGGTAGGGTGGTGCTTAGAAACCCTCTGTGTATCTTAGTTACCAGCGCGCTGATGCAGGGAGCTGGTATCCAAGGTACACATCGGGTATCTAAGTGACGCACGTCCCTTAGATACCCGATGTGTACCTTAGTTACCAGCTCCCTGCATCAGCGCGCTGGTAACTAAAGTACACAGCGACGCCGCGCGCTCGGCGTCGCTGGTGCTGATCGCTGGTGAAGCTGTCTGTTTAACAGCTCACCAGCGATCATGTAGCGACTCACCAGCGATCCTGACAAGTTGATATCGTTGTCGGGATCGCTGGTGAGTTGCTATGTGTGACGGGGCCTTACTCTTTTTTCTTATCTTTCAGGTTACATCGGGGGCTTATCTGCAGCATTACAGAATGCTGTAGATAAGCCCCTTATGGCGGTGGCCGCAGCTTATAGAGCTAAAATGGGGTGACAGATTCCCTTTAAAAAGATGGGAGAGGCGTGTAATTGACATCATAGGTGGACCACAACTATGAGAGTCAAAATGAGAAAACAAACCCAGAAAATCACCTAGTCTGATTTGGCAAGATTTATTTAGCAAATTATGGTGGAAAATAAGTATTTGGTCATCTAAAAACATGCAAGATTTTCGGCTCTCACAGACCTGTGACTTCTTTGTTAACCCTTACACGCCAGAGCCTGTTTTTGCCTTCGTGACCAGGCCAATTTTTTTCAATTCTGACCACTGTCCTTTTATGAGATAATATCTCTGGAACGCTTCAACAGATCCTGGTGATTCTGACATTGCTTTCTCATGACGTATTGTACTTCATAATAGTTGTAAAATTTCTTTGACATGACTTGCGTTTATTTGTTTAAAAAAAAATGGAAATTTGGCGAAAATTTCGCAATGTTCAAACTTTTAATTTTTATGCCACTATTCACACTAGGTAGGTTTTACCATTAGTGTAATTGCTGTCTAAAATGGGTACATCTGGCCGTGGTGGGACAGCTTTACTTTTTTTTTATCAAAACAGTGTTTTCCAAGTACCCTATGTTATTTAATGCACTTGCTTTTTTACTTATTTATTTTCATTAGGGTATATACACACATTGTTTTTTCCTTTGGTTTTGCTTGCTTTTATGGCCAGTGTGAACATTCTTTTACATCATGCATGTCAGTCAAGTCTACTCCAGTTCAGTTTTTGTGTTTCTTTAGTATTTTTGTATTCAGTACAAATAGGGTGTGGCCTCCTTTCTACTGAGCTGTGTAGTTCATTTATAGTCCCTCTTAAGCTGGGTGTCCGTTTGGGCCCCAGAGACTCTGCCACTATTCACAGTGGCTTAGCTACCCACTGTTTACCTTGGATACCAGCTCCCAGCGCAAGCACACTGGTATCCAGGGTACACAGCGGGTAACTAAGCATAAACGACGCGTGTGCTAAGTTACCCGCTATTTACCCTGGATACCAGCTCCCAGCGTCTGCTTACAGCTCTGGAAGCTCGATGATTGTTGGTCTCCCGCTGCCACATGCGTGCTGGCCAGCGGGAGACCAACAATCAAAAAATGGCCCAAGACATTCCGGCACGATCAGCGATACCCGGCAGGGGGGGCAGTTGCTGATGCGTACCACACATAGCGAGATCGCTGATGCTTCACAAAATCGGTGACGCATCAGCGATCTCACTAGCGATCTCGCTTAGTGTGAAGTACCCCTAAGGGCAAGCAGCTCTCCATTGCGTAAAGCCCCTGACTGCGCCTTTCAGGACTTTTCGTTGGCCAACAATTGTGGAAACCCCTGACAGTTTTTGTGAATGGTCCCACAAGCCCCTATGTTATGGTCAACCAGACTTTTAAATAGGGGTATGCTGGTGTAGTAGTTGTCAACAGATTATAGACTTTTTGTAAAAATGGACTTATCAGCTCCCAAACAATTTTTCCAGATGTCTCCAGATAAGTAGGGCATCCTCGTGGGTTTAGTTGGTTATCTTTCCCCTCATAAATACGAAAAGCTGATGTGCATCCAATTGAACTCTTGCACATTTTATAGAGCTTTATTCCGAACCTTTCCCTCTTAGAAGGAATAAGTTGCTTGAGGTGCAGTCTTCCTTTGAATTTTACAAGGGACTCGTCAATGGAAATGTTTTCTGTTGGGGTGAACTTGGTTAAGAACTTTTCTGTTAAGTCTTCAATGATGAGTTTGTTTTGAATAGTCTGTCATGTTCTGGGGCATTTCTGGGCAGGCATTGACTATTGTCGTTAATATGCCAAAACCTCATGAGCATTTCATAACAGGTCTAAGGAAGAAAGGCAGAAAACTTAGGGGTGGCTTGAACAGGATGGTTGGACCAATAGGACCGAATGCTCGGTCTTTTAACAAGCCACATAGTGAATGTAAATCCTAAAATTTTTTTTCATTTCTAGGACATTAGTTGGTGTCCATAAATTTAACCTAGCATAATAGGATCGTGGATTCTGGCTGATGAAATGGGATGCATATAAATTTGTTTGTAGGACAATATGCTCTAGCAAGCTATCTGTCATAAGCAAATTAAAAAAATTAATAGGTCCAAAATTTTCCACCTCGACATTTATACCAGGAATGGCATTAAAATTAGGGATGAATGGATTAGCTGAATCTGAAGCCTCCCATCTGCTACATCAAGAGGCAAAACCCCTTGGACATTGGCATGCGCCAATTCACGAGCACTAGGGACAGCACCAGTACTGGGCATTGTTCCCTGAGTTGGAGACATTTCTCCAGAAGAGCTATTTGCCCTTCTTGTTTTACTGGTCCTTGTGTGTGAGGATGGACCAGAATCACTGCTCATTTTTGAGCCATCACTGTCGCTGCTACTAAAGCCCACAAACTCCACATCGCCATCTGACACTGCACTTTCTTCGCTGTCAGAACATAAAAGTGCATAAGCCTCCTCTGTAGTATAATACAGACAGACCATTTTATTAATTTTTATTTTTTTTTCTGGAAATAGAAAACCCTGACGTGAATGACTGACCATGACGTATCTGACGTAACCCTAACTTTAGACTAACAGTAACCCTAACCCTAACACTAACGGTAACACTAACCCTAACAGTAACCCTAACGCTAACAGTAATCCTAACGCTAACAGTAACCTTAACCCTAACAGTAACCCTAACAGTAACACTAACCCTAACCGTAACCCTAACACTAACAGTAACACTAACCCTAACCGTAACCCTAACACTAACAGTAACACTAACCCTAACAGTAACCCTAACAGTAACCGTAATCCTAACCCTA
The DNA here is from genome assembly GCF_039654945.1 of Dendrobates tinctorius. Taxonomy (NCBI): domain Eukaryota; kingdom Metazoa; phylum Chordata; class Amphibia; order Anura; family Dendrobatidae; genus Dendrobates; species Dendrobates tinctorius. The sequence goes on along the minus strand of NW_027361726.1, from coordinate 26,482,455 downwards.
ACAGTAATCCTAACAGTATCACTAGCCCTAACCTGCGGATCTGTCTTTTTAACTTTATAGCACAAGCACTGACTGGCACAGCTGTTGCAGCAGCACTTGTAACACTGTTTCTCCTCAAATCTCTCACTGACAGGAGATCTGAGGAGAAATAGCATTTTATGAGGCAGATCGCCCCGGGAAAGTTCATTGCTATGTAAAATAGCGACAGAGTTGTAGTCATGTAAGCACAATCCGTACTCACTGTGCTGGCAGCTGCTTCTTCCCTGCTGTGTTCCCCATTCTTCCTTGTGTTCAAAGGACAGGAGGCAGAGTCCAAAGCAACGTTAAACAACAATACGGGTTTATTATCTTCAGGACACAGCACATCCATAACACTTCCAGCACATTCATCACAGTACCGGCAATACATTTCTCCATCTTTCCCTACTGCTTCTTCTGCATCACGGAATAGGCCACAAAGATATAACGGGACGAGGAGCCTGGTGAAAACGCCACTGCAATATATCTCCCTGCAGCCTGCTTTGTCTCAGACACGGAAATACTACTTACAGGGTCGTCCACACCTTCTAAAGTTATCCCTAACTGCACTGTCCTTATCTTACACAGCATACAAGAATACGAAAACATGACACAATGAAATATATTACAATGATATACAGATAAATATAAATAGCAGCATGATCATTTAAAGGGGTAAAGCCCACACCCCCTTACAGCTACAACAAACTTTCCTAGTGATCTGTCTTATTGGCTGCTGTGATGCTGACGTCATCAGGACCTGAACCAATCAGGTCTCGATGAGGTTGGGGGTCACGATGAGGTTGGGGGTCACAGGAAGCATTGTGCGCCAGGATCCCCTCGTTATAAGGTACGTGGCGGTCCCGGGGGGCACAAAACCACTGACCGTAGACAAACGATGGCGCTGCACAAAGCCCAGCAAGCACCGACGTTTATCTACCGTCGGGTCGGCGGTCAGGGAGCGGTTAAGAAGCTCCTCTGTCCTCCACTCATTACCTGTAGTAATGGCACCTGTTTGAACTTGTTATCAGTATAAAAGACACCTGTCCACAACCTCAAAAAGTCACACGCCAAACTCCACTATGTTGAAGACCAAAAAGCTGTCGAAGGGCACCAGAAACAAAATTGTAGCCCTGCACCAGGCTGGGAAGACTCAATCTGCAATAGGCAAGCAGTTTGGTGTGATGAAATCAACTGTTGGATCAATAATAAGAAAATGGAAGACATACAAGACCACTGATAATCTCCCTCGATCTGGGGCTCCACGCAAGATCTCACCCCATGGGGTCAAAATGATCACAAAAGCAGTGAGCAAAAATCCCAGAGCCACACGGGGGACCTAGTGAATGACCTGCATAGAGCTGGGACCACCGTAACAAAGGCTACCATCAGTAACACACTACGCCGCCAGGAACTTGGATCCTGCAGTGCCAGACGTGTCCCCCTACTTTAGCCAGTACATGTCCAGGCCCTTCTGAAGTTTGCTAGAGAGCATTTGGAATATCCAGAAGAATATTGGGAGAATGACATATGGTCTGATGAAACCAAAGTAGAACTGTTTGGTAGAAACAAAACTCGTCGTGTTTGGAGGAGACAGAATGCTGAGTTGCATCCAAAGAATACCATACCTACTGTGAAGCAACATCATGCTTTGGGGCTGTTTCTCTGCAAAGGGACCAGGACGACTGATCCGTGTACATGAAAGAATGAAGGGGGCCATGTGTCGTGAGATTGAGTGCAAACCACCTTCCATCAGCAAGGGCATTGAAGATGAAATGTGGATGGGTCTTTCAGCATGATAATGATCCCAAGGACACCACCAGGGCAACGAAGGCGTGGCTTCGTAAGAAGCATATGAAGGTCCTGGAGTGGCCTAGCCAGTCTCCAGTTCTCAACCCCATAGAAAACCTTTGGAGGGATTTGAAAGTCCATGTTGCCCAAAACATCACTGCTCTAGAGGAGATCCGCATGGAGGAATGGGCCAACATACCACCAACACTGTGTGCCAACCTTGTGAAGACTTACAGAAAATGTTTGACCTCTGTCATTGCAAACAAAGGATATATAACAAAATATTGAGATGAACTTTTAAATGACCAAACTCTTATTTTCCACCATAATTTGCAAAATAAATCTTGCCAAATCAGACAAGGTGATTTTCTGGATTTTTTTTTCTCATTTCTCATGTCAATTGCAGGCCTCTCATCTTTTAAATTGGGAGAAATTGCACAATTGGTGGCTGACAAAATACTTTTTTCCCCAGTGTACCAGCTGTACATATATAATTATACACAGTAGATGTCCAGATTATATCAGATGTACATATATAATTATATACAGGAGATGCCCAGGTTATACAATCTGTACATATATGAGTACATGCAGAGAATGCCTAGGTTATACAAGCTGTATATACACTACCATTCAAAAGTTTGGGGTCACCCAGACAATTTAGCATTTTCCATGAAAACTCATACTTTTATTAATCAAATGAGTTGCCAAATGAATTTAAAATCTAGTCCAGACATTGACAAGGTTCGAAAAAAAAAGATTTTTATTTGAAATAATAATTTTCTCCTTCAAACTTTGCTTTCGTCAAAGAATGCTCCCTTTGCAGCAATTCCAGCATTGCAGACCTTTGGCATTCTAGCAGTTAATTTGCTGAAGTAATCTGGAGAAATTTCCCCCCATGCTTCCTGAAGCCCCTCCCACAAGTTGGTTTGGCTTGATGGGCTCTTTTTGCGTACCATACGGTCAAGCTGCTCCCACAACAGCTCAATGGGGTTGAGATCTGGTGACTGCACTAGCCACTCCATTACAGATAGAATACCAGCTGCCTGCTTCTTCCCTAAATAGTTCTTGCATAATTTGGAGGTGTGCTTTGGGTCACTGTCCTGTTGTAGGATGAAATTGGCTCCAATCAAGCGCTGTCTACAAGGTATGGCATGGCATTGCAAAATGGAGTGATAGCTTTCCTTATTCAAAATCCCTTTTACCTTGTACAAATCTCCCACTTTACCAGCACCAAAGCAACCCCAGACCATCACATTCCTCCACCATGCTTGACAGATGGTGTTAGGCACTCTTCCAGCATCTTTTCCATTGTTCTGCAGCTCACAAATGTTCTTCTGCGTGATCCAAACACCTCAAACTTGGATTCGTCTATCCATAACACTTTTTTCCCAATCTTCCTCTGTCCAATGCCTGTGTTCTTTTGCCCATATTAACCCATTTCCTACAATGGACGTAATATTCCGTCCATGTGACCTGGGACCTAATTCCCATGGACGGAATATTACGTCTAATGCGATCAGCTGCGCTCACCGGGGGAGCGCAGCTGATCGCGGTCGGGTGTCAGCTGATTATCACAGCTGACACCAGGCACAATGTGTCAGGGGCGGTCACGGGCGCCCCCGACACGTTAACCCCTGGCACACCGTGATCAAACATGATCGTGGTGTACCGGGGGTTAAAGGGAAGCATCGTCAGGGAGGGGGCTCCCTCCGTGCTTCCCTGAGCCCCCCACAGCAGCGCAATGTGCAGCGCTGCTGCAGGGGGCTCCTTCCCTGCAGGTCTCCGGATTCAATATGGCGAAGGGGACCTTCGGGGGCCTGCAGGGAGCTGGCATCCTCATGCCTGCAAAGCGCAGGCAAGGAGGAAGCCTGCAGCACTGCCTGTGACAGATTGCTGATCTGTCACAGCGATCTGTGATGTGACAGATCAGCGATCTGTCAAAGGACAGTGATGTCCCACCTGGGACAAAAAAAAAAAAAAAAAATTCCCTAATTAATTTTTTGGAAATAAAAAGAACGAAAAAAACAATAAAAGTACACATATTTGGTATCGCCGTGTCCGTAACGACCCGCCCTATAAAACTGTCCCATTAGTTACCCCCGCTAGCGAACCCCTTAAAAAATAAAAAACGAAGCAAAATAATGATTTATTATCATACTGCCGAACAAAAAGGGCAATAATGCGCGATAAAAAAGACGCATATAAATATCCATGGTACCTCTGAAAACATCATCTTGTCCCGCAAAAAACGAGCTGCCACACAGCATCATGAGCATTAAAAAAGTTATAGCTCGCAGAATAAAGCGATGCAAAAATAAATATTTTTAATATAAAATTGTTTTCATTGCATAAAAGCGCCAAAACATAAAAAAACGACATAAATGAGGTATCGCTTGTAACCATACTGACCTGAAGAATAAAACCGCTTTATCAATTTTACCACACGCAGAACGGTGTAAACGCACCCCCTAAAAGAAATTCATGAAATGCTGATTTTTGTTCATTCTGCGTCCCAAAAATCAGAATAAAAAGCGATCAAAAGATGTCACATGCCCGAAAATGATACCAATAAAAACGCAACTCGTCCCGCAAAAAATAAGACCTCACATGACTCGGTGGGTCAAAATATGGAAAAATTATAGCTCTCAATATGTGGTGATGCAAAAACTATTTACAATAAAAAGCGTCTTTTAGCCTATGACAGCTGCCAAATATAAAAACCGCCATAAATAGTAAATCAAACCCCCCCGTTATCACTCCCTTAGTAAGGGAAAAATAATAAAATAAAAAAAATGTATTTATTTCCATTTTCCCATTAGGGTTAGGTTTATGGCTAGCGCTAGGTTTAGGGCTAGGGTTAGGGCTGAGATTAGGGTTAGGGGTGTGTTGGGGTTAGGGTTGGAGTTAGAATTGGGGGGTTTCCACTGTTTGGGCACATCAGGTGCTCTCCAAACGCAACATGGCATCTGATCTCAATTCCAGCCAATTCTGTGTTGAAAAAGACAAATGGTGCTCCTTCCCTTCCAAGCTCTGCCATGTGCCCAAACAGTGTTTTACCCCCACATACGGGGTATCAGCCTACTCAGGACAAATTGTAAAACAACTTTTGGTGTCCAATTTCTCCTGTTACCCTTAGGAAAATAAAAAAATTGGGGGCAAAAATATCATTTTTGTGGAAAAAAATGCTTTTTTTATTTTCACGCCTGGTGGGGGTTCAAAGTGCTCACCACACATCTAGATAAGTTCCGTGGGGGGTCTAGTTTCCAAAATGGGGTCACTTGTGGGGAGTTTGAATAGTTTAGGCACATCAGAGGCTCTCCAAACGCACATGACACCCGCAGACCATTCCATCAAAGTCTGCATTCCAAAACGTCACTACTTCCCTTCCGAGCCCCGACGTGTGCCCATTCAGTAGTTTTCTCCCACATATGGGGTATCAGCATACTCAGGACAAATTGGACAACTTTTGGGGTCCAATTTCTCCTGGTACCCTTGGGAAAATAAAAAAATTGGGCACTAAAAGATCATGTTTGTGGAAAAAATACGATTTTTTTATTTTCATGCCCGGGCGTTATAAGCTTCTATGAAGCACTGGGGGCTTCAAAGTGCTCACCACACATCTAGATAAGTTCCTTAGGGGGTCTAGTTTCCAAAATGGGGTCATTTGTGGGGGGTTTCCACTGTTTTGGTACATCAGGGGCTTTCCAAACGTGACATCGTGTCCGATCTCAATTCTAGCCAAAAACGTCAAATGGCGCTGCTTCCCTTCGGAGCTCTGCCATGCGCCCAAATAGTCGTTTACACCCACATATGGGGTAGAAAAAATATGATTTTTTTAATTGTACCGCTGTACGTTATAAACTTCTGTGAAGCCCTTGTGGGTTCAAAGTTCTCACCACATATCTAGATAAGTTCCTAGGGGGGGGGTCTAGTTTCCAAAATGGGGTCACTTGTGGGGGGGTTTCCACTGTTTAGGTACATCAGGGGCTCTCCAAACGTGACATGGCATCCGATCTGAATTCCAGCCAATTTTGCGTTGAAAAAGTCAAATGGTGCTCCTTCCTTTCCAAGCTCTGCCATGCACCGAAACAGTGGTTCCCCCCCACATATCAGCGTACTCAGGACAAATTGCACAATAACTTTTGCTGTCCAATTTATCCTGTTACTCTTGGTAAAATAAAAAAAATTGAATCTGAATTATTTTTTTTGTGAAAAAAAGTTAAATGTTCATTTTTTTAAATATTCAAAAAATTCCTGTTAAGCACCTGAAGGGTTAATAAACTTCTTGAATGTGGTTTTGAGCACCTTAAGGGGTGCAGTTTTTAGAATGGTGTCACCTTTGGGTATTTTCTATCATATAGACCCCTCAAAGTGACTTCAAATGTGATGTGGTCCGTAAAAATAAAATGGTGTTGCAAAAATGAGAAATCGCTGGTCAACTTTTAACCCTTATAACTTCCTAACAAAAAAAATTTTGGTTCCAAAATTGTGCTGATGTAAAGTAGACATGTGGGAAATGTTACTTATTAAGTTTTTTGTGTGCTGTATCTCTGTGATTTAAGGGCATAAAAATTCAAAGTTGGAAAATTGAGAAATTTTCAAAATTTTCGCCAAATTTCTGTTTTTTTCACAAATAAACGCAAGTTATATGAATGAAATTTTACCACTAACATGAAGTACAATATGTCACGAGAAAACCATGTCAGAATCACCGAGATTCATGGAAGCGTTTCAGAGTTATTACCTCATAAAGGGACAGTGGTCAGAACTGTAAAAATTGGCCCGGGAGTTAACGTGCAAACCACCCTTTGTAGAGAAGGGGTTAATCTTTTCCTTTTATTAGTCAGTCTCAGATATGGGTTTTTCTTTGCTACTCTGCCCTGAAGGCCAGCATCCTGGAGTTGCCTCTTCACTGTAGACATTGACACTGGCGTTTTGCATGTACTATTTAATGAAGCTGCCAGTTGAGGACCTGTGAGGCATTGATTTCTCAAACTACAGACTCCAATGTACTTGTCTTGTTGCTCAGTTGTGCAGCGGGGCCTCCCACTTCTCTTTCTACTCTGGTTAGAGCCTGTTTGTGCTCTCCTCTGAAGAGAGTAGTATACACCGTTGTAGAAAATCTTCAGTTTCTTGGCAATTTCTCGCATGGAATAGCCTTCATTTCTAAGAACAAGAATAGACTGTCGAGTTTCACATGAAAGTTCTTTTTTTCTAGCCATTTTGAGAGTTTAATGGAACCAACAAATGTAATGCTCCAGATTCTCAACTAGCTCAAAGTTTATAGCTTCTCTATAGGTTTATAGCTTCTCTAATCAGCCAAACTGTCTTCAGCTGTGCTAACATACTTGCACAAGGGTTTTCAAGGGTATTCTAACCATCCATTAGCCTTCTTACACAGCTAGCAAACACAAAGTACCATAAGAACACTGGAGTGATGGTTGTTTGAAATGGGCCTCTATACACCTATGAAGATATTGCATTACAAACCAGACGTTTGCAGCTAGAATAGTTATTTATCCCATTAACAATGTATACAATGTATTTCTGAATCATTTCATGTTAGCTTCATTGGAAAAAACTGTGCTTTTCTTTCAAAAATAATGACATTTCTAAGTGACCCTAAACTTTTGAACGGTAGTGTATATAATTATATACAGGAGATACCCAGGTTATACTGACTATACATATATAATTATATACAGGAGAAGTCCAGGTTATACCAGCTGTACATATATAATTATATACAGGAGATGCCCAGGTTATACCGGCTGTACATATTGTAGGGATTCGACTCGCTCAGGTGCAGCGGGAGACAATCATGAGACAGGTTCTTCCCAAAGTTCATGAGGTTTATTTGCTCCATAAACCATAAATCAGCATATCACCAAAATAGCCTCTAGCTTAGGCACAAAAGAACATAAACGTCCGTGGCTTCAGACTCGGACCGAGAGTCTCAGCACATGCTGGGAGGTGTAGTCCTCCCCATATACAACTAATATACACAGGCCTCCCCGGGTCAGCAGCCTCAGCCCATGGTCTTCAGGAAGGCAGAACTCCTTCCTCCACATAGGCCTGCCGGGACCTTCCACAGGGGCCAATCAGATCCATGTGCTCTCTCGCCATGTGACCAGACCTCAGGTACCTTATATGATCAATAACCACACCCACAGGTGATCACATGGCTATGACCTCACTAAAGGTCCTATTGCACACAGACACACACAGGCTTCCCTGACACATTGTAACGGAAATCTCAGCAGTACCTCTGCTGATCAATACTCGAGCCTGCATCCCAAGGCCACCCACCTTGAGACACATAATGGTCATTTAGGACCCTGCTCCTGTTACCACACTGAATGTGCCTGTACACCCATCCTGGGACATCCACACAGCGCCCCCTAGTGGACATAGTGGTCATTACACCACATACCTCCCCCTCTGTTCAAACTTGTGGGGTTGAACACATGACATCACCCAGGGATCTTGAGACCGGGCACCCATGTCACCTTGCCCTACCAATCGAGAGGACCATCTCCGTCTGTTTCGGTAGTCATACTGCATCATATTTACGTTAGGCCTCCCCCACCCCCAGTGGTCAGTATCTCGGCCTTGGGCTTTGGCCTTCCCGTCAACATCCGTCAGTGTGACCAGACACTCTTTAGTCTCCACCTGTCTGCAGTGCGCTCCGTCACCCGACCTTTCTCTCACTGGCCGGCTCTCCCAGTTCGTACGGTCATGACTCCCACGTCCAGTTGGGCTAACTGGCTGGTCTGAGTCTGACCCTCTGTTGCTATGTCCACCACCGGGTCTCGTGCCTATGTTACTAAGATTAGAACGGCCACTTGCGGACTCTCGACGTTCTTGCCTTCGACTACCTGTCCTTTCATTCCTTGGAGGATCCCTTCGGGTCCTTACACCTTGGGTTGGAGGTGGACGCCACCTGACGTTCTCTATCTGCTTATTCATCTGTAGTCGATCCTGTCTTAGCTGCTCAATCTCCTTCAGGTACGCTACCCGATATTCCAGGAGCATGCGAAGCTTCCCACCGAACCAACCACAATGACAGGAACCATGTCATCTTCAACAGCGACTTGGATTTCACCAGCAGGTGGGATCCTCACTCTCTTCACACTGGAGCGATTCACCATCTCCTGCATCACTTTTCCAAGTCTGCCAACGACTTTCCCCACCAGATTTCTGGGTACCGGAATTATGTCTTCCACAAAGCCCAGCTGACTTTGAGCTTCCCTTGCAAGCTCCAGACGTCGAGCGGCTTTCCTATTACGCTCCACGAGCATCTGTTTCGTGCGGAGACATTGTAGGTGCATCTCCTTCAGGACTGCCACCCTTCTCTCTGTGTCTTCTGTTTCTGCCAATATCACCAACTGGTCTGTTTCTGGTGCCCAGCTCACACTATAGGCTTTTACTGCCTTTTTAAAGGTCTCATGCACACCTTCGCTGGCACACGCTTCTCGCACATCTTCGGGTACCTCCATCACGCACTTGAAGGTCATGGACTTGCTCTCATCCTGGACAGATGGCTCTGGGTTCCCCACGGACACTTCCCCCAAGGTATCTGCCAAGACCGGGTGACTGTCTTGTGCAGCTCTTGGCTCACCATCTTCCTGAGATTTACAGTCTTCAGGACCCTTTTCCAAGATGGGCTTTGGCAATTCTGCCTTGCTATCAGTCGGGCACGGCCGCTGTACGTCTTCGCCCATCCACTTCTTCTCCCGTAGAAGACCTTTTACTACGCCACTGAGTTCTTGCAGAACTTTATCTCGCTCCTCTGCCAGGTAGCGACGCTCATCCTCTCTCCTGAGAATCTCCTGTTGATGCTTCTCTTGGGCCTCTCTGAGCACCTCCATATCTTCCAATAGGTTTTACACGCTGATAGGTGACCTCTGAGCACAGAGACTACCTTCTCCAGCTTATTCACTCGGTGCTCAGTCACTTGTCTCAGTGCCTTGACTGCCAAGAGCTCGGACTCTAGGTGGTGCAGCCGCTCCACCTGCGCGGAGTTGGCGACTTCCAGACTCGCCACCTTCAGACACTCCCTCGCCAGCTGTTGACACATCTCTTCGCGCCCTTGCTCCAAGTCTCGTAGGTGCGCTTCTACCTGGTGCAAACTGTCATTACACTGGGTTTGCGCTTCTGTCTGACAAACACTGTCTTCAGCCCTAGTGGTTGCTACTGGCAATAACATATTACAGTCACGCCTGGTACCTGTGTCACACCCCACCAAATGGGAAACGCTCATGTTGCTCTCTGTTCGGGTGTCAGGTCCACTCTTGTTAATTACCACACCGCTATCAGTGCCCCTGTGGTACACGTCAGGTGACATCATGTCCGTAAGTGGGGCCGACGCACTGTTCTCTCTGGTCATGCTTAACTTAGGACTGTCAACTTTATGGGGCAGACTTTTCACACCATTACCTCCCATACACATTATATCAACAGACACTTCTCCTTTTGTCCACCAGTCCCACAGGGCTTCTAAGTCCCGCCCTATTACCATAGTACACTGTAAGTCTGGGACTACATGGTACGTGGAACTCTCAGTCGTGTCAATGTAGAGGTATGCTGTCAAAAGTTCTTTATCGTCCCCACCAAAGCCATTCACTCTCGTCACCGTCCCAGGAGACCCCGAACGTCCAGGAGTGGTTCTTAGCACAGATACCCGACTCCCAGGGTCTAACAATCCCATGACCCGTTCTCCATCCAGCCAGAAGGGGCACTGTAGTGTCGGTTCACTGACCGAGTTACTCACAGTCGTCTCATCTCCCAGCCCACCATCCGTCATATCACGAGACGTCAGGTCCGTAAGTTGGGCAGATGTCCTTCTTCCGTTCAGTTCTACCTCTGACCTGTCCACGTCAGGAGCCATCACTGTCTCAGTGTCCGCTGGACCCACAGTCAAAGCATCTCCATTGTCCGACCAAACGTCATCAAACAAAACAAAGTCCCGGCCCCACTCCCAGGCATAGACTAAGTCCTGTGGTATCCCTCTACCTTGGCACTCACCACCTTTGGTCCCCTCAAACACTACTCTGTCTACTGTGTAGTTCACCGTGACCCCGTGTTTACAGCGAACCCTGACATTTTTCTCGGTCAGAGAGAAAACGAGAGGAGTTCCTGTCAGAGTCACCTGACTCTCTGAGTCCAGCCGACCAAAGGCTCCTTCCAGGTGCAGCATCACTGTACACATCTGTGGCCCATCATTACTACCTGGAAAGGATATTCCACATTCTGAAAAAGACCTGCACATACACTGCGGTACTCCAGACATACCCACTGAGTCACCCAGTGCTGTCATTTCTTCAAACTTGGGCCCTTTCTGGACCACCACCCCACTTTGGGTTGCCGCCCCCTCCCAGGACTCCACCCCTTTTTGGGTTACCTCCCCTATTTGGGCCACCACCCCTTTTCGGGCTACCACCCCGATTTGGGCCACCGCCCCCTTTTGGGACTCCTCCCCTTTTCGGGACCTCCCCATGTCTGTCCTGCAGAACTTCTTAGGCCACAGTTCACACAGTACAGTTTATGCCTTTTTCTGGTACTGGCCCTTTAAGCATGACACCACACCACTTCCTTCTGGCACTGCCTCAGCTCCTGCCGTCGCTCACAAGCAGCTGCTGGTGTCTCTGCAGCTCCTGCTGCGCCGTCTTCGTGGATGTGCCGATCCACTGGAAGCCGCTTGTCACCCTCAAAGATAAAAAAAAAAAAAAAAAAAAAAAAAAAAAAAAAAGGGCGCCCATAGGGCCTTACCAGTGCAGGTATAATGGGTATAACGACATAATACAGGGTACTCACCCTCAATAGTTGTGTAAAGCCACAACTACTGTATCCGCTTAGACATATGCAATAAAGCTGCAGCAGGATGGTGTAGACAGACAGCGTCTGCTACCAATGCTCAAATAGGAGATCCCAAAAAGAAAAAACACCAGTTCCCCGCGCTGCGAGACCTTCGTGAGCGCACTGAGCCACAGCAAGCACTTTCAGGTTTTTTGTTTTTTTTTGCAGAGAAACGAGGAAAAGGGAAAAAAAAAAAAACACATGCACAGTCTCTCACTGACTCTGGTCAGTGCAACACGGATTCCTGTCCGTTACCTGCTGGTGTCAGCCACACAGGTTCTCGGGTACCTCTTCTCCTCATAGGCATCCCGCAAATCTCCATACAGTCATTTCCTCTGACCTCGGTCAGTATTACTCACGATTTTCCAGACCGTCTGTGCTCCTGGGAATCGCTGCCCGCAGTCTGTCACCAATTGTAGGGATTCGACTCGCTCAGGTGCAGCGGGAGACAATCATGAGACAGGTTCTTCCCAAAGTTCATGAGGTTTATTTGCTCCATAAACCATAAATCAGCATATCACCAAAATAGCCTCTAGCTTAGGCACAAAAGAACATAAACGTCCGTGGCTTCAGACTCGGACCGAGAGTCTCAGCACATGCTGGGAGGTGTAGTCCTCCCCATATACAACTAATATACACAGGCCTCCCCGGGTCAGCAGCCTCAGCCCATGGTCTTCAGGAAGGCAGAACTCCTTCCTCCACATAGGCCTGCCGGGACCTTCCACAGGGGCCAATCAGATCCATGTGCTCTCTCACCATGTGACCAGACCTCAGGTACCTTATATGATCAATAAGCACACCCACAGGTGATCACATGGCTATGACCTCACTAAAGGTCCTATTGCTCACAGACACACACAGGCTTCCCTGACACATTGTAACGGAAATCTCAGCAGTACCTCTGCTGATCAATACTCGAGCCTGCATCCCAAGGCCACCCACCTTGAGACACATAATGGTCATTTAGGACCCTGCTCCTGTTACCACACTGAATGTGCCTGTACACCTGTCCTGGGACACCCACACAGCGCCCCCTAGTGGACATAGTGGTCACCACAATATATAATTATATACAGGAGATGCCCAGGTTATACCAGCTGTACATATATAATTACATACAGGAGATGCCCAGGTTATACCAGCTGTACATATATAATTATATACAGGAGATGCCCAGGTTATACCAGCTGTGCATATATAATTATATACAGGAGATGCCCAGGTTATACCGGCCGTACATATATAATTATATGCAGGAGATGCCCAGGTTATACCAACTGTACATATATATAATTATATACAGGAGGTGCCCAGGTTATACCAGCTGTACATATATAATTATGAATAGATTATGCCCATGGTATACCAGCTGTACATATATATAATTATATTCAGGAGATGCCCAGGTTATACCAGCTGTACATGTAGAATTATATATAGAAGTTGCCCGGGTTATAGCGGCTGTACATATATGATTATATACAGGAGATGTCCCGGTTATAACAGCTGTACATATATAAATATATACAGGAGATGTCCAAGTTATACCAGCTGTACATATATAATTATGAACAGATTATGCCCAGGTTATACCAGCTGTACATATATAATTATAAACAGGAGATGCCCAGGTTATACCAGCTGTACATATATAATTATGAACAGATTATGCCCAGGTTATACCAGCTGTACATATATAATTATATACAGGAGATGTCCAGGTTATACCAGCTGTACATATATAATTATATACAGGAGATGTCCAGGTTATACCAGCTGTACATATATAATGATATACAGGAGATGCCGAGGTTATACCAGCTGTACATATATAATTATATACAGGGGATACTCAGGTTATACCAGCTGTACATATATACTGTAATTATATACAGGAGATGCCCAGGTTATACCAGCTGTATATATATAATTATATACAGGAGATGCCCAGGTTATAGCAACTGTTCATATATAATTATATACCGGAGATGCCCAGGTTATACCAGCTGTACATATATAATTATATACAGGAGATGTCCAGGTTATACCAGCTGTACATATATAATTATATACAGGAGATGCCCAGGTTATACCAGCTGTATATATATAATTATATACAGGAGATGCCCAGGTTATAGCAGCTGTACGTATATATAATTATTTTCAGGAGATGCCCAGGTTATACCGGCTATACATATGTAATTATATACAGGTGATGCCCAGGCTATACCAGCTGTACATATATATAATTATATACAGGAGATGCCCAGGTTATACCAGCTGTACATATATAATTATATACAGGAGATGCCCAGGTTATACCAGCTGTACATATATAATTATATACAGGAGATGTCCAGGTTATACCAGCTGTACATATATAATTATGAACAGATTATGCCCAGGTTATACCAGCTGTACATATATAATTATATACAGGAGATGTCCAGGTTATACCAGCTGTACATATATAATTATATACAGGTGATGTCCAAGTTATACCAGCTGTACATATATAATGATATACAGGAGATGCCGAGGTTATACCAGCTGTACATATATAATTATATACAGGGGATACTCAGGTTATACCAGCTGTACATATATAATTATATACAGGAGATGCCCAGGTTATACCAGCTGTATATATATAATTATATACAGGAGATGCCCAGGTTATAGCAACTGTACATATATAATTATATACCGGAGATGCCCAGGTTATACCAGCTGTACATATATAATTATATACAGGAGATGCCCAGGTTATACCAGCTGTACATATATAATTATATACAGGAGATGTCCAGGTTATACCAGCTGTACATATATAATTATGAACAGATTATGCCCAGGTTATACCAGCTGTACATATATAATTATATACAGGAGATGTCCAGGTTATACCAGCTGTACATATATAATTATATACAGGAGATGTCCAGGTTATACCAGCTGTACATATATAATGATATACAGGAGATGCCGAGGTTATACCAGCTGTACATATATAATTATATACAGGGGATACTCAGGTTATACCAGCTGTACATATATAATTATATACAGGAGATGCCCAGGTTATACCAGCTGTATATATATAATTATATACAGGAGATGCCCAGGTTATAGCAACTGTACATATATAATTATATACCGGAGATGCCCAGGTTATACCAGCTGTACATATATAATTATATACAGGAGATGTCCAGGTTATACCAGCTGTACATATATAATTATATACCGGAGATGCCCAGGTTATACCAGCTGTATATATAATTATATACAGGAGATGCCCAGGTTATAGCAGCTGTACGTATATATAATTATTTTCAGGAGATGCCCAGGTTATACCGGCTATACATATATAATTATATACAGGTGATGCCCAGGCTATACCAGCTGTACATATATATAATTATATACAGGAGATGCCCAGGTTATACCAGCTGTACATGTATAATTATATACAGGAGATGCCCAGGTTATACCAGTCGTACATATATAATTATATACCGGAGATGCCCAGGTTATACCAGCTGTACATATATAATTATATACAGGAGATGTCCAGGTTATACCAGCTGTACATATATAATTATATACAGGAGATGCCCAGGTTATACCAGCTGTATATATATAATTATATACAGGAGATGCCCAGGTTATAGCAGCTGTACGTATATATAATTATTTTCAGGAGATGTCCAGGTTATACCAGCTGTACATACATAATTATATACCGGAGATGCCCAGGTTATACCAGCTGTACATATATAATTATATACAGGAGATGTCCAGGTTATACCGGCTGTACATATATAATTATATACAGGAGATGTCCAGGTTATACCAGCCGTACATATATAATTATATACACGAGATACCCAGGTTATACCAGCTGTACATGTATAATTATATACAGAAGATACCCAGGTTATACCAGCCGTACATATATAATTATATACAGGAGATGCCCAGGTTATACCAGCTGTACATATATAATTATATACAGGAGATGCCCAGGTTATACCAGCTGTGCATATATAATTATATACAGGAGATGCCCAGGTTATACCAGCTGTACATATATAATTATATACAGGAGATGCCCAGGTTATACCAGCGCTGCATATATAATTATATACAGGAGATGCCCAGGTTATACCAGCTGTACATATATTATTATACACAGGAGATGTCCAGGTTATACCAGCTGTACATATATAATTATATACAGGGGATGTCCAGGTTATAGCAGCTGTACATATATAATTATATACAGGAGATTCCCAGGTTATACCAGCCGTACATATATAATTATATACAGGAGATGTCCAGGTTATAGCAGCTGTACATATATAATTATATACAGGAGATGTCCAGGTTATACCAGCTGTACATATATAATTATATACTGGAGATGCCAAGGTTATACCATCTGTACATATATAATTATATACAGGAGATTCCCAGGTTATACCAGCCGTACATATATAATTATATACATGAGATGTCCAGGTTATAGCAGCTGTACATATATAATTATATACAGGAGATGTCCAGGTTATACCAGCTGTACATATATAATTATATACAGGAGATGCCCAGGTTATACCAGCTGTACATATATAATTATATACAGGAGATTCCCAGGTTATACCAGCCGTACATATATAATTATATACAGGAGATGTCCAGGTTATACCAGCCGTACATATATAATTATATACAGGAGATGCCCAGGTTATACCAGCTGTACATATATAATTATATACAGGAGATTCCCAGGTTATACCAGCCGTACATATATAATTATATACAGGAGATGTCCAGGTTATAGCAGCTGTACATATATAATTATATACAGGAGATGCCCAGGTTATACCATCTGTACATATATAATTATATACAGGAGATTCCCAGGTTATACCAGCCGTACATATATAATTATATACAGGAGATGTCCAGGTTATAGCAGCTGTACATATATAATTATATACAGGAGATGTCCAGGTTATACCAGCTGTACATATATAATTATATACAGGAGATGCCCAGGTTATACCAGCTGTACATATATAATTATATACAGGAGATTCCCAGGTTATACCAGCCGTACATATATAATTATATACAGGAGATGTCCAGGTTATACCAGCTGTACATATATAATTATATACAGGAGATTCCCAGGTTATACCAGCCGTACATATATAATTATATACAGGAGATGTCCAGGTTATACCAGCTGTACATATATAATTATATACTGGAGATGCCAAGGTTATACCATCTGTACATATATAATTATATACAGGAGATTCCCAGGTTATACCAGCCGTACATATATAATTATATACAGGAGATGCCCAGGTTATACCAGCTGTACATATATAATTATATACAGGAGATGCCCAGGTTATACCAGCTGTGCATATATAATTATATACAGGAGATGCCCAGGTTATACCAGCTGTACATATATAATTATATACAGGAGATGCCCAGGTTATACCAGCGCTGCATATATAATTATATACAGGAGATGCCCAGGTTATACCAGCTGTACATATATTATTATACACAGGAGATGTCCAGGTTATACCAGCTGTACATATATAATTATATACAGGGGATGTCCAGGTTATAGCAGCTGTACATATATAATTATATACAGGAGATTCCCAGGTTATACCAGCCGTACATATATAATTATATACAGGAGATGTCCAGGTTATAGCAGCTGTACATATATAATTATATACAGGAGATGTCCAGGTTATACCAGCTGTACATATATAATTATATACTGGAGATGCCAAGGTTATACCATCTGTACATATATAATTATATACAGGAGATTCCCAGGTTATACCAGCCGTACATATATAATTATATACATGAGATGTCCAGGTTATAGCAGCTGTACATATATAATTATATACAGGAGATGTCCAGGTTATACCAGCTGTACATATATAATTATATACAGGAGATGCCCAGGTTATACCAGCTGTACATATATAATTATATACAGGAGATTCCCAGGTTATACCAGCCGTACATATATAATTATATACAGGAGATGTCCAGGTTATACCAGCCGTAC
Source organism: Dendrobates tinctorius (assembly GCF_039654945.1). Lineage (NCBI taxonomy): Eukaryota > Metazoa > Chordata > Amphibia > Anura > Dendrobatidae > Dendrobates > Dendrobates tinctorius. Next base: position 26,464,670 of record NW_027361726.1, on the reverse strand, counting down.
ATATATAATTATATACAGGAGATGCCCAGGTTATACCAGCTGTACATATATAATTATATACAGGAGATTCCCAGGTTATACCAGCCGTACATATATAATTATATACAGGAGATGTCCAGGTTATAGCAGCTGTACATATATAATTATATACAGGAGATGCCCAGGTTATACCATCTGTACATATATAATTATATACAGGAGATTCCCAGGTTATACCAGCCGTACATATATAATTATATACAGGAGATGTCCAGGTTATAGCAGCTGTACATATATAATTATATACAGGAGATGTCCAGGTTATACCAGCTGTACATATATAATTATATACAGGAGATGCCCAGGTTATACCAGCTGTACATATATAATTATATACAGGAGATTCCCAGGTTATACCAGCCGTACATATATAATTATATACAGGAGATGTCCAGGTTATACCAGCTGTACATATATAATTATATACAGGAGATTCCCAGGTTATACCAGCCGTACATATATAATTATATACAGGAGATGTCCAGGTTATACCAGCCGTACATATATAATTATATACAGGAGATGCCCAGGTTATACCAGCTGTACATATATAATTATATACAGGAGATTCCCAGGTTATACCAGCCGTACATATATAATTATATACAGGAGATGTCCAGGTTATACCAGCTGTACATATATAATTATATACAAGAGATGCCCAGGTTATACCATCTGTACATATATAATTATATACAGGAGATTCCCAGGTTATACCAGCCGTACATATATAATTATATACAGGAGATGTCCAGGTTATAGCAGCTGTACATATATAATTATATACAGGAGATTCCCAGGTTATACCAGCTGTACATATATAATTATATACAGGAGATTCCCAGGTTATACCAGCCGTACATATATAATTATATACAGGAGATGTCCAGGTTATACCAGCCGTACATATATAATTATATACAGGAGATGCCCAGGTTATACCAGCTGTACATATATAATTATATACACGAGATTCCCAGGTTATACCAGCCGTACATATATAATTATATACAGGAGATGTCCAGGTTATACCAGCTGTACATATATAATTATATACAGGAGATGTCCAGGTTATACCAGCTGTACATATATAATTATATACAGGAGATGCCCAGGTTATACCAGCTGTACATATATAATTATATACAGGAGATTCCCAGGTTATACCAGCCGTACATATATAATTATATACAGGAGATGTCCAGGTTATACCAGCCGTACATATATAATTATATACAGGTGATGCCCAGGTTATACCGGCTGTACATATATAATTATATACAGGAGATGCCCAGGTTATACCAGCTGTACATATATAATTATATACAGGAGATGTCCAGGTTATAGCAGCTGTACATATATAATTATATACACGAGATACCCAGGTTATACCAGCTGTACATGTATAATTATATACAGGAGATGTCCAGGTTATACCAGCCGTACATATATAATTATATACAGGAGATGTCCAGGTTATACCAGCTGTACATATATAATTATATACAGGAGATGTCCAGGTTATACCAGCCGTACATATATAATTATATACAGAAGATATCCAGGTTATACCAGCAGTACATATATAATTATATACAGGAGATGTCCAGGTTATAGCAGCTGTACATATATAATTATATACACGAGATACCCAGGTTATACCAGCTGTACATGTATAATTATATACAGGAGATGTCCAGGTTATACCAGCCGTACATATATAATTATATACAGGAGATGTCCAGGTTATACCGGCTGTACCTATATAATTATATACAGGAGATGCCCAGGTTATACCAGCCGTACATATATAATTATATACAGGAGATGTCCAGGTTATACCAGCCGTACATATATAATTATATACAGGAGATGTCCAGGTTATACCAGCTGTACATATATAATTATATACAGGGGATGCCCAGGTTATAGCAGCTGTACATGTATAATTATATACAGGAGATGTCCAGGTTATAGCAGCTGTACATATATAATTATATACAGGAGATGTCCAGGTTATACCAGCTGTACATATATAATTATATACAGGAGATGTCCAGGTTATAGCAGCTGTACGTATATAATTATATACAGGAGATGTCCAGGTTATACCAGCTGTACATATATAATTATATACAGGAGATGTCCAGGTTATACCAGCTGTACATATATAATTATATACAGGGGATGCCCAGGTTATAGCAGCTGTACATGTATAATTATATACAGGAGATGTCCAGGTTATAGCAGCTGTACCTATATAATTATATACAGGAGATGTCCAGGTTATACCAGCTGTACATATATAATTATATACAGGAGATGTCCAGGTTATAGCAGCTGTACATATATAATTATGAACAGATTATGCCCATGGTATACCAGCTGTACATGTAGAATTATATACAGAAGTTGCCCGGGTTATAGCGGCCTGGCTCATGGCATGGTGTCAGGCACCCCGTCTTTCTCCTCTTAGTGATGGTAACAGACGGTGGATTTGGCCGCTGTGTAGAAATAACAGACAATAATTCTGGGCGCTGCATGCGGAGCGGCTCTGCCATCTGCACGGTGTTTTGCCTGCGCTGTGGACCCTGGAGATGCGGCATGGGGGGATAGTTGGGATGCGAAGAGCAGTGTCTGGAGTAACAGTTCCCAAGTTTACTCCCGGTGTATTCAGCGGGTCCTGGTCAGTGCCGGACGTTCATCTGGTGCTCCAGACTCCAGTGATACATTATTTCACAGACCTAGAAGAAAAAATTGTAAGTGACTGTGAGCAGCGGTGACCGTACTGATTGTAGGGTCCAGACAGTGACGTCACATGGAGCATGTGGCCCCAGTGCAAAATCTCCAACAGGACCCCAACTATCAGGGGAGTTTAATAATATGGGTGTAATAATATGGACCTAGCCCTCTAGGCTCCAGGGCTGGGGGGCAACTGCACCCACTATGGTTCTGCCCCTGGGTCCAGTAAGTGTGCAGGGGGAGAGGACTGGTCACAATGAAGGGGGTGCAGATTCCATTGCCTGAACAGATACAAGTGTACAAACTCCCAGGAGTAAGAATCCTGGGGGGGTGCAGGGATTTCATCCCCCAAATGTAACAATATTTCCAGTGAGGAATTTACAAAACTAAAGTTAACGTTACAGATCCTGCAGCAAACCTGTTTTTTCTTAAAGGGAGTGCATCCAGCTCTGTGCTTGGTTTGACCAGTCGTTTTGTGCTGCAAACTGCATCCAAGTGAGGGGATTCTTATTCTGCTTTAAAGCTACAGGCCCCATCACCTATTTGCCCTTTTCAATGGAATGGCTCCTTCACCGCTGATATCTGTGGGAACGAGAATTTACAGCATAGCCTTAAATATGGCAAACATGCTAAAGATGGGAATATAACCTTAATGACAACGTCTCCTGGTGGTCTAGGGGCAGGAAAAAGGTTAATGGTCGTATCCCTGGCGGTGTAGTGTATCAAAAATATTCTGAAAGGAAGGGATTGATCAATTCCCTAAAATTGATAACAAGAAGAGAATTTATCAGTGAAAAAGACTTCACAGGCTGAAAATATGTGAATTTGCCATTCATCTATATAACACAACCGGGTGGAAATTCAATTCATATACATATTTGTTAATATTTGTCTGCAAATCATAGTATCAGTGTTTTGCTAATCGCTCGTCAAATCATTTTTCTTGAAAACTTTTAAAAGGAAGGGTTTGCTAACTTTTCAATATAACATTCCTGGTGGTCTAGGGGGCGCAGAAGAGATCAATTTACAGATCTGGAGTAGGAAAGACTTCATAAGGTACAATCCTTTTAGTCTAAGATGCTAAAGGGGGTTACACAGCACAATCCAGGAGATGTAGGAACTTTACATCTCAGCACTGGGGATACCCACATTAACCTCTTCAGAGTCTTCACCACTCCAGACAAAATGTAGTACCCTATAAAGTCTTCTGTATTCTAGACCAGGGGTCCCCAACCGCCGGTCCGCGGCCCAGCACCGGGCCGTTGCAGTGCCCTTGCCGGTCCGCGGACACAAGGGGAGCCGGGGGGCGGTGCAGCAGCTGATACTCACCCTGCATCCCGCGGCGGCTTCATCCCGCGGCGGCTTCATCCAGCGCTGAGCGGTCACGTGCTACCGCTCATTTAAGGTCATGAATATGGACGCCACTCATCTCCCATAGGCGTGGCGTCCATATTCATGGACCTTAATGAGCGGTATCACGTGACCGCTCCGCACAGGAAGAAGCTGAAGCGCCGCGAGATGCAGGGACGTGCAGCGACGGGAAGGAAGTTCAGCGACGTGAGGGTAAGTATGATGGGGAGGATGGGGGAGCCGAGCGGAGCCATAAGGGAGGGAGAATGGGAGCGGAGCCATATACACAGGGGAGGGAGAGTGGGAGCGGAGCCATATATACAGGGGAGGGAGAGTGGGAGCGGAGCCATATACACAGGGGAGGGAGAATGGGAGCGGAGCCATATATACAGGGGAGGGAGAGTGGGAGCAGAGCCATATATACAGGGGAGGGAGAATGGGAGCGGAGCCACATATACAGGGGAGGGAGAGTGGGAGCGGAGCCATATATACAGGGGAGGGAGAGTGGGAGCGGAGCCATATATACAGGGGAGGGAGAGTGGGAGCGGAGCCATATATACAGGGGAGGGAGAATGGGAGCGGAGCCATATATACAGGGGAGGGAGAATGGGAGCGGAGCCACATATACAGGGGAGGGAGAGTGGGAGCGGAGCCATATATACAGGGGAGGGAGAGTGGGAGCGGAGCCATATATACAGGGGAGAGAGAGTGGGAGCGGAGCCATATATACAGGGGAGGGAGAGTGGGAGCGGAGCCATATATACAGGGGAGGGAGAATGGGAGCGGAGCCACATATACAGGGGAGGGAGAGTGGGAGCGGAGCCATATATACAGGGGAGGGAGAGTGGGAGCGGAGCCATATATACAGGGGAGGGAGAGTGGGAGCGGAGCCATATATACAGGGGAGGGAGAATGGGAGCGGAGCCACATATACAGGGAGGGAGAGTGGGAGGGGAGCCATATATACAAGGGAGGGAGAGTGGGAGGGGAGCCATATATACAAGGGAGGCCGGGAGAGTGGGAGCGGAGCCATATATACAAGGGAGGGAGAGTGGGAGCAGAGCCATATATACAAGGGAGGGAGATTGGGAGTGGAGCCATGTATACAGGGGAGGGAGAGTGGGAGCGGAGCCATATATACAGGGGAGGGAGAGTGGGAGCAGAGCCATATATACAGGGGAGGGAGAGTGGGAGCGGAGCCATATATACAGGGGAGGGAGAATGGGAGCGGAGCCACATATACAGGGAGGGAGAGTGGGAGGGGAGCCATATATACAAGGGAGGGAGAGTGGGAGGGGAGCCATATATACAAGGGAGGCCGGGAGAGTGGGAGCGGAGCCATATATACAAGGGAGGGAGAGTGGGAGCGGAGCCATATATACAAGGGAGGGAGAGTGGGAGGGGAGCCATATATACAAGGGAGGCCGGGAGAGTGGGAGCGGAGCCATATATACAAGGGAGGGAGAGTGGGAGCAGAGCCATATATACAAGGGAGGGAGATTGGGAGTGGAGCCATGTATACAGGGGAGGGAGAATGGGAGCGGAGCCATATATACAAGGGAGGGAGAATGGGAGCGGAGCCATATATACAAGGGAGGGAGAGTGGGAGCGGAGCCATGTATACAGGGGAGGGAGAATGGGAGCGGAGCCATATATACAAGGGAAGAAGAGTGGGAGCGGAGCCATATATACAGGGGAGGGAGAATGGGAGCGGAGCCATATATACAAGGGAGGGAGAGTGGGAGCAGAGCCATATATACAGGGGAGGGAGAATGGGAGCGGAGCCATAAATACAGGGGAGGGAGAATGGGAGCGGAGCCATATATACAAGGGAGGGAGAGTGGGAGCAGAGCCATATATACAAGGGAGGGAGATTGGGAGGGGAGCCATATATACAGGGGAGGGAGAGTGGGAGCGGAGCCATATATACAGGGGAGGGAGAATGGGAGCGGAGCCATATATACAGGGGAGGGAGAGTGGGAGCGGAGCCATATATACAGGGGAGGGAGAATGGGAGCGGAGCCATAAATACAAGGGAGGGAGATTGGGAGTGGAGCCATGTATACAGGGGAGGGAGAATGGGAGCGGAGCCATATATACAAGGGAGGGAGAGTGGGAGCAGAGCCATATATACAAGGGAGGGAGATTGGGAGTGGAGCCATGTATACAGGGGAGGGAGAATGGGAGCGGAGCCATATATACAAGGGAGGGAGAGTGGGAGCAGAGCCATATATACAAGGGAGGGAGATTGGGAGTGGAGCCATGTATACAGGGGAGGGAGAATGGGAGCGGAGCCATATATACAAGGGAAGGAGAGTGGGAGCGGAGCCATATATACAGGGGAGGGAGAATGGGAGCGGAGCCATATATACAAGGGAGGGAGAGTGGGAGCGGAGCCATATATACAGGGGAGGGAGAATGGGAGCGGAGCCATATATACAAGGGAGGGAGATTGGGAGTGGAGCCATGTATACAGGGGAGGGAGAATGGGAGCGGAGCCATATATACAAGGGAGGGAGAGTGGGAGCGGAGCCATATACACAGGGGAGGGAGAATGGGAGCGGAGCCATATATACAAGGGAGGGAGAGTGGGAGCGGAGCCATATATACAGGGGAGGGAGAATGGGAGCGGAGCCACATATACAGGGAGGGAGAGTGGGAGGGGAGCCATATATACAAGGGAGGGAGAGTGGGAGCGGAGCCATATATACAAGGGAGGGAGAGTGGGAGGGGAGCCATATATACAAGGGAGGCCGGGAGAGTGGGAGCGGAGCCATATATACAAGGGAGGGAGAGTGGGAGCAGAGCCATATATACAAGGGAGGGAGATTGGGAGTGGAGCCATGTATACAGGGGAGGGAGAATGGGAGCGGAGCCATATATACAAGGGAGGGAGTGTGGGAGCGGAGCCATATATACAAGGGAGGGAGAATGGGAGCGGAGCCATATATACAAGGGAGGGAGAGTGGGAGCGGAGCCATATATACAGGGGAGGGAGAATGGGAGCGGAGCCATATATACAAGGGAGGGAGATTGGGAGTGGAGCCATGTATACAGGGGAGGGAGAATGGGAGCGGAGCCATATATACAAGGGAGGGAGAGTGGGAGCAGAGCCATATATACAAGGGAGGGAGATTGGGAGTGGAGCCATGTATACAGGGGAGGGAGAATGGGAGCGGAGCCATATATACAAGGGAAGGAGAGTGGGAGCGGAGCCATATATACAGGGGAGGGAGAATGGGAGCAGAGCCATATATACAAGGGAGGGAGAGTGGGAGCGGAGCCATATATACAGGGGAGGGAGAATGGGAGCGGAGCCATATATACAAGGGAGGGAGATTGGGAGTGGAGCCATGTATACAGGGGAGGGAGAATGGGAGCGGAGCCATATATACAAGGGAGGGAGAGTGGGAGCGGAGCCATATACACAGGGGAGGGAGAATGGGAGCGGAGCCATATATACAAGGGAGGGAGAGTGGGAGCGGAGCCATATATACAGGGGAGGGAGAATGGGAGCGGAGCCATATATACAAGGGAGGGAGAGTGGGAGCGGAGCCATATATACAAGGGAGGGAGAGTGGGAGCAGAGCCATATATACAAGGGAGGGAGAGTGGGAGTGGAGCCATATATACAAGGGAGGCCGGGAGAGTGGGAGCGGAGCCATATACACAGGGGAGGGAGAATGGGAGCGGAGCCATATACACAGGGGAGGGAGAATGGGAGCGGAGCCATATATACAAGGGAGGGAGAGTGGGAGCGGAGCCATATATACAGGGGAGGGAGAATGGGAGCGGAGCCATATATACAAGGGAGGGAGAGTGGGAGCGGAGCCATATATACAAGGGAGGGAGAGTGGGAGCAGAGCCATATATACAAGGGAGGGAGAGTGGGAGTGGAGCCATATATACAAGGGAGGCCGGGAGAGTGGGAGCGGAGCCATGCATACAGGATGGGACAGGGGAGCCATGTATACAGGATAGAAGAGTGGGAGCAGAGCCATGCATACAGGATGGGAGGATGGGAGCGGAGCCATGTATACAGGATGGGACAGGGGAGCCATGCATACAACAGGGGGAGCCACACAGAGCTGGACGGGGGGGACCACACATACATTTTCTGATGATTAGAAAATAATCAGCATGTACAGTACTCCAGTACAATTGTTCTTAAGTGCTCAATGCTCCATTTCCTTGTAGGTTCCAATCATCATTAGCAGTGACGGTCATCAGTAGAAGTAGCCCAGTGCTCCCACTGAAACAGAGAAACAAGCCAGGTGCTCACACTCATTCAAAACCTATGGTGAGTTGAGTCACATTAAAAATGTTATAATTAAATGATAAATATGCACTGCTAAACTACAACCGCGTCCATAGCCCCGCCCCCTTATGACCAAAGCCCCGCCCCTGTCACACCTCCATCCCCGCCCTGCCGGGCCATGGAAGAGTGGTCTTGGTTCAAGCCGGTCCCTGGTGCAAAAAAGGTTGGGGACCACTGTTCTAGACCACCAGGGATTCAAATTGAATGCCTTCTCTACACAAGACCACCAGGGTTCTATCCAGTAAAGTTTTCTACTCTAGTCCACCAGGGTTGTAAGCAGCAACGTCTCCCATACTGTAGACCACCAAGGTTGTATACAGTCACATCTCCTTCATCGTAGACAACCAGGGTTGTATGCAGTAATGTCTCCTATACTGTAAACCACCAGGGTTGTATACGGACAGGTTTCCTATACTCTAGACCACCATGGTTGTATGCGGTCAGGTCTCCTATACTCTAGACCACCAGGGTTGTATGCAGTAACGTCTCCCATGTTGCAGACCTCCAGGGTTGTATGCAGTAACGTCTCTCATGCTGCAGACCACCAGGGTTGTATGCAGTAACGTTTCCCATACTGCAGACCACCAGGGATGTATGCAGTAACATCCTCCATGCTTCAGACCACCAGGGATGTATGCAGTAACGTCTCCCATGTTGCAGACCACCAGGGTTGTATGCAGACACATCTCCTATACTATAGACCACAGGGTTGTATGCAGACACGTCTCCTAGACTGTAGACCACCAGGGTTGTATGCAGACACATCTCCTATACTGTAGACCACCACGGTTGTATGCAGTCACATCCCCTATACTGAGGACCACCAGGGTTGTATGAAGTCACATTTCCTATACTGTAGACCACCAGGATTGTATGCAGTTAGATTTCCCATACTGTAGACCACCAGGGTTGTATGCTGTAACGTCTCCTATACTGTAGACCACTAGGGTTGTGTGCAGACACATCCCCTATACTGTAGACCACCATGGTTGTATGTGGTTACATCTCCTATACTATAGACCACCAGGGTTGTATGCGGTTACATCTCCTATACTATAGACCACCAGGGTTGAATGCGGTCACGTCTCCTATACTCTAGACCATCAGGGTTGTATGCAGTAAAGTTTCCCATACTGTAGACGACCAGAGTTGTATGGAGTAACATAGTAACATAGTTATTAAGGTTGAAGGAAGACTTGCCCTAACATGTTGATCCAGAGGAAGGCAAAAAAAACCCCATGTGGCAGTAACATCTCCCATACTGCAGACCACCAGGGTTGTATGCAGCAACGTCTCCCAAACTGTAGACCAGTAACGTCTTCTACGAGTATACTGTAGACCACCAGGGTTTTACCCAGTAAAGTCGTCTCTACGCAGGATTCTTCTTTCCTCCAGGCCACCAGGGCTTCCTCCAGTATCCCCTCATTTCCTCTTCCTTGGTTTCAGGCACCATGTTTACCTCTGTACGATTAGTGCAGGTACCGGGGGCTTTGTGCTTCTCTCCTCCAGAATTACCGTGGTGCCGTGTAACTCGTCTCTCGATCCGTTTTTTCCTTTTCAGTCTTGGCTGTTAATGATTCCGAGATGTAACGTCTGGAGACTTCACGCCGCGGCGGATGCTGCCGGCCGCACATTTCCCTCTTTTATTCCTGACCTCCATTGTGTGTTTTTCATATTTTTGTTCCAGCAAGTGCGATAATGGCATCTAATGAGCTTCTGAAAGGGGGAAAATATTCTGTGACATTTCGCCTCCTATTATGTATTAAAACCGGCAATTTCACGAATCTTTCCTTCCAGAGACGCCGGATAAATCGTGAAGTGTAAAGAGCGAACTTGTCTACATCTGAGATTCAGAGAACCCTTGCTGCATCAGGAATCTGCTCCGAGCTTATCTGTTACATGGGACTGCAGCAGTCAGTGCTGTGTTATATGTGGTGCTACATGGGACTGCAGGGGGCCAGCATTGTGTAATATGTGGATTTACATGGGACTGCGGGGGTCAGCATTGCGTAATGTGTGGTTTTACATGGGACTGCATGAGCCAGCACTGTGCGATGTGTGGTGTTGCATGGGACTGCGTGAGCCAACACTGTATAATATGTGATGTTACATGGGCCTTCAGGAGCCAGCACTGTGCAATATGTGGTGCTACGTGGGACTGAATGAGCCAGTACTGTGTAGTATGAGGTGTCACATGAGACTGTGGGAGCCAGCATTGTGTAATATGTGGTATTAATTTGGACTACAGGAGCCAGCACTGTGCAATATGTGGTGTTACATGGGACTGCATGAGCCGGCACTGTATATGTGGTGTTACATAGAACTGCGTGAGCCAGTACTGTGTAATATGTGGTGTTACATGGGACTGCAGGAGCCAGCACTGTGTAATGTGTGGTGTTATATGGGTATATCTACTACATTATCTGTGCTCAGAGAGATATCACTGTGTTATCTGTGGTGTTACATAGAACTGCAGCAGACATCTACTACATTATCTGTACTCAGAGACTTATCACTGTTATTGGTGGTGTTACATAGGACTGCAGGAGACATTTACTACAATATCTATACTCAGAGAGTTATCACTGTGTTATCTGTGGTGTTACACAGGCCTGCAGGTGACATCTACTACATTATCTGTACTCAGAGAGTTATCACTGTGTTATATGTGGTGTTACATAGGACTGCTGGTGACATCTACTACATTATCTGTACTCAGAGACTTATCACTGTTATTGGTGGTGTTACATAGGACTGCAGGAGACATTTACTACAATATCTATACTCAGAGAGTTATCAGTGTGTTATCTGTGGTGTTACACAGGCCTGCAGGTGACATCTACTACATTATCTGTACTCAGAGAGTTATCACTGTGTTATATGTGGTGTTACATAGGACTGCAGGTGACATCTACTACATTATCTGTACTCAGAGACTTATCACTGTTATTGGTGGTGTTACATAGGACTGCAGGAGACATTTACTACAATATCTATACTCAGAGAGTTATCAGTGTGTTATCTGTGGTGTTACACAGGCCTGCAGGTGACATTTACTACAATATCTATACTCAGAGAGTTATCACTGTGTTATCTGTGGTGTTACATAGGACTGCTGGTGACATTTTATTCCATCTTGGAGGTGTCTATAGCCCTTGAATTTGCCGTGTCTGTGACTCTCTCCAGTTCTCGCCGTCTCAGGTGTGGGTCGCTCTCTACGTGTTGCCGATGAAGACGCACCGGGTCGCTTGGTGTAACCTGTGTGTACAGGGACGTAGCTGTGATGGAGGCCGTCAGTCGTGGCGTTGGTGCTGCCAGTCTCGTCACCTCTTGTTCCTGTGTACCGTACAGCTGAATAACCTGCAAATAGCAGAACAGATATTTATAATAAAGTCACAACTTTCTTAAGCTCCTGAACGTGAAGTGTCGCTGATTCCCCATGTTTCGGCGCCTTTATCGTGTGGCAGGCCATGCTGGCACCGTGCAGGGCGCGCGGGTCGTGATGTCGCCCGGAGTCGCAGTCATCTGCTGATAAAATATTTATCTAAGTTAATTTCGCCCTTCTTTCCGTGTATAAAGGACACTGATCGCTGCGAGACACGAGAACAAGCGGGACGGACGCCGATCCTGCAGGAGATCGACACAGGACGCGGTCGCTGCAGAGAGATGCAGGCGCCAAAGTGAGATCTGCAGAGAAAAGAGCTGGAAACCGCCAAGAAAGGTCACATGCGTAATTATTACCCAGAAGTCAGCGCTACTGACCGGCAGCGGTGTAAAGGCCCATGACCCCCGAGCCAGCGCACAAGAGTCAGATGCTGAAGATTGTGTTCCGGGCTTCAGCTACAGAGATTGTCCTCTAGTTACATCCAGAGCTGCAATCACAATTCTGCATACACTGGAGACATGAGCCTTTTGCAGACACTTCCCGTCCTCGAGCTTCATGCTCTGATTATTTGGTAGGAATTGGATGTTCTGACCGCACTGAGGCTTCGTGTGTCACGGTGACACAGACTGCAGAGAGCCATAACTGCGCTCACGAGGATGGCGGCTTCTTCCTGTGATCTGACACAAAGCCTCGCACCCTGGAAATGAGCGCCAGGCGCAGCGTCAGCACGGCCTAATGGCTTCTGCGCACATTTATTATCGCTGACGTTTTCTCGTCTCTCGGAGATAGATTATTTTAATTCCGCCATGAAACTCCGCTAATAATTCTTCAGATGTAGAAAAATATGAAAGTGCGACTCCGGCTGAGGCTACAGATCACCTCCAGAGATCGGCTGATGGCGGGGAGATCCGCAAATACATTCTCCTGTGCAGCTTGTATCTTTCCATCCCTCGCACTCGGTCACCTTCAGAGCTGCATTCACATTTCCGATAGTTCCACAATACTGAGCTCACATTTTCCTGTTTCCCATCGCAGAGAGTCTGTGCAGAATATTTCTACTATGAAACCTGAACCATTAAGTAAATGTGTGCAATGGAATATAGAAGGTGGCGGTGGGGTAGGTCGCCAGCACCCTCAGTAAAAAAAAAGGGCACTACATGATGGAGGTCTGTATATTGGGCACTATGATGACTGCACTTTGGGCACTATGATTGTACATTGGGCACTATGATGACTCCACATTGGGCGCTACGATGAGTGCACATTGGGCACTATGCTGACTGCACATTGGGCACTATGCTGACTGCACATTGGGCACTATGATGACTGCACATTGGGCACTATGATGACTGTACATTGGGCACTATGATGACTGCACATTGGGCACTATGATGACTGTACATTGGGCACTATGATGACTGCACTTTGGGCACTATGTACTGTGGACACTATGATTGTACATTGGGAACTATGATGACTCCACATTGGGCGCTACGATGACTGCACATTGGGCACTATGATGACTGTACATTGGGCACTATGCTGACTGCACATTGGGCACTATGCTGACTGCACATTGGGCACTATGATGACTGTACATTGGGCACTATGATGACTGTACATTGGGCACTATGACTGTACATTGGGCACTATGATGACTGTACATTGGGCACTATGATGACTGCACTTTGGGCACTATGACTGTACATTGGGCACTATGATGACTGTACATTGGGCACTATGATGACTGCACTTTGGGCACTATGTACTGTGGACACAATGATTGTACATTGGGAACTATGATGACTCCACATTGGGCGCTACGATGACTGCACATTGGGCACTATGATGACTGTACATTGGGCACTATGCTGACTGCACATTGGGCACTATGATGACTGTACATTGGGCACTATGATGACTGTACATTGGGCACTATGACTGTGCATTGGGCACTATGATGACTGCACTTTGGGCACTATGACTGTACATTGGGCACTATGATGACTGTACATTGGGCACTATGATGACTGCACTTTGGGCACTATGTACTGTGGACACTATGATTGTACATTGGGCACTATGATGACTCCACATTGGGCGCTACGATGACTGCACATTGGGCACTATGATGACTGTACATTGGGCACTATGATGACTGCACATTGGGCACTATGATGACTGTACATTGGGCACTATGATGACTGTACATTGGGCACTATGACTGTACATTGGGCACTATGATGACTGTACATTGGGCACTATGATGACTGCACTTTGGGCACTATGACTGTACATTGGGCACTATGATGACTGTACATTGGGCACTATAATGACTGCACTTTGGGCACTATGTACTGTGGGCACTATGATTGTACATTGGGCACTATGATGACTCCACATTGGGCGCTACGATGAGTGCACATTGGGCACTATGATGACTGTACATTGGGCACTATGTACTGTGGGCACTATGATTGTACATTGGGCACTATGATGACTCCACATTGGGCGCTACGATGACTGCACATTGGGCACTATGATGACTGTACATTGGGCACTATGCTGACTGCACATTGGGCACTATGATGACTGTACATTGGGCACTATGATGACTGCACATTGAGCACTATGATGACTGTACTGTGGGCACTATGATGACTGTATATTGGGCACTATGATGACTGCACATTGGGCACTATGATGACTGCACATTGGGCACTATGTACTGTGGGCACTATGATTGTACATTGGGCACTATGATGACTCCACATTGGGCGCTACGATGAGTGCACATTGGGCACTATGATGACTGTACATTGGGCACTATGCTGACTGCACATTGGGCACTATGATGACTGTACATTGGGCACTATGATGACTGCACATTGAGCACTATGATGACTGTACTGTGGGCACTATGATGACTGCATATTGGGCACTATGATGACTGCACATTGGGCACTATGATGACTGCACATTGGGCACTATGTACTGTGGGCACTATGATTGTACATTGGGCACTATGATGACTCCACATTGGGCGCTACGATGACTGCACATTGGGCACTATGATGACTGCACATTGGGCACTATGATGACTGCACATTGGGCACTATGTACTGTGGGCACTATGATTGTACATTGGGCACTATGATGACTCCACATTGGGCGCTACGATGACTGCACATTGGGCACTATGCTGACTGCACATTGGGCACTATGATGACTGTACATTGGGCACTATGATGACTGCACATTGAGCACTATGATGACTGTACTGTGGGCACTATGATGACTGTATATTGGGCACTATGATGACTGCACATTGGGCACTATGATGACTGCACATTGGGCACTATGTACTGTGGGCACTATGATTGTACATTGGGCACTATGATGACTCCACATTGGGCGCTACGATGAGTGCACATTGGGCACTATGATGACTGTACATTGGGCACTATGCTGACTGCACATTGGGCACTATGATGACTGTACATTGGGCACTATGATGACTGCACATTGGGCACTATGATGACTGCACTTTGGGCACTATGATTGTACATTGGGCACTATGATGACTGCACTTTGGGCACTATGATTGTACATTGGGCACTATGATGACTGCACTTTGGGGACTATGATGACTGCACATTGGGCACTATGATGACTGCACATTGGGCACTATGATGACTGCACTTTGGGCACTATGATTGTACATTGGGCACTATGATGACTGCACTTTGGGCACTATGATTGTACATTGGGCACTATGATGACTGTACATTGGGCACTATGATGACTGCACTTTGGGCACTATGTACTGTGGGCACTATGATTGTACATTGGGCACTATGATGATTGTACATTGGGCACTATGATGACTCCACATTGGGCGCTACGATGAGTGCACATTGGGCACTATGATGACTGTACATTGGGCACTATGATGACTGTACATTGGGAACTATGATGACTGCACTTTGGGCACTATGTACTGTGGGCACTATGATTGTACATTGGGCACTATGATGACTCCACATTGGGCGCTACGATGAGTGCACATTGGGCACTATGATGACTGTACATTGGGCACTGTGTACTGTGGGCACTATGATTGTACATTGGGCACTATGATGACTCCACATTGGGCACTATGATGAGTGCACATTGGGCACTATGATGACTGTACTGTGGGCACTATGATTGTACATTGGGCACTATGATGACTGTATATTGGACACTAAAATGACTGCACATTGGGCACTATGATGACTCCACATTGGGCACTATGATGACTGTACATTGGGCACTATGATGACTGCACATTGGGCACTACGATGACTGCATATCGGGCACTACAATGAACGCACATTGGGCACTACAATGACTGCACATTGGGCACTACGATGACTGCATATTGGGCACTATGATGACTCCACATTGGACACTATGATGACTGTACATTAGGGCACTATGATGACTGTACATTGGGCACTATGCTGACTGCACATTGGGCACTATGTACTGTGGGCACTATGATTGTACATTGGGCACTACGATGACTCCACATTGGGCACTACGATGAGTGCACATTGGGTACTCTGATGACTGCACTGTCGGCACTATGATTGTACATTGGGCACTATGATGACTGTACATTGGGCACTATGATGACTGTACATTGAGCACTATGCTGACTGCACATTGGGCACTATGTACTGTGGGCACTATGATTGTTCATTGGGCACTATGATGACTGTACATTGGGCACTATGATGACTGTACATTGGGCACTATGATGACTGCACATTGGGCACTATGATGACTGTACATTGGGCACTATGATGACAGTACATTGGGCACTATGATGACAGTACATTGGGCACTATGTACTGTGGGCACTACGATGAGTGCACATTGGGCACTATAGTGACTGTGCATTGGGTACTACAATGATTGTACATTGGACACTATGATGACAGTACATTGGGCACTATGTACTGTGGGCACTATGACGACTACATTGGGCACTACAATGACTTTTCATTAGGCACTACGATGGCTGGGTCAGTGGTGGGGCCATGGCATGCTGGCTGGGACATGGTGGGGCTGTGGCATGCTCCTGTTGGTGGCGGCCGTGGCGTGCTGGTGGGGACGTGGTGCCCTTACATAGCTTTCGTCAGCCTTGCTTACAGTCCCTTGTATGAAATTACTTTGAAATTTCCATTAAATCCCTCTCTTTTACAGAGCTGATATTTGATGGGTAATTACCTGATGATTTTATGGCTTTGTCTTCCTTTAAGGGCTATTTCTTTGCATTCTGACCCCCATTACTCCTGGCCGGGGCGCGGGGAGGAGACTCGTAATGACGCTCATTAATCACCGGCGGATTGTGCAGGAACGGCCGGGGTTGCGCTGACTGACAATGACCCCTTCTCTACAGACGTCCTTCTCCTGCTCCGATGGGCGCTGGAGTCCGTGGTAGGATCCGGCATGTTTCTACTCAGATATTTATATGAAGCCAGATTCTCTGATTTCAGAACCTTCCAAATCTGGAGCCATTTTCCAGCAATTTATTATCGATTTACAGATCTAAATAATAGAAGACATATCTTCAGCTTGCGTCACATCATATACTCCAGTCACATCCAGAGCTGCTGCCGGACTTTATGGATTTCTTGTTCTCATTGATGAGTGCATTGTGGAGGCTTCGATTTTGGATTACAGACTTTAATTACAAAGGAAAATAGGAGTTTATAATAAAGTCGTGGATACAAGTTTTGAGACTGATCCAAATTTTGCTTTTCACAATGTTTCAGCTTTTATAGATGTAATTTGCAAGAATCCATATTATTTAGGAAAATGATCAGATGAAATGCAAAAAAAATAGTTATTCCTCACCATGAATGTGAACTTATTTGTAAGGTTGTGACCGGGATGGTCTTATACCTTCCCCTGTAGACAACAATTGCAGTGTGAATATTAACATGCAGATGTTTGGTGTTTTAATGGTTTAATATAAAATGCACAGAGTGTGATAGGTACTGATGATGCGGTGTGGGTACCAGGATGGTAATTTCGAAGGTAACCTGGTACACTCAGCTCAGGGGTAGGAACATTAGGGCAGATGGGCTGTGGTGGGCCTATTGGTGTATAAGGGATAGGTATAGTGTAGGTATTAGTAAAGTGTTAATGTAGCAAAGTAATGCAAGCTGTGTGCTGGAATGTAGGTAAAAGGTTGGATCATCCCAGCAACAGACTGCAGGAAAAGATACAGTTTAAATGTTTTGGACCAGCCCAGTATGGGGATGATTGGGTCAAGCAAAAAGGAGAAGCATTTCCTGGTTTTAGTCACAGTGTTAGTATGTGAGGTTTATGTTAAGTTCAGGGTGAAGTTGCAGTGGGCTGTTGGCATGTGGGGGACAAGAGGCATACCGAATTTCCTGCAGACATTCCTGTAAAGACTAGGGCCTACAACCTGGACTAGGCACAGTAAAGTGTGCCTTATTCCCTTCCTTACAGGGAAACCACGTGAGGGAAACTTAGTGGATCTCAGGAATGCTGCAGTGCCAGATGGGAAATCCCTGGGGCTGTCAGAAGGCTCAAGTGTAGGGCCACACCGAGCTGAATGTAACCGAATGCTTGAAATGTATTATGTTGGAGAAACTGAAACCGGAGGGTGCTGTGCTTGAAAATGATAGCTAAAGACTGTTGTTGTATAGCTGACTAGTAAAGTTGAACTTGTTATAACGAACCCGGTCTCCCCTGATTTATGTGTGGCTGCTCCGGATCAAAGGACGTTGATACAGCGGAGGCTCTAGCTTACAAGAGAGTACAATGCAAAGTATACAGCCCAACACTTATGGACCGAGACACTGTTTATTTGTAGGAAGCCAGGGTGACGTGAGGCCGCGCCTCGACCATGGCTACCACCCAGTTAGCCTTACATATTCACAAGAACACATTTCCACTTAACGTCATCACTGCGTCAAAGTAACTTGCTTACATCATGTAAGAGATCTTCTCATTTCAAGAGAAAGTGTTACAAGGACAAGGCAGCTGATGGATGCTGATTGGACTACAGCGCCCCCTGGTGGCTTTACACGAGCGCAGGTGCTTGAAATCATTTTTCTTCTCAGTGTGATAACTAGATTATGATGGGTCTTGGTGCTAGATTTGGATGGAGGCCCTCTCCCCCATCCTGGTATGTGTGTGTATATATAATTAGAATGTCCCTCATCCTGGTTTACATGTCCCTTATGCTGCCTGGGCACCATCCTGGTATATACAGCCCCCATCTGGTATATATGTCTCTTATGCTAAGCCCTATCCTAGTAGATATATCTCCCATTCTTGTATATATATCCCGCATCCTCATAAATATCCCTTGCCTTGCCTGGGCCCCATCCTGGTAGATAAATCCCCCATCCTGCTGCTGTTCTTTAATGTGTAGAAAAAAAATAAACAATTGTACTCACCTTCCCTCTGCTCCCTCGCCGCGCTGCATCCTCTTCTGAAGCCAATCGCTTTTGCATCAAAAGGGCTTTACAGACAAGGAAATTTTCTACTTGTGAGACTGCACCTACGTCTAACATTTAACAGCACATGATGAACTTTAAATTTACTTAAATTGCTGCAAAGAAAGTCCAGCAAGTGCCAGGACTGTCTCATAATGAGGATTTAGCTGCTTGATTGGTTCAGCACTAGTGCAGAGCTTGCTCAGGAATGGCAGCAGGCAGGTGTCAGTGTATCTGCACATGGCGAGGTGAAGGATTTTGGAGGCTGCCTGGTGTGAAGAAGTGCAGCAAAGTAGCAGTTTTTCTCAAAGAAAACAAGGACGGATTGACATTCAGCAGGAAGTACAATGATTGCACTGCAGAGGACGGGGGTAACGTTATTTCTCTGATGAAGCCCCCTCTAACTGTTGGGACATATGAAAAGAATGATTGTCCGGAGAAGAGAAGGTGATATTGCCATGAGTCCTGTGTCTGTCAGCAGTAAGGACTCCTGAGAGCAATCATGTATGGGGGCTTCTCATCCATGGAGGGGCTCACTCGCAATGTGTGGGGGCTTCTCATCCATGGAGGGGACACCACTCGCAGTGTGTGGGGGTTTCTCATCCATAGAGGGGAGTCACTTGCAATGTGTGGGGGCTTCTCATCCTCCTGTGGCAGTTGTGCCCGTAATCTCCAGGGAAGAGGAGACTACCGCAGGAGCCAGTGGAAGATCGGCAGTAGCTCCAGGAACAGGTGAGGGGAGCGCATTGTTTTTAACCTCTTCCCAGCCCATGCATTCTTTAGAGTCAGGAGACCTCAAATCCTGACAAGCGTCTTTTTCTGCCGTTGGGGCTCCCGCGTTTTATCATTGGATAAATTCAATGAAAATCTAATTTCCTGGCTGAATTTGAGTGAATGTTCCAAAATTTTATTTTTACAGATTCGCTGATCTCTAAAGTTTAACTTTTATCTTAAACATATTATTCAGCCTTAATGTCAAGGATGGAATTTAAAGAGGGTTTTGCTGCAGCGGTCACGTCTGTCCTTGCACCCCCACTCGATAGTGATATCTGTACACTGGTGGGGGACTCGGCACCAAGTGACGCTGCACTGACAGCGGAGTATAATTAGTGATACCTTTGAAATAATGGGCCTCCCCTTTAATGAAACTTGTCCCTAAATCAAATCTTCTTTATGCAGCCATGTTTTCTGCAGATTGCTGATTAGGGGAGAACTGAGGAGGAGGTGCATTATTTTTCCAAAGTTTCTGGACTTGTTCCTGATGAAACCACAGCAATATCAATTCTATGAAGAAGAAATCTTGGAGTGAATTATGGCAGGGATCCTGCACGGGTGGAGCAACATTCAGGTGCACTTTTATTAAGGAGGCTAAAAATCGAGAAACCCCCAACCTGAAACCTGTAGATCCTTCCCCCGGCTCGGCTGAGAGGGGCACTCCACCTCCACAATCAGTGCTGTGTCTATACCGTCCCCCGTCCATCCCTACTTCACACAGGATTTATTTAACTGTTCATTTGCTTCCTAAATACAAAGTCTAAAAACTTTCCATCATTTTCATTAATCATTTTCTACCATTTTGCTGCTGCAGAGTGTGTAAGGCCTCATACCCATTGGCGATTAAAAAAAAGGGTCCAATTTCTGGACTGGAAAAAAGGGTGGAGTGTTATGCCAGTGTCAGGCGATTTCTGTGCAATTTTTTATTTTTCAATCCGTTTTCCATCCGTTTTTTTTCCCCAGCCACTCTTTTTCTACAGTCATTTACAGCAGTGGTCCCCAACCTTTTTTGCACCAGGGACCGGCTTGAACCAAGACCACTCTTCCATGGCCCGGCAGGGCGGGGATGGAGGTGTGACAGGGGCGGGGCTTTGGTCATAAGGGGGCGGGGCTATGGACGCGGTTGTAGTTTAGCAGTGCATATTTATCATTTAATTATAACATTTTTAATGTGACTCAACTCACCATAGGTTTTGAATGAGTGTGAGCACCTGGCTTGTTTCTCTGTTTCAGTGGGAGCACTGGGCTACTTCTACTGATGACCGTCACTGCTAATGATGATTGGAACCTACAAGGAAATGGAGCATTGAGCACTTAAGAACAATTGTACTGGAGTACTGTACATGCTGATTATTTTCTAATCATCAGAAAATGTATGTGTGGTCCCCCCCGTCCAGCTCTGTGTGGCTCCCCCTGTTGTATGCATGGCTCCCCTGTCCCATCCTGTATACATGGCTCCGCTCCCATCCTCCCATCCTGTATGCATGGCTCTGCTCCCACTCTTCTATCCTGTATACATGGCTCCCCTGTCCCATCCTGTATGCATGGCTCCGCTCCCACTCTCCCGGCCTCCCTTGTATATATGGCTCCACTCCCACTCTCCCTCCCTTGTATATATGGCTCTGCTCCCACTCTCCCTCCCTTGTATATATGGCTCCGCTCCCACTCTCCCTCCCTTGTATATATGGCTCCGCTCCCATTCTCCCTCCCCTGTATATATGGCTCCGCTCCCACTCTCCCTCCCTTGTATATATGGCTCCGCTCCCATTCTCCCTCCCCTGTGTATATGGCTCCGCTCCCACTCTCCCTCCCTTGTATATATGGCTCCGCTCCCATTCTCCCTCCCCTGTATACATGGCTCCACTCCCAATCTCCCTCCCTTGTATATATGGCTCCGCTCCCATTCTCCCTCCCCTGTATATATGGCTCCGCTCCCACTCTCCCTCCCTTGTATATATGGCTCCGCTCCCATTCTCCCTCCCCTGTATATATGGCTCCGCTCCCACTCTCCTTCCCTTGTATATATGGCTCCGCTCCCATTCTCCCTCCCCTGTATACATGGCTCCACTCCCAATCTCCCTCCCTTGTATATATGGCTCTGCTCCCACTCTCCCTCCCTTGTATATATGGCTCCGCTCCCATTCTCCCTCCCCTGTATACATGGCTCCACTCCCAATCTCCCTCCCTTGTATATATGGCTCCGCTCCCATTCTCCCTCCCCTGTATATATGGCTCCGCTCCCACTCTCCCTCCCTTGTATATATGGCTCCGCTCCCATTCTCCCTCCCTTGTATATATGGCTCCGCTCCCACACTCCCTCCCTTGTATATATGGCTCCGCTCCCATTCTCCCTCCCCTGTATACATGGCTCCACTCCCAATCTCCCTCCCTTGTATATATGGCTCTGCTCCCACTCTCCCTCCCTTGTATATATGGCTCCGCTCCCACTCTCCCGGCCTCCCTTGTATATATGGCTCCCCTCCCACTCTCCCTCCCTTGTATATATGGCTCCGCTCCCACTCTCCCTCCCTTGTATATATGGCTCCCCTCCCACTCTCCCTCCCTGTATATGTGGCTCCGCTCCCATTCTCCCTCCCCTGTATATATGGCTCCGCTCCCACTCTCCCTCCCTTGTATATATGGCTCCGCTCCCATTCTCCCTCCCCTGTGTATATGGCTCCGCTCCCACTCTCCCTCCCTTGTATATATGGCTCCGCTCCCATTCTCCCTCCCCTGTATACATGGCTCCACTCCCAATCTCCCTCCCTTGTATATATGGCTCCGCTCCCATTCTCCCTCCCCTGTATATATGGCTCCGCTCCCACTCTCCCTCCCTTGTATATATGGCTCCGCTCCCATTCTCCCTCCCCTGTATATATGGCTCCGCTCCCACTCTCCTTCCCTTGTATATATGGCTCCGCTCCCATTCTCCCTCCCCTGTATACATGGCTCCACTCCCAATCTCCCTCCCTTGTATATATGGCTCTGCTCCCACTCTCCCTCCCTTGTATATATGGCTCCGCTCCCATTCTCCCTCCCCTGTATACATGGCTCCACTCCCAATCTCCCTCCCTTGTATATATGGCTCTGCTCCCACTCTCCCTCCCTTGTATATATGGCTCCGCTCCCATTCTCCCTCCCCTGTATACATGGCTCCACTCCCAATCTCCCTCCCTTGTATTTATGGCTCCGCTCCCATTCTCCCTCCCCTGTATATATGGCTCCGCTCCCACTCTCCCTCCCCTGTATATATGGCTCCGCTCCCATTCTCCCTCCCCTGTATATATGGCTCCGCTCCCACTCTCCCTCCCCTGTATATATGGCTCCCCTCCCAATCTCCCTCCCTTGTATATATGGCTCTGCTCCCACTCTCCCTCCCTTGTATATATGGCTCCGCTCCCATTCTCCCTCCCCTGTATTTATGGCTCCGCTCCCATTCTCCCTCCCCTGTATATATGGCTCTGCTCCCACTCTCCCTCCCTTGTATATATGGCTCCGCTCCCATTCTCCCTCCCCTGTATATATGGCTCCGCTCCCACTCTTCTTCCCTTGTATATATGGCTCCGCTCCCATTCTCCCTCCCCTGTATACATGGCTCCGCTCCCACTCTCCCTCCCTTGTATATATGGCTCCGCTCCCATTCTCCCTCCCTTGTATATATGGCTCCGCTCCCATTCTCCCTCCCCTGTATACATGGCTCCACTCCCAATCTCCCTCCCTTGTATATATGGCTCTGCTCCCACTCTCCCTCCCTTGTATATATGGCTCCGCTCCCACTCTCCCGGCCTCCCTTGTATATATGGCTCCCCTCCCACTCTCCCTCCCTTGTATATATGGCTCCGCTCCCACTCTCCCTCCCTTGTATATATGGCTCCGCTCCCACTCTCCCGGCCTCCCTTGTATATATGGCTCCCCTCCCACTCTCCCTCCCTTGTATATATGGCTCCCCTCCCACTCTCCCTCCCTGTATATGTGGCTCCGCTCCCATTCTCCCTCCCCTGTATATATGGCTCCGCTCCCACTCTCCCTCCCCTGTATATATGGCTCTGCTCCCACTCTCCCTCCCCTGTATATATGGCTCCGCTCCCACTCTCCCTCCCCTGTATACATGGCTCCACTCCCAATCTCCCTCCCTTGTATATATGGCTCTGCTCCCACTCTCCCTCCCTTGTATATATGGCTCCGCTCCCACTCTCCCGGCCTCCCTTGTATATATGGCTCCCCTCCCACTCTCCCTCCCTTGTATATATGGCTCCCCTCCCACTCTCCCTCCCTGTATATGTGGCTCCGCTCCCATTCTCCCTCCCCTGTATATATGGCTCCGCTCCCACTCTCCCTCCCCTGTATATATGGCTCCGCTCCCACTCTCCCTCCCCTGTATATATGGCTCCGCTCCCACTCTCCCTCCCCTGTATATGTGGCTCCGCTCCCATTCTCCCTCCCCTGTATATATGGCTCCGCTCCCATTCTCCCTCCCCTGTATATATGGCTCCGCTCCCACTCTCCCTCCCCTGTATATATGGCTCCGCTCCCACTCTCCCTCCCCTGTATATATGGCTCCGCTCCCACTCTCCCTCCCCTGTATATGTGGCTCCGCTCCCATTCTCCCTCCCCTGTATATATGGCTCTGCTCCCACTCTCCCTCCCCTGTATATATGGCTCCGCTCCCATTCTCCCTCCCCTGTGTATATGGCTCCGCTCCCACTCTCCCTCCCCTGTATATATGGCTCCGCTCCCATTCTCCCTCCCCTGTATATATGGCTCCGCTCCCACTCTCCCTCCCCTGTGTATATGGCTCCGCTCCCATTCTCCCTCCCTTATGGCTCCGCTCGGCTCCCCCATCCTCCCCATCATACTTACCCTCACGTCGCTGAACTTCCTTCCCGTCGCTGCACGTCCCTGCATCTCGCGGCGCTTCAGCTTCTTCCTGTGCGGAGCGGTCACGTGATACCGCTCATTAAGGTCCATGAATATGGACGCCACGCCTATGGGAGATGAGTGGCGTCCATATTCATGACCTTAAATGAGCGGTAGCACGTGACCGCTCAGCGCTGGATGAAGCCGCCGCGGGATGAAGCCGCCGCGGGATGCAGGGTGAGTATCAGCTGCTGCACCGCCCCCCGGCTCCCCTTGTGTCCGCGGACCGGCAAGGGCACTGCAACGGCCCGGTGATGGGCCGCGGACCGGCGGTTGGGGACCCCTGATTTACAGGACCATTTAGAGTGTTCTATACCACAGAATGGTGATGTATCCATTAAAAACGGTTGGAAAACGGATAGTCCGTTTTTGGTCCGCTTTTTTAATCGCACCCATTGACTTCTATTGGCGAAAATCGCTGCAAATCGCAGCAAGCTGCAATTTTTTTCTCAGACCGATTTTGGCTGAGAAATAAATTGCAAGTGAGATGTCACCCATTCACTAACATGAGTCAGAGTGCAATCCGATTAAAAAACGGATTGCAATCGTCCGATTTTATCGCCAGTGAGCATGAGGCCTAAGCCCCGTAATCTGGCAGAAGGCCGGAGATGAGCCAATTTGTTCGAGGTGGATTGAATGTATCTTATGTTACAACAAACTTCAATATTTTTGGAGTCTAATTTTTAGCTATTTGCTCCATCCAAATTCGCCAAAGAAGTAGCCAGCAGTCATTTCACTGAATTATAAAGCACTGGGAAAAGGGTTAAATATAATTGTAGGGAAGCACATGGTGAGGAATTAAGAGCAGGATAGAAGCTGTGCTGACATAGGAGCTAAGGTCCCATACCTTTCACCCTGAAAAAAACATTCCAATTTCCATCCAGAAATGTAGGACTAATGCCATGCAATTTTCATGCGAGTACAATCCGACTCTGCACACCTAGCACCCAATTTCCATGTGAATCTGAACCGATTGCAATGTGATATTCACATGAGTTTTTTTATAGAGCAATTCTCTCTCATGTACACATATTTTCCCAATTAAATATTCTTTAGTACATATATAGAACGATGAAAAGCCGGCAATTCATGTGCCGCGAACAGTAACATCACGCAGTAACAGGTTAGAATAGATAGATATAAAGATGTCAGTGACATGTAGAATTAGTGCAGTGAAAGGTTTCCATTGCCCTTAAGGTTCATTCACATTTTCATATAAAAATAAAATACGGAAGAAAAATAGAGATGATTTTTCTTTTTTAATTTAGAATTTCTACAATTTTTGTTTTCTTGATTTAATTAGTTGTTCCATAAATGGAATTATTACAGATGTGCGAGCTATTAGCCATGGGACAGCAGACAAGTCAAAGTTTGCAACATTGCATCTGCCAATGACACTGCTCTCGGATTACATTGTATCGACCTATGAGACTGCTCGCGGATAACATTGTATCCACCTACGAGACTGCTCACGGATAACATTGTATCCACCTATGAGACTGCTCGTGGATAACATTGCATCCACCTACGAGACTGCTCTCGGATAACATTGTATCCACCTATGAGACTGCTCGTGGATAACATTGTATCCACCTACGAGCCTGCTCTCGGATAACATTGCATCCACCTATGAGATTGCTCGTGGATAACATTGTATCCACCTACGAGACTGCTCTCGAATAAAATTGTATCCACCTATGAGACTTCTAGTGGATAACATTGTATCCACCTACGAGACTGCTTGTGGATAACATTGTATCCACCTACGAGACTGCTCTCGAATAACATTGTATCCACCTATGAGACTTCTCGTGGATAACATTGTATCCACCTACGAGACTGCTCTCGGATAACGTTGTATCCACCTATGAGACTGCTCGTGGATAACATTGTATCCACCTACGGGACTGCTCTCAGATAACATTGTATCCACCTACGAGACTGCTCTCGAATTACATTGTATCCACCTATGAGACTGCTCTCGGATAACGTTGTATCCACCTATGAGACTGCTCGTGGATAACATTGTATCCACCTACGGGACTGCTCTCAGATAACATTGTATCCACCTACGAGACTGCTCTCGAATAACATTGTATCCACCTACGAGACTGCTTGTGGATAACATTGTATCCACCTAGGAGACTGCTCTCGAATTACACTGTATCCACCTATGAGACTGCTCTCGGATAACATTGTATCCACCTATGAGACTGCTCGTGGATAACATTGTATCCACCTACGGGACTGCTCTCAGATAACATTGTATCCAACTATGAGACTGCTCGTGGATAACATTGTATCCACCTACGGGACTGCTCTCAGATAACATTGTATCCAACTATGAGACTGCTCTCGGATAACATTGTATCCACCTATGAGATTGCTCGTGGATAACATTGTATCCACCTACGAGACTGCTTGTGGATAACATTGTATCCACCTACGAGACTGCTCTCGAATAACATTGTATCCACCTATGAGACTTCTCGTGGATAACATTGTATCAACCTACGAGACTGCTTGTGGATAACATTATATCCACCTACGAGACTGCTCTCGAATTACATTGTATCCACCTATGAGACTGCTTGTGGATAACACTGTATCCACCTACGAGACTGCTTGTGGATAACATTGTATCCAACTATGAGACTGCTCTCAGATAACATTGTATCCACCTATGAGACTGCTCTCGGATAACATTGTATTCACCTATGAGACTGCTCGTGGATAACATTGTATCCACCTATGAGACTGCTCTCGGATAACATTGTATCCACCTGTGAGACTGCTCTCGAATAACATTGTATCCACCTATGAGACTGCTCTCGGATAACATTGTATCCACCTATGAGACTGCTCGTGGATAACATTGTATCAACCTACGAGACTGCTCTCGGATAACATTGTATCCACCTATGAGACTGCTCGTGGATAACATTGTATCCACCTACGGGACTGCTCTCAGATAACATTGTATCCAACTATGAGACTGCTCGTGGATAACATTGTATCCACCTACGGGACTGCTCTCAGATAACATTGTATCCAACTATGAGACTGCTCGTGGATAACATTGTATCCACTTACGAGACTGCTCTCGGATAACATTGTATCCACCTATGAGATTGCTCGTGGATAACATTGTATCCACCTACGAGACTTCTAGTGGATAACATTGTATCCACCTACGAGACTGCTCTCGAATAACATTGTATCCACCTACGAGACTTCTAGTGGATAACATTGTATCCACCTACGAGACTGCTTGTGGATAACATTGTATCCACCTACGAGACTGCTCTCGAATAACATTGTATCCACCTATGAGACTTCTAGTGGATAACATTGTATCCACCTACGAGACTGCTTGTGGATAACATTGTATCCACCTACGAGACTGCTCTCAAATAACATTGTATCCACCTATGAGACTTCTAGTGGATAACATTGTATCCACCTATGAGACTGCTCGCAGATAACATTGCATCCACCTATGAGACTGCTCGTGGATAACATTGTATCCACCTACGAGACTGCTCTCGAATAACATTGTATCCACCTATGAGACTTCTCGTGGATAACATTGTATCAACCTACGAGACTGCTTGTGGATAACATTGTATCCACCTACAAGACTGCTCTCGAATTACATTGTATCCACCTATGAGACTGCTCGTGGACAACATTGTATCCACCTACGAGACTGCTTGTGGATAACATTGTATCCAACTATGAGACTGCTCTCAGATAACATTGTATCCACCTATGAGACTGCTCTCGGATAACATTGTATCCACCTATGAGACTGCTCGTGGATAACATTGTATCCACCTACGGGACTGCTCTCAGATAACATTGTATCCAACTATGAGACTGCTCGTGGATAACATTGTATCCACTTACGAGACTGTTCTCGGATAACATTGTATCCACCTACGAGACTGCTCTCGAATAACATTGTATCCACCTATGAGACTTCTAGTGGATAACATTGTATCCACCTACGAGACTGCTTGTGGATAACATTGTATCCACCTACGAGACTGCTCTCGAATAACATTGTATCCACCTATGAGACTTCTAGTGGATAACATTGTATCCACCTACGAGACTGCTTGTGGATAACATTGTATCCACCTACAAGACTGCTCTCAAATAACATTGTATCCACCTATGAGACTGCTCGTGGATAACATTGTATCCACCTACGAGACTGCTTGTGGAGAACATTGTATCCAACTATGAGACTGCTCTCAGATAACATTGAATCCACCTATGAGACTGCTCATGGATAACATTGTATCCACCTACGAGACTGCTCTCGAATTACATTGTATCCACCTATGAGACTGCTCGTGGATAACATTGTATCCACCTACGAGACTGCTTGTGGATATCATTGCATCCAACTATGAGACTGCTCTCAGATAACATTGTATCCACCTATGAGACTGCTCTCGGATAACATTGTATCCACCTATGAGACTGCTCGTGGATAACATTGTATCCACCTATGAGACTGCTCTCGGATAACATTGTATCCACCTGTGAGACTGCTCGCAGATAACATTGAATCCACCTATGAGACTGCTCATGGATAAGATTGTATCCACCTATGAGACTGCTCTCGGATAACGTTGCATCCACCTATGAGATGAAAAACCTTATATCCCTTCCAAGAAGAGCTAATTTGGGTTGAGATGCAAATTATCTCCAATCTGCCATTTATTGGTTAAAATTAAATAAGTAAGGTGCATCAGAGATGAGAGAATAGCACACAGCCAGTTTTTGCATTGTTCAGTTCTTGCCTGCCCTCAGATCCCAAGCAACAAGTATTTAATTACACCCACAGAAGAAAGAGGAATGGCTTTACATTACCTATGAAAGAAAATATTTTAATTGGGAATATAACATTGTAAATTATGGATTCTGCAGAAGACCTTGACACAAAGAAAACATCACAAAGACACCTATATCAGAGACAACGCCGTATTATTGCTTTTATGAATAACAATTATAAAGCTAATTTAAAAATATTACATTATCAAAGATATATACATTGTCTGAATGATAATCAAAGTATAAATATTTACCATATCACCACCTATGAGACTACAACATTGCATCCACCTATGAGACTGCTCCCAGATAACATTGTATCCATATGACTGGTTGCAAATAACGTTTACAGCACTGTTTGCACTGAAGTTACAAGAGAATGATGGTGAATGTTCATTGCAAAATGTGAGGGGAGAAGTGGGAACAGCATTTTGCATGTTTATTGCTTTTGCATACTGTGAAAATGGCACCAGAGAGGTCACGCAGAATCCCTTCACTGCCACCAACTGTGAAGAATCTGCACCTCGCCACCCCGACTGACGTCAATAATTCCGTCCGAGGGATCATGTGGTACACTCTCCTTACTTGTACCAAAGTGACAAGTCGCACCAGCTTTGTACAGTTTTACACCGACACCCCCTGTCCACAAAGGCATGGTGTGATAGATGATGTGACCCAAGGAGTTGCTGACGTGGCACCACACTCGTTCACAAACCTGACAGACTGAGAGGCCCTTTTCACTAGCACCAGTGGCACAGCTCCTGGTCAGCCCAGTAGGATTGCTACCAGTTCCTTGTTAGATATAAGCCCGGTTAGTTAACAGGCTATCTGGCCAGAAACCAGCCCCAGTAGCATGGAAAGTTAAGCAGAGATCACGGACGTGTGAATTTGTGGATCGAGTAGCCCAAGGTTAAATTATACATTTAATTGCATTAAGGGCACACTAAAAGATACACTAGATACACGATGGTTACACATATACAATGGTCAGATATGCAAAAATAATAGTGGTAGGGCAAGATATATAAGCATAATATATGGGTCAGTTACCAGTAGATGAAAGGTCTGGCTTGCAGGGGAAAGGCTGCCACATGGGAGGCTTGTGGTTCTCTCTGTTGCTTATCGCTTCCCCACACGATATGTCATTGTGACCTCCCCAGAGAAATAGCAATAGGCCATGCTTTACATGAGCATTTAACCCCTTTGGTAAGTCCCTCTTGCTCTTGGGCTGAACCTAAATCCACTCCCCTTGCCCCTAGCAGCTAAAAACTCCCATAACCTAATATGGGTCATAACTAGAGTTGAGGTCGGCGACTTACGCGCCAAAGTCGCGTTTCAAAAGTTTGTTTTGCGCTCTTTTTCAGCCAATCAGGATCCACGGACACTGTGGGCAACGTGATGACATAGACAGGGGTCACCACCATCTTTCAGAAGGGCATGCAAGTGATTGGCTTGCTTTGGTGGGCGTCACAGGGGTTATAAAAGGGCGTGCACGCCAACCGCCAACTTACTTCTGCCGATCTTAGCATAGGGAGAGGTTGCTTATTCTGTAGGGAGAGCGTTAGGCAGGGAAGAAGAAAGAAAAACTGCTTCTGCTGCTAGCGATTTTGCCTGTACAACACACCAGTCACTGTGTGTGCAATGCAAGGGGAGGCTATATTGTGGTGGATCAGCGGTGTTGGTTGTTAGGCTGCCTTCTAAGGCTTCCTGACAGCTGCATTGCTGTTTACCCACTGCTCTGCAAACTGCTTTTTTAAAAGCAATCCCAATTTTTTTTTTTTGTCCTGCTGAGGTACTGAGCATGCATTTTTTCACACCATACAGCGTCAGTGGGCCTCACACAATCCAAAAGTGTCCAGTGTCCACTAGTGTCTGCAGAAATTCAAAATCTCCCTTACCATGTAGTCACTTTTTTCACACCTGTGCCATCGAGCCTGTGACATAGCGCTCTGATATTCAGTGGGCCTCACACAATCCAAAAGTGTCCAGTGTCCACTACTGTCTGCAGAAATTCAAAATCTCCCTTATCCTGTAGTCACTTTTTTCACACCTGTGCCATCGAGCCTGTGACATAGCGCTCTGATATTCAGTGGGCCTCACACAATCCAAAAGTGTCCAATGTCCACAAGTGTCTGCAGAAATTCAAAATCTCCCTTATCCTGTAGTCACTTTTTTCACACCTGTGCCATCGAGCCTGTGACATAGCGCTCTGATATTCAGTGGGCCTAACACAATCCAAAAGTGTCCAGTGTCCACTAGAGTCTGCAGAAATTCAAAATCTCCCTTATCCTGTAGTCACTTTTTTCACACCTGTGCCATCGAGCCTGTGACATAGCGCTCTGATATTCAGTGGGCCTCACACAATCCAAAAGTGTCCAGTGTCCACTAGTGTCTGCAGAAATTCAAAATCTCCCTTATCATGTAGTCACTTTTTTCACACCTGTGCCATCGAGCCTGTGACATAGCGCTCTGATATTCAGTGGGCCTCACACAATCCAAAAGTGTCCAGTGTCCACTAGTGTCTGCAGAAATTCAAAATCTCTGTGATCCTGTAGTCACTTTTTTCACACCTGTGCCATCGAGCCTGTGACATAGCGCTCTGATATTCAGTGGGCCTCACACAATCCAAAAGTGTCCAGTGTCCACTAGTGTCTGCAGAAATTCAAAATCTCCCTTATCATGTAGTCACTTTTTCACACCTGTGCCATCGAGCCTGTGACATAGCGCTCTGATATTCAGTGGGCCTCACACAATCCAAAAGTGTCCAGTGTCCACTAGAGTCTGCAGAAATTCAAAATCTCCCTTATCCTGTAGTCACTTTTTTCACACTTGTGCCATCGAGCCTGTGACATAGCGCTCTGATATTCAGTGGGCCTCACACAATCCAAAAGTGTCCAGTGTCCACTAGTGTCTGCAGAAATTCAAAATCTCCCTTATCATGTAGTCACTTTTTCACACCTGTGCCATCGAGCCTGTGACATAGCGCTCTGATATTCAGTGGGCCTCACACAATCCAAAAGTGTCCAGTGTCCACTAGAGTCTGCAGAAATTCAAAATCTCCCTTATCCTGTAGTCACTTTTTTCACACTTGTGCCATCGAGCCTGTGACATAGCGCTCTGATATTCAGTGGGCCTCACACAATCCAAAAGTGTCCAGTGTCCACTAGTGTCTGCAGAAATTCAAAATCTCCCTTACCATGTAGTCACTTTTTTCACACCTGTGCCATCGAGCCTGTGACATAGCGATCTGATATTCAGTGGGCCTCACACAATCCAAAAGTGTCCAGTGTCCACAAGTGTCTGCAGAAATTCAAAATCTCCCTTATCCTGTAGTCACTTTTTTCACACCTGTGCCATCGAGCCTCTGACATAGCGCTCTGATATTCAGTGGGCCTCACACAATCCAAAAGTGTCCAGTGTCCACTAGTGTCTGCAGAAATTCAAAATCTCCCTTATCCTGTAGTCACTTTTTTCACACCTGTGCCATCGAGCCTGTGACATAGCGCTCTGATATTCAGTGGGCCTCACACAATCCAAAAGTGTCCAGTGTCCACTAGTGTCTGCAGAAATTCAAAATCTCCCTTATCATGTAGTCACTTTTTTCACACCTGTGCCATCGAGCCTGTGACATAGCGCTCTGATATTCAGTGGGCCTCACACAATCCAAAAGTGTCCAGTGTCCACTAGTGTCTGCAGAAATTCAAAATCTCTGTGATCCTGTAGTCACTTTTTTCACACCTGTGCCATCGAGCCTGTGACATAGCGCTCTGATATTCAGTGGGCCTCACACAATCCAAAAGTGTCCAGTGTCCACTAGTGTCTGCAGAAATTCAAAATCTCCCTTATCATGTAGTCACTTTTTTCACACCTGTGCCATCGAGCCTGTGACATAGTGCTCTGTTATTCAGTGGGCCTCACACAATCCAAAAGTGTCCAGTGTCCACTAGAGTCTGCAGAAATTCAAAATCTCTGTGATCCTGTAGTCACTTTTTTCACACCTGTGCCATCGAGCCTGTGACATAGCGCTCTGATATTCAGTGGGCCTCACACAATCCAAAAGTGTCCAGTGTCCACTAGTGTCTGCAGAAATTCAAAATCTCCCTTATCCTGTAGTCACTTTTTTCACACCTGTGCCATCGAGCCTGTGACATAGCGCTCTGATATTCAGTGGGCCTCACACAATCCAAAAGTGTCCAGTGTCCACTAGTGTCTGCAGAAATTCAAAATCTCCCTTACCATGTAGTCACTTTTTTCACACCTGTGCCATCGCGCCTGTGACATAGCGCTCTGATATTCAGTGGGCCTCACACAATCCAAAAGTGTCCAGTGTCCACAAGTGTCTGCAGAAATTCAAAATCTCCCGTATCCTGTAGTCACTTTTTTCACACCTGTGCCATCGAGCCTGTGACATAGCGCTCTGATATTCAGTGGGCCTCACACAATCCAAAAGTGTCCAGTGTCCACTAGAGTCTGCAGAAATTCAAAATCTCCCTTATCCTGTAGTCACTTTTTTCACACCTGTGCCATCGAGCCTGTGACATAGCGCTCTGATATTCAGTGGGCCTCACACAATCCAAAAGTGTCCAGTGTTCCCAAGTGTCTGCAGAAATTCAAAATCTCCCTTATCCTGTAGTCACTTTTTTCACACCTGTGCCATCGAGCCTGTGACATAGCGCTCTGATATTCAGTGGGCCTCACACAATCCAAAAGTGTCCAGTGTCCACTAGTGTCTGCAGAAATTCAAAATCTCCCCTGTCCTATAGACACCTTGTACCTTGTTTTACATTACTATATAGTTTGTTGGATTTTGTCTACATTTCTACAAAAAATGAGGAAGGCTGGTGGAAGAGGCCGTGGAATTGGGCGGGAGTTGGCAGCTGGTAATGATGGTGTTGGTGGTGGATCTGATGGTAGTGGCAAGAGCAAAATAGGACCGAATGCAGGAGGTGTTGAGCCTGCGTCATCGTCTGGCTCCATAAGGCTTCGAAGGCTTAGTTTTCTAGGCGTTGGCAAACCGCTTTTAAAGCCAGAGCATCAGGAAAAAGTTTTGTCTTACATTGCTGACTCAGCCTCCAGCTCTATCTCCTCCTCTTCTGAAGTTGTAAAAAGTAAAAGCACTGAGTCTTCATTGGAGGCTCATGTTCATGAACCACACCTTTCCTTGTGTCCTTCACCCCAACCAAGATTGAAGGATGACGCAGGCCATACTACTGATTACTCCATGGAGCTGTTTTCACATACCATGCCTGTATTATCAAGTGAAATGGTGAATTACCCAGGCCAAGATGAATCTGACATGGAGTGCACTGATGCACAGCCGCTGATAGATGATTCTGCTGGTACATTCACTCAGAGCACTACATTGTCCTCGCAGTGTACAGAGCCAGATTCTGACCCTGATGAGACTCAGGTGCCCCTTCCCGCACACTATACCACCATACACGGTGACACAGAGGAAGGTGCACATGCCATTGAAGAGGAGGTGATGGATGACCCAGTTGTTGACCCAGATTGGCATCCATTGGGGGAAGAGGGTGCTGCTTCCAATAGCTCAGATGAGGAGGAGCATCCACAGCAGACATCGACATCGCAACAGCTGTTATCTGGCAGGCCCGGAGCACTCCAAAGACAGGTTCCAAAAATCAAAAGAGTTGCTGGACAGCTTGTCCAGATGGTCAAAAGTTCACAGCGTGCTAGGCCGCAAAATGTCTGCCAAAGTAGGAAGAGTGCAGTATGGCACTTTTTTGAACAAAATCCTCATGATCAGGCCAAGGTTATCTGTAAGAAGTGCGCAAAGACCTTTAGCCGAGGGAAAAATCTGAAAAATTTGAATACCAGTTGCATGCTTAGACATTTAACCAGCATGCACTTGCAAGCGTGGACACAACACCAAACCTCAAGTGCCACATGTGCAACTGATCACAAACAAGGTAGTCAACAACGCTACATTGTTTCCCCCACTGTAAACCCACCGGTTAGCACAGCAGCAAATGTTGAGGTGTCGTTGCAAGGCCACAGCAGTCAGGGAATCCCACTGTTATATCAACGAAATACTGAATCTAGGCCATCAGAAAGAACACCAACTCCATCACCATCATCAACCCTCTCTCAGTCCACCCTGTCCACCGCTACTTCCACCATATGCAGCTCTCAAGTCCAGCTCACCCTCCCAGACACTATGAGTAGGTCAAGAAAGTACTCAGTCTCTCATCCGCGTACACTGGGTTTGAACGCCCACATTGCCAAACTAATCTCGTTTGAGATGATGCCCTATCTGTTGTTGGAAAGCGCAGCTTTCCGCGAACTCATGGCCTATGCAGTACCACGCTATGACCTACCCAGTCGCCACTTCTTCTCTCGCAAAGCCATCCCAGCCCTCCACCATCATGTAAAAGACCGCATTGTCCATGCACTCAAGCAGTCAGTGAGTGGAAAGGTGCACCTCACAACTGATGCATGGTCCAGTCGGCATGGCCAGGGCCGTTACGTGTCCATCACTGTGCACTGGGTTAATGTGGTGGATGCAGGGTCCACCGGGGACAGCGGTGGTGGGACAGTGGTGCCTAGCCCACGGTATAGGAAACAGTTGGCTGTAGGCGTTCGACCCTCCTCCTCCTCCTCCTCCTCCAGAAGCGAAAGCTCGTCCACAGAGCGCAGTCGTACGAGCACTCCATCTGCAGCTGCCACTGTTGCACACGAGGTGTCCCCCTATCGAGCAGCTAGTGGAAAGCGTCAGCAGGCTGTGTTGCAGATGATGTGTTTGGGCGACAGACACACCGCCGAGGTGCTGGCCGAGTACTTGAAGCGACAAACTGAGTCATGGCTGGGCAGTGTACATCTTGAGGCAGGCAAGGTAGTTAGTGATAACGGCCATAATTTTGTGGCAGCCATAGCCCTTTCAAAACTCAGCCACATACCTTGCTTGGCTCACACCTTGAACCTGGTGGTGCAGTGCTTCCTCAAAAATTATCCGGAGTTAACAGCCCTGCTCCAGAAGGTGCGAAGACTGTGCGCGCACATCCGCCGGTCGCCTGTACACTCCGTTCGTATGCAGAAGCTGCAGCGATTGCTCCACCTTCCCAACCACCGCCTCATTATCGACATTGCAACAAGGTGGAACTCCACCCTGCACATGGTGGAGCGGCTGTGCGAGCAGAGGCAGGCCATAATGCATTTGTGGGAGGATACACGGCCAGGCACTTTGAGAGCAGACATGGAGTTGACAGGTGTGCAGTGGTCGAAGCTGAAAGACCTCTGTAAAGTCCTTCAGTGTTTTGAGGAATGCACACGGCTGGTAAGCGCAGACGACTCTATCCTAAGCATGAGCATCCCACTTATGCGTCTGCTCATGCAAACTTTGACGCACCTTAAGGAGCAGGCGTCTGCAGCCAATGTTGATGAGGAGGAAGAGGAGGAGGGAATCCTTGATGACATTCAGCCATTGTCTGCTCAGGGACCTCTCCTGGACGAGGTGGAGGAAGAAGAGGAGGAGGAGGATGATGATGGGGATGATTACTTAGGGGAGGAGGATGCATCTCGTGGGGCAAGTGAAAATGTTGGCATGGCAAGGTCTGGTACAGGGTTTGTGCGTGACTGGAGGGATGTGGATTTGCCAGAAAGTGCTCCTCCAACCAGCACTCGCAGTGCATCATTGACACCGGGAACATTGGCCCACATGTCAGATTATGCCTTGCAGATCCTAAAAAGGGACCCCCGCATTGCCAAAATGATGAACGATGACGACTACTGGTTGGCCAGCATCCTGGATCCACGCTATAAAGGCAAATTACAAAACATCATGCCACAGGAGAACCTTGACCTAATATTGGCTAATAAACAAGCAACTCTGGTAAATCGGTTGCTTGAGGCATTCCCAGCACACAGGAGCGGTGATAGTTCTCACACGAGCCGTACGGGCCGGGGGCAGCTTGGCAGAGGTGTTCATGGTGCACACAGCAGAAGTGGCGTTGGAGACAGGGGTTTCATGACAATGTTGTGGACTGATTTTTCAAGTACCGCTCACACAACTGGTAATACTGCATCGATGGAAAGTGACAGTAGACAGCAGTTGTCAACTATGGTTACAAACTACTTTTCCTCCCATATCGATGTTCTCCCACACAGGTCATTCCCCTTTGACTATTGGGCCGCTAGACTGGACACCTGGCCTGAATTGGCACAATATGCCTTACAGGAGCTCGCTTGCCCAGCTGCAAGTGTGCTATCGGAAAGAGTCTTCAGTGCAGCTGGATCAATCCTGACAGCAAAAAGGACCCGTCTGTCAACCCAAAATGTGGATGATCTAACCTTCATTAAAATGAACCATGCATGGGTTTCCAAGGATTTTGTCCCACCTTCCCCTGATGACACATAGGGTGACAGAAAAATGGCTTGCTTTGGTCCACCTCTTCCTGGGACTTGACCTATTTCGCCTTTTGCATCAGCTGAATGTCCAACATCAACATATGCCACTTTCTAAAACTCCCTAACTGTGCTGCCTCCCCCCCATGGCCGGGGTCACCACCTAGCGCACGACACCGTGCGAGTGCCGTTGCCCTGGACAGGTGGGTAGGCCGACTCTTGGGCGCGGGCACTGGCACAGGGTCCCTCATAGTGCAATCAAGTGTCTCTGACGGTGGTGGTGCACACCCGCCGTCAGACACACCGCCGTACTATGAGGGGCCCAGTGCCAGTACCGACGCCCACGAATGGGCCCCCCTTGCTTGGGCAGGGCCCCAGCATTTGCAATCTTTACCTCTCCCTGCTCCTCCGCTGTGTAGTCTGGGCCGTCAAATCCATACTGTGCCTGACATCGTCTGAGCCTGCCTCCTGATGTATAGACATATATTTTGAATGTGTACGGTATCCATACATGTTATCCGGGGATACGGTACCCTTTCTCACCTTTGTGCAATCACGTGCAATCCATACTGGGCCTAACACCGTCTGAGCCTGCCTGCTGATGTATAGACATATATTTTGAATGTGTACGCTATCCATACATGTTATCCGGGGATACGGTACCCTTTCTCACCTTTGTGCAATCACGTGCAATCCATACTGGGCCTAACACCGTCTGAGCCTGCCTCCTGATGTATAGACATATATTTTGAATGTGTACGCTATCCATACATGTTATCCGGGGATACGGTACCCTTTCTAACCTTTGTGCAATCACGTGCAATCCATACTGGGCCTAACACCATCTGAGCTTGCCTCCTGATGTATAGACATATATTTTGAATGTGTACGCTATCCATACATGTTATCCGGGGATACGGTACCCTTTCTCACCTTTGTGCAATCACGTGCAAGCCATACTGGGCCTTACACTGTCTGAGCCTGCCTCCTGATGTATAGACATATTTTTTGAATGTGTACGCTATCCATACATGTTATCCAGGGATACGGTACCCTTTCTAACCTTTGTGCAATCATGTACAATCCATACTGGGCCTAACACCGTCTGAGCCTGCCTCCTGATGTATAGACATATATTTTGAATGTGTACGCTATCCATACATGTTATCTGGGGATACGGTACCCTTTCTCACCTTTGTGCAATCACGTGCAAGCCATACTGGGCCTTACACCGTCTGAGCCTGCCTCCTGATGTATAGACATATATTTTGAATGTGTACGCTATCCATACATGTTATCCGGGGATACGGTACCTTTTCTCACCTTTGTGCAATCACGTGCAAGCCATACTGGGCCTTACACTGTCTGAGCCTGCCTCCTGATGTATAGACATATATTTTGAATGTGTACGCTATCCATACATGTTATCCGGGGATACGGTACCCTTTCTAACCTTTGTGCAATCACGTGCAATCCATACTGGGCCTAACACCGTCTGAGCCTGCCTCCTGATGTATAGACATATATTTTGAATGTGTACGCTCTCCATACATGTTATCCGGGGATACGGTACCCTTTCTCACCTTAGTGCAATCACGTGCAATCCATACTGGGCCTAACACCGTCTGAGCCTGCCTCCTGATGTATAGACATATATTTTGAATGTGTACGCTCTCCATACATGTTATCCGGGGATACGGTACCCTTTCTCACCTTAGTGCAATCACGTGCAATCCATACTGGGCCTAACACCGTCTGAGCCTGCCTCCTGATGTATAGACATATATTTTGAATGTGTACGCTATCCATACATGTTATCTGGGGATATGGTACCCTTTCTCACCTTTTTGCAATCACGTGCAATCCATACTGGGCCTAACACCGTCTGAGCCTGCCTCCTGATGTATAGACATATCTTTTAAATGTGTATGCTATCCATACATGTTATCCGGGGATACGGTACCCTTTCTCACCTTTGTGCAATCACTTGCAAGCCATACTGGGCCTGACACCGTCTGAGCCTGCCTCCTGATGTATTGACATATCTTTTGAATGTGTACGCTATCCATACATGTTATCCAGGGATACGGTACCCTTTCTCACCTTTGTGCAATCACGTGCAATCCATACTGGGCCTAACACCGTCTGAGCCTGCCACCTGATGTATAGACATATATTTTGAATGCGTACACTATCCATACATGTTATCCGGGGATACGGTACCCTTTCTCACCTTTGTGCAATCACGTGCAATCCATACTGGGCCTAACACCGTCTGAGCCTGCCTCCTGATGTATAGACATATATTTTGAATGTGTACGCTATCCATACATGTTATCCGGGGATACGGAACCTTTTCTCACCTTTGTGCAATCACGTGCAAGCCATACTGGGCCTTACACCGTCTGAGCCTGCCTCCTGATGTATTGACATATCTTTTGAATGTGTACGCTATCCATACATGTTATCCGGGGATACGGTACCCTTTCTCACCTTTGTGCAATCACGTGCAATCCATACTGGGCCTAACACCGTCTGAGCCTGCCTCCTGATGTATAGACATATATTTTGAATGTGTACGCTATCCATACATGTTATCCGGGGATACGGTACCCTTTCTCACCTTTGTGCAATCACGTGCAAGCCATACTGGGCCTTACACTGTCTGAGCCTGCCTCCTGATGTATAGACATATTTTTTGAATGTGTACGCTATCCATACATGTTATCCGGGGATACGGTACCCTTTCTAACCTTTGTGCAATCATGTACAATCCATACTGGGCCTAACACCGTCTGAGCCTGCCTCCTGATGTATAGACATATATTTTGAATGTGTACGCTATCCATACATGTTATCTGGGGATACGGTACCCTTTCTCACCTTTGTGCAATCACGTGCAAGCCATACTGGGCCTTACACCGTCTGAGCCTGCCTCCTGATGTATAGACATATCTTTTGAATGTGTACGCTATCCATACATGTTATCCGGGGATACGGTACCCTTTCTCACCTTTGTGCAATCACGTGCAATCCATACTGGGCCTAACACCGTCTGAGCCTGCCTCCTGATGTATAGACATATATTTTGAATGTGTACGCTATCCATACATGTTATCCGGGGATACGGTACCTTTTCTCACCTTTGTGCAATCACGTGCAAGCCATACTGGGCCTTACACTGTCTGAGCCTGCCTCCTGATGTATAGACATATATTTTGAATGTGTAAGCTATCCATACATGTTATCCGGGGATACGGTACCCTTTCTAACCTTTGTGCAATCATGTGCAATCCATACTGGGCCTAACACCGTCTGAGCCTGCCTCCTGATGTATAGACATATATTTTGAATGTGTACGCTCTCCATACATGTTATCCGGGGATACGGTACCCTTTCTCACCTTAGTGCAATCACGTGCAATCCATACTGGGCCTAACACCGTCTGAGCCTGCCTCCTGATGTATAGACATATATTTTGAATGTGTACGCTATCCATACATGTTATCTGGGGATATGGTACCCTTTCTCACCTTTGTGCAATCACGTGCAATCCATACTGGGCCTAACACCGTCTGAGCCTGCCTCCTGATGTATAGACATATCTTTTAAATGTGTATGCTATCCATACATGTTATCCGGGGATACGGTACCCTTTCTCACCTTTGTGCAATCACGTGCAATCCATACTGGACCTAACACCGTCTGAGTCTGCCTCCTGATGTATAGACATATATTTTGAATGTGTACGCTATCCATACATGTTATCCGGGGATACGGTACCTTTTCTCACCTTTGTGCAATCACGTGCAAGCCATACTGGGCCTTACACTGTCTGAGCCTGCCTCCTGATGTATAGACATATCTTTTGAATGTGTACGCTATCCATACATGTTATCCGGGGATACGGTACCCTTTCTAACCTTTGTGCAATCATGTGCAATCCATACTGGGACTAACACCGTCTGAGCCTGCCTCCTGATGTATAGACATATATTTTGAATGTGTACGCTCTCCATACATGTTATCCGGGGATATGGTACCCTTTCTCACCTTAGTGCAATCACGTGCAATCCATATTGGGCCTAACACCGTCTGAGCCTGCCTCCTGATGTATTGACATATATTTTGAATGTGTACGCTATCCATACATGTTATCCGGGGATACGGTACCCTTTCTCACCTTTGTGCAATCACGTGCAATCCATACTGGACCTAACACCGTCTGAGTCTGCCTCCTGATGTATAGACATATGTTTTGAATGTGTACGCTATCCATACATGTTATCCGGGGATACGGTACCTTTTCTCACCTTTGTGCAATCACGTGCAAGCCATACTGGGCCTTACACTGTCTGAGCCTGCCTCCTGATGTATAGACATATCTTTTGAATGTGTACGTTATCCATACATGTTATCCGGGGATACGGTACCCTTTCTAACCTTTGTGCAATCATGTGCAATCCATACTGGGCCTAACACCGTCTGAGCCTGCCTCCTGATGTATAGACATATATTTTGAATGTGTACGCTCTCCATACATGTTATCCGGGGATATGGTACCCTTTCTCACCTTAGTGCAATCACGTGCAATCCATATTGGGCCTAACACCGTCTGAGCCTGCCTCCTGATGTATTGACATATATTTTGAATGTGTACGCTATCCATACATGTTATCCGGGGATACGGTACCCTTTCTCACCTTTGTGCAATCACGTGTAATCCATACTGGGCGTGAGAATGGCTGGCGAGCTGTTAAGCAAGCTACAGCACCTGTGGTTTGCACACGTAAGTTTTTCAATTTTTCAGGAATGACGGTTAGGCCTAATTCCGGAACTGCGGTTGACCTGCACTTACTGGGAAATCATTGTTCGCGGGTAATAATTGTAATCAGTGATCCCCATCACTAACGTTGTTCAGCGGGTTATCTGCACCTGTAAGCGACAAACGCTGGCCTTTTCAGTGTAGCGCACATGCAGCCACGGACATGTAAGGGCATGACACACCAGTTATTGGCCAATCTCAT
The DNA here is from genome assembly GCF_039654945.1 of Dendrobates tinctorius. Classification (NCBI taxonomy): domain Eukaryota; kingdom Metazoa; phylum Chordata; class Amphibia; order Anura; family Dendrobatidae; genus Dendrobates; species Dendrobates tinctorius. Next base: position 26,421,389 of record NW_027361726.1, on the reverse strand, counting down.
GTGCCAGAGCCTCACGTGTCCCTCTAGTAAGCCGGACTCGGACCGCGGGGCATGACGGAGTCTCGTTCGTTAACGGAATTAAGCTTGCAATGTGTGCATCTGTTCTGTAGCTGGCATGGTTGAGGTTTCCCAGGTGGAGTCGAATTTAACCGTAGGCTCCACTCCTGGTGGTGCCCTTCTGGACATTCCTTTAAGGTTCAGCTTTGCAACCATACTGCCCACGTAAAACAAACACTTTGCCTTCATGAACACTGTTTGGAGGGTCATGACTCGTGGGAATAACGCCGCCCAATCAGTTAACCTGCTAGAGAGATCCTTCGTTGCTCCCAAGCATGACATCACACTCCCTAGGAGGAAGGTAATGCCACTGTGGCGACCGTACTCCTGGGGGCGACACAAGTGCACTGATGCCCAGCCACTGCTCGATGAATCTGCTGGTACATTGACCCAGACCACTACATTCCCCTCGCATGCTACACGGCCTGAATCTGACCCTGATGAAACTCAGGTTACCCTTCCCATATACAGTTCCATCTTACACGGTGACAAAGAGGAAGCTGCAGATGAAAGTGCAGGTTCGGCCCACCCGCCATCAGACACACCACCGTACTATCAGGGGCCCTGTGCCAGTGCCGTCGCCAACGAGTGGGCCCCCCCTGCTTGCTCAGGATCACAGCACTTGCAAGGTTGAAATACTGTGCAGTGAGATGGAAGATGGGGATGACGAGGAGTCCAGACTAGTACAGGGATTCCCTAGCGAGGAGACTTATTTGATTGTTTTCAATGTTGGGACAGCAATTTTTGGGGAGCACTATACTCTGGAGAATGATAGATGGGGCCCACCATACACTGGAACATTCCAAAGGTGGACATCAGACACTGGAGCAGCATTTACAGGGCCCATTATACACTAGAGCATTAAAAATTGGGCCCATTATGTTTGGAGCATTATTTGGGCCCATAAGACAGTGGAGCTTCATCCATGGGGACCAACATATACTGTAGCATTATGTGGAGCTCATCATATACTGTTTCAAACATTATATGGGACCAATGATTCTGTATGGAGAAATAGATGGGCCTCGTCATGAGATATAAAAAGTGAGGTATTTTTCATTGTACTATACCGCTATTTCTCTGCCGTATCGGAACATGATGAGTTGTGGTATGTGTTAAAGGGGCGCTCTTTCACCCAGGGCACATGAAAACCTGGAGCCAGCCCTACCCCCCCACAACTTTAGCCAAATAACCCCCATTTTTCAGTGCGTAACTTGTATTATGAAGTTAATTAAGGTTGACAAGCTTAAGTAAGAAGAATTGATGCTTTTGGCATTCAAATGAGCACTGTAGGTGTGTTTCCTGTCCTCCTCTCACTGCCGACTTTTATTCCCCATTGACTTACATTGGGTTTCGTGTTTCGGGACGACCCCGACTTTTCCCTATAATCGGCCGATCTTGCTTGACCCGACTTTTGGAAAAGTCGGGTTTCACGAAACGAAACTCGACCCTAAAAAACCAAAAGTCGCTCAACTCTAGTCATAACTCCTTAAAATGGACTAACCTAGGGAAGCGATTTTGGTGCCAGCAGATCTGGGTGGGCCCTTGGTATGCATTGACACTAGAGTTGAGCGAAACGGGTCGAAAAAATTCAAAAGTCGCCGACTTTTGGCAAAGTCGGGTTTCATGAAACGAAACCCGACCCTAGGATGAGGTCGGCCACGAGGTCGGCGACTTACGCGCCAAAGTCGCGTTTCAAAAGTTTGTTTTGCGCTCTTTTTCAGCCAATCAGGATCCACGGACACTGTGGGCAACGTGATGACATAGGCACGGGTCACCACCATCTTTCAGAAGGGCATGCAAGTGATTGGCTTGCTTTGGTGGGCGTCACAGGGGGTATAAAAGGGCGTGCACGCCGACCGCCATCTTACTTCTGCCGATCTTAGTATAGGGAGAGGTTGCTGCTGATTCTGTAGGGAGAGCGTTAGGCAGGGAAGAAGACAAAAAAACTGCTTCTGCTGCTAGCGATTTGGCCTGCACAACACACAAGTCACTGTGTGTGCAGTGCAAGGGGAGGCTATATTGTGGTGTATCAGTGGTGTTGGTTGTTGGGCTGCCTTTTAAGGCTTCCTGACACGCTGGCATTGCTGTTTACCCACTGCTCCGCAAACTGCTTTTTTAAAAGCAATCCAATCTCCCTTATCCTCTCGTCACTTTGGTCACAGGCAGCTGTGCCATCGAGCGTGTCACATAGCGCTCAGATATCAGTGGGCCGCACACAATCCACAAGTGTCCAGTGTCCAAAAGTGTACTCAGAGATTCAAAATCTCCATTATCCTCTCGTCACTTTGGTCACAGGCAGCTGTGCCATCGAGCGTGTCACATAGCGCTCAGATATCAGTGGGCCGCACACAATCCACAAGTGTCCAGTGTCCAAAAGTGTACGCAGAGATTCAAAATCTCCATTATCCTCTCGTCACTTTGGTCACAGGCAGCTGTGCCATCGAGCGTGTCACATAGCGCTCAGATATCAGTGGGCCGCACACAATCCACAAGTGTCCACTGTCCACAAGTGTACGCAGAGATTCAAAATCTCCATTATCCTCTCGTCACTTTGGTCACAGGCAGCTGTGCCATCGAGCGTGTCACATAGCACTCAGATATCAGTGGGCCGCACACAATCCACAAGTGTCCAGTGTCCAAAAGTGTACTCAGAGATTCAAAATCTCCATTATCCTCTCGTCACTTTGGTCACAGGTAGCTGTGCCATCGAGCGTGTCACATAGCGCTCAGATATCAGTGGGCCACACACAATCCACAAGTGTCCACTGTCCACAAGTGTACGCAGAGATTCAAAATCTCCATTATCCTCTAGTCACTTTGGTCACAGGCAGCTGTGCCATCGAGCGTGTCACATAGCGCTCAGATATCAGTGGGCCGCACACAATCCACAAGTGTCCAGTGTCCAAAAGTGTACGCAGAGATTCAAAATCTCCATTATCCTCTCGTCACTTTGGTCACAGGTAGCTGTGCCATCGAGCGTGTCACATAGCGATCAGATATCAGTGGGCCGCACACAATCCACAAGTGTCCACTGTCCACAAGTGTACGCAGAGATTCAAAATCTCCATTATCCTCTCGTCACTTTGGTCACAGGCAGCTGTGCCATCGAGCGTGTCACATAGCGCTCAGATATCAGTGGGCCGCACACAATCCACAAGTGTCCAGTGTCCAAAAGTGTACGCAGAGATTCAAAATCTCCATTATCCTCTCGTCACTTTGGTCACAGGCAGCTGTGCCATCGAGCGTGTCACATAGCGCTCAGATATCAGTGGGCCGCACACAATCCACAAGTGTCCACTGTCCACAAGTGTATGCAGAGATTCAAAATCTCCATTATCCTCTCGTCACTTTGGTCACAGGCAGCTGTGCCATCGAGCGTGTCACATAGCGCTCAGATATCAGTGGGCCGCACACAATCCACAAGTGTCCACTGTCCACAAGTGTACGCAGAGATTCAAAATCTCCATTATCCTCTCGTCACTTTGGTCACAGGCAGCTGTGCCATTGAGCGTGTCACATAGCACTCAGATATCAGTGGGCCGCACACAATCCACAAGTGTCCAGTGTCCAAAAGTGTACGCAGAGATTCAAAATCTCCATTATCCTCTCGTCACTTTGGTCACAGGCAGCTGTGCCATCGAGCGTGTCACATAGCGCTCAGATATCAGTGGGCCGCACACAATCCACAAGTGTCCAGTGTCCAAAAGTGTACGCAGAGATTCAAAATCTCCATTATCCTCTCGTCACTTTGGTCACAGGCAGCTGTGCCATCGAGCGTGTCACATAGCGCTCAGATATCAGTGGGCCGCACACAATCCACAAGTGTCCAGTGTCCAAAAGTGTACGCAGAGATTCAAAATCTCCATTATCCTCTCGTCACTTTGGTCACAGGCAGCTGTGCCATCGAGCGTGTCACATAGCGCTCAGATATCAGTGGGCCGAACACAATCCACAAGTGTCCACTGTCCACAAGTGTACGCAGAGATTCAAAATCTCCATTATCCTCTCGTCACTTTGGTCACAGGCAGCTGTGCCATTGAGCGTGTCACATAGCGCTCAGATATCAGTGGGCCGCACACAATCCACAAGTGTCCAGTGTCCAAAAGTGTACGCAGAGATTCAAAATCTCCATTATCCTCTCGTCACTTTGGTCACAGGCAGCTGTGCCATCGAGCGTGTCACATAGCGCTCAGATATCAGTGGGCCGCACACAATCCACAAGTGTCCACTGTCCACAAGTGTACGCAGAGATTCAAAATCTCCATTATCCTCTCGTCACTTTGGTCACAGGCAGCTGTGCCATCGAGCGTGTCACATAGCGCTCAGATTTCAGTGGGCCGCACACAATCCACAAGTGTCCAGTGTCCAAAAGTGTACGCAGAGATTCAAAATCTCCATTATCCTCTCGTCACTTTGGTCACAGGCAGCTGTGCCATCGAGCGTGTCACATAGCGCTCAGATATCAGTGGGCCGCACACAATCCACAAGTGTCCAGTGTCCAAAAGTGTACGCAGAGATTTAAAATGTCCATTATCCTCTCGTCACTTTGGTCACAGGCAGCTGTGCCATCGAGCGTGTCACATAGCGCTCAGATATCAGTGGGCCGCACACAATCCACAAGTGTCCAGTGTCCAAAAGTGTACGCAGAGATTCAAAATCTCCATTATCCTCTCGTCACTTTGGTCACAGGCAGCTGTGCCATCGAGCGTGTCACATAGCGCTCAGATATCAGTGGGCCGCACACAATCCACAAGTGTCCACTGTCCACAAGTGTACGCAGAGATTCAAAATCTCCATTATCCTCTCGTCACTTTGGTCACAGGCAGCTGTGCCATCGAGCGTGTCACATAGCACTCAGATATCAGTGGGCCGCACACAATCCACAAGTGTCCAGTGTCCAAAAGTGTACTCAGAGATTCAAAATCTCCATTATCCTCTCGTCACTTTGGTCACAGGTAGCTGTGCCATCGAGCGTGTCACATAGCGCTCAGATATCAGTGGGCCACACACAATCCACAAGTGTCCACTGTCCACAAGTGTACGCAGAGATTCAAAATCTCCATTATCCTCTAGTCACTTTGGTCACAGGCAGCTGTGCCATCGAGCGTGTCACATAGCGCTCAGATATCAGTGGGCCGCACACAATCCACAAGTGTCCAGTGTCCAAAAGTGTACGCAGAGATTCAAAATCTCCATTATCCTCTCGTCACTTTGGTCACAGGTAGCTGTGCCATCGAGCGTGTCACATAGCGATCAGATATCAGTGGGCCGCACACAATCCACAAGTGTCCACTGTCCACAAGTGTACGCAGAGATTCAAAATCTCCATTATCCTCTCGTCACTTTGGTCACAGGCAGCTGTGCCATCGAGCGTGTCACATAGCGCTCAGATATCAGTGGGCCGCACACAATCCACAAGTGTCCAGTGTCCAAAAGTGTACGCAGAGATTCAAAATCTCCATTATCCTCTCGTCACTTTGGTCACAGGCAGCTGTGCCATCGAGCGTGTCACATAGCGCTCAGATATCAGTGGGCCGCACACAATCCACAAGTGTCCACTGTCCACAAGTGTATGCAGAGATTCAAAATCTCCATTATCCTCTCGTCACTTTGGTCACAGGCAGCTGTGCCATCGAGCGTGTCACATAGCGCTCAGATATCAGTGGGCCGCACACAATCCACAAGTGTCCAGTGTCCAAAAGTGTACGCAGAGATTCAAAATCTCCATTATCCTCTCATCACTTTGGTCACAGGCAGCTGTGCCATCGAGCGTGTCACATAGCGCTCAGATATCAGTGGGCCGCACACAATCCACAAGTGTCCACTGTCCACAAGTGTACGCAGAGATTCAAAATCTCCATTATCCTCTCGTCACTTTGGTCACAGGCAGCTGTGCCATTGAGCGTGTCACATAGCACTCAGATATCAGTGGGCCGCACACAATCCACAAGTGTCCAGTGTCCAAAAGTGTACGCAGAGATTCAAAATCTCCATTATCCTCTCGTCACTTTGGTCACAGGCAGCTGTGCCATCGAGCGTGTCACATAGCGCTCAGATATCAGTGGGCCGCACACAATCCACAAGTGTCCACTGTCCACAAGTGTACGCAGAGATTCAAAATCTCCATTATCCTCTCGTCACTTTGGTCACAGGCAGCTGTGCCATCGAGCGTGTCACATAGCGCTCAGATTTCAGTGGGCCGCACACAATCCACAAGTGTCCAGTGTCCAAAAGTGTACGCAGAGATTCAAAATCTCCATTATCCTCTCGTCACTTTGGTCACAGGCAGCTGTGCCATCGAGCGTGTCACATAGCGCTCAGATATCAGTGGGCCGCACACAATCCACAAGTGTCCACTGTCCACAAGTGTACGCAGAGATTCAAAATCTCCATTATCCTCTCGTCACTTTGGTCACAGGCAGCTGTGCCATTGAGCGTGTCACATAGCACTCAGATATCAGTGGGCCGCACACAATCCACAAGTGTCCAGTGTCCAAAAGTGTACGCAGAGATTCAAAATCTCCATTATCCTCTCGTCACTTTGGTCACAGGCAGCTGTGCCATCGAGCGTGTCACATAGCGCTCAGATATCAGTGGGCCGCACACAACCCACAAGTGTCCACTGTCCACAAGTGTACGCAGAGATTCAAAATCTCCATTATCCTCTCGTCACTTTGGTCACAGGCAGCTGTGCCATCGAGCGTGTCACATAGCGCTCAGATTTCAGTGGGCCGCACACAATCCACAAGTGTCCAGTGTCCAAAAGTGTACGCAGAGATTCAAAATCTCCATTATCCTCTCGTCACTTTGGTCACAGGCAGCTGTGCCATCGAGCGTGTCACATAGCGCTCAGATATCAGTGGGCCGCACACAATCCACAAGTGTCCAGTGTCCAAAAGTGTACGCAGAGATTCAAAATCTCCATTATCCTCTCGTCACTTTGGTCACAGGCAGCTGTGCCATCGAGCGTGTCACATAGCGCTCAGATATCAGTGGGCCGCACACAATCCCCAAGTGTCCAGTGTCCAAAAGTGTACGCAGAGATTCAAAATCTCCATTATCCTCTCGTCACTTTGGTCACAGGCAGCTGTGCCATCGAGCGTGTCACATAGCGCTCAGATATCAGTGGGCCGCACACAATCCACAAGTGTCCAGTGTCCAAAAGTGTACGCAGAGATTCAAAATCTCCATTATCCTCTCGTCACTTTGTTCACAGGCAGCTGTGCCATCGAGCGTGTCACATAGCGCTCAGATATCAGTGGGCCGCACACAATCCACAAGTGTCCAGTGTCCAAAAGTGTACGCAGAGATTCAAAATCTCCATTATCCTCTCGTCACTTTGGTCACAGGCAGCTGTGCCATCGAGCGTGTCACATAGCGCTCAGATATCAGTGGGCCGCACACAATCCACAAGTGTCCAGTGTCCAAAAGTGTACGCAGAGATTCAAAATCTCCATTATCCTCTCGTCACTTTGGTCACAGGCAGCTGTGCCATCGAGCGTGTCACATAGCGCTCAGATATCAGTGGGCCGCACACAATCCACAAGTGTCCAGTGTCCAAAAGTGTACGCAGAGATTCAAAATCTCCATTATCCTCTCGTCACTTTGGTCACAGGCAGCTGTGCCATCGAGCGTGTCACATAGCGCTCAGATATCAGTGGGCCGAACACAATCCACAAGTGTCCACTGTCCACAAGTGTACGCAGAGATTCAAAATCTCCATTATCCTCTCGTCACTTTGGTCACAGGCAGCTGTGCCATTGAGCGTGTCACATAGCGCTCAGATATCAGTGGGCCGCACACAATCCACAATTGTCCAGTGTCCAAAAGTGTACGCAGAGATTCAAAATCTCCATTATCCTCTCGTCACTTTGGTCACAGGCAGCTGTGCCATCGAGCGTGTCACATAGCGCTCAGATATCAGTGGGCCGCACACAATCCACAAGTGTCCACTGTCCACAAGTGTACGCAGAGATTCAAAATCTCCATTATCCTCTCGTCACTTTGGTCACAGGCAGCTGTGCCATCGAGCGTGTCACATAGCGCTCAGATTTCAGTGGGCCGCACACAATCCACAAGTGTCCAGTGTCCAAAAGTGTACGCAGAGATTCAAAATCTCCATTATCCTCTCGTCACTTTGGTCACAGGCAGCTGTGCCATCGAGCGTGTCACATAGCGCTCAGATATCAGTGGGCCGCACACAATCCACAAGTGTCCAGTGTCCAAAAGTGTACGCAGAGATTCAAAATGTCCATTATCCTCTCGTCACTTTGGTCACAGGCAGCTGTGCCATCGAGCGTGTCACATAGCGCTCAGATATCAGTGGGCCGCACACAATCCACAAGTGTCCAGTGTCCAAAAGTGTACGCAGAGATTCAAAATCTCCATTATCCTCTCGTCACTTTGGTCACAGGCAGCTGTGCCATCGAGCGTGTCACATAGCGCTCAGATATCAGTGGGCCGCACACAATCCACAAGTGTCCAGTGTCCAAAAGTGTACGCAGAGATTCAAAATCTCCATTATCCTCTCGTCACTTTGGTCACACCCAGCTGTGCCATCGAGCGTGTCACATAGCGCTCAGATATCAGTGGGCCGCACACAATCCACAAGTGTCCAGTGTCCAAAAGTGTACGCAGAGATTCAAAATCTCCATTATCCTCTCGTCACTTTGGTCACAGGCAGCTGTGCCATCGAGCGTGTCACATAGCGCTCAGATATCAGTGGGCCGCACACAATCCACAAGTGTCCAGTGTCCAAAAGTGTACGCAGAGATTCAAAATCTCCATTATCCTCTCGTCACTTTGGTCACAGGCAGCTGTGCTATCGAGCGTGTCACATAGCGCTCAGATATCAGTGGGCCGCACACAATCCACAAGTGTCCAGTGTCCAAAAGTGTACGCAGAGATTCAAAATCTCCATTATCCTCTCGTCACTTTGGTCACAGGCAGCTGTGCCATCGAGCGTGTCACATAGCGCTCAGATATCAGTGGGCCGCACACAATCCACAAGTGTCCAGTGTCCAAAAGTGTACGCAGAGATTCAAAATCTCCATTATCCTCTCGTCACTTTGGTCACAGGCAGCTGTGCCATCGAGCGTGTCACATAGCGCTCAGATATCAGTGGGCCGCACACAATCCACAAGTGTCCAGTGTCCAAAAGTGTACCCAGAGATTCAAAATCTCCGTTATCCTCTCGCCACTTTGGTCACAGGCAGCTGTGCCATCGAGCGTGTCACATAGCGCTCAGATATCAGTGGGCCGCACACAATCCACAAGTGTCCAGTGTCCACAAGTGTACGCAGAGATTCAAAATCTCCATTATCCTCTCGTCACTTTGGTCACAGGCAGCTGTGCCATCGAGCGTGTCACATAGCGCTCAGATATCAGTGGGCCGCACACAATCCACAAGTGTCCAGTGTCCAAAAGTGTACGCAGAGATTCAAAATCTCCATTATCCTCTCGTCACTTTGGTCACAGGCAGCTGTGCCATCGAGCGTGTCACATAGCGCTCAGATATCAGTGGGCTGCACATAATCCACAAGTGTCCAGTGTCCAAAAGTGTACGCAGAGATTCAAAATCTCCATTATCCTCTCGTCACTTTGGTCACAGGCAGCTGTGCCATCGACCGTGTCACATAGCGCTCAGATATCAGTGGGCCGCACACAATCCACAAGTGTCCAGTGTCCAAAAGTGTACGCAGAGATTCAAAATCTCCATTATCCTCTCGTCACTTTGGTCACAGGCAGCTGTGCCATCGAGCGTGTCACATAGCGCTCAGATATCAGTGGGCCGCACACAATCCACAAGTGTCCAGTGTCCAAAAGTGTACGCAGAGATTCAAAATCTCCATTATCCTCTCATCACTTTGGTCACAGGCAGCTGTGCCATCGAGCGTGTCACATAGCGCTCAGATATCAGTGGGCCGCACACAATCCACAAGTGTCCACTGTCCACAAGTGTACGCAGAGATTCAAAATCTCCATTATCCTCTCGTCACTTTGGTCACAGGCAGCTGTGCCATCGAGTGTGTCACATAGCGCTCAGATATCAGTGGGCCGCACACAATCCACAAGTGTCCACTGTCCACAAGTGTGTGCAGAAATTCTAAAACTCCCCTGTCCTATAGACACCTTGTACCTTGTTTTACATTACTATATAGTTTGTTGGATTTTGTCTACATTTCTACCAAAAATGAGGAAGGCTGGTGGAAGAGGCTGTGGAATTGGGCGGGGCTTGGCAGCTGGTAATGATGGTGTTGGTGGTGGATCTGATGGTAGTGGCAAGAGCAAAATAGGACCGAATGCAGGAGGTGCTGACCCTGCGTCATCGTCTGGCTACATAAGGACTCGAACGCTTAGTTTTCTAGGAGTTGTCAAACTGCTTTTAAAGGCAGAGCATCAGGAAAAAGTTTTGTCTTACATTACTGACTTAGCCTCCAGCTCTATCGCCTCCTCTTCTTCAGTTGTAAAAAGTAAAAGCACTGAGTCGTCATTGGAGGCTCATGTTCATGAACCACACCTTTCCTTGTGTCCTTCACCCCAACCAAGATTGAAGGATGATGCAGGCCATACTACTGATTACTCCATGGAGCTGTTTTCACATACCATGCCTGGATTATCAAGTCAAATGGTGAATTACCCAGGCCAAGATGAATCTGACATGGAGTGCACTGATGCACAGCCGCTGATGGATGATTCTGCTGGTACATTCACTCAGAGCACTACATTGTCTTCGCAGTGTACAGAGCCAGATTTTGACCCTGAGGAGACTCAGGTGCCCCTTCCCGCACACTATACCACCATACACGGTGACACAGAGAAAGGTGCACATGACATAGAAGAGGAGGTGATGGATGACCCAGTTGTTGACCCAGATTGGCATCCATTGGGGGAAGAGGGTGCTGCTTCCAATAGCTCAGATGAGGAGCATTCACAGCAGACATCGACATCGCAACAGCTGTTATCTGGCAGGCCCGGAGCACTCCAAAGACAGGTTCCAAACATCAAAAGAGTTGCTGGACAGCTTGTCCAGAGGGTCAAAAGATCACAGCGTGCTAGGCCGCAAAATGTCTGCCAAAGTAGGAAGAGTGCAGTGTGGCAGTTTTTTGAACAAAATCCTCATGATCAGGCCAAGGTTATCTGTAAGAAGTGCGCAAAGACCTTTAGCCGAGGGAAAAATCTGAAAAATTTGAATACCAGTTGCATGCTTAGACATTTAACCAGCATGCACTTGCAAGCGTGGACACAACACCAAACCTCAAGTGCCACATGTGCAACTGATCACAACGAAGGTAGTCAGCAACGCTACATTGTTTCCCCCACTGTAAGCCCACCGGTTAGCACAGCAGCAAATGTTGAGGTGTCGTTGCAAGGCCACAGCAGTCAGGGAATCCCACTGTTATATCAACGAAAGACTGATTCTAGGCCATCAGAAAGAACAACAACTCCATCACCATCATCAACCCTCTCTCAGTCCGCCCTGTCCACCGCTACTTCCACCATATGCAGCTCTCAAGTCCAGCTCACCCTCCCAGACACTATGAGTAGGTCAAGAAAGTACTCAGTCTCTCATCCGCGTACACTGGGTTTGAACGCCCACATTGCCAAACTAATCTCGTTTGAGATGATGCCCTTTCGGTTGGTGGAAAGCACAGCTTTCCGCGAACTCATGGCCTATGCAGTACCACGCTATGACCTACCCAGTCGCCACTTCTTCTCTCGCAAAGCCATCCCAGCCCTCCACCATCATGTGAAAGACCGCATTGTCCATGCACTCAAGCAGTCAGTGAGCGGAAAGGTGCACCTCACAACTGATGCATGGTCCAGTCGGCATGGCCAGGGCCGTTACGTGTCCATCACTGCGCACTGGGTTAATGTGGTGGATGCAGGGTCCACAGGGGACAGCGGTGGTGGGACAGTGCTGCCTAGCCCACGGTATAGGAAACAGTTGGCTGTAGGCGTTCGACCCTCCTCCTCCTCCTCCAGAAGCGACAGCTCGTCCACAGAGCGCAGTCGTACGAGCACTCCATCTGCAGCTGCCACTGTTGCACACGATGTGTCCCCCTATCGAGCAGCTAGTGGAAAGCGTCAGCAGGCTGTGTTGCAGATGATGTGTTTGGGCGACAGACACACCGCCGAGGTGCTGGCCGAGTACTTGAAGCGACAAACTAAGTCATGGCTGGGCAGTGTACATCTTGAGGCAGGCAAGGTAGTTAGTGATAACGGCCGTAATTTTGTGGCAGCCATAGCCCTTTCAAAACTCAGCCACATACCTTGCTTGGCTCACACCTTGAACCTGGTGGTGCAGTGCTTCCTCAAAAATTATCCGGAGTTAACAGCCCTGCTCCAGAAGGTGCGAAGACTGTGCGCGCACATCCGCCGGTCACCTGTACACTCCGTTCGTATGCAGAAGCTGCAGCGATTGCTCCACCTTCCCAACCACCGCCTCATTATCGACATTGCAACAAGGTGGAACTCCACCCTGCACATGGTGGAGCGGCTGTGCGAGCAGAGGCAGGCCATAATGCATTTGTGGGAGGATACACGGCCAGGCACTTTGAGAGCAGACATGGAGTTGACAGGCGTGCAGTGGTCGAAGCTGAAAGACCTTTGTAAAGTCCTTCAGTGTTTTGAGGAATGCACACGGCTGGTAAGCGCAGACGACGCCATCCTAAGCATGAGCATCCCACTTATGCTTCTGCTCATGCAAACTTTGACGCACCTTAAGGAGCAGGCGTCTGCAGCCAATGTTGATGAGGAGGAAGAGGAGGAGGGAATCCTTGATGACATTCAGCCATTGTCTGCTCAGGGACCTCTCCTGGACGAGGTGGAGGAAGAAGAGGAGGAGGAGGAGGAGGATGATGGGGATGATTACTTAGGGGAGGAGGATGCATCTCGTGGGGCAAGTGAAAATGTTGGCGTGGCAAGGTCTGGTACAGGGTTTGTGCGTGACTGGAGGGATGTGGATTTGCCAGAAAGTGCTCCTCCACCCAGCACTCGCAGTGCATCATTGACACCGGGAACATTGGCCCACATGTCAGATTATGCCTTGCGGATCCTAAAAAGGGACCCCCGCATTGCCAAAATGATGAACGATGACGACTACTGGTTGGCCAGCATCCTGGATCCACGCTATAAAGGCAAATTACAAAACATCATGCCACAGGAGAACCTTGACCTAATATTGGCTAATAAACAAGCAACTCTGGTAAATCGGTTGCTTGAGGCATTCCCAGCACACAGCAGCGGTGATGGTTCTCACACGAGCCGTACGGGCCGGGGGCAGCTTGGCAGAGGTGTTCGTGGTGCACACAGCAGAAGTGGCGTTGGAGACAGGGGTTTCATGACAATGTTGTGGACTGATTTTTCAAATACCGCTCACACAACTGGTAATACTGCATCGATGGAAAGTGACAGGAGACAGCAGTTGTCAACTATGGTTACAAACTACTTTTCCTCCCATATCGATGTTCTCCCACACAGGTCATTCCCCTTTGACTATTGGGCCGCTAAAATGGACACCTGGCCTGAATTGGCACAATATGCCTTACAGGAGCTCGCTTGCCCAGCTGCAAGTGTGCTATCGGAAAGAGTATTCAGTGCAGCTGGATCAATCCTGACAGCAAAAAGGACCCGTCTGTCAACCCAAAATGTGGATGATCTAACCTTCATTAAAATGAACCACGCATGGGTTTCCAAGGATTTTGTCCCACCTTCCCCTGATGACACATAGGGTGACAGAAAAATGGCTTGCTTTGGTCCACCTCTTCCTGGTACTTCACCTATTTCGCCTTTTGCATCAGCTGAATGTCCAACATCAACATATGCCACTTTCTAAAACTCCCTAACTGTGCTGCCTCCCCCCCCATGGCCGGGGTCACCACCTACCGCACGACACCATGCGAGTGCCGTTGCCATGGACAGGTGGGTAGGCCGACTCTTGGGCGCGGGCACTGGCACAGGGTCCCTCATAGTGCAATCAAGTGTCTCTGACGGTGGTGGTGCACACCCGCCGTCAGACACACCGCTGTACTATGAGGGGCCCAGTGCCAGTACCGACGCCCACGAGTGGGCCACCCTTGCTTGGCCAGGGCCCCAGCATTTGCAATCTTTACCTCTCCCTGCTCCTCCGCTGTGTAATCTGGGCCGTCAAATCCATACTGTGCCTGACACCGTCTGAGCCTGCCTCCTGAGACATATATTTTGAATGTGTACGCTATCCATACATGTTATCCGGGGATACGGTACCCTTTCTAACCTTTGCGCAATGACGTGCAATCCATACTGGGCCTAACACCGTCTGAGCCTGCCTCATGCTGTATAGACATATATTTTGAATGTGTACGCTATCCATACATGTTATCCAGGGATACGGTACCCCTTCTAACCTTTGTGCAATGACGTGCAATCCATACTGGGCCTAACACCGTCTGAGCCTGCCTCATGCTGTATAGACATATATTTTGAATGTGTACGCTATCCATACATGTTATCCGGGGATACGGTACCCCTTCTAACCTTTGTGCAATGACGTGCAATCCATACTGGGCCTAACACCGTCTGAGCCTGCCTCATGCTGTATAGACATATATTTTGAATGTGTACGCTATCCATACATGTTATCCGGGGATACGGTACCCTTTCTAACCTTTGTGCAATGACGTGCAATCCATACTGGGCCTAACACCGTCTGAGCCTGCCTCATGCTGTATAGACATATATTTTGAATGTGTACGCTATCCATACATGTTATCCGGGGATACGGTACCCCTTCTAACCTTTGTGCAATGACGTGCAATCCATACTGGGCCTAACACCGTCTGAGCCTGCCTCATGCTGTATAGTCATATATTTTGAATGTGTACGCTATCCATACATGTTATCCGGGGATACGGTACCCTTTCTAACCTTTGTGCAATGACGTGCAATCCATACTGGGCCTAACACCGTCTGAGCCTGCCTCATGCTGTATAGACATATATTTTGAATGTGTACGCTATCCATACATGTTATCCGGGGATACGGTACCCCTTCTAACCTTTGTGCAATGACGTGCAATCCATACTGGGCCTAACACCGTCTGTGCCTGCCTCATGCTGTATAGACATATATTTTGAATGTGTACGCTATCCATACATGTTATCCGGGGATACGGTACCCCTTCTAACCTTTGTGCAATGACGTGCAATCCATACTGGGCCTAACACCGTCTGAGCCTGCCTCATGCTGTATAGACATATATTTTGAATGTGTACGCTATCCATACATGTTATCCGGGGATACGGTACCCCTTCTAACCTTTGTGCAATGACGTGCAATCCATACTGGGCCTAACACCGTCTGAGCCTGCCTCATGCTGTATAGACATATATTTTGAATGTGTACGCTATCCATACATGTTATCCGGGGATACGGTACCCTTTCTAACCTTTGTGCAATGACGTGCAATCCATACTGGGCCTAACACCGTCTGAGCCTGCCTCATGCTGTATAGACATATATTTTGAATGTGTACGCTATCCATACATGTTATCCGGGGATACGGTACCCCTTCTAACCTTTGTGCAATGACGTGCAATCCATACTGGGCCTAACACCGTCTGAGCCTGCCTCATGCTGTATAGTCATATATTTTGAATGTGTACGCTATCCATACATGTTATCCGGGGATACAGTACCCTTTCTAACCTTTGTGCAATGACGTGCAATCCATACTGGGCCTAACACCGTCTGAGCCTGCCTCATGCTGTATAGACATATATTTTGAATGTGTACGCTATCCATACATGTTATCCGGGGATACGGTACCCCTTCTAACCTTTGTGCAATGACGTGCAATCCATACTGGGCCTAACACCGTCTGTGCCTGCCTCATGCTGTATAGACATATATTTTGAATGTGTACGCTATCCATACATGTTATCCGGGGATACGGTACCCCTTCTAACCTTTGTGCAATGACGTGCAATCCATACTGGGCCTAACACCGTCTGAGCCTGCCTCATGCTGTATAGACATATATTTTGAAAGTGTACGCTATCCATACATGTTATCCGGGGATACGGTACCCCTTCTAACCTTTGTGCAATGACGTGCAATCCATACTGGGCCTAACACCGTCTGAGCCTGCCTCATGCTGTATAGACATATATTTTGAAAGTGTACGCTATCCATACATGTTATCCGGGGATACGGTACCCCTTCTAACCTTTGTGCAATGACGTGCAATCCATACTGGGCCTAACACCGTCTGAGCCTGCCTCATGCTGTATAGACATATATTTTGAATGTGTACGCTATCCATACATGTTATCCAGGGATACGGTACCCTTTCTAACCTTTGTGCAATCACGTGCAATCCATACTGGGCGTGAGAACGGCTGGCGAGCTGTTAAGCAAGCTACAGCACCTGTCCAGACAAGTACAGGGATTCCCTAGCGAGGAGACTTATTTGATTGTTTTCTATGTTGGGACAGCAATTTTTGGGGAGCACTATACTCTGGAGAATGATAGATGGGGCCCACCATACACTGGAACATTCCAAAGGTGGACATCAGACACTGGAGCAGCATTTACAGGGCCCATTATACACTAGAGCATTAGAAATGGGGCCCATTATGTTTGGAGCATTATTTGGGCCCATAAGACAGTGGAGCTTCATCCATGGGGACCAACATATACTGTAGCATTATGTGGAGCTCATCATATACTGTTTCAAACATTATATGGGACCAATGATTTTGTATGGAGAAATAGATGGGCCTCGTCATGAGATGTAAAAAGTGAGGTATTTTTCATTGTACTATACCGCTATTTCTCTGCCGTATCGGAGCATGATGAGTTGTGGTATGTGTTATAGGGGCGCTCTTTCGCCCAGGGCACATGAAAACCTGCAGCCAGCCCTCCCCCCCACAAATTTAGCCAAATAACCCCCATTTTTCAGTGCGTAACTTGTATTATGAAGTTAATTAAGGTTGACAAGCTTAAGTAAGAAGAATTGATGCTTTTGGCATTCAAATGGGCACTGTAGGTGTGTTTCCTGTCCTCCTCTCACTGCCGACTTTTATTCCCCATTGACTTACATTGGGTTTCGTGTTTCGGGACGACCCCGACTTTTCCCTATAATCGGACGATCTTGCTCGACCCGACTTTTGGAAAAGTCGGGTTTCACGAAACGAAACGCGACCCTAAAAAACCAAAAGTCGCTCAACTCTAATTGACACCAAACACAGATTTGATACCTGGATCCTACTAGCTATTCTATGGAATGTTCCATCCTGGTGCACTAGAGTGGATTGAGACCCTTCAAGAGGCGTTCAGCCTGTGCCAGAGATCTCAAAAATGTAACCACTGTATGGCTAGGATGTAAGATAACTCCATATTCTCCTTCTATTGTGTTGTGGAATTGCAGGTTTTAGTCAATGGCATGCACCAGGAGAGGGAGTGTGTGTGGGCACAATCATCTCTCCATGGGGTCTTCCCCAGTGCATGCTTCTATGATCTGGAGACGTTCCTCCATGCAACTTCTCCAAGACTTTCTACAGTAAGGGTACCGTTATACATAGCGATGTACCAGCGATCCCGACAATGATATGGATCGCTGGTGCATCGCTAAGTGGTCGCTAGTGAGCTGCCACACAGGCAGATCTCACCAGCGACATCGCAGAGGTCGGGGGTCGCTACTTACCTGACAGATGCGGCGATCCAGACTTCCTCCCGCCCGCGTCCACGCGTCGCTCGTCGTCACAGCAGGAAGCTGACGACGAGAAATAATCCAGGACCTTCTCGCGCGACCAGCGATAACCAGCGGGGGAGCCGATCGGAGGTAAGTATCACATGTAGCGATATCGGATAACGCTGCTACGTCACAAAATCGGTGACTTTACAGCGATATTGCTAGCGATATCGCAGTTTGTAACGGGGGCTTAAAACTGAAATGTACATTCTCTGAACTGCAAAGTCCAAACATGGCAGAGACAAAGCGCGGCGGCAACGTCCTGAATATAAATTGCTTCATTTTCAGTTACAGAAATTAAAAGAATTAAGCGTTTTGTCTGTTTATCGGTGACACAAATCTCTGGCTCTCCGCCGCTCTGTATCGCTCACTCCGCACATAGTCTCCATTGTCATGGCGGCTTCACAAGTCTCTGTAATTATTGAAAAGCTAAACATTCAAAGTGAGTCTGACAGAATCTCATCTTCTCCCCGTGGCCCTCGGTTATGGAATAAATTAGAGAGGAATATTAAGTTGCACAATCTGATTTCCATAAATGAATTTTGTTCAATTGTCAGCTTTAAATTAAGTTAATCGTGTAAATCGGCGGATTATAGAAACGCCGTCTTGTCAATAAGTGTCGGCCGTTTTCTTGGTTATTGTTTTAATTTCTTGTCGTTTTGTGTCTTATTGTAATGCGCCATTGTTTTTCTGCCTATGGAGGTGACAAGATTGTAATTATCAGACGAGCCGGGATGCAGACAGCACAGATACAAACCCCCGAAAAAAAGATTAAGCGGGCGCCGTCTGATAATTACCAGACTCGAGGAACCGAGGCAAGAACTTCTCAATGGCTGATTATTGGAATCAGCGTCTGTGAATGGCAATTACTGAAAGGATTCTGCTAATATCTGCGCACCATACTAAAGTCTCCATGTATCCCAGGGCTGCGGAGCCAGGGGCACTTGGTACCTCGTCCGGCATGGGGGCCACCTCTACCTGCAGCATTCAGGCTGTGCCAGACCAACCTTCCTCTTGCAAAGAGTACTGAATACTAACTGTTACATTGTAACAAACCCTCAGCTGTGTAACTGCATATGTAATCTGAGAAATATCCACTGATACATTGTAACAAACCCTCAGCTGTGTAAATCACATAAATATCTCAGTCCTGAGTTCTAGGCTGATAGATCTTATCTACACTGATACATTGTGACAAATGATGAGCTGTATTCCAAGGTCAGTGCAAGTTTCAACATATCCAATATTGTTTCCATTCACTGACAGGAAGCAGAGTTGTTTAGGAAACACTCTATAATAGATTAGAATAAGATGGGAAAATAGGAGCAGGGGATTAAAGGTTATTGCTAACTTGGCATATTACCTTCTATCTAGAGAACTGCTGGGACCACCGATGCTGGGACCCCGTCTGATCCTGGACAGTCCCCGTCTTTACTTGATCTCTTGTGGTCTGCCAGCTGTGGTGCTTCTCTTCTGATGTGGTATGTCGGAGCCCCCTTCTCAGAATCGGTGGATTTTTAGCAGACCAGTGAAGGAGGTTGATGCGTCTCTTGGATGTGGAGAACACCCTTGTCATCGGTGCATGTGTGGGGAAGGTGACTTGATGGACAGACATGACGCAGTAGGAGGGGACAGTTTGTGCACCAGAGATGGAGATTGACAGGTTAGAAGGGTGACAGCTGGGAAAGGTAGATAGGAGGGTGTAGTACCAAGAAATGACCACAAGATGGCAGGGGAGAGTAGTTGAGGACTGAACATCAGCTTATGTCTCAAGAAAACGCTTAGTCATGGGGGGTGGGGAGATAGGAACCCAAGAGGGGAATTCCCCAGTGAGAGAGGGGATAAATAGAACTGGTTGGGGTTCCAGACAGGCCAGTCCCGGGAGGAGCTCAGGAAAGGAAGACTCAGGACAGAAGACAAACAGTGGAAGAGCTCGACCAGGGGACTGACAGAGAAGAGACAGTCCGGGGGGTGGCCCTGACACGACGGACCGCAGGACAGACGAGGCCCCGGGGGTACCGATTGGACGACGACCTCGGGTAGGTGAAGCGCTGGGGGTAGATTACCAGGACGTTACTTCGACTGGAGCAAAGGTGCAGGTACCCGGGCCTGGAGATAGAGTGCTGTAAAGAAGCTGCGGTGCGTGGTTGTGGTCGTCAGGAGGACGACGAATAAAGATCTGGAACTGTTACAAGTGGAATCTGTCTCCGTCTCATCTTTGTCTCGTCTGGTAAGCAGCGGTCCACCCCCCATCCCCGGCCCCTACCACACATGCAGTGGTGTAACTTTAGGCTCATGGGCCCCAATGCAGAATCTCCCACAAGGCTGCCAATTATTGTAAGTCTTTAGTATTGATTTTTTTCATATAGACCAAAGGGACTTTTTTGGGCCCCTTGGGCTCCAGGGCGTGGGTGCCATTACAACCTCTGCACCTCTTGTAGTTACACCCCTGGGTGCACATCATAAAGGGGTCATAAGATAAACCCTAATGCCCCTTAGTGCTGGTTTATTGCCCCCTATGTCTTGCTCTAAATAGAAGATGCACAAAACTCCCATAAATGAGATGGACAAGACAACCTCGGCTGTTCTTCACCCAGGGCTGGACAGCTGATCCGGGAGTCTCCGGCACCACATGAAGGCGACACTGATAGAGGAGATGAGAGATGTCAAATTAATGAGGACACTCACAATCATGGCTGTAGCATCATTCTAAATGAAGAGGCCTCCTAAGGGCGCAATACCCCCCAAATAGCAGCGATGCTACACTTTGAAGTGAGCAAAAACAGACTGGACCCTTTACTTGTCCGGGGATCTGCAGGGGACACCTGGAGCCAACTTTGACCCATCTCTCCTGCTAGTTTGCCGTTGTGTTCAATATATTTGGAGATGAGATGATGTCTTCATTTTGATCATACAATTGTCAGGGGATCTCCACCATCTGCTGCCCCTTCTCAGCCGGCCGGGCACGATGAGAGGGTTTCTGTCCAGCTGGGCTTTGTGCCCACCTGTCAAGTCGTACTGTTCTCACATGCACAAAATTACTGAGGTGTTGCCTGCCCCAAACAAGCCTGAAATTGCTTGTATCAATCAATATAACAAGAGAAGATGGCACCAAAAACGGCGGAAAATTCATCATGTCTAGCCTACAGGTCAAACCAGACAGAAAGTGTATGCTGCTCCACCATATAGTGTGAACAATCTCCTCTCAGCACATTTTGTCGCACTCACTATACTGTCATGCATGGGTCAGCAGGAGTCACAGGACTCTCTAATGATGAGTAGGGTCAACAGGAATCTATGTAATGATGGGCAGGATCAGCAGAAATCTCTCTAATGATGGGTAGGGTCAGTAAGACTCTCTGTAATGATTGGTGGGGTCAGCAGGACTCTAATGATGGGTGGTGTCAGCAGGAATCTCTCTAATGATGGGTAGTGTCAGAAGGAATCTCTAATGATGGGTAGGGTCAGCAGGCATCTCTAATGATGGGTGGGGTCAGCAGGACTCTATTGATGGGTTAGGTCAGCAGGACTCTAACGATGGGTAGGGTCAACAGGACACTCTAATGATAGGTGGGGTCAGCAGGACTCTCTCTAATGATGGGTGAGGTCAGCAGGAATCTCTCTAATGATGAGTAGGGTAAGCCAGCCAGACTCTAATGATGGGTGAGGTTAGCATGACTCTCTCTAATGATGGGTGAGGTCAGCAGGAATCTAATGATGGGTAGGGTCAGCAGGACTCTCTCTAATGATGGATGGGTCAGCAGAACTCACACTTTTGCTTTGAGTCACAACCGCATTTAAATAACTTTTTTACATCAGAATGTTGACTCTGCATCCCCCTCTGTTCTTCTGTAACAAGATGGCACGGCGGGTAGTTATGGTCGAGTTACTTAAAGGCACAGTCCACAGTCATAGTCCGCTGAGCAAATGGTCAGCGAGCACCCCCGGCGTCTTTTATATAGAATCATAGAATCATAGAATCGTAGAGTTGGAAGGGACCTCCTGGGCCATCTGGTCCAACCCCCTGCTCAAAGCAGGATTCGCTAAATCATCCCAGTTAGATGTCTGTCCAGCCTCTGTTTGAAGACTTCCATTGAAGGAGAACTCACCACTTCTCGTGGCAGCGTGTTCCACTCATTGATCACTCTAACTGTCAAAAGGTTTTTTCTAATATCTAATCTGTGTCTCCTCCCATTCAGCTTCATCCCATTGCTTCTAGTCTTTCCTTGTGCAAATGAGAATAAAGTTGATCCTTCTACAATGTGACAGCCCTTTAGATATTTGTAGACAGCTATTAAGTCTCCTCTCAGTCTTCTCTTTTGCAAACTAAACATTCCCAAATCCTGCAACCTTTCCTCATAAGACAGGGTTTGCAGACCGGTCACCATTCTGGTCGCTCTTTTCTGAACTTGCTCCAGTTTGTTGATGTCTTTTTTAAAATGTGGTGCCCAAAATTGGACACAATATTCCAGATGAGGTCTGACCAAAGAGGAGTAGAGGGAAATAATTACTTCACGTGATCTAGACTGTATGCTTCTGTTAATACATCCTAGAATTGCATTTGCCTTTTTTGCTGCTGCATCACACTGTTGACTCATATTCAGTCTGTGATCTATTAGTATACCCAAGTCTTTTTCACATGTGCTGTCACTTAGCCCTATTCCTCCCATTCTATATATGCTTTTTTCATTTTTATTGCCCAGATGTAGTACTTTGCATTTCTCCCTGTTAAAAACCATTCTGTTAGTTGCTGCCCACTTCTCCAGTTTATTTAAATCTTTTTGAATCCTCTCTCTCTCTTCTCTAGTATTAGCTATCCCTCCTAGCTTTGTGTCATCAGCAAATTTAATCAGTTTACCCTCAATTCCTTCATCTAAATCGTTGATAAAGATGTTGAACAATACAGGGCCCAGGACAGAGCCCTGTGGTACCCCACTTGAGACATTCTTCCAACTGGATGTGCAGCCATTTACGACCACTCTTTGGGTCCGATCACTAAGCCAGTTATGAATCCACCTAACAGTTGCCTTGTCCATTCCATACTTAGTCATTTTTTCAATAAGGATTGTATGAGAGACTTTGTCAAATGCTTTGCTGAAGTCAAGATATACTATATCTACAGCATTTCCTTGATCCACCCAATCAGTAATACCATCATAGAAGGAAATTAAATTAGTCTGACATGACTTATTAGTTACAAACCCATGCTGACTCTGTTTAATCACTTCATTCTGGTATTGACATACATGTTGTTTAATAATTTGTTCAAAGATCTTTCCTGGTATAGAAGTCAGACTCACCGGCCTATAGTTGCCTGGGTCCACCTTCTTCCCCTTTTTGAAGATAGGAACAACATTTGCTCTTCTCCAGTCTTCTGGCACTTCTCCTGTTCTCCAAGAATTTTCAAAGATTATGGAGAGGGGTTCAAAAATTTCTTCTGCTATCTCCTTCAGTACTCTGGGGTGTAATTCATCTGGACCTGGAGACTTGAATACATTTAGGTTAGCTAAGTGTTTCCTCACTATCTTTCTGTTTATAGATATCCTGGATTCTTCTATTCCCTTAATAGGACAGTGAATAACAGTTGATGTTACATTTCCTTTCTGAGAGAAAACAGATGCAAAATAGGAATTTAAAAGTTCAGCCTTCTCAACATCCTGTCTTACCATTTCATCATTTTCATCCTGTAAAAATCCTATAGCATCTTTGACTTTTCTTTTACTTTTGACATATCCCCAAAATCCTTTATTATTGCTTTTGACATCTCTTGCAAGCCTCAATTCATTTTCAGCTTTAGATAATCTGATTTGTGCTTTGCAGGTTCTGCAGACAGCATTATATTCTTGTTTAGATATGCCTCCTTCTTTCCATTTTATAAACATTTTTTGCTTCCTTTTTAGCATGTGCTTAAGTTCTGTGTTCATCCATCCTGGTTTCCTTAAATGCTTCCTATTCTTCCCTCTTTTCGGAATTGTTAACAACTGTGCTTTGAGAATTTCATTTTTCAAGATTTCCCATCCTTCCTGGACATTTTTGTCTTTAAGGATATCCAGCCATTGGATCCCTCCAATTCTCTTTCTGAATCCCTTAAAATCTGCCTTTCTGAAATCTAACCTTGACGTCTGAGTCTTCACAGGTCTTCCGCCTCTAGTTATCCAAAATTCTAAAATAGCATGGTCGCTACCTCCTAGGGTCCCAGCCACTTTTACCTCCTCAACCATTTCCTCCCTGTTTATAAGGATTAGATCCAAGGTAGCAGTTCCCCTTGTTTTCTCCTTTACCTTTTGGAAGATAAAGTTGTCAGCAAGAGAGGATAAGAATTTCCTTGACCTGTTAGTTTTGCCTGAGAGAGATTCCCAACAAATGTCTGGATAGTTGAAATCTCCCATGACAACTATGTCATATTTTTTGGAGAACTTGGCCATTTGATGCATAAAGAGTTCATCCATATCTTCAGCTTGCACAGGCGGCCTGTAGTAAATGCCTACAATGGTGTCCTTTCCATTGTTCTGTCCTTGTATTCTTACCCAAACAGTTTCCACAGAACTCCCAGTCTCTGAAGCTTCAATCTCTGTGCAGATATACGCATTTCTAACATACAATGCGACACCCCCTCCTCGTTTATCAAGTCTGTTTCTTGCAAATAAGTTGTATCCTTCTAGTCTTGTATTCCAATCATGTGTATTGTCCCACCAAGTTTCAGTGATTCCAATGACATCATATTTCTTTTCCTGTGTTAGTAGTTCCAATTCTCCTTGTTTGTTGCCCATGCTTTGTGCATTAGTATAGAAACATTTTAGGTTGTGATTGGTTTCTCTTTCTCCAATATTTTTTTTAATTAGATTCTTTCGTCTTTGTTCTTCCTTTCCACTTCTAATAGCAGAGTTCTCAGTAGCATTTGTCAGGTGTATGGCTTTTTCTGGTCTTTTGCTTCCCTTCCCATGTTGTTCTAGTTTAAAGCTCTCCTTACAAGTGTAGCAAGGCGACTTCCAAATACCTGCTTTCCAGTCTTCGTAAGGTGCACCCCATCTCTAGCAAGTAGTCCATCGTATAAGTAGTTCACTCCGTGATCCAGAAATCCAAATCGTTGCTGACGGCACCATCGACGTAGCCAGTTGTTCACCTGCAGAATCTTATTCCACCTCCTTGTTCCATGGCCATCCACTGGGAGGATGGAAGAGAAGACCACCTGCGCTCCCAGTTCTTTCACTTTCTTGCCTAAGTCTTCAAAGTCTCTGCAGATGGTTTCCAGGTCGTTTCTTGCGGTGTCATTTGTCCCCACATGTAGTAGCAGGAATGGGTAGTCATCTGTAGGTCTGAAGAGTCCTGATATCCTGTCAGACACATCTTTAATTTTTGCACCTGGAAGACAGCACATTTCTCTTGAAGTTATATCCGGTCTGCAGATAGCGGCCTCTGTTCCTCTCAACAGGGAATCCCCCATGACCACCACTCTCCGTTTCTTCTTCACAACATTTTTCTTTCTCCATCCAGGAGGACTCTGAAGGCGTACAAGGTTGCTGTTTGTTGGCAAAGTCTTATCCTGATGTATTTCTTCATCGTTTTCCTGCGTGAGAGCCTGGTACTGGTTTCTGAGCAGTATGGGTGCTGACTGCCTCCTGATCCTCCTGCTTCTCTGGGTCACATGTCTCCAATCCTCTGTTTCTTCAGGTGCACTTCGAATTTCTTCTCTTTCTGTAACATGAAGAGATAATTCTGCTCTGTCCAAGAACTCTTCACCTTCCTTAATGATCTTCAACGTAGCTAACCTCTCTTCGAGATTTTGAAACTTTTCCTCCAACAGGGTCACAAGCTTGCATTTGTGGCATGTGAAGTTTGGCTTTTCCACTGGTAAATCTGTGAACATGTAGCAAGAAATGCAGCTCACCAAATGGCTCCTGGCCTCTTCCATCTTGAGATTTCTTAAAAAGATGAAAGATGAGCCAAAATGATCTCCTCAAGACTCTTCCCCTGAATAGACAGAACTGACACAGCTTCTTCCCAAGGGTTCCGTTTCCTCCTTCTGGCCACAGTACTCCAGGCAAGTAAAGCCCAAGAACACTGCTGCAGCCCAACAGGGAATAACTTTTAATAAATGTTGATGAGGAAGAAAATACAACACTGACTTCCTGCTCTCTCCCTGACACTATCCACGGCCGTACCCACAACAGCCGTTGTAGACAAAGTTACACAGTAGTCCACTTGCTGGGATCTGGACGCTTATAGTCCCTTCAGCGAGGGGCCCTTATAAAAAAAGTCCTGGAGCCCTGTTATGGTCCTTAAGTTCTTAGTCCTTTGGAGTCCTTTTAAGTCTTCTGGAATCCTTTTGAGTCCAGGGCAGCACATCCTCTCTCCTCTGGGAGTCTGGCAATGCTCCGTTGTGTCCCTCTTTTGCCCAGGGCAGCAGATCCTCTCCCTCCTGGGAGTCTGGCAATGCCCTGGCTGAGGCCACACACCTGTCCAGGCCAATGTGGTGGGGCTACTGACCAGGAGCAGCAGCTTACTGCCACTTTTCCTGAGCTGGCCCAGTCCACATCATTAACTCCTTGCTTTCCCTAATTCTACAACAGTGACACATATAAAATCCTGGCAAAACAGGGCAAAGACAACACAGCATATTACAAATGGAACAATGCAAATGACGTGCCCCAGAGGCCGTGGGATACTCGGCGCCGGGCCCGTTAACTTCAATGGGAAATGTCACAGTGGCAGCGACCCGGTCCGTGGCCTCAGGTGGTCATGTAAAAGGGGTTGAGTTGAATGGGGATAAAGTTTATGTAGTGATTCGTGACGCCACCTGTGGTTTCTGGTCAGATTGACCAGCGCTGCAGTCTTGCTTCTCTGGGACACATGGGTGCAGCTGAGATGTTGAACCCCTCCACAGGTAGAGCTGTAGTCCCAGCGCAGTAGAGAAGAGTTGGTAGATAGCCAGGTAGTGTGGAGAGGAAGATGTAGCAGTGCTGGATGAGAGGTGCAGAAAGAATGTGGAGGACACAATGGCTTGCAGTTCAATGGGCTTTATTCACAGTTCTACTGTACACACAGATGCCCGCTTCAGTGTCGTGTCCTCCAGGTGAGGGGTCCAGCCAACTTCCAGATAAGATGAAATGCACCTTCCCAGCTTTCCCTGTCAGTGTGTGCCTTTCCTGGCCGTCTCCAAACAATATGCTGCTTTTCCCGCCTGACTTCCACTCCAGCACTTCACAGTTATCGTTCTGGGCCAGCATCTGTGAATCCTGTTCAGACAACGCCTCACCGTTTCTGTGACTCTATATAGCCGCCTTTCCAGTTGGACTAACTGTGGTAGGGGCGATGGTCCGTAAAGTAACCAAAGCTATCGGCTTGCTAGTGGTACCCTGATAAATGCAATCTAGGCTAGGGGCCGTTCCCTTTGCGACCAGCTTCTCCCTCCACCTGACCTGTAGTCAGCATGGATAAGGGACCCACGGGGAGTATGCTCCAGCTGTGTCCCAGAAGAATCTTCTTTCCTAGGTAGCTTCCCTTGTATTCCAATCTGTCCAGCAGCCTCCAATATGTAGAGCTGCTGCAGACATGTCCTTCTGCTTTCCCTCCCTCAGAGGGATCTCATCTCACTTTCTATCCTGCTCCCGCACTAAGCTCCGCTCCGCCCACCTCCCACCACTCTTGTGTTCCAAGCAGGGAGCCATGAAGGGTGCTCTGCTGCACTACTGGTGTGTGTGGGGTGTGGGTGTTGGAATCTGGTCGGGTGCACTCACCTTACCTGGTCGTGGGATACCACACCTCTGGGTGAGGTGCAGTACCTCTGTGGTGACTGAACCCTCAGGGACGCCACACAAACACAGCAAAACGCACTTAGTACAGTACATTAAAACTACATGACATATGCAATGCAATACATATATATAACATCAGGGTAATACATAGTAGTACATTGTAGGATAATATATAAAACGTGCAAACAGCGCCACGTGGTCTCCGCGTGGGGGAGGGGCAAACGAGGTTCTCCGTCCCTCACTGTCCGTCCCCTACTGTCCGTCCCCCTCGGTCCGTCCCCCTCTGTCCCTCACTGTCTGTCCCCCTCTATCCTTCCTGCTCTGTCTGTCCCGCTCTGCAGCCTTCAGATCGGGGTCCCATGGAACCACTTTGATCTTGCGGAGGCTGCAGCTGTTTTACACCTCAGTTGCCATGGCGCATTCTCAATTATTTAATGGTAATTAAAAATAAAAAGGAAATCTGCTCATCCTCATCCCCGTTCCTCGCTGTCTGCAATTGTTCATCCTTGGCTCCAATGCGGCTTCGTTATTGGAGATGATCAGGATTCCTGGAAAGTTGTGTGGCCGCATCTGTAGGAAAACATCACCGTAGTTTTATTGTGCAGATTTTTGAGGCAAAAGTGGATTTAGAAGAATGAAAAATTGATTGATGCCCGTTATATTGAGACCTGTGGGGGCCGTTGTGTCGGTGACCTCACTGCGGCCCGCCATTACAGCGCAGCCGACACCAGAGGTGAAGGAACGTGCAGGATAACGACCGTGCTTGGCCTCAGCACAATCACTGTCAGATTGGGTTCTCGATGCCAAGAGAAATGTTTGTAATTTCCTCTCGATGCTTCTTCAGCTCCGTCTGCGAAGACTCTTATATTTCTAGAACGGTTTTATCTGATGTTCAGTGTATTGGGCATAGACTAGACTGCCGGCCAATGCAGATCCTCAGAAAAGCAAGTGAGAAGGGTCTGATAAGGAAAGGGGAGTGAACAGAGGCCGGCGCAATACAGAGGATGCCCCATAGCGAGCCGAACACATCCTGAACACACGAAGGTGCTGTTGTCAGATGAAGCTTCATCACATCCAGTCTCCCTGCTGCAGGGACGGGCATCTTCTACCCCTTGTCCGGCTCATGCGTCATCTCCCCCCTCCCTTGTTTGTCTGGCACATGTGTAATCCCCCCCACCCTTTCTGGTGTGGCACATGCGTGATCCCCCCTCTTGCTGGTCCGACACGTGCAATTCACCCCCTCTTGCTGGTCCAGCACATGCGTAATCTCCCCCTCTTGTTGGACCGGCACATGCATAATCCCCACTCTTGCTGGTCCGGCACATGCATAATTAATCTCCCCCCTCTTGCTGGTCCAGCACATGCATAATCCCCCCCTCTTGCTGGTCCGGCACATGCATAATCCCCCCCCTCTTGCTGGTCCGGCACATGCGTAATCCACCCCCCTTGCTGGTCCAGCACATGCATAATTCCTCCCCTGGCTGGTCAGCCACATGCATTATCTCACCCCCTTACTGGTCCGGCACATGCGCAATCCCACCCCTTTGCTGGTCTAGAGCAAGCAATATCCTCCCTTGCTGGTCTGGAGCATGTAATATCCTCCCCACAATTGCTGGTCTGGAAGATGCATAATTCCCCCCCCCTTGCTGGTCTGGTGTGGCGCCCCTGAGGCTTCAGTTGCCACAGAGGTACTGCACCTTCTCCTAAGGTGTAGTGCCACACCATCCAGGTAGGCTGGGAACTCCTTTCCGCATTCCAACACCTGCACCCCACACACAGGATAGTTCAGCAGTGACCCATCCATGCTTTATGCTGGAAAGGTCATAGGGTGCCTTTTGTGGTCCCTGGCTTCGTAACACGAGAGGTGCTGGGGAGGCGGGTGGAGTTAGATATAAAAGAGAGGGAAGGTGTAGGATTTCAGGTCAGTCTGGGGTGAGTCCCAGAGAAGGAGAGAGCAGGAGCTCAATGCGGAGGAAGGCAGTCAGTCAGGAGAGGCTGAGGACTGGTCTTAGTGGAACGAGCTCCCTAGGGAAGGAAGAGAAGGAGAAAGAGACTGATAAGATTGATAACCTAACCTTCCATAAGAGAGATAGAACAGATCAGAACGAAGGAGAATAGAAGGACGGTGGGAAGCAGGTTGAGAAAGAGAGATAACCCTTCCAGTCCAGAGAGCGCAAAGGCCGGGGCCCGGTCCCCGAGGTTGATTGGATCTTTATGTCCGGCAACAGACACAGGAGGACTAGTGAGCCGCTAACGCCTTGCTCCCATCATAGACTTGGGACACAACAGCAACTGAATAGAGAGCCGGGACGCAGTGAGGAGTCCCCGAAGCAGGCTACAGCTGTCTGTCATACAAGTAAAGACTTGGAATACCTAGAGAGAGGCATTCCAGGGTAACTAAGTACTGGAGTGCTTCGCACCTAAAGGCGCATTGGAAGAGTCGTTCAGTAAGGTACATGTTGGCGGAGTGTGGAAGGGAGAATCCTATCCTGCCTGGAGGTTGGCTGGATCCCTGACCTGGAGAACACAGTATGGAGGCAGGTAGTTGAGTGAACTGCAAACAGTGAGTAAAGCTTTGGAACCGCATACTCTGGTGTCCTCCAGTTATTCCCGCACCACTACACCTGGGTACCAGCATCCATACCATTCTGTGCCTCTCCTCATCCATTGCACCTACACTGCCCTGTGACTACAGCTCCACCTGTGGGGAGCTATACCATCTCTGCTGCACCACACCATCAGTCCCAGCGGATCTGAATGCAGCGTTGGCTCAACATCTTACTTGCCAAACACCACAGGTGGCGTCACGAACTACCTAATAAACTTTAACACCATTAACATCACCGCCATAGATATTGGGCGCCCAGGGCAATGGACCGGGTCACCGCTGCTGTGACACTTTCCCGCCTCGACACCGGCCCGGTACCGAGTACCCCGCTGCCCTGGGTGTGCGAGGGCGGCCCACTGGCACATGCATAAACCCCCCTTTTATGGTCTGGCACATGTGCAATCCCCTCTCTTGCTGTTCTGGCACATGTGCAATCCCCCCCTCTTGCTGGTCTAGCACATGTACAATCCCCCCTCTTGCTGGTCCAGCACATGTGCAATCCCACCCCTCTTGATGGTCATGTGGTAGGGGGCCGGGATTGGGGGGTGGTCCACTGCTTACCACATCCGGACGACACACAACAGGCGAAGCAAGGACAAGACGGAGGCAGAGTTCAGTTGTAACAGTTCCGGATTTTATTTGTCGTCCTCCTGATGACCACAACCACGCACCGCAGCCTCTTTAGGCTAAGTGCACACGTTGCAGAAAATTTCTGCTCTAAAACATGAATCCCTTTCCAGAAACCGCACCTATATTTCCGCGGCGGTTTTTGCGCGTTTTTTGCGCAGTTTTGATGCGTTTTTGATGCGTTTTTTTCCGCAGCGGTTTCAAACCGCATCTAAGAAGCCAAAACCGCGGAAAAATCCGCAAAATTAATTAGCATGCTGCGGTTTTTACCGCGATGTGATTTTTTCGCGGTAAAAAGCGCATCAATGTGCATAAAAAGTGCAAAATGCATAGGAATGACTGGGAAGCTTATTTTTAGCTGTTTTATAGTGGTTTTATAGTGAAAACCGCGGTAAAAACTGCTAAAAGCTGTGTGTGAACACAGCCTTACAGTTCTCCGTCACCAGGCCCGGGTACCTGCACCTTTCCTCCAGTCGAAGTAATGTCCCTCGCAGATCTTTCTCTGGGGCTGTCCTAGACCAATCTACCGCCAGTGCTTCACCTGCTGGAGGTCATTGTCCAGCCGGTACCCCCGAGGCCTCGTCTGTCCTGCGGTCCGCCGGGTCAGGGCCACCCCCCTGACTGTCTCTTTCCTGTCAGTCCCCTGGTCGAGCTCTTCGCTGTTCTCCTTCTTCTGCCGAGCTCGAGCTCGGGACTAGCCTAGCCTGGAACCCCAACCAGTCCTATTTATCCCCTCTCTCACCGGGAATTCACCTCCTGGGTTCCTATCTCCCTGCCCCCCATGACTAAGCATTTCTCAAGCCCTAAGCTGCTGTTGAGTCATGAACTACTCCCCCTGCCATCTTGTGGTCATTTCTAGGTACTGCACTCTCTTGTCTGTCTTTCCCAGCTATCACCCTGCTGTCCTTGTCAATCTCCGTCCATAGTGCACCAACCATTCCCTCCTACTTCCAGTCAAGTCTGTCCGTCAAGTCACCTTCCCCACACTCCCCCTTCCTTTGTCCATTGTCGTCCCGACAATCGTCCTCCCTATCTACGTCGTCCTAAAGCTTGTCCACAGTCTGTTTTCGGACCGGTCATTGTGCCAAACCCGCCGTCCACGGGGGCCGAACCAAACCGGGAGCACCATGCTCCGAGCAGCCTACTGCTACTCGCAGGCGCACACGCCACGTGACAACTTCTTTCAGGTTGGCGAGGTCCACCTCGACTACTTTACGGCATGTACCTCCCACTACTCTCCCCTTCTACTACCTTCAGCTGTCCGGGACACCATGATCGAGGCCTTTTGTCTACTGGGTCATCATTGGCTCCCGCCCGTCCTTTTGGGGTGTCCATGGTGTCGGGGACCTGACTGACGGACCACTGTCTGGTTCGATATCTCTCGTCTCTTTGTCCTTCACTTAAAAGAGTCATGGTCGGCGCCTTTGTTACATCTACCTCATACCCGGGACCTGTTACACACATTTTTTTTTTGGCTACACACACTATTCATTAAATCAACTCCTAACATACCGTATATATAATTACCACTACTTTAATAACAATAGGAGTTACTCAACTGGAGTAATCCCCCCCTTTTTTTTGCTTTTTTTCGTTTTTTCCTCTTTTTTTTTTTCAACACAACATTTTCTCACAACACATCTTTGTTTAAAACGGAATATAAGTGCTCCCCCACCCTTTAGCATTAGTATCTTCTCCCCCACATCCCCGCTATGTCAGGAGAAAAAGATCAAACAATAAAAACATTCTTTTTAACCTGAACGAAAAACTGTCCTCGTGGCCTGCACAACGGTGCAGCAAAATCCCGACAGTCCGGGCCATCTCCTGACAGCCGATGTCTCATCAGTAGTAAGGGGGCTCCACAGCCGTGAAGCTCCCGGGATGCAGGGCGTGTCTTTAGGGGTTCATTTTAAGGGGGCTCGTGGTCTTCGGCTTCAGCAGTTACAGCTACCGCGTAGTAGCCGCGGGGACAGTACTCCTTGTAGTACGACACCAAGTCCCCCTCCCGCAAAGCCCAGCCGTGACGGATGGAAGTCACATTGATGTATACCTTTTGGTGGGTTGCGAGGTCCCGAATGAACCCGCATCCCTTCTCCAAGTTGGTGTACACGAGCCGCCCCATAGATCGTGAAGCCGCCATCCCAGACTCCCCTCTCTCATGGAGCAGGTTCCAGACCTCCTGCTCCCTGGACTTTTTCTTCCGTATGACCTCCGCGACCCAGATGGAGGGTCTGGTGTAGGCCCCGGAGTCTGGTGGGCGGGACACGGCCAGGGTTGAGAAAGGGGCAGAGGCGGCTGCAGATTCTGGCAACCCAGCAGCCGCTGGGGGCCAGGCGGCGGGCAGGGGCAGCCGTGGTTCCCGATGGGTATGCCGCAGGGCCCGACAAGCAGGCCATGGCCGACTCTGGGGGTGACGCAGATGCGGCCGCGATGCAGGCCGCAAACGGAGTCGTGGACGGGGCCGGAGTGGCGGCCGGCTTCAGGGGATAGGCCGCTGCTGGCAGGTGGAAAGCAGCAGCGTCAGCCGCGGGCTGGTCCCACACCGGCGACACCAGATGTGGCGGCGCCGGGTGGGGTGGTTCGGGGACGTGGACAGCGGCGTCGCTCAGCCCGGCGGAGGCCGCAGAGCCCTACGCAGCCGGGTCTACAGCAATGCAGGAGGCCACGCGGGGAGGCCGGGTTGTGGGGGCTGGCCGCAGAGCCGCCGGCTGGGCCGGGGGACCTCTCACCTTCCCCGGCACCGCGACCTCCGACAGGTCACCCCGCAACTCCTCCCGCAACCTCCGATTTTCACCCCGCCGTCCGGCAGGGCCAGCCTCCAGGCTCGTGGGTCCCGCAGGGAGGCTCCCAGGCGATGTCTTCGGTGGCTGCTCCCGCAGGGCCCGCAGTTGCTCCTCCTGTCCGTCCGATGTCCGGGGTCTGTCTGTAGCTCCAGAAAGCAGGTCTCCCAGCGAGATCCGACCTCTTGACGCCACCGCCATTCCAGGCGTCTGAGGCCACGGCAACAGCAGCGTCGCATCCCGTCCGGTGTACAGCAGTCGAATGGTGCCAAACAGCCGCAGCCGGTCTTCCCACCCGGGCCACTCCCGCCTTTGGGTGGAGTGATGGTCGGCTTCTCCACTCATCTTCCTGGGTCCAGTATGAGGGGGCGGCAGTCTCCAGACATACACTGCTCCCCCCAGGGGTAAGTTGGAGATGGCTCCAGTCCGTCCAGAATAACTGCAAACACCAGGGCCTCTTCCTGACGCTGGAGTACCACAGCCATGTTGATCGGCTTCTGGTACCACCCCGGATCCTCTGATGACAAGCGATGAACCAGAACCAAGTCTCCAAATTATAATCCACAGGTGAGCAGTTTTGTAATCCACAGGTATTTGTAATCCACAGGTGAACAGTTCTTTTGGAGTCCTCCTGGCTCAGGCCTGCCGCGGAAGATGTCATATTAGCGGCGGCAATCCTGCCGACTATGCCATATGTGGTAGGGGGCCGGGATTGCGGGGTGGTCCACTGCTTACCACATCCGGACGACACAGACACCAGGCGAAGCAAGGACAAGACGGAGGCAGAGTTCAGTTGTAACACATTCCGGATTTTATTCGTCGTCCTCCTGACGACCACAACCACGCACCGCAGCCTCTTTACAATTCTCCATCTCCACGCCCGGGTACCTATGGGTCACCCTCCCAGGGCTGTGGGGTACTCGGTACTGGGCCGGTGTCAGCGGGATGTGTCACAGCAGCGGTGACCCGGTCCGTGGCCCTGGGCTCCCAATTAATAGGGGAAGTTGAATGGTGGAATGTAGTTAATGGAATAGTTCGTGACGCCACCTTTGGTGTTCGGCAAGTGAGATGTTAAGGCGACGCTGCATGCAGATCCACTGGGACGGATAGTATGGTGCAACAAAGATGTAAAAGCTCCCCACAGGTGAAGCTGTAGTCCCAGGGCAGTGTAGATGTGGTTGGCACGGGGATGTAGCAGTGCCAGAAGGGTAGGAAGCAGGCAAAGACACAGCAAGGTGCAATTTCTGTACCTTTACTTGATAAATGCAGTCCAGGGTCCTGATTACAGATGGTACTGGAGCAGGCTAGCCTGGAAGCAGCTCAGGATTCTCTCTCAGCAGATGGGCTGTGCAGTCTCCTTCTAGCACCTATTTGAGTGAAGTACTCCTAGTACTGAGTTACACTGAAGTTCCTCCTAATTCTCTTCTACTAGCACTCCTCGTATGGCAGACAGCTGTAGCCGCTATTCCTCTCTTGGCTAACTTCGTGCTGTTGTGCCTCCGAGTCTTAGAAGAGGGTAGGGCATTTACAGCCTCCTACTCCTCTGGTGTCTGTTGCAGGACCGTTAGTATCAGTACAACCGTGGAGACCAGGCTCTAGTTCATGCGCTCTCACTGTGAGGGAGCTCTCCTTCCTCAGCTCAACCTCCAGCTTCTCTCCACATGTCTGCACACGTGGACCTCCTCACACTAACTAACCACTCCTTCCTCCTGGCCCTCAGAGAGCACTCCTCCCTTCAAATCCGATTCAGAGTCCCCCCTGCTGGCCTGGAGTGGAACTGTGTTGCATGTATAGGTTAACTGCGAGAGAGACCGTTCACTGCTTCCAAGCATGACATCACCCTCCCCGGAGGAAGGCAAAGTCACTGTGGCGGCCATACTCCTGGGGACGCCACATTCCCCCCTAGTGCAAGTCAGCACTCCTGGGCTGAACAAAACTGGAAAACAGGAATGACATATAAACATATAACAAATATAGTTGTACAAGATTTTGAAAAATGAAAAATGTACAAAAACCACAAGCTCCAAAAATAGTCCTATGATGACAAGTCCAAGCATCAATGTCCATGGTTCATTCCTGGGCAAATGGTGAACTATATACAAATTGGTGACCACTAGAGTTGAGCGACTTTTGGTTTTTTAGGGTCGCGTTTCGTTTCGTGAAACCCGACTTTTCCAAAAGTCGGGTCGAGCAAGATCGTCCGATTATAGGGAAAAGTCGGGGTCGTCCCGAAACACGAAACCCAATGTAAGTCAATGGGGAATAAAAGTCGGCAGTGAGAGGAGGACAGGAAACACACCAACAGTGCCCATTTGAATGCCAAAAGCATCAATTCTTCTTACTTAAGCTTGTCAACCTTAATTAACTTCATAATACAAGTTACGCACTGAAAAATGGGGGTTATTTGGCTACAGACTGTGGGGGGGGGGAGGGCTGGCTCCAGGTTTTCATGTGCCCTGGGCGAAAGAGCGCCCCTTTAACACATACCACAACTCATCATGCTCCGATACGGCAGAGAAATAGCGGTATAGTACAATGAAAAATACCTCACTTTTTACATCTCATGAGGAGGCCCATCTATTTCTCCATACAGAATCATTGGTCCCATATAATGTTTGAAACAATATATGATGAGCTCCACATAATGCTACAGTATATGTTGGTCCCCATGGATGAAGCGCTACTGTCTTATGGGCCCAAATAATGCTCCAAACATAATGGGCCCCATTTCTAATGCTCTAGTGTATAATGGGCCCTGTAAATGCTGCTCCAGTGTCTGATGTCCACCTTTGGAATGTTCCAGTGTATGGTGGGCCCCATCTATCATTCTCAGACGGTGTTAGGCCCAGTATGGATTGCACGTGATTGCACAAAGGTTAGAAAGGGTACCGTATCCCCAGATAACATGTATGGATAGCGTACACATTCAAAATATATGTCTCAGGAGGCAGGCTCAGACGGTGTTAGGCCCAGTATGGATTGCACGTGATTGCACAAAGGTTAGAAAGGGTACCGTATCCCCAGATAACATGTATGGATAGCGTACACATTCAAAATATATGTCTCAGGAGGCAGGCTCAGACGGTGTTAGGCCCAGTATGGATTGCACGTGATTGCACAAAGGTTAGAAAGGGTACCGTATCCCCAGATAACATGTATGGATAGCGTACACATTCAAAATATATGTCTCAGGAGGCAGGCTCAGACGGTGTTAGGCCCAGTATGGGTTACACGTGATTGCACAAAGGTTAGAAAGGGTACCGTATCTCCAGATAACATGTATGGATAGCGTACACATTCAAAATATATGTCTCAGGAGGCAGGCTCAGACGGTGTTAGGCCCAGTATGGATTGCACGTGATTGCACAAAGGTTAGAAAGGGTACCGTATCCCCAGATAACATGTATGGATAGCGTACACATTCAAAATATATGTCTCAGGAGGCAGGCTCAGACGGTGTTAGGCCCAGTATGGATTACACGTGATTGCACAAAGGTTAGAAAGGGTACCGTATCCCCAGATAACATGTATGGATAGCGTACACATTCAAAATATATGTCTCAGGAGGCAGGCTCAGACGGTGTTAGGCCCAGTATGGATTGCACGTGATTGCACAAAGGTTAGAAAGGGTACCGTATCCCCAGATAACATGTATGGATAGCGTACACATTCAAAATATATGTCTCAGGAGGCAGGCTCAGACGGTGTTTGGCCCAGTATGGATTGCACGTGATTGCACAAAGGTTAGAAAGGGTACCGTATCCCCAGATAACATGTATGGATAGCGTACATATTCAAAATATATGTCTCAGGAGGCAGGCTCAGACGGTGTTAGGCCCAGTATGGATTGCACGTGATTGCACAAAGGTTAGAAAGGGTA
Organism: Dendrobates tinctorius; assembly: GCF_039654945.1. Taxonomy (NCBI): domain Eukaryota; kingdom Metazoa; phylum Chordata; class Amphibia; order Anura; family Dendrobatidae; genus Dendrobates; species Dendrobates tinctorius. Next base: position 26,383,945 of record NW_027361726.1, on the reverse strand, counting down.
CCGTATCCCCGGATAACATGTATGGATAGCGTACACATTCAAAATATATGTCTCAGGAGGCAGGCTCAGACGGTGTTAGGCCCAGTATGGATTGCACGTGATTGCACAAAGGTTAGAAAGGGTACCGTATCCCCGGATAACATGTATGGATAGCGTACACATTCAAAATATATGTCTCGGGAGGCAGGCTCAGACGGTGTTAGGCCCAGTATGGATTGCACGTGATTGCACAAAGGTTAGAAAGGGTACCGTATCCCCGGATAACATGTATGGATAGCGTACACATTCAAAATATATGTCTCAGGAGGCAGGCTCAGACGGTGTTAGGCCCAGTATGGATTGCACGTGATTGCACAAAGGTTAGAAAGGGTACCGTATCCCTGGATAACATGTATGGATAGCGTACACATTCAAAATATATGTCTCAGGAGGCAGGCTCAGACGGTGTTAGGCCCAGTATGGATTGCACGTGATTGCACAAAGGTTAGAAAGGGTACCGTATCCCCAGATAACATGTATGGATAGCGTACACATTCAAAATATATGTCTCAGGAGGCAGGCTCAGACGGTGTTAGGCCCAGTATGGATTGCACGTGATTGCACAAAGGTTAGAAAGGGTACCGTATCCCCGGATAACATGTATGGATAGCGTACACATTCAAAATATATGTCTATACATCAGGAGGCAGGCTCAGACGGTGTCAGGCACAGTATGGATTTGACGGCCCAGATTACACAGCGGAGGAGCAGGGAGAGGTAAAGATTGCAAATGCTGGGGCCCTGCCCAAGCAAGGGGGGCCCACTCGTGGGCGTCGGTACTGGCACTGGGCCCCTCATAGTACAGCGGTGTGTCTGACGGCGGGTGTGCACCACCACCGTCAGAGACACTTGATTGCACTATGAGGGACCCTGTGCCAGTGCCCGCGCCCAAGAGTCGGCCTACCCACCTGTCCAGGGCAACGGCACTCGCACGGTGTCGTGCGCTAGGTGGTGACGCCGGCCATGGGGGGGGAGGCAGCACAGTTAGGGAGTTTTAGAAAGTGGCATATGTTGATGTTGGACATTCAGCTGATGCAAAAGGCGAAATAGGTGAAGTACCAGGAAGAGGTGGACCAAAGCAAGCCATTTTTCTGTCACCCTATGTGTCATCAGGGGAAGGTGGGACAAAATCCTTGGAAACCCATGCGTGGTTCATTTTAATGAAGGTTAGATCATCCACATTTTGGGTTGACAGACGGGTCCTTTTTTCTGTCAGGATTGATCCAGCTGCACTGAAGACTCTTTCCGATAGCACACTTGCAGCTGGGCAAGCGAGCTCCTGTAAGGCATATTGGGCCAATTCAGGCCAGGTGTCCAGTTTAGCGGCCCAATAGTCAAAGGGGAATGACCTGTGTGGGAGAACATCGATATGGGAGGAAAAGTAGTTTGTAACCATAGTTGACAACTGCTGTCTCCTGTCACTTTCCATCGATGCAGTATTACCAGTTGTGTGAGCGGTATTTGAAAAATCAGTCCACAACATTGTCATGAAACCCCTGTCTCCAACGCCACTTCTGCAGTGTGCACCACGAACACCTCTGCCAAGCTGCCCCCGGCCCGTACGGCTCGTGTGAGAACCATCACCGCTGCTGTGTGCTGGGAATGCCTCAAGCAACCGATTTACCAGAGTTGCTTGTTTATTAGCCAATATTAGGTCAAGGTTCTCCTGTGGCATGATGTTTTGTAATTTGCCTTTATAGCGTGGATCCAGGATGCTGGCCAACCAGTAGTCGTCATCGTTCATCATTTTGGCAATGCGGGGGTCCCTTTTTAGGATCCGCAAGGCATAATCTGACATGTGGGCCAATGTTCCCGGTGTCAATGATGCACTGCGAGTGCTGGGTGGAGGAGCACTTTCTGGCAAATCCACATCCCTCCAGTCACGCACAAACCCTGTACCAGACCTTGCCACGCCAACATTTTCACTTGCCTCACGAGATGCATCCTCCTCCCCTAAGTAATCATCCCCATCATCATCCTCCTCCTCCTCCTCTTCTTCCTCCACCTCGTCCAGGAGAGGTCCCTGAGCAGACAATGGCTGAATGTCATCAAGGATTCCCTCCTCCTCTTCCTCCACATCAACATTGGCTGCAGACGCCTGCTCCTTAAGGTGCGTCAAAGTTTGCATGAGCAGACGCATAAGTGGGATGCTCATGCTTAGGATGGCGTCGTCTGCGCTTACCAGCCGTGTGCATTCCTCAAAACACTGAAGGACTTTACAAAGGTCTTTCAGCTTCGACCACTGCACACCTGTCAACTCCATGTCTGCTCTCAAAGTGCCTGGCCGTGTATCCTCCCACAAATGCATTATGGCCTGCCTCTGCTCGCACAGCCGCTCCACCATGTGCAGGGTGGAGTTCCACCTTGTTGCAATGTCGATAATGAGGCGGTGGTTGGGAAGGTGGAGCAATCGCTGCAGCTTCTGCATACGAATGGAGTGTACAGGCGACCGGCGGATGTCTTCGCACCTTCTGGAGCAGGGCTGTTAACTCCGGATAATTTTTGAGGAAGCACTGCACCACCAGGTTCAAGGTGTGAGCCAAGCAAGGTATGTGGCTGAGTTTTGAAAGGGCTATGGCTGCCACAAAATTACGGCCGTTATCACTAACTACCTTGCCTGCCTCAAGATGTACACTGCCCAGCCATGACTCAGTTTGACGCTTCAAGAACTCGGCCAGCACCTCGGCGGTGTGTCTGTCTCCCAAACACATCATCTGCAACACAGCCTGCTGACGCTTTCCACTAGCTGCTCGATAGGGGGACACATCGTGTGCAACAGTGGCAGCTGCAGATGGAGTGCTTGTACGACTGCGCTCTGTGGACGAGCTTTCGCTTCTGGAGGAGGAGGAGGAGGAGGAGGGTCGAACGCCTACAGCCAACTGTTTCCTATACCGTGGGCTAGGCAGCACTGTCCCACCACCGCTGTCCCTTGTGGACCCTGCATCCACCACATTAACCCAGTGCGCAGTGATGGACACGTAACGGCCCTGGCCATGCCGACTGGACCATGCATCAGTTGTGAGGTGCACCTTTCCGCTCACTGACTGCTTGAGTGCATGGACAATGCGGTCTTTCACATGATGGTGGAGGGCTGGGATGGCTTTGTGAGAGAAGAAGTGGCGACTGGGTAGGTCATAGCGTGGTACTGCATAGGCCATGAGTTCGCGGAAAGCTGTGTTTTCCACCAACCGAAAGGGCATCATCTCAAACGAGATTAGTTTGGCAATGTGGGCGTTCAAACCCAGTGTACGCGGATGAGAGACTGAGTACTTTCTTGACCTACTCATAGTGTCTGGGAGGGTGAGCTGGACTTGAGAGCTGCATATGGTGGAAGTAGCGGTGGACAGGGTGGACTGAGAGAGGGTTGATGATGGTGATGGAGTTGGTGTTCTTTCTGATGGCCTAGAATCAGTCTTTCGTTGATATAACAGTGGGATTCCCTGACTGCTGTGGTCTTGCAACGACACCTCAACATTTGCTGCTGTGCTAACCGGTGGGCTTACAGTGGGGGAAACAATGTAGCGTTGCTGACTACCTTCGTTGTGATCAGTTGCACATGTGGCACTTGAGGTTTGGTGTTGTGTCCACGCTTGCAAGTGCATGCTGGTTAAATGTCTAAGCATGCAACTGGTATTCAAATTTTTCAGATTTTTCCCTCAGCTAAAGGTCTTTGCGCACTTCTTACAGATAACCTTGGCCTGATCATGAGGATTTTGTTCAAAAAAGTGCCACACTGCACTCTTCCTACTTTGGCAGACATTTTGCGGCCTAGCACGCTGTGATCTTTTGACCCTCTGGACAAGCTGTCCAGCAACTCTTTTGATGTTTGGAACCTGTCTTTGGAGTGCTCCGGGCCTGCCAGATAACAGCTGTTGCGATGTCGATGTCTGCTGTGGATGCTCCTCATCTGAGCTATTGGAAGCAGCACCCTCTTCCCCCAATGGATGCCAATCTGGGTCAACAACTGGGTCATCCATCACCTCCTCTTCTATGTCATGTGCACCTTCCTCTGTGTCACCGTGTATGGTGGTATAGTGTGCGGGAAGGGGCACCTGAGTCTCATCAGGGTCAGAATCTGGCTCTGTACACTGCGAGGACAATGTAGTGCTCTGAGTGAATGTACCAGCAGAATCATCCATCAGCGGCTGTGCATCAGTGCACTCCATGTCATATTCATCTTGGCCTGGGTAATTCACCATTTGACTTGATAATCCAGGCATGGTATGTGAAAACAGCTCCATGGAGTAATCAGTAGTATGGCGTGCGTCATCCTTCAATCTTGGTTGGGGTGAAGGACACAAGGAAAGGTGTGGTTCATGAACATGAGCCTCCAATGTCGACTCAGTGCTTTTACTTTTTACAACTGAAGAAGAGGAGGCGATAGAGCTGGAGGCTGAGGCAGCAATGTAAGACAAAACTTTTTCCTGATGCTCTGGCTTTAAAAGCGGTTTGCCAACTCCTAGAAAACTAAGCGTTCGAGGCCTTATGTAGCCAGACGATGACGCAGGGTCAGCACCTCCTGCATTCGGTCCTATTTTGCTCTTGCCACTACCATCAGATTCACCACCAACACCATCATTACCAGCTGCCAACCCCCGCCCAATTCCACGGCCTCTTCCACCAGCCTTCCTCATTTTTGGTAGAAATGTAGACAAAATCCAACAAACTATATAGTAATGTAAAACAAGGTACAAGGTGTCTATAGGACAGGGGAGATTTTGAATTTCTGCAGACACTTGTGGACACTGGACACTTTTGGATTGTGTGAGGCCCACTGATATCTGAGCGCTATGTGACAGGCTCGATGGCACAGCTGTGACCAAAGTGACTAGAGGATAAGGGAGATTTTGAATCTCTGCACACACTTTGGACACTGGATGGACACTTTTGGATTGTGTGAGGCCCACTGATATCTGAGCGCTATGTGACAGGCTCGATGGCACAGCTGTGACCAAAGTGACTAGAGGATAAGGGAGATTTTGAATCTCTGCACACACTTTTGGACACTGGACACTTTTGGATTGTGTGAGGCCCAATGAATATCTGAGCGCTATGTGACAGGCTCGATGGCACAGCTGTGACAAAAGTGACTAGAGGATAAGGGAGATTTTGAATCTCTGCACACACTTTTGGACACTGGATGGACACTTTTGGATTGTGTGAGGCCCACTGATATCTGAGCACTATGTGACAGGCTCGATGGCACAGCTGTGACCAAAGTGACTAGAGGATAAGGGAGATTTTGAATCTCTGCACACACTTTTGGACACTGGACACTTTTGGATTGTGTGAGGCCCACTGATATCTGAGCGCTATGTGACAGGCTCGATGGCACAGCTGTGACCAAAGTGACTAGAGGATAAGGGAGATTTTGAATCTCTGCACACACTTTTGGACACTGGATGGACACTTTTGGATTGTGTGAGGCCCACTGATATCTGAGCGCTATGTGACAGGCTCAATGGCACAGCTGTGACCAAAGTGACTAGAGGATAAGGGAGATTTTGAATCTCTGCACACACTTTTGGACACTGGATGGACACTTTTGGATTGTGTGAGGCCCACTGATATCTGAGCGCTATGTGACAGGCTCGATGGCACAGCTGTGACCAAAGTGACTAGAGGATAAGGGAGATTTTGAATCTCTACACACACTTTTGGACACTGGATGGACACTTTTGGATTGTGTGAGGCCCACTGATATCTGAGCGCTGTGTGACAGGCTCGATGGCACAGCTGTGACCAAAGTGACTAGAGGATAAGGGAGATTTTGAATCTCTGCACACACTTTTGAACACTGGACACTTTTGGATTGTGTGAGGCCCAATGAATATCTGAGCGCTATGTGACAGGCTCGATGGCACAGCTGTGACAAAAGTGACTAGAGGATAAGGGAGATTTTGAATCTCTGCACACACTTTTGGACACTGGACACTTTTGGATTGTGTGAGGCCCACCGATATCTGAGCGCTATGTGACAGGCTCGATGGCACAGCTGTGACCAAAGTGACTAGAGGATAAGGGAGATTTTGAATCTCTGCACACACTTTTGGACACTGGATGGACACTTTTGGATTGTGTGAGGCCCACTGATATCTGAGCGCTATGTGACAGGCTCGATGGCACAGCTGTGACCAAAGTGACTAGAGGATAAGGGAGATTTTGAATCTCTGCACACACTTCTGGACACTGGATGGACACTTTTGGATTGTGTGAGGCCCACTGATATCTGAGCGCTATGTGACAGGCTCGATGGCACAGCTGTGACCAAAGTGACTAGAGGATAAGGGAGATTTTGAATCTCTGCACACACTTTTGGACACTGGACACTTTTGGATTGTGTGAGGCCCAATGAATATCTGAGCGCTATGTGACAGGCTCGATGGCACAGCTGTGACAAAAGTGACTAGAGGATAAGGGAGATTGGATTGCTTTTAAAAAAGCAGTTTGCGGAGCAGTGGGTAAACAGCAATGCAGGAATGTCAGGAAGCCTTAGAAGGCAGCCCAACAACCAACACCACTGATACACCACTATATAGCCTCCCCTTGCACTGCACACACAGTGACTGGTGTGTTGTGCAGGCCAAATTGCTAGCAGCAGAAGCAGTTTTTTTGTCTTCTCAGCAGGACAAAAAAAAAAAATTGGGATTGCTTTTAAAAAAGCAGTTTGCGGAGCAGTGGGTAAACAGCAATGCAGGAATGTCAGGAAGCCTTAGAAGGCAGCCCAACAACCAACACCACTGATACACCACTATATAGCCTCCCCTTGCACTGCACACACAGTGACTGGTGTGTTGTGCAGGCCAAATCGCTAGCAGCAGAAGCAGTTTTTTTGTCTTCTTCCCTGCCTAACGCTCTCCCTACAGAATCAGCAGCAACCTCTCCCTATACTAAGATCGGCAGAAGTAAGATGGCGGTCAGCGTGCGCGCCCTTTTATACCCCCTGTGACGCCCACCAAAGCAAGCCAATCACTTGCATGCCCTTCTGAAAGATGGTGGTGACCCGTGCCTATGTCATCACGTTGCCCACAGTGTCCGTGGATCTTGATTGGCTGAAAAAGAGCGCAAAACAAACTTTTGAAACGCGACTTTGGCGCGTAAGTCGCCGACCTCGTGGCCGACCTCATCCTAGGGTCGGGTTTCATTTCATGAAACCCGACTTTGCCAAAAGTCGGCGACTTTTGAATTTTTTCAACCCGTTTCGCTCAACTCTAGTGACCACACAAGTCCTGTGGTACAATGTCCATAAAACAAAACTGGCAAATTCCAAAGGAAACTCTTACAGATTACCTGTAGGCACAAAACTTGAGAACAGTTACATATATACATACAATTTCAACATTTACATTTGCTTTAGCTATATACGATATCTGATGGGTGGTATACCTTGTGTAGTACGGGTAGACCTGCGTAATGCTGGTGTAGTGTGTAACGTACTGGATACACTACTGGTGGTTCTACATGGCACAGGGATACTAGACTGTCTGTGGACTCTTAGACTCACCATGGGCACAACAGGTTCACCACTGGCAGGGCGAGGGTTCTCTGGCTCCACTGCTGGTGTGGCATCTGCTGTCTGATTTTCCTGATCTTCAGGATTTTCTTGAGTCACTTCTTCCTGTGCTACCAATTGAAATGTCAACACTGGCACCACTATTGCATCATTTACTTTAGTCCAATTTGCAGGGAATTTTCCAAGTATGGTGCACTGCTGACCTTTTCTTTTTTTATGGGTTGGATGTTATCTTGTTCTTCCATTCTTTCTTTTAACTGATCAGGGCATAATTTCAAATGTTCTCTTGATATTGCTGTTGATGTTTCTTCTCCATCTTTACTAATAAGGCACACCTTGGTATTGTCAAAGTTTGAGGGTAGAATGGTGTAGGGTTCAGCTTCCCATTTGGCATCCAGCTTATGCAATCTTCTTTTCCTCTTGAGGACTTGCTCTCCTGGCGACAAGGGAACTGCAGGTGCATGCTGATTGTAGTTCCTTTCTTGTTTTTGCCTTGCCTGAGCTAAACTCTTTTCCACACATTCTTGTACTCTTCTGTACTGTTGCTGCCTCTCTGTATCCCAGTCAGTATCTGGTGATGTCACTTCAGGTGTCAGGACTCCCATGTCCAAATCAATAGGCAGTTTCCCAGGCCTTGCTCTCATTAAGTAGGCTGGAGTACAGTTGGTGGAATTCACAGGAATGTGGTTGTAGATGTCCACCAGATCTGGCAACTTTTCTGGCCACAGATTCCTCTCCTCCAAAGGCAAGGTCTTCAGCAGGTCGATCACCACCTGGTTCATCTTCTCACACATGCATTGGTCTGTGGGTGGTACGGTGTTGTCTGGATCTTCTTACAACCATACATGTTACAGAATTCCTGGAACACTTCTGCCTCAAAGGCGGGACCTTGATCTGTAAGCACTTGCTCAGGATAGCCATGTGGTCTACAGAAGTGTTGTTGGAATGCTCTGGCTGCTGTCCTGGCTGTTTGATCTTTGACAGGCACAACTACCAGAAATCTTGAGTAGTGGTCCACAATGGTAAGAGCATAGATGTAGCCTGACCGGCTTGGAACCAGCTTCACATGGTCCAGGGCTACCAAATCAAGTGGCTGTTTGGTGATGATTGGCTGTAGAGGAGCTCTCTGGCTGTCTCGATCCTTTCTGCGCAGGTTACATTGTCCACACTCCCAGCACCACCTCTCAATGACTTTCCTCATACCAGCCCAGTAGAACCTCTCCCGGAGCAATGCTTCCAACTTCTTCCATCCGAAGTGTCCAGCTCCATTGTGGTATGCTTCCAGGACCATTGATGCCTCTCTCTTTGGGACTATCACCTGCCAAACCAGCTCATGAGTGCGGGCATTGATACTCCTCCAACACAGCTTTCCTTCATAAATGAACAGCCTTCCTTCCACAACTGCTGGGTTTCTTCAGGAGCAATTGACTCTGTGCGTGAGTCAGCTTATGACAGTAGCTCCTTCACCAGGCGGACTGCGGGGCATTATCCTGAGTCTCTGCCCAGTCATGATGGGGCAATGGATTTAGGGTGACCTCTTTCAAGCCAGAGCGTCTGTTTCTCACTCCTTGAGCACGCTGGGCCGCAAGTGGCCGGTGGAAGGGAGGTAACTCTATTTCTTCAAGAGCCTCAGGGTCTTCTCCTACATCTGGCAGATTAGGCATCCTGGACAGCACATCAGCATTGGCCTTCTTGAGCCCTGCTCGGTACTTGATGGTAAACTCATAGTTAGACAGCCGAGCCATCCATCACTGCTCCAGTGCACCTAGTTTTGCAGTGTTCAAGTGAGTCAACGGGTTGTTGTCCGTGAAAATGGTAAACTTGGCTGAAGCTAGGTAATGCTTGAACCTTTCAGTCACAGCCAAGACTATGGCGAGGAACTCCAGCTTGAAGGAACTGTAGTTGTCTGGGTTCCTTTCAGTGGGACGAAGCTTCCTGCTGGCGTAGGAGATCACTCTTTCTTTGCCATTCTGTACCTGCGATAGTACTGCCCCAAGTCCCACGTTGCTGGCATCAGTGTACAACACAAAGGGTTTGTCATAATCTGGGTAGGCCAGAACTTCATCTCCTGTGAGAGCCATCTTCAATCTGGTGAAGGACCTCTCCAACTCCTCAGTCCATTCAAATGTGGAATTCTTCTGTTTGGCTTTCTTGGACTGCCCCACGAGAAGATTTTGCATAGGAGTGGCTATTTCAGTGAAGTCTTTGATGAACCTTCGGTAGTAGCCTACCAACCCGAGGAATTGGCGTACTTCATGGAGGTTGCTGGGCTTTGGCCAGTCCCGGATGACTGTGACTTTGTCCGGATCTGGTGCCACACCTTCTGCACTCACGACATGACCGAGGTACTGTACCTTGGGCTTCAGGAGGTGGCATTTGGAAGGCTTCACCTTTAGGCCAAAGTTGGACAAGGCTTCAAACACTTCAGCCAGGTGCTCTAGATGGTCTTCATAAGTCTTGGAGAAAACAATGACATCATCAAGGTACAATAGGACTGTCTCAAAGTTCATGTGTCCCAGGCAGCACTACATCAGCCGTTGAAATGTTCCTGGGGCAGTGCAAAGCCCGAATGGCATATAGTTGAACTCACAGAGACCCATTGGAGTGGTAAATGCAGTTTTCTCCTTGTCTGCCTTTGCCACGGGAACCTGCCAATACCCACTGGTGAGATCCAAGGTGGAAAAGTAGTTAGCAGTTTTAAGTGCAGCTCATGACTCTTCAATTCTGGGTAATGGGTAGGCATCTTTATGTGTAGTGCTGTTAATTTTCCTATAATCAACACACATTCTCATGGTACCATCCTTTTTCTTTACAAAAACTATTGGAGCTGCCCAGGGGCTACAACTGTCTCTGATGACCCCTGCTTCCTTCATCTCTCTCAACATACCTTTAGCACATTGGTATTGTGTTGGGGGTATAGGCCGGTACCTTTCTTTAATGGGTGGATGATCTCCAGTGGGGATATGATGTTGAACCCCTTTTGCCTTCCCAAAATTTAGTGGGTGTTTACTGAATACCCGCTCATACTCTTGTGTCACTCTGTAATCCCCATTTTTCTGGTATGAAGGTGTAGAGTCAGTCCCCACCTGCAGTTGCTGGCACCACTCCTCCATCTGCTTCACAGAGCCATTGTCCTCCACCTGATCGGATGAGACCAAGGGCTCTGCTGCCTGCAAAGAGTTGTTATTAACAGTGAGCAGCTTAGCAACTGTGGCGTACCGAGGTATTGTGGCCTCCTCCTCCCCACAATTCAAAAGGCGTACAGGTACTCTCCCTTTACGTACATCAACCACCCCTCTGGCTGTCAGGACAGTGGGCCTGCTATCAGAATATACTGGTTCTACCGATGCCTGGTAATCCTTCCCTCTGAGACGTATGGCTGCCCGACACCAAATCAACATTTCACATCTGGGGGGTATTGAAATGGGGAAAGCATCACTCACTCTGATACTACCAATTTCTCCGCCAGAGAGTTCTACCCGTTGTCTTTGCATCAGGGCCTTGATCTCCTTCTGCAGGACTCGTTGTTCACTGGAACCAGCAGTCTCAGCCACCTGTTGCAACAAGACAATAACCTTGGAAAGACAATTTTCAATTACATTTGTACCAAGAGTCATCATGGGATTATATTCACGTCGATCAATATCCACAACTATCAGACCTTGAGATTTTAGCTCTACCCGACCCACTTTAACAGTAATTTCTTTACATCCTATCTGCGGCAAAGACTGAACATTACTGGCAACTACTGTTAGTTCATCAGTTGGGCCACGGGTGAGTTCAGAATCAGCCCAATACCGCTTGTAGAGGATATAGGGCATAGTGGTCACCTGGGAGCCAGTCTCCAGCAAAGCGTTCATGGGGATGCCGTCAATCACCACAGGAAGGATCGGTCTCCCTCCCACATACTTGGCTCACCAGTTCCTTGGGCCTTGTGGTCCTACTCCTGGGGGTTGGCCCTCTGCCCCAGGGGTTGCTCGTTTAAAGGACAAAATCTTGCAAGATGACCTGCCTTGTAGCAGCGACGACAGATGGGACATCCGTCCTGGTCATAGCAGTTGTTGTTCCTTCCACGGAGTGGCGGGGTTCTCCTCCTCCGGAGCCACGGGACATCCTCTGGACTGGAAGCAAGCTGGATCTTCTCTTTGGAGGACACATGCAGGGACTGCATGGTTTTAGTAAGTGCAGCCATACCCCTGGTCAACTCCTGAACCTGAAGACGCAGCTCTTCTGTAGGATCTTTATCCAGAGTCTGTGCATCAGCTTCCACAGGGATGGAAGGAAAAGATGTTGCTTCCTGATGGTAGGTGATCGCTGGGCGCCTAGGGGACGCTGGACGGCTGTCAGTTGATTCCTGCAGGACCCGAATAGCCCTGTCCTTAAAATCAGCAAAGTCCATGTTAGGAATCTGGTTTCTGACACGTCTATACAGAAACCCAGATTCTCACATGCTGAAGTCTCTTGCCCATCTGCTGCAGCAGAAGGGATTGCTGAGGAGATTGTCTCACAACTGTCTCCAGAGGCTAAGTCCTTTATTCCATCTATTGGGCATGCTCACAGGACGAGCTCCTATTGGACTTCGGGACTCAGGTGCTTAGGTCCTGCTCCGGATCCTATTGGCTCTTCCTGGACTCCTGGAGATTTCCAGAAGGTCCCGGGCGCTATAAAAAGTGCGCATGGCCGTTCCGCCATGCGCTAGTGTAGCATATTATGCTGTGTGTGTATGGTGATGGATGCATGGACTGGTGACTGACTCATTAAGAAACCCCTTCCCTTGGTTAATACGAATGGTGACAGAGTGTCGGTCTAGTCAGTTACAGCGCCAGCGCGCCATTGCATCCCTGCCACAGCAGCCTAGCGTCAGTATTGCGCTTGCCTGATAGCAGTGCCCTCTTTGCGGCTGCGTTCCTGCCGCGCTGCAGTTGCAGTGTACGTCCGCAGTTGCGACGTCTCTGCCACAGACGTATATGGTAGGCCTAGACGGAGTTGGTGCCGTCAGCCTTCACCTCTCCTGTGACCATTTACCGCGTCTGTGTCGCTGAGTCCCTGTGAGTTAAACAGACTCAGCGCTTTTCTATTTCCGTTTATGCTGGCAGCTCTGTGAGTTTAACTGAGCTTGCCCAGTGCACCAGGGTGATGTAATAACCCCGTGCATTCTATCGCTTTATATTCTGCCATCTCCTAGCAGAGGTCTTACCATCTGCCGCACGGTGGACCCTGGGTGGCGAAGGCACTTTATTTATAATTTTTACTTAGTGCCTTCCGCCACTCCTAACATTACACTAGGGCCAGGGTCTCGCTAGGGATGGCAGATCAGCAGCAACTGTTGCAATGCATTAAGCAGCTCGGCGCCTGAGTGGCCGCCCTTGAGAATTCTCTCTCAGCTGCACAGGCTACTGATGCTGCCGTACAGGCATTAACTGGTGCAGTAGCACGTTTGTCTATGTCCACCCTTGTGCCGACAGTTACCCGCCTCCCGTTGCCCGATAAGTTTTCCGGGGATGGCGCCTCCTGTAGGGGTTTTATCAGCCAGTGCTCGATCCATCTGGAGCTGCTAGCTGCACAATTCCCTACGGAACGGGCCAAGGTGGCATTCATTATATCCCTACTGTCGGGCAAGGCCCTGGAATGGGCTATGCCGTTATGGGAGCGTGGTGATCCCGATATACGAACCGCAGCGCACCTGCTGATGGCCATCAAGCAGGTTTTCCTTGGCCCACAGGTCACGCATGACACCTCCCTGCAGCTACTCGCACTCACTCAGGGATCCCTCTCGGTGAGCCAGTATGCCGTACGTTTTCGCACACTGGCGTCTGAGTTGGAGTGGGCTGATAGGGACCTTGTCCCTGTCTTTTGGAAAGGGATAGCGGAGCATGTTAAAGACGCTCTTTCTACCAGAGAGATTCCTACGACCTTGGAAGAGTTGATTTCCATCTCCTCGCGCATTGACCTCCGTTTTTCGGAGCGCGGCTTAGAGCATGCTCACTCAAAACGGAAGGGTACTCCGCTTCCCAAATTTTTCGAGCCGCTGGAGCCACCTGAGCCAGAGGTCCTATCTCCTGAGCTCATGGAGGTGTCTCGTACCGATCTTAATACGGACTCAGACCAGGAATCTGTTTGCGGTTGTCACCACGTATGTGCGGTTTCTCCGTAAGCCAGCTCCCCGCAATGGTCTGAGACTGAGTCGGTTGTCGAGACCTTTGTCCCTCCTCATCTTAGGGCTCAGGTACTCGCTTGGGCGCATGCGTCCAATGCGTCTCACCACCGAGGCTACATGCAGGTCTCGAAGCTCTTAGCCGGAGCATATTGGTGGCCTCATAGGGCTCGGGATGTTAAGAGGTTCATTCAAGCATGTACCTCTTGTGCTCGGCATAGCCTCTCTAGGCGGAGTGGGGCGATGACCGTTGATACACGACGGCGTTCCACGGCCATTTCCGCTCCTGCCATTTCCCAGATTTCCCTCCTGAAACCAGGCGACCTTGCCTCCGCTGGTACCTTCCATGTGTCCCGGGTTACCATGTCACCTACCAGGACACCAAGCTCGTCTATAGGCGAGTTTGAGCCCTGTGCCTCCGCTAGGCACAGGGTGTTGGATCGGAAGGTTCAGGGAGGGGGGGCCCTAGGATGGGGGGTAATGTTAGGAATCTGGTTTGTGACACGTCTATACAGAAACCCAGATTATCACATGCTGACAGTCTCTTGCCCATCTGCTGCAGCAGAAGGGATTGCTGAGGAGATTGTCTCACAACAACTGTCTCCAGAGGCTAAGTCCTTTATTCCATCTATCGGGCATGCTCACGGGGCAAGCTCCTATTGGACTTCGGGAGTCAGGTGCTCAGGTCCTGCTCCGGATCCTATTGGCTCTTCCTGGACTCCTGGAGATTTCTGGAAGGTCCCGTGTGCTATAAAAAGTGGCATAATATGCTGTGTGTGTATGGTGATGGATGCATGGACGGGTGACTGACTCATTAAGAAACCCCTTCCCTTGGTTAATACGAATGGCGACAGAGTGTCGGTCTAGTCAGTTACAGCGCCAGCGCGCCATTGCATCCCTGCCACAGCAGCCTAGCGTCAGTATTGCGCTTGCCTGATAGCAGCGTCCTCTTTGCGGCTGCGTTCCTGCCGCGCTGCAGTTGCAGTGTACATCTGCAGTTGCGACGTCTCTGCCACAGACGTATACGGTAGGTCTAGATGGAGTTGGTGCCGTCAGCCTTCACCTCTCCTGTGACCATTTACCGCGTCTGTGTCGCTGAGTCCCTGTGAGTTAAACAGACTCAGCGCTTTTCTATTTCTGTTTATGCTGCCAGCTCTGTGAGTTTAACTGAGCTTGCCCAGTGCACCAGGGTGACGTAATAACCCCGTGCATTCTATCGCCTTATATTCTGCCATCTCCTAGCAGAGGTCTTACCATCTGCCACACGTTGGACCCCGGGTGGCGAAGGCACTTTATTTATAATTTTTATTTAGTGCCTTCTGCCACTCCTAACAGTCCAGATCAGGGTTTTGCAGTGTTATAATGCACAATTGCCCTCTGTGGGTACTGGATAGGAGTCCTTCAATGAACTGCTCCTTTAACAGTTTATCTTCCTCCTTCACATTGTCAGGATCAACTTGCTTAACTGCTCGCAGCGCCTCCTGCAGGTTAAGAGCATAGTCCCTGATACTGTCCTGCGTTCTCTGCTTACATCCAAAGAATCGCATCTTGATTTCAGCTGCAGCGGGGGTGTCAAAGGTGCTTCTCAGCTTGGCTAGAATCGTTTTAACAGTCTCTTTGTCAGTGTCCTGCCAGGCTTTCTCCTCTCTCTGTGCTGCACCCGTTAGCTGTCCAATAAGGATGTTCACTTTCTGGCTTTCAGACAGAGGGTATACTTTAAACAAACTGCACAGTCTCTCTTTAAATTCACTCAGGGTATGTGACTCACCCAAGTACTGCGGTAGCCAGGCTGCTCCCGGAAGGTAGGGCATGGACAGTGGCATTATGGAGACCGCTGCGGGGTTGGCGGCGGCGTCCGCTGCTGCATTGCTGCTTGGCACAGACATTCTCTTCCCCCCCTAGTTAACGTTAGCCAGGGCCGGGGGTTGTGTGAGCTTACCGGCGGCTGCTTCGCAGGCCCGATGCTCTGGGCTGTAGACCTCAGCTCCTCCCCTTCTCACGCGCTGTCCTCTCTTCCCACGCGGCACTTCACTTCTTCGCGCTCTGTGGCAGGCTCCGCCCATGAAGGCCCGCCCCTCTTTCTTCCCGCGCGCGCCAAGCAGCGCGGCAATGGCGGCAATTGGCGTCAATTTCACACACAGTCTTTCACAAACACAGTCTATGGCACACAGGACCCGGGGGGTACCGGGCTCCGTAATCCTGCTCGTGACGCCAAGTTGGAAGGCCCTCCCAGGGCTGTGGGGTACTCTGTACCGGGCCGGGGTCAGCGGAATGTGTCACAGCAGCGGTGACCCGGTCCATGGCCCTGGGCTCCCAATTAATAGGGGAAGTTGAATGGTGGAATGTAGTTAATGGAATAGTTCGTGACGCCACCTGTGGTGTTCAGCAAGTGAGATGTTAAGCCGACGCTGCATGCAGATCCACTGGGACGGATAGTATGGTGCAGCAAAGATGTAAAAGCTCCCCACAGGTGAAGCTGTAGTCCCAGGGCAGTGTAGATGTGGTTGGCACGGGAATGTAGCAGTGCCAGAAGGGTAGGAAGCAGGCAAAGACACAGCGGGGTGCAATTTCTGTACCTTTACTTGATAAATGCAGTCCAGGGTCCTGATTACAGATGGTACTGGAGCAGGCTAGCCTGGAAGCAGCTCAGGATTCTCTCTCAGCAGATGGGCTGTGCAGTCTCCTTCTAGCACCTATTTGAGTGAAGTACTCCTAGTACTGAGTTACACTGAAGTTCCTCCTAATTCTCTTCTACTAGCACTCCTCGTATGGCAGACAGCTGTAGCCGTTATTCCTCTCTTGGCTCACTCCGTGCTGTTGTGCCTCCAAGTCTTAGATGGGGGTAGGGCATTTTCAACCTCCTAATCCTCTGGTGTCTGTTGCAGGACCGTTAGTATCCGTACAACCGTGGAGACCAGGCTCCAGTTCATGCGCTCTCACTGCGAGGGAGCTCTCCTTCCTCAGCTCAACCTACAGCTTCTCTCCACATGTCTGCACACGTGCACCTCCTCACACTAACTAACCACTCCTTCCTCCTGGCCCTCAGAGAGCACTCCTCCCTTCAAATCCGGTTCAGAGTCCCCCCTGCTGGCCTGGAGTGGAACTGTGTTGCATGTATAGGTTAACTGCGAGAGAGACCCTTCACTGCTTCCAAGCTTGACATCACCCTCCCTGGGGGAAGGCAAAGTCACTGTGGTGGCTATACTCCTGGGGGCGCCACACCTGCACCTTTCCTCCAAAGTAACGTCCCTCGTGGATCTTTTGCTGGGGCTGTCCTAGTCCAATCTACCGCCAGCGCTTCACCTGCTCGAAGTCGTCATCCAATCGGTACCCCCGGGGCCTTGTCTGTCCTGCGGTCCGCCGGGTCAGGGCCACCCCCCTGAATGTCTCTTTCCTGTCAGTCCCCTGGTCGAGCTCTTCGCTGTTCTCGGTCTTCAGCCGAGCTTCTCCCGTGACTAGCCTAGCCTGGAACCCCAACCAGTCCTATTTATCCCCTCTCTCACCGGGAATTCCCCTCCTGGGTTCCTATCTCCCCACCCCCCATGACTATGCGTTTCTCAAGCCCTAAGCTGCTGATGAGTCCTGAACTGCTCCCTCCTGCCATCTTGTGGTTATTTTTAGGTACTGCACTCTCTTGTCTGTCTTTCCCAGCTATCACCCTGCTGTCAATCTCCATCCATAGTGCACCAACCAGTCCCTCATACTTCCAGTCAAGTCTGTCCGTCAAGTCACCTTCCCCACAGTCAGACACATGCGTAATTCACCACCTTGCTGGTCCGGCGCATGCAATATTTCCCCCTTGCTGATAGAGATCATGCATAAACCCTCCGCCCCATGCCTCCTTCTCCTCATACCATTTGAGGTTACAATGAATACATTGCTTGTTTCCTACAAATGCATATAAAGTAAATTTGTAAAAATTGAGTCCAGTGGGTGGTCCTACTATGTGGCTGATATCTAAGTGTATGGAAGGATAAGACCGCCCACTGGACTCCTAAAACAAGAATGAGAAAAGACTTCTAAGACTTAATTCCTAATTTCCTAGCGCCTTCTTCCTATATCTGCACTCTAAGTTGGTGCGCTCGGCTTATGCGCTGCGACAATCTGAATATAACAGTTTCCCTTTAAACCTCTCCATCTCCAGTAGGTGTCGGGTCCACCTCCGCTAATTGCCGCCATATTGATCCAATGAGTATCTGCATTGTGCTGATGAGCTCGGCGGCTCCAGATGCTGCGCTGTCTGAATGGAGATAATAAGACTTTGCTGATACAATGTGTCAATAGCTGCGGCAATTGTCAGGAGCTGATGTCACCTGAGCCACAGATCCATGATCAATAATAACATAAGAGCGATGGGGGTCCGGTCCGGTGTCATGTTCTGCCGGACCCTTCTCGTCCCAGGTACGGTCCCCTTTCTGGGTATTATGTATCCTGATGATTTCCAGGAAGAGCAAAATGTAATGAAGTGTAATCAGCCTCCATTCAGAAGATCATTACAATGACTTGTTGTGATAAAATTAATTAGAACAAACACCAATTGCTTTAGGCCCCGAGGACGGAAATTACGCCGGAATCTGATAACTGCGTTACAGTATAGACGCGGGCGACTAAGAAACCGTTCTCATCCCGCAGGCAGTTCCCAATCTGAAAGTAAGGATCAGCCACCAAATGGTAATTAAAAGAGGTTCTGCGGCTTTCAGGAGTCTCTGCTTGCTGTCAGTGATTGGGAATTAGCTGTTTAATTAACAGTGTAGGAAGTGAACTACATTAGTAGAAATTTCTATCCAAACTGATACATTGAAACAAACCTTCAGTTCTACTGAGATGTACTGTGAAATGCCTAATTACGGGCCTGAGAGGCAGTGAATATCACAAGGACCATCTCTTGGGTGGTTTTAGTCATTTTCACATCATTCGACCCCCCAAAACCTGAACCAGACATAACATATCTTTTCTACCTTTTGGCTTTGTTACAATCACATTTTTTATCCCAATTTGCCAACAATTTGCGGCAATGATTTCATGGTAGTGCGCGCCTTTCTGGAAATGAGCTGGATGACTTCACTCTGCCCATCCACTGTTGTCAGGGCCTAATCCAGCAGATGACTGAGAACAAGTAGCACACGGAGTGATGTGTCCTAACCAAGGCAGAGGACGTTTCTGTGATTTCTTGCAGTAAAACACGTGCGATGTGATGGGATTGCAGCATGTAGAAGACATTTCTGCCTCTGCCAAGTACATCCTAATAATACCAAGCCCAATTATCCTGCATGTGTCGTCAGGAGGAGCCCCCAGAAGACGTTCTATTCTGGTGGGTCACTGTCAGGCTAAACAAATAGAGGTGAAAGGAAATCATGCATGGAGGAGGCCAAACCCCGCATAATATAATGATCATTTATACAATCTGATTAATGGAACAACTCTGCAGATAGAGACTCTGAGCCCAAATTAAAACCTAGCACTGCCCCTCACCATCACCACCTACATACAATGAATGCAAGTCATTGGGATATTTGTACCCTGTTCACATACAGTGAAAAAATCCAACAAACAATGGCTTTATGGATCATAAAGCCAGACGTACTATCAGTCGTTACACAGATAAGTCACAGATTGGTACCACTGAGCTGTTAATAGGGCAAATCATCACATGGATACATTTCTATATCCACAGCAGAAATGAGGGCTCAGAGGCAGATTTATGCTATGGACTCTTTCTTTGAAAAATATGTTTTCACTTTGTCTTTGACAAATAGTCTTACAATTAGTAGTAGCAGAGCCAGTGTTACTGAGGTAGGAGAGGGGTAGAAAACTGGAAAATTGCTCAGGGAGTATGTATGTGCTCTGTGTGCATATGTGGCGCCCCAAGGAGTATGGTTGCCACACTGGCTTTGCCTTCCTCCAGGGGAGGGTAATGCCAGGCTTGGAGGCAATGATGGGACTCTCTCATAGTCAATCCATGCATACAACACAGTTCCCCTCCTCACCAGCAGGGGGAGCTCTGACCCAGGATTGAGGGGAGGAGTGATCCCTGAGGGCCAGGAGGAAGAAGGTTCAGTTAGTCTGCGGAGGGCGAAGTGTGCAGATGGAGAATGGGAAGCTGGAAGTTGAGCTGCAGCAGGCGAGCTCCCTCAGCTTGAGAGTGCAGAGAACTGGAGTCGGGTCTCCACGGTGGTACGGGTACTAACGGCCCTGTCACAGATACCCGAGGAGTAGGAGGCTGTAGATGGCCTGCTCCCATCGAAGACTTGAGGCACAACAGCAAAACGGATAGAGAGCCGGGGATTCAGAGAGTGAGAGGAGTCCCAGAGAGAGAGGCTACAGCTGTCTGCCGTGCAAGGAGAGTTCTAGGAACATTTGACAGGAGGAACTTCAGAGTAACTAAGGACTGGAGTGCTTCACACACACAGTGCTATTAAGGAGACTGCACAGCCTGTCTGTGAGAGAGAATCCCTGAGTTGCTTCCAGGCTAGCCTGCTCCAATACCATCTGTAATCAGGACCCTGGACTGCAGTTACCAAGTAAAGGTACAGAAATTGCACCCCGCTGTGTTGTGTCTGCTTCCTAACCTGTCAACACTGCTACATCCCTGTGCCCATCACCTATACACTGCCCTGGGGTTACAGCTTCACCTGTGGGGAGCTACACCATCTAAGCTGCGACACACCATCAGCCCCAGAGGATCTGCACTCAGCGTTGGCTAACACCCCACTTGCCAAACACCACGGGTCGCGTCACGAACTATTCTTATAAACTCTAACACCATTAACATCACCGCCATTAATATTGGGTGCCCAGGGCCATGGACCGGGTCACCGCTGCTGTGACACATTCCCACCTTGACACCGGCCCGGTACCGAGTACCCCGCTGCCCTGGGTGTGCGAGGGTGACCCAATTTTGGCGTCACGAACAGGATTACTGAGCCCGGTATCCCCGGGTCCTGTGTGCCATAGACTGTGATTGTGAACTGTGTGAGATTTGGCGCCTGTTGCCGCCATTGCCGTGCTGCTTGGCGCGCGCGGGAAGAAAGAGGCGGGCCTTCGAAGCAGCGGGCAGCGCGCGAGAGGAGGAGGAGCTGAGGCCTACAGTCTGCAGCGTCGGGCCTGCAAAGCGGCCGCCGGTGAGCTCCCGCAACCTCCGGCCCTTGCTAACGTTATCTAGGGGAGGAGAGAATGTCTGCGCCACAAGCCAATGCAGCAGTGGACGCCGCTGCCAACCCCGTGGTACCGCCAGGAGGAGCACCCGCCGCAGCGGTCCCCATAATGCCGCTATCCATGCCCTACATACCGGGAGCGGCCTGGCTACCGCAGTACTCGGGTGAGTCACATACCCTGAGTGAATTTAAAGAGAGACTGTGCAGCTTGTTTAAAGTTTACCCCCGTCTGAAAGCCAGAAAGTGAATATCCTGATTCGACAGCTAACGGGTGCAGCACTGAGGGAGGAGAAAGCCTGGCAGGACACGGATAAAGAGACTGTTGCAAAGGTCCTGCCAAGCTGAAGAGCACTTTTGACACCCGTACTGCCGCTGAGATCAAGATGAGGTTCTTTGGCTGCAAGCAGACTGCACAGGACAGTATCAGGGACTATGCTCTCAACCTGCAGGAGGCGCTGCGAGCAGTCAAGCAAGTTGATCCTGACAGCGTAAAGGAAGAAGATAAACTGTTGAAGGAGCAGTTCATTGAAGGCCTCTTGTCCAGTACCCACCGAGGACAGTTGCGTATAATAACCCTGCAAAACCTTGATCTGGACTTTGCTGAATTCAAGGACAGGGCTATCCGGGTACTGCAGGAATCCACTGACAGCCGTCCAGCTCCCCCTAGACGCCCGGTGATCACCTGTCATCAGGAAGCGACGTCTTTTCCTTCCATCCCTGTGGAGGCCGATGCACAGACTTTGGACAAGGACCCCACAGAGGAGCTGCGTCTACAGGTCCAGGAGTTGACCAAAGGAATGGCTGCACTCACTAAAACCGTGTAGTCCCTACAGATGTCCTCCAAAGACAAGATCCAGCTTTCTTCCAGTCCAGAGGATGTCCCGTGGCTCCGGAGAAGGAGAGCCGCACCACTTCGAGGAAGGACCAACGATCGCTATGACCAGGATGGACGTCTCATCTGTCGTCGCTGTCACAAGGCAGGTCATCTTGCCCGGTACTGTCCTTTAAACGAGCAACCCCTGGGGCAGAGAGCCAACCCCCAGGAGTAGAATCCCCAGGCCCAAGGAACTGGAGCGCCAAGTATGTGGGAGGGAGACCAATCCTTCCTGTGGTGATTGATGGTATCCCCATGAACGCTTTGCTGGACACTGGCTCCCAGGTGACCACCATGCCCTATACTCTTTACAAGAGGTATTGGACTGATTCTGAACTCACCCGTGGTCCCACTGATGAATTGACAGTAGTTGCTAGTAATGGTCAGACCTTACCGCAGATTGGATGTAAGGAGATTACTGTCAAAGTGGGAGGGTGGAATTAAAGTCTCAAGGTCTGATAATTGTTGATATTGATAGATGTGAATTTAACCCTATGATGACTCTTGGTACCAATGTAATTGAAAACTGTCTGTCCGAGGTTATTGTCTTGTTGCAACAGGTGGCTGAAACTGCTGGTTCCGGAGAACAAAGAGTCCTGCAGAAGGAGATCCGAGCCCTGATGCAAAGGCAACAAGTGGAACTCGCTGGTGGCGAGATTGGCAGCGTCAGAGTGAGTGATGCCTTCCCCATTGCAATACCCCCCAGATGTGAAATGTTGGTATGGTGTCGGGCAGCCATAGGTCTTAGAGGGAGAGATTACCAGGCATTGGTAGAACCAGTATACTCCGAAAGTAGGCCCACTGTCCTGACAGCTAGAGGGGTGGTTGATGTCAAAAAAGGGAGAGTACCTGTACGTCTTCTGAATTGCGGGGAAGAGGAAGCCACAATACCTCAGTACGCCACAGTTGCTAAGCTGCTCACCATTAGCAACAACTCTTTGCAGGTAGCAGAGCCTTTGGTCTCATCTAATCAGGTGGAGGACAATGGTTCTGTGAAACAGCCAGAGGAGTGGTGCCAGCAACTGCAGGTAGGAACTGACTCTACACCTTCATACCAGAGAAATGGGGTTTACAGGGTGACACAAGAGTATGAGCGGGTATTCAGCAAACACCCACTAGATTTTGGGCAGGCAAAAGGGGTCCAACATCATATCCTCACCGGAGACCATCCACCCATAAAGGAGAGGTACAGACCAATACCCCCAAAACAGTACCAGTGTGCTAAGAGTATGTTGAAAGAGATGAAGGAAGCTGGGTTCATTAGGGACAGTTGAAGCCCATGGGCAGCTCCAATAGTGTGTGTAAAGAAAAAGGATGGTACCATGAGAATGTGTGTTGATTACAGAAAGATTAATTACATTACACATAAAGATGCCTACCCATTACCTAGGATTGAGGAATCCTTAGCTGCACTTAAAACTGCTAATTACTTTTCCACCTTGGATCTCACCAGTGGGTATTGGCAGGTTCCCGTGGCAGAGGCAGATAAAGAGAAAACCGCATTTACCACTCCAATGGGTCTCTGTGAGTTCAATTATATGCCATTTGGGCTCTGCACTGCTCCAGGGACATTTTAACGGCTGATGGAGTGCTGCCTGGGACACATGAACTTTGAAACGGTCCTGCTGTACCTGGATGATGTCATCGTTTTCTCCAAGACCTATGAAGAGCATCTGGAACACCTGGCCAAAGTGTTTGAAGCTTTGTCCAATTTTGGCCTGAAAGTGAAGCCTTCAAAATGCCACCTCCTGAAGCCTAAGGTACAGTACCTCGGTCATGTGGTCAGTGCAGAAGGTATGGCATCAGATCCTGACAAGGTCACGGTCATCCAGGACTGGACGAAGCCCAACAACCTCCATGAGGTATGTCAATTCCTTGGACTGGTAGGCTACTACCGGAGATTCATCAAAGGCTTTACTGAAATAGCCACCCCGATGCAAAACCTTCTGGTGGGGCAGTCCAAGAAAGGCAAGCAGAAGAATTCCACATTTGAATGGACTGAAGAGTTGGAAAAGTCTTTCACCAGATTGAAGATGCTCTCACAGGTGACGAAGTTCTGGCCTACCCAGATTATGACAAACCCTTTGTGCTGTACACGGATGCCAGCAGCGTGGGATTAGGAGCAGTACTGTCGCAGGTACAGAATGGAAAAGAGAGAGTGATCTCCTACGCCAGCAGGAAGCTGCGTCCCACTGAGAGGAACCCTGATAATTACAGTTCTTTCAAGCTGGAGTTCCTTGCCATAGTCTGGGCTGTCACCGAAAGGTTCAAGCATTACCAAGCTTCGGCCAAATTTACAATCTTCACGGACAACAACCCGTTGACCCACTTAGACACTGCCAAGCTAGGAGCACTGGAGCAGCGATGGATGGCTCGGTTATCCAATTATGAGTTTACCATCAAGTACCGGGTAGGGCACAAGAATGCCAATGCTGATGCGCTATCCAGGATGCCTAATCTGCCAGATGCAGGAGAAGACCCTGAGGCTCTGGAAGAGGTGGAATTGCCTCCCTTCCACCAGTCACTAGCGGCCCAACGTGCTCAAGGAGTGAGAAACAGGCGGCCTGGCATGAAGGAAGTCACTCTGAATCCTTTGCCCCATCATGACTGGGCAGAAACACAAGATAGTGACCCAGCAGTCTGCCTGGTGAAAGAGCTGTTGATACGAGCTGACTCACGTCCGGAGTCGGATGCTCCTGAAGAGACCCAGCAGCTGTGGAAGGAGAGAGGCCGGCTGTTTATCTACAAAGGGAAGCTGTGTCAGAGGAGTATCAATGCCCACACACATGAGCTGGTCTGGCAGGTAATAGTCCTGAAGAGAGAGGCATCAATGGTCCTGGAAGCATACCACCAAGGAGCTGGACACTTCGGATGGAAGAAGTTGGAAGCATTGCTTCGAGAGAGGTTCTACTGGGCTGGTATGAGGAAAGCCATTGAGAGGTGGTGCCGGGAGTGTGGACGATGTAACCTGCACAGAAAGGATCAAGACAGCCAGAGAGCTCCCCTGCAACCAATCATCACCAAACAGCCCCTCGAGTTGGTAGCCCTGGACCATGTGAAGCTGGTTCCAAGCCGGTTGGGCTACAGCTATGCTCTCACCATTGTGGACCACTACTCAAGATTCCTGGTAGTTGTACCCGTCAAAGATCTCACTGCCAGGACAGCAGCCAGAGCCTTCCAACAGAACTTCTGTAGGCCACCTGGGTATCCTGAAAGAGTACTCACAGATCAAGGTCCAGCTTTCGAGGCAGAAGTGTTCCATGAGTTCTGCAACTTGTATGGTTGTAAGAAGATCCGGACAACACCTTATCACCCACAGACCAACGGCATGTGCGAGAAGATGAACCAGGTAGTGATTGATTTACTGAAAACATTGCCCTTGGAGGAGAGAAATCTGTGGCCAGAAAAGTTGCCCGATCTGGTGGACCTCTATAACCATATCCCAGTGAACTCTACCAACTGTACTCCAGCGTACCTGATGAGAGCAAGGCCTGGTAAGCTGCCTATTGACTTGGACATGGGAGTCCTGACGCCTGAAGTAACGTCACCAGATGCTGACTGGGACAAGGAGAGGCAGCAGCAGTACAGAAGGGTACAGGAGTGTGTGGAGAAGAGTCTGGCCCAGGCAAGGCAGAAGCAGGAGAGACTTTATAACCAAAATGCACCTGCTGTTCCTTTTTCACCGAAAGAACAAGTTCTCAAGAGAAAAAGAAGACTGCATAAGCTGGATGATCAATGGGAAGAGGAGCCTTACACCATTCTGCCCTCAAACTTTGATAATGCTAAAGTATGCCTGGTTAGTAAAGATGGAGGAGAGACCTCAGCAGCGGTATCCAGGGACCATTTGAAGTTGTGCCCTGACCAGTTAAAAGAGTGAAAAGAAGAATCCGATAACCTCCAACCGATAGAGGCGGAAGAGAAGGTCAGCACAGTGCTTGGGGAGTTCCCTGCGAATTGGACTAGAATTAATGATGCAATAGTGGTACCAGTGTTGTTATTCCCTCAAGTGAAAGCACAGGAGGACGTGATTCGAGAAGATCAGGAGAATCAGGTAGCAAAAGCCACACCAGCAGTGGAGTCAGAGAACCCTCGCTGTTGTGAGTTCATTTTCCCCTCCCTCACTGAGGCCTGATGAACTCCCTATTCTAGTGAAGGAAGGTAGTGAGCCTGATTATCAGACACCTGGGACTGATGAGGACGATTGGCTGAGTGGAGTCACTGACTGGATTTAAGGCAGCCTACGCCCTTTCTGCCCTGCGGGTGATTTCTCTGTGGACTCTTGGACACCAGTCTGATTCCTGCTCTCCTAAAGCTAAGTTTGCTGTTTTGCCTTTTTGCATCTAAGATTTGTTTTTTGTTTTTCTTGCTTTTTGGATTCTGCCACTCCCTGCTGGAGTGTGCAGTGTTCCTTGAGCTCTGTTTTCTGAAAGTACCTGAGTGCTGATTTAGTTTTTGAAGCTTAGTTGCTTCAGGGCCATTTTTATATCAGTTTGTTGGCTTTTGTCTCTGATAGGGTTTTGGCAGATTGCAGACAGCAGCCTTCCTATCCATTCCTATCTAGGTAGCTTTTGGGCCCCATCTTTGCTCAGCCTGTCTTTCTGTCTGTGTAAGTGTTTTCATCTTGCTTCACCGTCATTATATGTGGGGGGCTGCCTATTGCTTTGGGGTCTGCTCTGGGGCAGTTAGATTTCCCCTTTCCTTCTTTAGGTCTATGTATCTCTCCGGCTGTGATCGAGGGGTCTAGGTCATCGTAGGAACCCCCCACGGCTACTGCTAGTTGTGTTGATAGGTTCAGGGGTCTGCAATCTGATAGTTGCCAACTTCTCTGGTTTTCAGGACTTAGCTAGCATTTCTGTTTTTGCCTCCTACGGTGACTCAATCATAACAGAATCACCCGCCAAACCGCAGATCCTGGGGTACTCAATAGCAGGAAAGAATTGTGTTTAAAAAAAAAAAAAAAAAAAAGGTGTGTGTATATTCTTTCCTCTATATCTCTGAGGCCGTAGGGGGAGTTTTTTTTTCTCTCAATGGAGATAAAGCAAGTGTCTGATCGTGTGGAGCAGCTCGCTGCTGAAGTGCGAGGAATTTCCGCCTATCTTGCTCGTTCACATGCTGTTGAACCAAAGATCCCCACACCTGATGTATTTTTTGGGGATCGATCTAAATTTTTGAGTTTCAAAAATAATTGTAAATTATTTTTTGCTTTGAAGCCTAACTCGTCAGGGAGCCCCGCGCAGCAGGTTAAAATTGACATCTCTTTGCTGCGCGGCGATCCCCAGGATTGGGCGTTTTCTTTGAAACCAGATGACCCTATTCTGACTAATGTGAACGCATTTTTTCAAGCCTTGGGATTGCTGTACGACGAACCTAATGCTATTGATCAGGCTCAAAAGACCCTGTTAGCATTGAACCAGGGTCAAGAATCTGCAGAGTTGTACTGTCAAAGGTTCCGAAAGTGGGCGGTCCTTACTACCTGGAATGATAGTTCCTTGGCTGCTCTCTTTCGGAAGGGTTTGTCAGAAACCGTAAAAGATACTATGGTGGGATTTCCTGTTCCCTCTGGTCTGGACGATTCTATGTCTTTAGCCATTCAGGTTGATCGGCGTTTACGTGAATGCAGGATTACACGAGAGGTGTTGCCACCGGTTGAACAGACGTCTGAACCTATGCAATGTGATAGAGTTTTGTCTAAGGCGCAACGTCAGGAATTCAGAAGGCGTAATAAGCTGTGTTTTTTCTGTGGGGATGCCTCACATGTTATTTCTGTTTGTCCTAAACGTGAGAAACGCTTTACACACACGTTTTCTGTTGGTGGGGTTCAGCCTAAGTTTCTTTTGGCGATTACTCTGATCTGTTCCCTGTTCACATTTTCCGCCAAGGCTTTTGTGGATTCGGGAGCAGCGCTAAACCTAATGGACTTGGATTTTGCTAAACGTTGTGGATTTCCATTGACACCTCTGCAGACGCCTATCCCTTTGAGGGGGATTGATGCTACCCCTCTGGCAAAAAATAAACCTCAGTTTTGGACCCAGTTGGTCATGCGGGTCGCCCCAGACCACCAAGAAAATTGCAGATTTTTGGTGTTGCATGGTCTGCATGATGCCGTTGTTCTGGGGTTTCCCTGGTTGCAGATTCATAATCCAGTTTTGGATTGGAAGTCTGTGTCTGTGGTGAGTTGGGGTTGCCGGTGTACCTTTAGTGAGGCTCCGTTTTTTTCCACCTCTCCTCAGTCGCATGAGGTGCCTGACTATTTGGCGGACTACTATGATGTATTAAGTGAGAATGAGTCTGCGTCCTTGCCTCCTCATAGGAGTTATGACTGTGCAATTGAACTAAACCCGGGGTGTAAGTTTCCTAAGGGTCGGCTCTTCAATTTATCTGTACCCGAGCACGAGGCCATGCGGTCCTATATTAAGGAGGCGTTGGAGAAGGGTCATATTAGACCATCCTCTTCACCCTTAGGTGCCGGTTTTTTTTTGTGGCCAAGAAGGATGGTTCTTTAAGGCCTTGTATTGATTATCGTGCCCTCAATAAAATTACTATTAAATATCAGTATCCGTTACCCCTGATTTCGGATCTATTCTCTAGAGTCAGAGGTGCTTGCTGGTTTACCAAGCTTGACCTCAGGGGGGCGTATAATCTTATCCGCATTAAGCAGGGGGATGAATGGAAGACGGCGTTTAATACTCCGGAGGGACATTTTGAGTACCTGGTGATGCCTTTTGGGCTCACTAATGCCCCTTCTGTCTTCCAGTGCTTCATGAACGATATTTTCCGAGACTTTGTCAATAAATCTTTGATTATCTATCTGGATGATATTTTGATCTTCTCCAAGGATTGGGATTCTCATGTGGAACATGTTCGGACTGTGTTCCGGATCTTGAGAGAGAATTCTCTGTATGTCAAAGGATCAAAATGCCTTTTTGGAGTACAGAGAATTTCTTTTTTGGGATTTATTTTGTCTCCGTCAACTATTGAAATGGACCCGGCCAAGGTACAGGCCATTTATGATTGGGTTCAGCCCACTTCTTTGAAGGCCCTCCAGAAGTTTTTGGGTTTTGCTAATTTTTATCGGAAATTTATAGCAAAATTTTCTAGTATTGCCAAACCATTGACTGACCTGACCAGGAAGGGTGCGGATGTGTTGAATTGGTCTCCGGAGGCGGTTGCTTCCTTTCAGGAGCTGAAGCGTAGATTTACCTCCGCCCCAGTTCTGCGGCAACCTGATGTCTCACTCCCGTTCCAGGTAGAGGTGGATGCTTCTGAGATTGGTGCAGGAGCTGTGTTGTCCCAAAAGGATCCGGTAACATCTAAAATGAATCCCTGTGCTTTATTTTCCCGTAAGTTCTCTTCATCTGAACGTAACTATGATGTGGGGAATCGGGAACTGTTGGCCATGAAATGGGCATTTAAGGAGTGGAGACATTGGTTGGAGGGAGCCAAACATCAAGTTGTGGTCCTCACTGACCACAAAAATTTGATTTACCTAGAGTCGGCTAAACGCTTGAACCCTAGACAGGCAAGGTGGGCCTTGTTTTTTACACGTTTTGATTTTGTGGTCTCTTTCCTTCCTGGAACTAAGAATGTCAAGGCAGACGCCCTCTCTAGGAGTTTCTTTGCTGATTCTCCTGTGGTGACCAAGCCTGCCACCATCTTAGGCGAAGGGGTAGTTCTTTCTGCCATCTCGCCCGATTTGAGACTTGCTCTGCAAGAGTTCCAGGAGGACAAACCTGAGCGTTGCCCCAGTGGAAAGTTGTATGTTCCTGACCAGTGGAAGAAGAGAGTGATGTCTGAAGTTCATTGCTCTGCATTGGCTGGTCATCCAGGTATTTTTGGTACTAGAGATCTGGTGAGTCGCTCTTTTTGGTGGCCCACCTTGTCTCATGATGTCAGGAATTTTGTGCAGTCCTGTGGGACTTGCTCCCGGTCTAAGTCTTGTTCTCGCTCTAGTGGG
Source organism: Dendrobates tinctorius (assembly GCF_039654945.1). Classification (NCBI taxonomy): domain Eukaryota; kingdom Metazoa; phylum Chordata; class Amphibia; order Anura; family Dendrobatidae; genus Dendrobates; species Dendrobates tinctorius. The sequence goes on along the minus strand of NW_027361726.1, from coordinate 26,354,257 downwards.
TTGTTGATGCCTTTGCCGGTCCCCAGGAGGCCATGGACCCATATTTCAATGGATTTCATCTCTGATATGCCGGTCTCTCAAAGAATGACTGTTATTTGGGTGATTTGTGATAGGTTCTCTAAGATGGTTCATCTTGTACCACTCCCTAAGTTGCCATCTTCCTCTGAGTTGGTGCCTCTGTTTTTGCAACAGGTGGTTCGCTTGCACGGGATTCCTGAGAACATTGTATCTGACAGAGGAGTTCAATTTGTGTCTAAATTTTGGAGGACATTCTGTTCCAAATTGGGAATTCAGTTGTCCTTCTCCTCTGCTTTTCACCCTCAGACCAATGGGCAGACAGAGAGAACAAACCAGACCTTGGAGTCGTATTTGAGATGTTTTATTTCCGCTGATCAGGATGATTGGGTTTCATTTTTGCCCTTGGCCGAATTTGCTTTAAATAATAGAGCTAGTTCTGCCACTTTGATGTCACCTTTTTTTTGTAACTTTGGTTTTCACCCTCGATTTTCTTCAGGGCAGGTGGAGCCTTCTGCCTGCCCAGGTGTTGACACTGTGGTGGAGAGAATGCACCAGATCTGGGACCAAGTGGTGGATAAGTTATCTCTCTCCCAGGAAAAGGCCCAGCGGTTTTCCAATTGACATAGGACCATTGGTCCCCAGTTTAAGATTGGTGATATGGTGTGGTTATCATCAAAAAATATTGCTATGAAGGTGGCTTCTCCTAAGTTTAAGCCTAGATTTATTGGACCTTACAAGATTTTGGAGATTATTAATCCGGTCTTTTTTCGTTTGGCTCTTCCTGTCACATTTAAGATCCATAATGTGTTCCATAAGTCCTTGTTGAAGAGGTTTGTTGAGCCAGTTGTGCCTGAGGTGGCACCTCCGGACCCTGTATTGGTTGAAGGTAACTTGGAATATGAGGTAGAGAAAATTCTGGATTCCCGTCTGGCTAGACGGAGACTCCAGTATTTGGTTAAGTGGAAGGGTTATGGTCAGGAGGATAATTCCTGGGTTTCTGCCTCTGATATTCATGGCAAATCAGCAATAGAGAAATAACATAAAACATAACTTTTAATAATAGATGTAAAAGCTACCAAAGATAGTAGTGCAAGTAAATCACTAAATCAAATGCCACAAATCATAATGGAGGTAACTGTATAAGTCTCTGTAACAGATTACTACCAATATATATATGTGGCTATTCCAAGTCCAAAATTTTTGAGAGATTGGACCAAAAAGGTACTTGGACTAAACCAGTGCAAAAAAGGCCAAGTAAAAAATGAACAGTTTCCTTATCAGAGGAACTAAAGAGACCTCTACCCTGTAAAGGTTATCAAGGAATATGCCTATTCATGTATATAACAAAGACATCATAATAATAAGGCCATCAACATAATGTGAAAAGGAAAGATCTCACCACATGAAGATGGAGGATGTCCAGGATCAGATGTCCCATCAGAGTCATATCAGGTCAGGAAGAAAAGGGGGTTCACCCTATACAAGCCCTGTTTGAGCTACAAATACTGACACCCATGACTCCCGCCCTAACAAGGGCAGTCCACATCTAATCCCTATAAACCATAGCCCTACAAAGTCCCTGTGCATCCCGACGCGTTTCGTCACTTAATGACTCTTCAGGGGACCTATTAGCACAAATTGGGCATCATCACAGAGTATACAGGCTGCCTCCTAAGATGACAATGGAGTGAGGCAGACTGATGAGGAGGGCACTTAAATAAACTGCCAATCAAATAGAACACATCCACCTGAGATGACTTGGAACGCACGCCGTCCACCATTACCCCTTGTGGGACGCAGGCACATGATGAGTGTGTTAATAAGAAACGCCCATCTCCTATACCAAGCAATAGTGTGTAAATGCCGGCGTATCCCGCAGCAAAGGCCGCCCTATTTCCGGTTGCGTCATACTGCCCAAAAGCAAAATGGCCGCCGCACTTCCGGTCATGCGCACTCATCGGTGCCAGCAAGAAAAATGGCCGCCACACTTCCGGTCATGCGCACTCATGTTTAAGCAGTGCCAGCAGGGCGGAAGTAAAGCATGCGACAAAGGTCGCAATACTGCTAGAAGGCAATATCGTCATACGCGCTTTAATCAGTCCGTGAGCCGATATTAAACAAGCGGATAGACAGATCATGCATCTCTAAAAGGCCTCAACCACCAAAATGATTGCGAAAAATAGTACCCAACAACCTAAAACATGGGATGGATATTGTCCCAATCAGAAGGCCTCAAGAGAGCATTGCCAGAATCAAAATAAATAAAAAGGTGGAAAATAACAAAAATTCAAACTCAGATAAAGGTAGCAAACACATATATAAAAAAGGGGGTATTTTACAGTATATACAAAGGAAATAATAAAAAGCACACATATCAAACCCTAGATATAGCAGCCAAAATTGAGTTGGTCATTAAGCCCTCTTGGGGTCATGGTGTTCAAACAAAAGATCCACTTAGTCTCTTTTTGTAGAATGATGCGATCCCAATTACCACCCCTTGGTGGTTTTTTTACCCTTTCAATCCCCAGAAATTGGATGGAATTAACATTCCCTCCTTGACACTGATTAATGTGGTGTGAAATAGGGGTATCTCTCTTATGGATAATGTCTCCAATATGTTCCCCAATCCTACGTTTGAATTCCCTAATGGTTTTACCCACATATTCTTTGCCACATGTACATGTGGCCTTATAAATGACTCCCTTGCTGCTACAGCTAATAAATTCCCTAATTTGATATGCCTGTCCTGTAACATTACTGACAAAGCCAGCACCAGGGGAAATGTGGGAACAAGCAACGCAGTGGCCACATCTAAAGCAACCATTCACATTGGTGGGCAACCAAATTGTACGGGAAGGTCTGGTGAAATGACTGTTGACCAAAACCATTAGGGAATTCAAACGTAGGATTGGGGAACATATTGGAGACATTATCCATAAGAGAGATACCCCTATTTCACGCCACATTAATCAGTGTCAAGGAGGGAATGTTAATTCCATCCAATTTCTGGGGATTGAAAGGGTAAAAAAACCACCAAGGGGTGGTAATTGGGATCGCATCATTCTACAAAAAGAGACTAAGTGGATCTTTTGTTTGAACTTCATGACCCCAAGAGGGCTTAATGACCAACTCAATTTTGGCTGCTATATCTAGGGTTTGATATGTGTGCTTTTTATTATTTCCTTGTTTTAGGTTGTTGGGTACTATTTTTCGCAATCATTTTGGTGGTTGAGGCCTTTTAGAGATGCATGATCTGTCTATCCGCTTGTTTAATATCGGCTCACGGACTGATTAAAGCGCGTATGACGATATTGCCTTCTAGCAGTATTGCGACTTTTGTCGCATGCTTTACTTCCGCCCTGCTGGCACTGCTTAAACATGAGTGCGCATGACCGGAAGTGTGGCGGCCATTTTTCTTGCTGGCACCGATGAGTGCACATGACCGGAAGTGCGGCGGCCATTTTGCTTTTGGGCAGTATGACGCAACCGGAAATAGGGCGGCCTTTGCCGCGGGATACGCCGGCGTTTACACACTATTGCTTGGTATAGGAGATGGGCGTTTCTTATTAACACACTCATCATGTGCCTGCGTCCCACAAGGGGTAATGGTGGACGGCGTGCGTTCCAAGTCATCTCAGGTGGATGTGTTCTATTTGATTGGCAGTTTATTTAAGTGCCCTCCTCATCAGTCTGCCTCACTCCATTGTCATCTTAGGAGGCAGCCTGTATACTCTGTGATGATGCCCAATTTGTGCTAATAGGTCCCCTGAAGAGTCATTAAGTGACGAAACGCGTCGGGATGCACAGGGACTTTGTAGGGCTATGGTTTATAGGGATTAGATGTGGACTGCCCTTGTTAGGGTGGGAGTCATGGGTGTCAGTATTTGTAGCTCAAACAGGGCTTGTATAGGGTGAACCCCCTTTTCTTCCTGACCTGATATGACTCTGATGGGACATCTGATCCTGGACATCCTCCATCTTCATGTGGTGAGATCTTTCCTTTTCACATTATGTTGATGGCCTTATTATTATGATGTCTTTGTTATATACATGAATAGGCATATTCCTTGATAACCTTTACAGGGTAGAGGTCTCTTTAGTTCCTCTGATAAGGAAACTGTTCATTTTTTACTTGGCCTTTTTTGCACTGGTTTAGTCCAAGTACCTTTTTGGTCCAATCTCTCAAAAATTTTGGACTTGGAATAGCCACATGTATATATTGGTAGTAATCTGTTACAGAGACTTATACAGTTACCTCCATTATGATTTGTGGCATTTGATATAGTGATTTACTTGCACTACTATCTTTGGTAGCTTTTACATCTATTATTAAAAGTTATGTTTTATGTTATTTCTCTATTGCTGATTTGCTACTCTGTATCGTGAGAATTTGTGGGTATTTAATCCACTTTTGTGCTGTATTTCTAATTATTCCTTGGGTATGGCAGGTTTTTTGTCAACTGGTCTAAATACGGACCAATGGCTAGCTGAAGCAAAGGAGGTATTTTCTGAACATACGTTCACACAGAAAAAGTATCTCCCCACATATAGCGTTGCCTTTAAAGAACTCACTAAGGTATATCGTGACCAGATTATATCCTGGTGGGAGGTACAGAGCCTCGAAAATTATCTAAAGGCTGGTATCGTCCCACGAGGATTAAGAATCAATATTTCTACAGGAGCACGACATAAGAACCCCAGTTTCATTGCCAAATGGGAAAAAGAGGCTACAAGTAGTTCCCTTTGTCTTATGCAACTTCTTTTAGAGGAAGAAAAGAAAACTTTGAGTCTTTTGAATGACCGTTTGAGAGATCAAATTGAAGTTACCAAAAAATTCTCTACGGAGACTGATTTTTCCTTAAAGGAAAGTAAGTTAGAAACTAATCTTGAGCGTTTCCAATATCATCTTAAGGAGCGTAAACATCGCCAATATTTGAGGGACGCACAAGATTTTAAGGATAATAAGGCCTATTTGGTTATTAGTAATCGTATTAACAATATTGATCTTGAAACTAATTTGTCTTCTACGGATACTGACTTCTCTGATACTGAGGGAAGGGGTAGAAGCAATAGGGGGAGGAATAGAGGTAGAGTTAGAGGCCGTGGTCATCGTGGTCCTCTGGATAGATCCGATACTACTGCGGGATCGCATTTTTTAGATCAGAGTTATCCTCTAAGGAACCGTCAACATCCGGTACGGAAATAAGAATCATTCCTGAGGATAACTATTCTAATATTACTTTACCTATCAGTCGTGTCCCTAATTCAGCATCCTCATCGGTCGCTAACGGTATACAAGTGATTAATCTGTCCTCCAGGGTGCTCAACCGTGAAGAACTACAGGTCTTGCAAAAGGGTCTTACATTTGTCCCCAGTACAGACTTTGATCTGATTCGGTCTATAAAAGATCTTAATTTGTTTTTACGTAAGGTACGTTGGAGAAAGTTTTTTCTCCAACAGGATAACCGTACCTGTATAGATATGGGGATTCCTGTTGATTTGTTGCCAGACGTACGCCTGTTATCTAGTATTGGTGTAGTGAACCCCAACGATCTTGGAAGGGGTCCCTTTACTGATTTAAAAAACAGGAGCACCAAAATGCCCCCTCCCATTGGAGATGTGTCTGCTATAGATATTTTTGAAAACTTGGTTACAGAAGATTTGAAATCCTTACAAGGAAAGAAGATCTTTTCCAGGTATAATTGTACGAAAACAGAAATGGCAGTTATCAATAAGCTTGAGCAGGATGACCGCATTGTCATTAAACCCTCAGATAAGGGTGGCAATGTGGTCATCCTTGACTCTACACAATATTCCAAAATGTGTGAGACCCTCCTTGAGGACAGAGTGAGCTATGAGATTTTGGATCATAACCCTACCTCTGATTATTTGTTTGAACTTAAAAGCATCTTGGATGAAGGTCTATCCATGAGAGTTATTGACAAATCTGAATTTGATTTTTTAATGCCTAAAGATTCAATAGTTGCTACCTTTTACTGCCTACCGAAATTACCCAAGGGTCTTTCCCCTTTAAAGGGGAGACCTATTGTGTCAGGAATGGGCAGTATTAGCCACAACATTGTCATTTATTTAGATCGTGTCCTGAAACCCTTCGTCGCCTCTTTACGATCCTTCGTGCAGGATACCCCTGATCTTCTTCGGAGAATAGAGGGATTATGTGTTGATCCTGAGGTTAATCTGGGTAGTATTGATGTGGAGGCGCTTTACACTTCCATACCTCACGATAAGGGGCTTGAAGCTGTGTTATATTTCCTGAACACCAGAGTATGTCAATACCGGGCCCACAGCGAGTTTGTCATCAAACTACTTCGTTTCTGTCTCACTAAGAATTTCTTCTTGTTTGATCATAAGATCTACCACCAGCTCAGGGGCACCGCTATGGGGAGTCCATGTGCCCCGGCATATGCAAATTTGTTCCTGGGCTGGTGGGAGGAGACCCAGGTCTTCAGGAGTGGCTTGGATGTCATGGGACGAATCGAGCTGTGGGTTCGATATATTGATGACATCCTGATTTTGTGGAAGGGTTCTAAGTTTAGTTTTTCTGTATTTGTAGATACACTGAATCACAATGAGTGTGGTCTATTTTTTACTTCTGTGATTGACCCGTTTTCATTGTCCTTTCATGATATATTGATTGAGAGGAAAAATGATGGCACTATTACCACCTGCACTTACAGGAAACCCACGGCTACTAACTCTTTGTTGAGGTGGGACAGCAGTCACCCTATACATCTTAAACGTGGAGTACCCAAGGGTCAATACCTCAGGATACGTAGAAATTGCTCTACAGATGAATCTTTTGAGAGACAGGCGAGAGAACTCAGAGACAGATTTTTGGATAGGGGTTATCCTCTTGATGTTTTGAAACATGCCTACAAACATGCTAAGGGTAAAAACAGAATGGAACTCCTTAAACCCAGACCCAGAGTTGAAAATAAAGGTGAAATGAGGTTGATTACCACTTTTGATAATGGAGCAAGTGATGTACGTGCTATCCTGGCCAAACATTGGCCTGTGTTATTAATGGATAAGGATGTTGGAGGAGAACTTTCGATACGACCTCTAATAACGTACAAGAAAGGCCGTTCATTGAAGGATCGGTTGGTCAACAGTCATTTCACCAGACCTTCCCGTACAACTTGGTTGCCCACCAATGTGAATGGTTGCTTTAGATGTGGCCACTGCGTTGCTTGTTCCCACATTTCCCCTGGTGCTGGCTTTGTCAGTAATGTTACAGGACAGGCATATCAAATTAGGGAATTTATTAACTGTAGCAGCAAGGGAGTCATTTATAAGGCCACATGTACATGTGGCAAAGAATATGTGGGTAAAACCATTAGGGAATTCAAACGTAGGATTGGGGAACATATTGGAGACATTATCCATAAGAGAGATACCCCTATTTCACGCCACATTAATCAGTGTCAAGGAGGGAATGTTAATTCCATCCAATTTCTGGGGATTGAAAGGGTAAAAAAACCACCAAGGGGTGGTAATTGGGATCGCATCATTCTACAAAAAGAGACTAAGTGGATCTTTTGTTTGAACACCATGACCCCAAGAGGGCTTAATGACCAACTCAATTTTGGCTGCTATATCTAGGGTTTGATATGTGTGCTTTTTATTATTTCCTTTGTATATACTGTAAAATACCCCCTTTTTTATATATGTGTTTGCTACCTTTATATTCTGAGTTTGAATTTTTGTTATTTTCCACCTTTTTATTTATTTTGATTCTGGCAATGCTCTCTTGAGGCCTTCTGATTGGGACAATATCCATCCCATGTTTTAGGTTGTTGGGTACTATTTTTCGCAATCATTTTGGTGGTTGAGGCCTTTTAGAGATGCATGATCTGTCTATCCGCTTGTTTAATATCGGCTCACGGACTGATTAAAGCGCGTATGACGATATTGCCTTCTAGCAGTATTGCGACCTTTGTCGCATGCTTTACTTCCGCCCTGCTGGCACTGCTTAAACATGAGTGCGCATGACCGGAAGTGTGGCGGCCATTTTTCTTGCTGGCACCGATGAGTGCACATGACCGGAAGTGCGGCGGCCATTTTGCTTTTGGGCAGTATGACGCAACCGGAAATAGGGCGGCCTTTGCCACGGGATACGCCGGCGTTTACACACTATTGCTTGGTATAGGAGATGGGCGTTTCTTATTAACACACTCATCATGTGCCTGCGTCCCACAAGGGGTAATGGTGGACGGCGTGCGTTCCAAGTCATCTCAGGTGGATGTGTTCTATTTGATTGGCAGTTTATTTAAGTGCCCTCCTCATCAGTCTGCCTCACTCCATTGTCATCTTAGGAGGCAGCCTGTATACTCTGTGATGATGCCCAATTTGTGCTAATAGGTCCCCTGAAGAGTCATTAAGTGACGAAACACGTCGGGATGCACAGGGACTTTGTAGGGCTATGGTTTATAGGGATTAGATGTGGACTGCCCTTGTTAGGGCGGGAGTCATGGGTGTCAGTATTTGTAGCTCAAACAGGGCTTGTATAGGGTGAACCCACTTTTCTTCCTGACCTGATATGACTCTGATGGGACATCTGATCCTGGACATCCTCCATCTTCATGTGGTGAGATCTTTCCTTTTCACATTATGTTGATGGCCTTATTATTATGATGTCTTTGTTATATACATGAATAGGCATATTCCTTGATAACCTTTACAGGGTAGAGGTCTCTTTAGTTCCTCTGATAAGGAAACTGTTCATTTTTTACTTGGCCTTTTTTGCACTGGTTTAGTCCAAGTACCTTTTTGGTCCAATCTCTCAAAAATTTTGGACTTGGAATAGCCACATGTATATATTGGTAGTAATCTGTTACAGAGACTTATACAGTTACCTCCATTATGATTTGTGGCATTTGATTTAATGATTTACTTGCACTACTATCTTTGGTAGCTTTTACATCTATTATTAAAAGTTATGTTTTATGTTATTTCTCTATTGCTGATTTGCTACTCTGTATCGTGAGAATTTGTGGGTATTTAATCCACTTTTGTGCTGTATCTCTGATATTCATGCCAAAAGATTGGTGCGTGCCTTTCATTGGGCTCACCCTGATCGCCCTGGTAGCGTTGTTGAGGGTTTGGTGACCCCTCCTCAAGGGGGGGGTACAGTTGTGAGTTCATTTTCCCCTCCGTCACTGAGGCCTGGTGAACTCCCTATTCTAGTGAAGTAAGGTAGTAAGCCTGATTATCAGACACCTGGGACTGATGAGGACGATTGGCTGAGTGGAGTCACTGACTGGATTTAAGGCAGCCTACGCCCTTTCTGCCCTGCGGGTGATTTCTCTGTGGACTCTTGGACACCAGTCTGATTCCTGCTCTCCTAAAGCTAAGTTTGCTGTTTTGCCTTTTTGCATCTAAGATTTGTTTTTTGTTTTTCTTGCTTTTTGGATTCTGCCACTCCCTGCTGGAGTGTGCAGTGTTCCTTGAGCTCTGTTTTCTGAAAGTACCTGAGTGCTGATTTAGTTTTTGAAGCTTAGTTGCTTCAGGGCCATTTTTATATCAGCTTGTTGGCTTTTGTCTCTGATAGGGTTTTGGCAGATTGCAGACAGCAGCCTTCCTATCCGTTCCTATCTAGGTAGCTTTTGGGCCCCATCTTTGCTCAGCCTGTCTTTCTGTCTGTGTAAGTGTTTTCATCTTGCTTCACCGTCATTATATGTGGGGGGCTGCCTATTGCTTTGGGGTCTGCTCTGGGGCAGTTAGATTTCCCCTTTCCTTCTTTAGGTCTATGTATCTCTCCGGCTGTGATCGAGGGGTCTAGGTCATCGTAGGAACCCCCCACGGCTACTGCTAGTTGTGTTGATAGGTTCAGGGGTCTGCAATCTGATAGTTGCCAACTTCTCTGGTTTTCAGGACTTAGCTAGCATTTCTGTTTTTGCCTCCTATGGTGACTCAATCATAACACCTCGCCCTGCCAGTGGTGAACCTGTTGTACCCCTGGGTAGTCCAAGAGTCACATATTCCTGTGCCATGTAGAATCCCTAGTAGTGTACCCAGTACCTCACACACTACAGCACCAGTGTTACGCAGATCCACTCGTACCACACAGGGTGTACTACCAGTTAGGTTCCACATCTAAAGTAAATGTGAATGATGAAACTGTTGAAATGTAAATATGTAACTGTTTTCAAGCTTTTGTGCCTACAGGTAACCTGTAAGAGTTCCCTTTGATTTTTATGGACACTGAACCACAGGACTTGTGTGTGGTCAAAAACTTTATTTATAAATAATTTACCATTTGCCAAGGAATGGACCATGGACATTGATGCTGAACTTACCATCATAGGACCATTTTTGGAAGCACTTGGTTTTTGTACATTTTTCCTTTTTCAAATCTTGTACAAATATTGTTGTTCAAATGTTTATATGTTGTTTTTCATGTTTTCTTTTATTCAGGCCAGGAGTGCTGACTTTCACTAGGGGGAATGTGGCGCCCCCAGGAGTACGGTCGCCACACTTGCTTTGCCTTCCTCCAGGGGAGGGTAATGCCAGGCTTGGAGGCAATGATGGGACTCTCTCACAGTCAATCCATGCATACAACACAGTTCCCCTCCTGACCAGCAGGGGGAGCTCTGACCCAGGATTGAGGGGAGGAGTGATCCCTGAGGGCCAGGAGGAAAAAGGTTCAGTTAGTCTGCAGAGGGTGAAGTGTGCTGATGGAGAATGGGAAGCTGGAGGTTGAGCTGCAGCAGGCGAGCTCCCTCAGCTTGAGAGCGCACAGAACTGGAGTCGGGTCTCCACGGTGGTACGGGTACTAACGGCCCTGCCACAGATACCCGAGGAGTAGGAGGCTGTAGATGCCCTGCTCCCATCGAAGACTTGAGGCACAACAGCAAAACGGATAGAGAACTGGGGATTCAGAGAGTGAGAGGAGTCCCAGAGAGAGAGGCTACAGCTGTCTGCCATGCAAGGAGAATTCTGGGAACATTTGAGAGGAGGAACTTCAGAGTAACTAAGGACTGGAGTGCTTCACACACACACACAGCGCTATTAAGGAGACTGCACAGCCCGTCTGTGAGAGAGAATCCCTGAGTTGCTTCCAGGCTAACCTGCTCCAATACCATCTGTAATCAGGACCCTGGATTGCAGTTACCAAGTAAAGGTACAGAAATTGCACCCCGCTGTGTTGTGTCTGCTTCCTAACCTGTCAACACTGCTACATCCCTGTGCCCATCACCTATACACTGCCCTGGGGTTACAGCTTCACCTGTGGGGAGCTACACCATCTAAGCTGCGAAACACATCACTTGCCAAACACCACGGGTGGCGTCACAAACTATTCTAATAAACTCTAACACCATTAACATCACCGCCATTAATATTGGGCACCCAGGTACCAAGTCCCCCGCTGCCCTGGGTGTGTATGTATGTGCTTTGTGTGTCTACATATGGGTGGGTGTATGTTGTGTGGTGCCCCTGGGGGTTCAGTCGCCACAGAGGTGCTGCACCTCCTCCTGAGGTGTGGTGCCCCATCATCCAGGTAAGGTGGGGACACCTGACCACACTCCAACACCTGCATCCCACACAACATAGTAGTGTAGCAAAGCACCTTTGGTGGCTCCCTGCTTGGAACACGAAGAGTGCTGGGAGGTGGGTGTAGCTTAGTTGCACAAGAGAGCGGGAGATGATTAGGACTAGGTCAGTCTGTGAGAGAAGATCCCCTGAGTGGGATGGATGGAAAAGGGTGCTGCAGCAGTCTCCTGTGACCTGGAGCTGCTGGCACTGGAAAGAGATATAGAAAGCCTGATTCTCCATAAGGAAGAAAGATTTGTACAGAACGTGAGGAGAAGAAGAGAACTAAGGACTAGGGTCAGAGCAGGGCACTTCCTCAAGTTCTAAGCGCATGGCCGGGGTCCGGTCCCCGAGGTTGTATGGAAACTAATGGTCCTGCAGCAGACATCGGAGGAATAGAAGTTGTCACCACTTTATTCCCACACAAGACTTGGGGGCACAACAGCAACGTGAGTGAGCCGGGACTTGGTAGTAAGGAGTCCCCGAAGCAGGATACAGCTGTCTGCCGTACAAGTAGAGTTCAAAGGAACATCTTAAAGGAGGAACTTGGGTTTAACACACAACCACAAGTACTTCATTACAAGCGCTAGAAAGGAGACGTTCAGAAAAGACATATACGTATGTTGGCGGAGTGTTGGAATGGAGTACTTCATCTTGCCTGGAGGTTGGCTGAGCCCCTGACCTAGAGGACACGGCACCGAGGTGGGCACCTGTATGCACAACAGACTGTGAGTAAAGCTTTGGAACTACATGCCCTGGTGTCCTCCGCTTATTCCTGCGCCAACCCACTCAGCACTGCTACATCTCTGTGCTTATCACTGCACCATTACGCTCCCCTCACTATCTCCCCATCTACACCGCCCTGGGACTACAGCCCTACCTGTGGAGGGCCATAACATCATTGCTGCACCACACCATCTGTCCCAGAGGATCTGTCTGCAGTGTCGGCTTAACATCTTCATTGCCGAACACCACAGGTGGCGTCACGAATCATCCACTTATAAACTTTAATCATCAGCCACACTATTTCCATTTACATGGACGCCCAGGGCCACGGACAGCGTCACCGCTACCGTGACACTTCCCATTGAAATCAACGTGCCCAGCTCCGAGTACCCCACGGCCCTGGCGGGCGATCCAGTTGCATGCACATTTATAAATCCTGCCAGCACAGACAAGAGTTCACAGATTTAAACATATCTCAAATCACCCAACGGATGAGAAAAACGCTGCTCATTCATGGAGTGATTTGATTTTTTTTTATGCCAGAGCAAAAATCATTGTTCTCAGCAGTACATCATTCAGAGTAAACTGCTGATATGCTGCTGATAACAAGATATGTATGGAGACAGATTGATCTACTAGTGATCGTTCTGCACCCAACATTCCTCATCAGCTGGTCTAGAGAGAACGAGCCGTAAACAAGTGCCTAATAACTTCAACATTGCCGATCACGCTCATTTAATGCTCTGAACTCAGCGCATATAAATGTAATCGAAATGTTTGCGTCTGAAGGGGCAGTATGTTACCACTTTTAACTTTTGCATAGGGTCCCATTTTGTATAAAACCGGCCCAGAATAGAAGTAGTTGTGTGGGGCTCTTTCAAAGAAGGGGCTGTCGTGTAGCGCTGCACGCTTAGGATGGAGCGGCTGTCTTGCAGCGCTCCTCTTTGGATGGAGCGGCTGTCGTGTAGCTCTGCTCTCTCTGGAGGGAGATGATGTCGTGTAGGGCTGCTCTCTTTAGATGGAGCGGCTGTCTTGTAGCACTGCTCTCTTTGGATGGAGCAGATGTTGTGTAGTGATTCTCTCTTTGGATGGAGCGGCTGTCATGTAGCTCTGCTCTCTTTGGATGGAGAAGCTGTCGTGCAGCTCTGCTCTATTTGGATATAGCGGCTGTCATGTAGCACTGCTCTCTTTGGATGGAGCAGATGTTGTGGAGTGATGCTCTCTTTGGATGGGGCAGCTGTCATGAAGCTCCGCTTTCTTTGGATGCAACGGCTGTTGTGTAGCTCTGTTCTCTTTGGATGGAGCTGGTTTTGTGCAGCTCTGCTCCTCTTTGGATTGAGCGACTGTCGTGCGGCGCTCAAACTTTGGATGGAGCGGCTGTAGTGTTGCTCTGCTCTCTTTGGATGGAGCTGCTGTTGTGTAGCTCTGCTCTCTTTGGATGGAGCAGCTTTCCTGTAGCTCTGCTGTCTTTGGATGGAGCGGCTGTCGTGTAGCTCTGCTCTCTTTTCGTGGAGCTGATGTCGTGTAGTGCTGCTCTCTTTGGATGGAGCGACTGTTGTGTAGCTCTGCTCTCTTTGGATGGAGAAGCTGTCATGTAGCTCTGCTCTCTTTTTGTGGAGATGATGTCGTGTAGCTTTGCTCTCTTTAGATGGAGCGACTGTCGTGTAGCTCTGCTCTCTTTGTATGCAGTGGCTGTTGTGTAGCAATGCTCTCTTTGGATGGAGCAGCTGTCATGTATCGCTGCTCTCTTTGGATGGAGCGGCTGTCGTGTAACGCTGCTGTCTTTGGATGGAGCGACTGTCCTGTAGTTCTGCTCTCTTTGGATGGAGCGGCTGTCGTGTAGCTCTGCTCTCTTTGGATGGAGTGGCTGTCGTGTAGCTCTGCTCTATTTTCGTGGGGATGATGTCGTGCAGCTCTGCCCTCTTTGAATGGAGCGACTGTCGTGTAGCACTGCTCTCTTTGGATGGAGCAGTTGTCGTGTAGCACTGCTCTCTTTGGATGGAGCAGATGTTGTGTAGCTCTGTTCTCTTTGCATGGAGCGGATGTTGTGCAGTGATGCTCTTTGCATGGAGCGGCTGTCATGTAGCTCTGCTCTCTTTGGATGGAGCGGCTGTCGTGTAGCTCTGCTCTCTTTGGATGGAGCAGCTGTCGCGTAGCATTGCTCTTTAGATGTAGCTGCTGTTGAGTAGCTCTACTTTTTTTGGATGGAGCTGCTGTCGTGTAGCACTACTCTCTTTGGATGGAGCAGCTGTCGTGTATCGCTGCTCTCTTTTGATGGAGCGGCTGTCATGTAGCTCTGCTCTCTTTGGATGGAGTGGCTGTTGTGTAGCCGTGCTCTTTGGATGGAACAGCTGTCATGTAGCCATGCTTTTTGTATGGAGTGGCTGTCGTGCAGCTCTGCTCTCTTTTCGTGGGGCTGATGTCGTGTAGCGCTGCTCTGTTTGGATTGAGTGACTGTCGTGTAGCCCTGCTCTCTTTAGGTGGAAAGGCTGTCGTGTAGCTCTCTTTAGATTGAGTGGCTGTCGTGTAGCTCTGTTCTCTTTGGATGGAGCAGATGTCGTGTGGTGATGCTCTTTTTGCATGGAGCGGCTGTCATGTAGCTCTGCTCTCTTTGGATGAAGCGGATATTGTGTAGCACTGCTGTCTTTGGATGGTGCAGCTGTCGTGTAGCTCTGCTGTGTTTGGATGGAGCTGCTGTCGTTTAGCTCTGCTCTGTGGATGGAGCTGCTGTCATGTAGCACTGCTTTCTTTGGATGTAGAGGCTTTCGTGTATTGCTGCCCTTTGGAAGGAGCTGCTGTCGTGTCGCTCTGCTCTCTTTGGATGGAGCAGTTGTCATGTAGCTCTGCTCTTTGGATGGAACTGCTGTTGTGTAGCTCTGCTCTCTTTGGATGGAGCAGCTGTCCTTTATCGATGCCCTTTGGATGGAGCTGCTGTCGCGTAGCTCTGCTGTTTGGATAGAGCTGCTGTAGTGTAGCACTGCTAATTTTGGATGGAGCGTCTGTTGTGTATCGCTGCTCCCTTTGGATGGTGTGGCTGTCATGTAGCTCTGCTCTCTTTGGATGGAGCTGCTGTTGTGTAGCTCTGCTTTGTTTGGATGGAGCTGCTGTCGTGTAGCACTGCTCTCTTTGGATGGAGCAGCTGTCATGTATCGCTGCTCTCTTTGGATGGAGCTGCTGTCATATAGCTCTGCTTTCTTTGGATGGAACGGTTGTCGTGTAGCTCTGCTCTCTTTGGATGGATCTGTTGTTGTGTAACTCTGCTCCTCTTTGGATGGAGCGATTATCGTGAAGAGCTCCTCTTTGGATGGAGTGGCTGTCGTGTAGCTCTGCTCTCTTTGCATGGAGCTGATGTCGTGTAGTGCTGCTCTGTTTGGATGGAGCGCCTGTTGTGTAGCTATGCTCTCTTTGGATGGAGCGGCTGTTGTGTAGCTCTGCCCTCTTTGGATGTAGCAGCTGTCGTGTAGCTCTCTTTGGATTGAGTGGCTGTCATGTAGCTCTGTTCTCTTTGGTTCTCTTTGGATGAACGGATGTCATGTAGCTCTGCTCTCTTTGGATGGAGCAGCTGTTGTGTAGCTCTGCTGACTTTGGATGGAGTGGCTGTCATGTAGTTCTTCTCTCTTTGGATGGATGTAGTGGCCGTCATGTATCGCTGCTCTTTGGATGGAGCTGCTGTCATGTAGCACTGCTCTCTTTGGATGGAGCAGCTGTCGTGTATTACTGCTCTCTTTGGAGAAAGAGGCTGTCATGTAGCTCTGCTCTTTGGATGGAGCTGCTGTTGTGAAGCACTGCTCTCTGGATGGAGCAGCTGTCAGGTATTGCTGCCCTTTAGAAGGAGCTGCTGTTGTGTAGCTCTGCTCTCTTTGGATAGAGCCGCTGTCATGTAGCTCTGCTCTTTGGATGGAGCTGCTGTTGTGTAGCTCTGCTCTCTTTGGATGAAGCGGCTGTCGTGTATCGCTGCTCTTTGGATGGAACTGCTTTTGTGTAGCTCTGCTCTCTTTGGATGGAGCGACTGTCCTGTATCGATGCTCTTTGGATGGAGCTGCTGTCGTGTAGCATTGCTCTCTTTAGATGGAGCTGCTGTCATGTAGCTCTGCTCTCTTTGGATGGAGCTTGTTCTGTCCTCACTAATTGAAGCAGACTTCATGTAGCTATACAGGCAGCTAAACCGCTATACCGAGGGTCCAATGAGGAGACTGTAGGTTGAATCTGTGCTTTATTGAACGTGATGGTATATTGGAGCGGTGAAACTACAATACAAACATATATACACTTAGTCAATACAGGGTACATAGGAATACATAATATACATAATCTGCACTAATAGCTGAGCAGGGGAAAACTAACTAGGCCGGCTAATATGGGGCAGAAATTAAATACAGGAATCATGATTACATACCAGCGATGCGCTCACAAGGGGAGAAGAGAAATGAGATGCTTCCAGGATGCAGGCTGAGGGAAAATGGTGGACTGGAGGGAAAATGGGGCTGAACTAACCATAATCCTTTGCAAAAGGCTACCAGGGTGCATTGCAACCTTACCAGAATGCACTGCGAATGGAGAGAAATGGGAAAATGAAAGTAAAACACACAATAACACTGCGGTTATGAATTTGGTCACTAGATGGAGCCAGAAAACACTGAAAACATTTAACAAGCAGATAATCAGGAAATATGAATTAAAGGTTGGAGACAGAACAGAGCTGCTGTCATGTATCGCTGCACTTTGGATGGAGCTGCTGTTGTGTAGCACTGCTCTCTTTGGATGGAGCAGCTGTCTATCACTGCTCTTTGGATGGACCTGCTGTCGTGTAGCACTGCTCTCTTTGGATGGAGCGACTGTCCTGTATCACTGCTCTTCGGATGGAGCTGCTGTTGTGTAGCACTGCTCTCTTTGGATGGAGCAGCTTTCATGTATCGATGCTCTTTGGATGGAGCAGCTGTTGTGTAGCACTGTTCTCTTTGGATGGAGCGGCTGTCATGTAACTCTGCTCTCTTTGGATGGAGCGGCGGTTTTGTAGCGCTGCACTCTTTGGATGGAGCAGCTTTCGTGTAGCGCTGCTCTCTTTGGATGGAGCTGCTGTTGTGAGCGCTGCTCTGTTTGGATGGCACGGTTGTTGTGTAGCTCTGCTGTCTTTGAATGGAGTGTCTATCATGTAGCTCTGCTCTCATCGTGGTGCGGATGTCGTGTAGTGCTGCTCTCTTTGGATGGAGCGACTGTTGTGTAGCACTGCTCTTTGGATGGAGCGAATTTCGAGTAGCTCTGCTCTCTTTGGATGGAGCAAATTTCGTGTAGTGCTGTTCTCTTTGGATTAAACGGATGTCGTGTAGCTCTGTTCTTTTTGGATGGAGCGGGCGTCGACTCGCGCAGTGATGATATCTTTGGATGGCGCGGCTGTCATGTAGCTCTGCTCTGTTTGGATGCAGCGGCTGTTGTGTAGCTCTGCTCTCTTTTCATGGAGCTGATGTCTTGTAGTGCTGTTCTCTTTTGTTGAAGCGACTGTCGTGCAGCTCTGCTCTCTCTAAAGGGAGCTGATGTCATGTAGGGCTGCTCTCTTTAGATGGAGCAGCTGTCTTGTAGCACTGCTCTCTTTGGATGGAGCAGATGTTGTGTAGTGATGCTCTGTTTGGATGGAGCAGCTGTCGTGTAGCTCTCTTTGGATTGAGCGGCTGTTGTGTAGCTCTGTTCTCTTTGGATGGAGCAGATGTCGTGTGATGATGCTCTCTTTGCATGGAGCGGCTGTCATGTAGCTCTGCTCTCTTTGGATGAAGCGGTTGTTGTGTAGCACTGCTGTCTTTGGATGGTGCGGCTGTCATGTAGCTCTGCTCTGTGGATGGAGCTGCTGTCATGTAGCACTGCTTTCTTTGGATGTAGCGGCTTTCGTGTATTGCTGCCCTTTGGAAGGAGCTGCTGTCGTGTCGCTCTGCTCTTTTTGGATGGAGCAGTTGTCATGTAGCTCTGCTCTTTGGATGGAGCTACTGTTGTATAGCACTGCTCTCTTTGGATGGAGCAGCTGTCGTGTAGCTCTGCTCTCCTTGTATGGAGCTGCTGTCCTGTATCGATGCCCTTTGGATGTAGCTGCTGTCGCATAGCTCTGCTGTTTGGATGGAGCTGCTGTAGTGTAGCACTGCTAATTTTGGATGGAGCGTCTGTTGTGTATCGCTGCTCCCTTTGGATGGAGTGGCTGTCATGTAGCTCTGCTCTCTTTGGATGGAACTGCTGTTGTTTAGCTCTGCTTTGTTTGGATGGAGCTGCTGTCATATTGCACTGCTCTCTTTGGATGGAGCAGCTGTCGTGTTTCACTGCTTTCTTTGGATGGAGCTGCTGTCGTGTAGCTCTGCTTTCTTTGGATGGAGCGGTTGTAGTGTAGCTCTGCTCTCTTTGAATGGATCTGTTGTTGTGTAACTCTGCTCCTCTTTGGATGGAGCAACTATCGTGAAAAGCTCCTCTTTGGATGGAGTGGCTGTCATGTAGCTCTGCTCTCTTTGCATGGAGCTGATGTCGTGTAGCGCTGCTCTGTTTGAATGGAGCGACTGTCTTGTTGTTATGCTCTCTTTGGATGGAGCTGCTGTCGTGTAGCTCTGCTTTCTTTGGATGGAGTGGTTGTAGTGTAGCTCTGCTCTCTTTGAATGGATCTGTTGTGTAACTCTGCTCCTCTTTGGATGGAGCGACTATCGTGAAGAGCTCCTCTTTGGATGGAGTGGCTGTCAAGTAGCTCTGCTCTCTTTGCATGGAGCTGATGTCGTGTAGCGCTGCTCTGTTTGAATGGAGCGACTGTCGTGTTGTTATGCTCTCTTTGGATGGAGCGGCTGTTGTGTAGCTCTGCCCTCTTTGGATGTAGCAGCTGTCGTGCAGCTATCTTTGGATTGAGTAGCTGTCATGTAGCTCTGTTCTCTTTGGTTCTCTTTGGATGGAATGGATTTCGTGTAGCTCTGCTCTCTTTGGATGGAGCACCTGTTGTGTAGCTCTGCTGACTTCGGATGGAGCCGCTGTCATGTAGCTCTCCTCTCTTTGGATGGATGTAGTGGTCATCATGTATCGCTGCTCTTTGGATGGAGCTGCTGTCGTGTAGCACTGCTCTCTTTGGATGGAGCAGCTGTCGTGTGTCACTGCTCTCTTTGGAGAAAGAGGCTGTCATGTAGCTCTGCTCTTTGGATGGAGCTGCTGTCGTGAAGCACTGCTCTCTGGATGGAGCGGCTGTCGGGTATTGCTGCCCTTTGGAAGGAGCTGCTGTTGTGTAGCTCTGCTCTCTTTGGATGAAGCTGTTGTCTTGTATCGCTGCTCTTTGGATGGAACTGCTTTTGTGTAGCTCTGCTCTCTTTGGATGGAGCGACTGTCCTGTATCGATGCTCTTTGGATGGAGCTGCTGTCGTGTAGCACTGCTCTCTTTAGATGGAGCTGCTGTCATGTAGCTCTGCTCTCTTTGGATGGAGCTTGTTCTGTCCTCAATAATTGAAGCAGGCCTCATGTAGCTCTACAGGCAGCTAAACCGCTATACCGAGGGTCCAATTAGGAGACTGTAGGTTGAATCTGTGCTTTATTGAACGTGATGGTAAATTGGAGCGGTGAAACTACAATACAAACATATATACACTTAGTCAATACAGGGTACATAGGAATACATAATATACATAATCTGCACTAATAGCTGAGCAGGGGAAAACTAACTAGGCAGGCTAATATGGGACAGAAATTAGATACAGGAAGCATGATTACATACCAGCGATGCGCTCACAAGGGGAGAAGAGAAATGAGATGCTTCCAGGATGCAGGCTGAGGGAAAATGGTGGACTGGAGGGAAAATGGGGCTGAACTAACCATAATCTTTGCAAAAGGCTACCAGGGTGCATTGCAACCTTACCAGAATGCACTGCGAACGGATGGAAATGGGAAAATGAAAGTAAAACACACAATAACACTGCGGTTATGAATCTGGTCACTAGATGGAGCCAGAAAACACTGAAAACATTTAACAAGCAGATAATCAAGAATTATGAATTAAATGTTGGAGACAGAACAGAGCTGCTGTCATGTATCGCTGCTCTTTGGATGGAGCTGCTGTCGTGCAGCACTGCTCTCTTTGGATGGAGCGGCTGTCTATCGCTGCTCTTTGGATGGAGCTGCTGTCGTGTAGCACTGCTCTCTTTGGATGGAGCGGTTGTCGTGTATCACTGGTTTTCGGATGGAACTGCTGTTGTGTAGCACTGCTCTCTTTGGATGGAGCGGCTGTCGTGTATCGATGCTCTTTGGATGGAGCAGCTGTTGTGTAGCACTGTTCTCTTTGGATGGAGCGGCTGTCATGTAGCTCTGCTCTCTTTGGATGGAGCAGCGGTCTTGTTGCGCTGCACTCTTTGGATGGTGCAGCTTTCGTGTAGCGCTGCTCTCTTCTTTGGATGGAGCTGCTGTTGTGTAGCGCTGCTCTCTTTGGATGGCACGGTTGTCGTGTAGCTCTGCTATCTTTGAATGGAGCGGCTATCGTGTAGCTGTGCTCTCTTTTCGTGGAGCGGATCTTGTGTTGTGCTGCTCTCTTTGGATGGAGCGACTGTTGTGTAGCACTGCTCTTTGGATGGAGCGAATTTCGTGTAGCTCTGCTCTCTTTGGATGGAGCAAATTTCATGTAGCTCTGTTCTCTTTGGATTAAGCGGATGTCGTGTAGCTCTGTTCTCTTTGGATGGAGTGGACGTCGACTCGTGCAGTGATGTTCTCTTTGGATGACGCGGCTGTCATGTAGCTCTGCTCTCTTTGGATGCAGCGGCTGTCGTGTAGCTCTGTTCTCTTTTCATGGAGCTGATGTCTTGTAGTGCTGCTCTCTTTGGATGAAGCTACTGTCGTGTAGCATTGCTCTCTTTGGATGGAGTGAATTTTGTGTAGCTCTGTTCTCTTTGGATGGAGGTGATGTCGTGTAGTGTGACTCTCTTTGGATGAAACGACTGTCGTGTAGCTTTGCTCTCTTTGGATGGAGCGGCTGTCATGTAGCACTGATCTCTTTGGATGGTGCAGCTGTTGTTTAGCGCTTCTCTTTGGATGGATGTAGTAATTGTTATTGATTGTGTGCGTGCGCACTCATAGAAAAAAGTTGGCTTTAACCAAAATGAGCTTTTCTATAATTGTGCCCTCCGCTGTGTTTTCTCTGGAATCGCGAGGCGGTGCGTCCTCAGAAATCTCGCACTTATTATTATCTTTAATCCTGCATGGTTTACCGGAGTCACATGAGATGGATCTGCTACCATGAGCTGCGTCTTCTGGGCAGCCGCTCTCGCATTGTACCAGATTTATCTTTCTTAATTAGGAGACTTTGATCCGTGCAGCTGATGGAAGGAAATGCGGAAATGAGGGGCTTATTAAAGTCTGATCTTCTCCAATCAAATTACACTCATTATTTTTGCTTGTTTTTTTATTATTTATTCTTTAATGATGATTTTTTTTATCAATAGTTCCAGCTTCTGGTTTCATCAGCGGCTTCTGGCAGCCTCTTATCTCCCCTCCTATTGTAGTATGTGCGATGTATGTGTTTATGCCCCATCAGGATGAATTATCGTTTAATATCCATAACTCTGTTTAGTTAAAGGGCCAGTGAGAATGTAAATAGAAAATGAGTTACTCATCACTAGCCCCCAACAATCAGGATAATTAGAGCTCAGACAAAGTGACCAGTGGGCTCCCCCAGTTTGTCCTGCCTCAGTAGGTTCCTCGGTCTTGGAGTGGTTGGTCAGTGGACTCTCCTCAGACTCTTGTTGAAAGTTTCAGAACAAGTCTATAGACCGATATGAGGTGTTGATCGGGAATTAGTGAGAGGGTGGACGCCCCAAGGAGCAAGATCAGACTGCTCCTCTATTATCTATTTTTCCCAGCTAGAACCTCAAGAGTCTGGACAGGAGTCAGTGAGAGGGTGGATGCCCCATGGAGGAAGGCATGATGGCTCCTCTGTGATCTGTAACTCCCAGCTAGAACCCCAAGAGTCAGGACAGGAGTCAGTGGGAGGGTGGATGCCCCATGGAGGAAGACGTGACAGCTCCTTTGTGATCTTTAACTCCCAGCTAATACCCCAAGAGTCAGAACAAGACATGATGGCTCCTCTTTGATCTGTATGCCACAGCTAGAACCCCAAGATTCAGGACAGGAGTCAGAGAGAGGGTGAAAGCCCAAGAGAACAAGACACAACGGCTCCTCTGGGATCTCTAACTCCCAGCTAGAACCCAAAGAGTCAGAATAGGAGTCTTTGAGACGATGGAAGCCCCAGAGAACAAGACACAATGGCTCCTATTTGATTTGTAACTCCCAGCTAGAACCCACAGAGTCGGGACAGGAGTCATTGAGAGGGTGGATGCCCAATGGGGGAAGACACGACTGCTCCTCCAAAATGCTTCTCCAGACAGCATCCCAAATGCCGCTCATGATGACCTGGGATTGATGGGAAGTTGGGAACGTGTGATGAAGAAAAGCCTCAGAACCAGCACAGGATGCAGCGCACAGAGCACAGCATAGGAATTAATGTGCTGCACTCACTAATAGCGTGCGGTCAGATTAAGTAGTTTTACAAATGTAATGACTTGTACCAGCGAGTCGAGAGAATTTATCAAGGACTCCATAAAAGAGGGAGGAATTCAAACTCTCGTCCAAAAATAATAATAATTCCAGGACTCTGCACAAAAGGACAATTATAGATGTGAAAATGTGCAAGTCGAGGATCAACTAACGACATCGGAGAGCAGGGGATGGAAGCTTTGCCCTGACAGTGCCAAAGGAAGGGTCTAGCATGTAGACGTGCAAGTATAGGGGGCTTAGCGGACAGCACAGGGGTGCCACCATTTTATCTCTCAATAGACAACATCTGCAGTGAATGTCCAAGATCTAAAAGGTCCTGACTCCTAACCATCTACCATATCTACTGGGACGAGCAGCAGATTCTACTGGATGCAGCAGGTCCGGTGGTCAATATAAGGGTGTGCAGGTGAGGTGCAGACATAGCGAGCAGAGGACGCCATCGGAGCCACTAATGCTGCCGTCCAAAGTGTCTCCCAGGTGTCAATGTGTTGCCTCCTCAGAGTGCGATTCGGCCATTCTTCAAGCCTGTTGTCAAACTGAAATTCGGCTCCCAGCAGCTCTGACCACCAGCAATCCCAGGCCAGAGCGACGTCAGCCGCATCTGATGGAGGAGTCTCGGTTTGGTGATTTCAAGAGGACGTTACCCCCTGACTGCATTGTGCCCCCTGTACAGATGGTGGAGGAGGATAATGCTATGTGCTGTTGTCATGGGGCGACCTCGGACCCTCAGCTCCAGAAATGGGAAATCTTAATCATCAGCACAAGACATTGTGGACAATTGTAGCTTCAGCTTTGTGGGAACTGTTTGGGGAAGACTTTTATCTGATCTCAATGACTGTGCCCAGAACACAAGGTCCATAAAGACATGGAGGGGAGAAAATGAGTGGCCTGGACCCCCAACCCCACACCATGGGGACTGTGATAACGGCCTCCCCCAATATCAGGGTCTGACCCCACAAATGGTCTTGTAAATGAAGGGGCAGAAATTCCCACAGACACCGCAAAAATCTACAAATCCCAAAAGTGCGAGATCCATTATATCGGCAGAGGCGTTACTCCATATTAACCCCTTAACGCCGCAGCCCTTTTTCATTTTTGCATTTTCGTTTTTTGCTCCCCTTGTTCCCAGAACCATAATTTTTTTTTTGTTTTTCTGATAATATGGCCATGTGAAAGCTTATTTTTTATGAGACGAGTTGTGCTTTTGAAAGACACCATTGGTTTTACCATATCATGTACTGCAAAAGGGGAAAAAAATTCCAAGTGCGGTGAAATTGCAAAAAAGTGCAATTCCACAACTGTTTTTTGGATTTTTTTTTTCCAAAATGCTAAAACTGACCTGCCATTATGATTCTCCATGTCATTATGAGTTCATAGATACCACACATGTCTTGATTCTTTTTTATTTAAGGGGTGAAAAAAAATCCAAATATTGTTAAAAAAAAACTGCTTCCGAGACCTGTAGCATTTACATTTTTCGGGATCTGGGGCCGGGTGAGGGCTTATTTTTGGCGTACTGAGCTGACTTTTTTAATGATACCATTTTGGTGTGGATCTTTTGATCACCCATTATTGCGCTTCCGGTGCGATCACATTGAATGCCGCTGTCAGAGATTGACAGCGGCATTTAACAGGTTAACAGCCACGGGTGGATCATGATTCCACCCGTGGCTGTTAAAGGCACATGTCAGCTGTTTAAAACAGCTGACATGTGTTGTGAAAGATGTGGACTCAGCACCGGAGCCAACATCAAAGGGAAGGACACAACATGCGCCATACATGTACGGCAAATGTCCTGAAGGGGATAATGTCAATGAATGTAGATGGTGACATAGAAGCCACACAACTGGCAAATACACATCGGTTGTTTGGATTTTTTTTTTTTACCATGGTCACCAAATGCTAACACTGACCTGCCATTATGATTATCCAGGTCATTACGAGTTCATAGATACCAAACATGTCTTGATTCCTTTTTATTTAAGTGGTGAAAATAAAATCCAAAGATTGTTAAAAAAATTGCGACATTTTCCGAGACCTGTAGCGTTTACATTTTTCGTGATCTGGGGCCGGGTGAGAGTTTATTTTTTGCGTACCGAGCTGACTTTTTAAAAGATACCATTTTGATTTTGATCGCCCGTTATTGCATCTTAATGTAATGTTGCGGCGACAAAAAAAACCGTAACTCTAGGTGGATGTGGGGGGTTCATACTTTTCTCCATATTAATGTCTATGGATGTAGATGGAGGACAGAGAAGCTCCTGGAGGTGGATGTGGGGGGCACATACTTTCTTGATATTTATGTCTATGGATGTAGATAAGGACACAGAAGCCTCCGGAGGTGGATGTGGGGGGCACATACTTTTCTCCATATTAATGTCTAATGGATGTAGATGAAGACAGAGAAGCCCCCGGAGGTGGATGTGGGGGGCACATACTACATGTAGAGTGCCCCCTATTGGACACGCTCTGCGGTGCTCCCATCCTCTCTTCTTGTGGTCTCACTGCTGCACACAGTCTCGGCGTGTCTCAGGCTTTCCCCGGAGCGGCGCTCATTCATTCTTTCCGGGTAGTTAGCAGCGCTCTCCTCCAGGAGCCGCACATCAGGCAGATTAATGAGGGTTATTTTGGCCACTTTGTGAATAATGTGATAAAGTTTCTCAGACTCGAGCGATTGATCAGGAGTTGCGGCTGTTGTGCTCGGCGTTCTGCTCCAGGTCTCCGCAGCTGACACATTTTTCTTGCCTGTACTGATTATGGGGTGTAAGTGAATGATACGTGACAGCAGCTCCGGCAGCCGCGTGTTACATAGCCTTTGTTTTTTCGGTGGAGGAATTGTCAGGATTTGCTCGTCTCTCTAACTTTTCCTTGGTATTTTACAATCCTGAAATGTCCTTTTTGTTTTGCGATTTTTGGGTTGCTTCCTCTCTGTGGTGAACGTTTTTTCAGCATTTTTCGGGCATCTTGTTCTATGTGTTTTCTGATATTTTAAGAAATAAGTTAACGTGAAAAAATTACTTGAAGGATTTGAGGCGAAAACGCTGATTAAAAAACCCAACAAGGCGCCTCCCGAGATCCTCATAACTTTCCATTACTTTCATCACTTGGGGTCTTTGAAAGCTTGAAGGGTTAAAAAGATATTAAACCTCAGACCACAAAGTCATTTTCCATAGAAATGAATAAGATTTGTTTGAGTATTTTTCCAGAATTGGCCTAGTCCAAAAAAAAGCAGAAAAACCCTAGTATGAACGTATCCTTAGAGAAGATGTGAGCGCGCGAGGCGTGGGATGATCGGGACTTGATACATAGCCCCGGTCGGCCCCCGCCATCTTCGCATTCATTTGTAAATGGATTCTCAGGGCACCAAATGGGAAGCGTCACTTTAATGGTAAAACGTCTTAGAGGAATTGGGGTCTCAACTCCTATGAGTCACGGCAGGTGACGCCCTGGAGATCGTGGACCCCCGGCAAGATCCAGGCAATGATGGGAGCTACAACCTTCTTATAGGTAACCACTCATAATCCTTCGATCTGCAAATAAGCCAGGGAGGGAGGACCATGGATTACTGACTTCACCTGCACCAATAAATGGGGCTGATGTAATACAAAACTGCAACAAGTGTATCCCCCCTCCGCCTGTCATTGTCAGGGGCCGCCATTCTTGGGCGTCCGTTTCGGGATCTTTCTAGAGCGACACAGCTGATTCCACAAAAAGAAATCTGGTGAATAAAAGGCTCTTCATTTCTAGACCCTTATGGCAGCACAGGTCATCATCTCCCCCCATGGTCAGGTCATTATTGGGGGGCCGTCGGTTGCGCCTCCCAAAAGTCTCCATCAGGCCAGAATTTCTCGGTATTTCCCCTCTGGCGGTAGATTTTGGCCGTGTTGCTCATTGTCTTTGCAGATCTCAGAGGAAGCTTCTAATCCGTCCGTCACTTCTCATATTCATCACTGAGAAATAATTTGAAATAATTAAAATCTTGTCTGTAAAACTCATTTACCATCAGCCGCCATAACCGCGACGGCGAGATCTGTGTAACTGCTCATTTATGTTAGTATAATTGGATGACACCAGCTCTGGCCAGGTGCACAGCCGCAGGAGAAGACACGACCGGAGTCAGGAGTTCTGGAAAGATCTGTCAGGACGTGGGATTCACAGTCCATCAACATGACGGAATACTGGGGGCAATTATAGATCTCAGATGCAGTCCTATGTAACACTACAGATAACATAGTGATAACTCTCTGATTATAGATAGTGTAGTAGATGTCACCTGCAGTCCTATGTAACACCACAGATAACACAGTGACAACTCTCTGATTATAGATAGTGTAGTAGATGTCACCTGAAGTCCTATGTAACACCACAGATAACACAGAAATAACTCTCTGAGTATAGATAGTGTTGTACACGTCACCTGCAGTCCTATGTAACACCATAGATAACACAGAGATAACTTTCTGAGTACAGATAATGTAGTAGATGTCACCTGCAGTCCTATGTAACACCACAGATAACTCAGTGATAACTCTCTGAGTATAGATAGTGCAGTACATGTCACCTGCAGTCCTATGTAACACCACAGATACAACAGTGATAACGCTCTGATTATAGATAGTGTAGTAGATGTCACCTACATACCTATGTAACACCACAGATACCACAGTGATAACTCTCTGAGCACAGATAATGTAGTACATGTCACCTGCAGTCCTATGTAACACCACAGGTAACACAGAGATAACTCTGTGAGTACAGATAATGTAGTAGATGTCACTTGCAGTCCTATGTAACACCACAGATACAACAGTGATAACTCTCTGAGCACAGATAATGTAGATGACACCTGCAGTCCTATGTAACACCACACATACCACAGTGATAACTCTCTGAGTATATATAGTGTAGTAGATGTCACCTGCAGTCCTATGTAACAACAAAGATAGCACAGTGATAGCTCTCTGAGTAAAGATAGTGTAGTAGATATCACCTGCAGTCCTATGTAACACCATAGATAATAGTTATGACTGCTGTAGTGTAGTGGACTCTTGCTGGGGTCACATACACATCATAATCTGACATCCCCCCTCTTGTCTGTGATTTCGTGTTTCTGCGGTTTGTGATTTTTTTGCCGCTGACTTACATGTCATCATCTGTGTCTCATATCTAATTTGCTTGTAATCTGAAGATTTCCTTACGATCCGCTCTGCTGTTGGGGAATATAACGTTTCCTGCTGCACAAAAGTACACTACCTTTCAAAAGTTTAGGGTCACTTAGAAATTTCCTTATTTTTGAAAGAAAAGCACAGTTTTTTCCAGTGAAGCTAACATTAAATGATTCAGAAATACACTCTATACGTTGTTAATGTGGTAAATGACTATTCTAGCTGTAAACGTCTGGTTTGTAATGCAATATCTTCACAGCTGTATAGAGGTCCATTTCCAACAACCATCACTCCAGCGTTCTTATGGTACTTTGTGTTTGCTAACTGTGTAAGAAGGCTAATGGATGGTTAGAATACCCTTGTGCAAGTATGTTATCACAGCTGAAAACAGTTTGGCTGATTAGAGAAGCTATAAACCTGACCTTCCTTTGAGCTAGTTGAGAATCTGGAGCATTACATTTGTTGGTTCCGTTAAATTCTCAAAATGGCCAGAAAGAAAAGAACTTTCATGTGAAACTCGACAGTCTATACTTGTTCTTAGAAATGAAGGCTATTCCATGTGAGAAATTGCCAAGAAACTGAAGATTTCCTACAACGGCGTGTACTACTCCCTTCAGGAGAGAGAACAACCAGGCTCTAACCAGAGTGGAAAGAGAAGTGGGAGGCCCCGCAGTACAACTGAGCAACAAGACAAGAACATTAGAGTCTGTAGTTTGATAAATCGACGCCTCACAGGTCCTCAACTGGCAGATTCATTAAATAGTACACGCAAAACACCAGTGTCAACGTCTACAGTGAAGAGGCGACTCCAGGATGCTGGCCTTCAGGGCAGAGTGGCAAAGAAAAAGCCATGTCTGAGACTGGCTAATAAGAGGAAAAGATTAATATGGGCAAATGAACACAGACATTGGACAGAGGAAGACTGGAAAAAAGTATTATGGACAGATGAATCCAAGATTGAGGTGTTTGGATCACACAGAAGAACATTTGTGAGAGGCAGAACAACTGAAAGGATGCTGGAAGAGTGTCTGACGCCATCTGTCAAGCATGGTGGAGGTAATGTGATTGTTTGGGGTTGCTTTGGTGCTGGTAAAGTGCGAGATTTGTACAAGGTAAAAAGGATTTTGAATAAGGAAGTCTATAACTCCATTTTGCAACGCCATGCCATACCTTGTGGACAGCGCTTGGTTGGAGCCAATTTCATCCTACAACAGGACAATGACCCAAAGCACACCTTCAAATTATGCAAGAACTATTTATGTAAGAAGCAGGCAGCTGGTATTCTATCTGTAATGGAGTGGCTAGTGCAGTCACCAGATCTCAACCCCATTGAGCTGTTGTGGGAGCAGCTTGACCGTATGGTACGCACAAAGTGCCCATCAAGCCAAACCAACTTGTGGGAGGGGCTTCTGGAAGCATGGGGGGAAATTTATCCAGATTACCTCAGCAAATTAACTGCTAGAATGCCAATGGTCTGCAATGCTGGAATTGCTGCAAAGGGAGCATTCTTGGACAGAAGCAAAGCTTGAAGGAGAAAATTATTATATTTAAAAAATATATTTTTTTTTCGAGCCTTGTCAATGTCTGGACTAGATTTTAAATTCATTTGGCATCTCATTTGATTAATAAAAGTTTGAGTTTTCATGGAAAATGCTAAATTGTCTGGGTGACCCCAAACTTTTGAACGGTAGTGTAAATCGAAATCTGTGAGGAAAAATGTCCCATAAATCTGAGCCCTGTTCTCAGTGTCTGTTCTGATGCCTGGTGTAGTACATCCCTGTGGCCTGCAGGTGTCACTGTCCAGGCTATGGAAATCATGCTGTCATTGGCTGTTCTCATTTACATGGGAGTGATGATAGCTTCTCTCCCTCATGAGTCTCTCCAGCTACTGCGGGACTACAACTCACAGCAGATCATTTTAGGCTTTTCTCCTGACACCTCTCCAGTCAAACAAGAGAAATCAGTTCTACTCCAGTGATTTGAGGGTGAAATATTGACCTTTGCTCCATTAACATGTCTAAAGTACTGGATTTAATTTTTTTGATCTCTTCTTGCTGTGTGTGTGAACAGAAGCCAATATTCCAAAAATTCAAACTGTTCAATTAATTGTAACTTAGTGCTGTGCACAGCTGACCACTTGCTACAATGTATCCGAGGTGCCAGTGCTATTCTTTATATTGCTTGGCACATTGCTCCGTGTACATGAAATGTCTCAGTATCAGTGACTTCTCTTGTATGTACCAGAAAATACCCAAAAATTGGAAACACATGATTTATTTTTGTTTCTTTTCATTCTATTTTGAATTAAACTTGTACTTTTTATAATGCATTTTTAGATTAATATCTTTTTATTTTATTTATCTAATAAACAACCTGGACACACATCCCCCCAATATTAGACACGACATTGAGACCCCATTCCAAGAAGTTGCGGCCCGCATTGTGTCCATTACAGCTCAGATCATTCATCATCATCACAATGAATTGGCCGCGGTTTTCTGTCTGCTCCGAACGCCGTCATTTATCAAAGTCACATCTTAGAATTTTTTCTTTCATCATTTGGTCGCTTTATAAAAGAAAAAAATGACAACAGAAAGATGATGCTACAAAGTATCAGATGAGATGATGACATTCCCCTGTGATGAGGAGGGGAGGCCTCTTCTGACAGGTCACACGAACTGAGGCTTGATGAATGACCACTGTGTCTGCGCAGAGACTTCCCCTTGGTTTCATCAGTGCTGTGTGATCACCTCTCCCCGTAATACAACAGAAAACTCAATGGCAAAAACTGTTGTAAAACTGAAGGGAAAAAACAGTATGTCATAACCAAAATATGAGCAGATTATCAAAATACACCGTAATCTCTATATAGGTTACATCATCTATTACTGAACCTTCTGCATTACTTCACACACATTGAATTACACTACATAAAAAGCAATTCTCTATTCAATCAGTTACCACAAGGGGGAGCTCCCTGTATACATCGATACATGATAAGATCCTGTCTGCAACCACCACTAGGGGGATCTCCCTGTATACAGAGATACATGATAAGATCCTGTCTGCAGCCGCCATTAGGAGGAGCTCCCTGTATACAGAGATACATGATAAGATTCTGTCTGCAGCCGCCATTAGGAGGAGCTCCCTGTTTACAGAGATACATGAAAAGATTTTGTCTGCAACCACCAATAGGGGGAGCTCCCTGTATACAGAGATACATAAGATCCTGTCTGCAGTCACCGCTAGAGGGGGCTCCCTGTATATAGGGATTCTTGATAAGATCCTGAGTGCAGCTACCAATAGGGGGAGCTCCCTGTATACAGAGATACATGATAAGATCCTATCTGCAGCCACCATCAGGGAGAGCTCACTGTAAACAGAGATACATAATAAGATCCTATCTGCACCCACCACTAGGGGGAGCTCACTGTAAACAGAAATACATGATAAGATTCTGTCTGCAGCCACCACTAAGGGTACCGTTACACCTAGCGATGCACCAGCGATCCCGACTAGCGATATGACGCGGTCAGGATCGCTGGTGCATCGCTAGGTGGTCGCTAGTGAGCTGCCACACAGGCAGATCTCACCAGCGACATAGCAGGGGACGGGGATCGCTTCTTACCTGTCAGACGTGGCGATCCTGATGTCCTCCCGCCCGGCTCCACGTGTCGCTCGTCGGCGCCACAGGAAGCGCCGCAGGAAGCTGACGACGAGGAATGGTCCAGGAACTTCTCGCGCGACCAGCAATAACCAGCGGGGGAGCCGGTCGGAGGTAAGTATCACATGTAGCGATATCGCTAGCAATATCGCTGTAACGTCACAAAATCGGTGACTTTACAGCGATATTGCTAGTGATATCGCAGTGTGTAACAGGGGCTTAAGGGGAGCTCCCTGTATACAGAGATACATGATAAGATTCTATCTGCAGCCACCACTAGTGGGAGCTCCCTGTATACAGAGATACAGTACATGATGCGATTCTGTCTGCAGCCACCACTAGGGGGAGCTCCCTGTATACAGAGATACATTATAAGATTCTGTCTGCAGCCATCACTAGGGGGATCTCCCTGTGTACAGAGATACATGATAAGATCCTGTCTGCAGCCACCCCTAGGGGGAGCTCCCTGTATACAGAGATACATAGAATCATAGAATGGTAGAGTTGGAAGGGACCTCCTGGGTCATCTGGTCCACTCCCTGCTCATAGCAGGATTCAATAAATCATCCCAGACAGATGTCTGTCCAGCCTTCCATGGAAGGAGAGCTCACCACCTCTCGTGGCAGCCTGTTCCACTCATTGATCACTTTAACTGTCAAAAAGTTTTTTCTAATATCTAATCTGTGTCTCTTCCCATTCAGTTTCTTTCCATTGCTTTTAGTCTTTCCTTATGCAAATGAGAATAAAGATGATCTTTCTACAATGTGACAGCCCTTGAGATATTTGTAGACCGCTATTAAATCTCCTCTCAGTCTTCCTTTTTGCAAGCTAAACATTTCCAAATCCTGTAACCGTTCCTCATAGGACATGGATTGCAGACCGGTCACCATTCTGGTTTCTCTTCTCTGAACTTGCTCCAGTTTGTTGATGTCTTTTTTAAAATGTGGTGCCCAAAACTGGACACAGTATTCCAGATGAGGTCTGACCAAAGAGGAGTAGAGAGAAATAATGACTTCACGTGATCCAGACTGTATGCTTCTGTTAATACATCCTAGAATTGCATTTGCCTTTTTTGCTGCTGCATCACACTGTTGACTTATGTTCAGTCTGTGATCTTTTAGTATACCCAAGTCTTTTTCACATGTGCTGTTGCTTAGCCCTACTCCTCCCATTCTGTATATGCTTTTTTTCATTTTTATTGCCCAGATGTAGTACTTTGCATTTTTCCCTGTTAAAAACCATTCTGTTAGCTGCTGCCCACTGCTCCAGTTTGTTTATATCTTTTTGAATCCTCTCTAGTATTATCTATCCATCCTAGCTTTGTGTCATTAGCAGATTTAATCAGTTTACCCTCAATTCCTTCATCTAAATCATTGATAAAGATGTTGAACAATACAGGCCCCAGGACAGAACCCTGTGGTACCCCACTTGAGAAATTCTTCCAACTGAATGTGCAGCCATTTTTGACCTCTCTTTGGGTCCGATCACTAAGCCAGTTATGAATCCACCTAACATTTGCCTTGTCCGTTCCATACTTAGTCATTTTTTCAATAAGGATGGTGTGAGATACTTTGTCAAATGCTTTGCTGAAGTCAAGATATACTATATATACAGCATTTCCCTGATCCACCCTGTCAGTGATTCTGTCAGAAAGGAAATTAAGTTAGTCTGACATGACTTATTAGCTACAAACCCATGCTGACTCTGATTAATCACTTCATTCTTATCCAGGTACTTACATACATGTTGTTTAATAATTTGCTCAAAGATCTTTCCTGGTATAGAAGTCAGACTCACCAGCCTATAGTTCCCTGGGTCCACCTTCTTCCCCTTTTTGAAGATAGGAATAACATTTACTCTTCTCCAGTCTTCTGGGACTTCTCCTGTTCTCCAAGAATTTTCAAAAATTAAGGAGAGTGGTTCAAAAATTTCTTCTGCTACTCC
The DNA here is from genome assembly GCF_039654945.1 of Dendrobates tinctorius. Lineage (NCBI taxonomy): Eukaryota > Metazoa > Chordata > Amphibia > Anura > Dendrobatidae > Dendrobates > Dendrobates tinctorius. The sequence continues at coordinate 26,320,645 of NW_027361726.1, read as the reverse complement.
CTTCAGTACTCTGGGGTGTAATTCATGTGGATCTGGAGACTTGAATTAATTTATGTTAGCTAATTGTTTCCTCACTACCTTTCTGTTTATGGATATCCTGGATTACTCTATTCCTTTAATAGGATAGTGAAGATCAGTTGATGTTACATTTCCTTTCTGAGAGAAAACAGATGCAAAATAGGAATTTAAAAGTTTGGCCTTCTCAACATCCTTTCTTACCATTTCATCATTTTCATCCTGTAAAAATCCTATAACATCTATGACTTTGATTTTACTTTTGACATATCCCCAAAATCTTTTTTTATTGCTTTTGACGTCTCTTGCATGCCTTAATTCAATGTCAGCTCAAGTTAATCTGATTCGCGCCCTGCAGGTTTTGCAGACAGCATTATTGTCATGATCCAGTCCAGAGTTTGTTTTCTGCTGTCTTCTCTTTGGACTGGTCATGCGGGGCTTAATCCCCTCTGCCTCGTTCTGGAGCTGGCTGGGCTATTTCAGTCCTTCGCAGCCTGCGGGCCGGCATCAGCTATACTGCAAGCTTCCAAGCAAGTACCCCTGACCTGTATTCCTTTAGTGTTCCTTCTGCCCCTGATTACTTGGACTTGTGTATGACTTGGCTTGATCTCTGGACTCTGCTTCTGGTTTTTCCATTCCTGATACCACGCTTTCCTACTGGCTTTTGACTCTCTGGCTTGTACTCTGACAATGGCTTACGTCTTACATTTCTGATACCACGTTCCTGGTAGGTCCTGACTTCTCGCTTGTCCCTGATTACGCACTTGCTGTCTCCCTTGGTACTTCTGCTCCTGACAGTTGCTGACTTCGGCTAGTTTGATCACTCTTTCATTACCTGTGCAACCTGTGCTATTGCTCTGTGTTGCTATGCTGTGTATGTGCAACCTCTCTTCCCTCACCATCACTTCCTGGTGGAGGTTGCGCTGTACTGCACTGCAGCAGCACGTTACAATTACATTCTTCTTTAGATATGCCTCCCTCTTTCCATTTTATAAACATTTCTATCTTCCTTTTGGCATGTGTTTAAGTTCTGTGTGCATCCATCCTGGTTTCCTTAAATGCTTCCTATTTTTCAATCTTTTTGGAATTGATAACGATTGTGCTTTGAGAATCTCATTTTTCAAGATTTCCCATCCTTCCTGGACATTTTTGTCCTTAAGGATATCCAGCCATTGGATCACTCGAATTCTTTCTGAGTCCCTTAAAATCTGCCTTTCTGAAATCTAACCTTGAAGTCTGAGTCTTCACAAGTCTTCCTCCTCTAGTTATCCAAAATTCTAAAATAGCATGGTCGCTACCTCCTAGGGTCCCAGCCACTCTTACCATTTCCTCCCTGTTTATAAGGATTAGATCCAAGGAAGCAGCTCCCCTTGTTTTCTCCCCTACCTTTTGGAAGATAAAGTTGTCAGCAAAAGAGGATAAGAATTTCCTTGACCTGTTAATTTTGCCTGAGAGAGATTCCCAACAAATGTCTGGATAGTTGAAATCTCCCATGACAACTATGTCATATTTTTTGGAGAACTTGGCCATTTGATGCATAAAGAGTTCATCCATATCTTTAGCTTGTACAGGCGGCCTGTAGTAAATGCCTACAATGGTGTCCTGTCCATTGTTCTGTCCTTGTATTCTTACCCAGACAGTTTCCACAGAACTCCCAGTCTCTGAAGCTTCAATCTCTGTGCAGATATACACGTTTCTAACATACAATGCGACACCTCCTCCTCGTTTATCAAGTTGTATCCTTCTAGCCTTGTATTCCAATCATGTGTATCATCCCACCAAGTTTCAGTGATTCCAATGACATCATATTTCTTTTCCTGTGTTAGTAGTTCCAATTCTCCTTGTTTGTTGCCCATGCTATGTGCATTTGTATAGAAACATTTTAGTTTGTGATTGGTTTCTCTTCCTCCAGTAGTTTTATTATTTAGATTCTTTTGTCTTTGTTCTTCCTTTCCACTTCTAATAGCAGAGTTCTCAATAGCATTTGTCAGGTGTATGGCTTTTCTGGCCTTTTGCTTCCCTTCCCACATTGTTCTAGTTTAAAGCTCTCCTGATGAGTGTAGCAAGGCGACTTCCAAATACATGTTTTCCAGTCTTCGGAAGGTGCACCCCATCTCTAGCAAGTAGTCCATCGTATAGGTAATTCACTCCGTGATCCAGAAATCCAAATCCTTGCTGACGGCACCATCGACGTAGCTAGTTGTTCACCTGCAGAATCTTATTCCACCTTCTTGTTCCATGGCCATCCACTGGGAGGATGGAAGAGAAGACCACCTGCGCTCCCAGCTCTTTCACTTTCTTACCTAAGTTTTCAAAGTCACTGCAGATGGTTTCCAGGTCCTTTCTTGCGGTGTCATTTGTCCCCACATGTATTAGCAGGAATGGGTGGTCTTCTGTAGGTCCTGTCTAAGATCCTGTCTGCAGCCACCACTAGGGGGAGCTCCCTGTGTACAGAGATACTTGATAAGATCCTGCCTGCAGCCACCACTAGGGGGAGCTCCCTGTATACAGAGATACATAATAAGATTTTGTCTGCAGCCACCACTAGAGGAGCTCCCTGTATACAGAGATACATAAGATCATGTCTGCAGTCACCACTAGGGGGAGCTCCCTGTTTACAGAGACACATGATAAGATCCTGACAGCAGCCACCACTAGGGGGAGCTCCCTGTATACAGAGATACATGATACGATCCTGTCTGCAGTCACCACTAGGGGGAGCTCCCTGTATACAGAGACACATGATAAGATCCTGTCTGCAGCCACCACTAGGGGGAGGTCCCTGTATACAGAGATACATGATAAGATTCTGTCTGCAGCCATCACTAGGGGGAGCTCCCTGTATACGGAGATACATGATACGATCCTGTCTTCAGCCACCACTAGGGGCAGCTCCCTGCATGCATGTTTCTTGGCTCCTGGTGAGCATAATAACTTTGTGTGGAGTGATCTCCTTTGCTCCCCGAGTGTTTAATGCAGAGCGTTCTCTTACGTAAGTCCTAGAAAAAAAAACACAAAAAAATTAGGCAATTGTGATTTTATCCTTCTAGTTTCTGTTAAAGACAGACCTGACATCTTTTATAAATCTTTTGAGGTCAGATCTACAGGCACACTCTTATTTGAAAAGATACAATAGGGTTGAACAGATGGGATACAATGTAACATAATATAATACATTGTATAACATCGTACTACGTAAACTTCTTCTAACCGTCATGGCCTCCAGCGAGATAACGTGCTCCCCCTCCCCCGCAGCATTCTATACAGTGCGCTTATTTACGTTCCATGAATGGTTTGCAGTGATTGGACTCCTGCTGTGATAATTACCTGAGTACAACATGTTACAGTGAGCGCCGCACAGAGATTATGTATTTTTTATAGAGTCGGCATGAGTTTACAGTCTGGAGGTAGAGAGAACTCTGTAAATCTTAAGGTATCACTTAGTGTAATAAAATATAACACAACTTCCATATGTCAGTCTTAAGAAGATCGGCTCCTTCATCTTCTCGCTCCTGATTAAATTTTTATGAAAAATTCTGTTTACTGGTTGTGAACTAAAGTGGAATACAACTAGCGATGTATGATGGATGGATAGAAAGAGACACAGATAGATGCAGAAGTGATCAGAGTGGGAGGGAAGGGGCTGAACACATCTGAGCGAACTCCCAATCCCAGGAACATGGTTATAATGACGGGGGCACACCCTAATTATGGAGGACACCTCCTCAGGCATTACTGCTATTACTTAATAATTGCTATACGAAGACCAGACCTGATATTACTGCCATGAAAACAAAAACCACTGATACATACCAATAGTCATAATCAGGTCAAATACCTTATTATCGGTCTCACTAAATAGAAAAGGACACCCCAAGGGTAAACAAAGTCTATACAGACACACGGAGTAAATGACCAGAGAGATAATATATTGCAAACATAACAAAATTTATTAAAGTACATTAAATTATACAGAATACACAACAACGAAATAAAAACAGCTTATCATGCCCAATGTATCAGAGAGCTTTTATGTGTACAGGACACAAAAAGTACACTGTTTCATACCGACTGGGCAACAGATGCTAAAGTCATGCACCTAGAAATATCCTTTATAATGAGGAATGTGCATAGTGCAAATAAGGTGCAAAGTGCAGCATAACTACTTGTCCAATGGCAGGAGAGGGGAACTTAATATGGGGGTAAACTCTACTCAGTGGAGGTCCCTTATACCAATCATTAATCAAAGGGCCAAAGAGTAACGCTTAAAACAAATGCTGCTTACGCATTGTAGTCTGCCTGTGTGTGACCCAGACAGCCCCGACGCGCATTTCGTGTGGGCTTCCTCGGGTGGCTGTGGCTCTGTGTGTTGTCCCTGGATCGTTATAAATGTGGTGCACAGGGGTCTCACTTGAACAGCACCATTAGCGGCGCAAGCACGCTGAGTCCCAGGCCATGTATGGTCACAAGTCTCCCAGCCTACCAAGTGATGGGGTGAGTCGGAGGGAAATCCCTCGTGACCTCATTGACCAGCCGTGTCACCACCTAGAATCTGAGGAGGTGCGTTCCAGGCCCGGCCACAGCGGGCATGCGCACCCGCTGCAGTGGTCATGATTAATAAGGGCAATTAAATGTGAAAAGCATTTGTGACAAGAGACATATTACTGACATTACAGCCATGCAACGACTGTACAATGCTAGATACCATCTTTCTACATTTTACAGAAGATTGCATCAGTCACAGAAAGGTGACATTACCTCCAGCACAATCCTCTCCATGTCTTACAGCTATCTCATCAGATAGTATTATGCAGCTAATCGAGAGGGACTATCTGAGCATGTATAAAATCCAAGGCAGGGAATGCAGCAGAGATTTCAGTGGAATTTAGGCTATGTGCACACGTGCGGAATTGCTGCGGATTTTATGCGTTTTTGCCGCATTTTTTCACCACGAAAACGCATACAATAAGCGACCCATTGAATTCAATGGCATTCTGCACAGGCTGTGCTACTGCTGCGTATTTTTCAGTGGAATCGTATCGCGGAAAAATATGCAGCATGCTTATTCTTTTTGCGGAATCGCGGGGATTCCGCACACATAGGAATGCATTGATCTGCTTACTTTCCGCATATGGCTATGTAGGTATGTGTGCCGACTTGGGGGTGGTCCCTTGTTTTGCCGCAAACAGACTGGAGACAGAAACCGATGCACGTTCAACAGGTCCTCTTTATTTGCCATCCTCCCGACGACCACTGATTCCGTCTTGTGGCCAAACCTTAGTACTGCACCGTCTCCTTTTCCAGCGGCTCTCGGTCTCCCCCTAGCGGTCAAAACCCAGTACTTTACAATCTTTCACTGTCTCTAGCTGTCTCCCCACATACATATACACCAGTTCACGTCAAGTACTCTTACTGCACATTTTGCATTCACCTTCCTGCTGCAGATGGGTCCATAGGTCAGTCTACTTCCCTATAGCTATGCCCAACAAGCACAAAGTAAGCGGAAAATGTGCAGATGGCAACCAGGATCTGGAGAAGAGGAGACTCTCCTCCATGCCTTGGGTACCATATCCATGTTAAAAAAAGAATTAAAATAAAAAATTGTGATATTCTCACCTTCCGGTGGCCCCCACTGCCTTCCCAGGCCTCAGCGATGCTCCCGGCAAGTCCCGTTCCCAGTGATGCCTTGTGACAATGACCTCTGATAACGTAGTGGTCTTGCGAGATGCTACGTCATCACAGGTCATTGTCGCAAGGCATCGCTGGGAACGGGACTTGCCGGGAGCATCGCTGAGGCCTGGGAATGCTGCGGGGGACGCCGGAAGGTGAGAATAACACGATTTTTAATTTTTTTTTATTATTTTAACATTATATCTTTTTACTACTGATGCTGCATAGGCAACCTCAATAGTAAAAAGTTGGTCACACTTGTCAAACACTATGTTTGAAAGTGTGACCAACTTGTCAATCAGTTTTCCAAGCGATGCTACAGATCACTTGGAAAACGATAGCATTCTGCAAGCTAATTATGCTTGCAAAACACTAGTTTTTCACGGGAATTCCGCATGCGGATTTCCCGCGAATTTCCCACGGCAGGGAGTTGCGGAATTCCGTACATGTGCACATAGACTCAGGATAGTGAAAGGACATCAGAGCTCAGCAAGAGATAGGAAAACAAAGCCATAAAGCATTTGATTAATACGCCAGACAGTTGTGTTTTGCTATTGCATCTCTGAAGATGGTGAGAGTAGTAGTCTGCCAAGAATCCAAAAATTTAATTGATAGCAGGATAGAGAGATAGGATAAGTGCCATCAGCAGTACCAGAGTCTGTGTGACTGATCAGTGAGTTGATGGAGCTTCATCTGAATTACAATTACACATATTTTTTTTCGTTCTTCATGCACTGGAAAGCAGAAGTAAGACAGCACAAAAGTTTACAGAAATAAAAATCTGAAATAGGTATCTGTCAGAGACTGTGTTCTCACCTTGCACAAGCAACTGTCCATTCTCTACCGTTTTGCATTTCTTGTACAATACTTTTTATAAATGCTTTTTTTATTTAAATAAAATAGGAAATTCCCCAAAATCTAGACATTTATCAGCACTGTCCAGCCCACAAATATGCATTGTAAGCAATTTTTCCCTTTCATTATGGGGCAGTTAGTGGCAGCCTGAAAAGGTTTTTGCCTTCTTCTGGATCATGTTAGGTTATAGGTTGGACCTGAAGGACTTATAGTTTTACCGTCATAAAGGTTGAAAGAGAATAAGTTCTACATCTGGGCAAACCACACTAATACTGCGCCCTGTTTCAGGTTCTGTCTTTTTGGTCATGTACCCACTTTGCATTTCTTTTCACACTATTTTTAGGCAGATGATTGAAATTTTAAAAAAATAGAAAACAAAATTGAGAAACTTTCCCCCATAATGAAGCAGCACTTTTAAACAGCAAAACGCATATGGGAGATCGGGGGGGGGGGGTCTTTTCGGGCTAAAAATTCTGTCTGGGCCATTTCTCGGTATGTTTCAACTCTTTTTTCTGTAACAGTGTTTCTCTTTACAGGCTCAATGCACTATGGTACTGTGTCCTTTATTGTTTATATTATTATTCATGGCACGCTCATTTTTGTTATTATATATCTGTGAGTGCTATTCTAAGCGCTTTTATGTATATACCACTCCCCTAGTGGGATTAATACTATGCATATGTCCCTATTATTCATGAATTAGTGAGGCTATTTTTCATATGATCCATATCATTATTTGAAATAATAATAGTGCAGGTATTATACCTGGTGGGTTCTTGTTTAACAAAATAAACTGTAGAAAACTGTGTATCTGTTCTTCAACACCCGTTTTACTAGGACAGTTTGACAACTGCACGCGCCACCCCATTCCTGTGGTCTGCTATCACATTTTATTACCTTGCTAGTTACACTTCTTAAGTCCTTTTGGATTGGGTGAAATAATTGGAGTTTAAAAAAATTGTCAAAAGTTCCTTATAGTGTTGTACCAAATACATGGTAAAAGAAAAATGGCAATGAACAGGTCTGTGTGCAAGATAAAAAACATATCATGACAAAGATTGTAGGAGCTTTTAGCAAAAGTGCTAGCTGTCCAGTGAGCAGTACTTCAAAATGCAGGACACCACTGGCTTCCTTTGCCTCTAGCAAGTGAATAATGGGGTAGATGTGGAGGGCATTATGGAATAAAAGGCACATCGTGCATCACGTTAACAGGAGAATAATGTTACCTCTGACAGCGACACCCCCAGTTTGAGTCCGTTTATTTTACTTGTTTATATAGCACAATTACCATACAGACATCATTGGCCCCTTTGGGACTCACAATTTACATTCTGTGATTCACAGAATGGTCTGTCTGATCATAAATGAAGAAGAGGGATACATCTTTACCTTTTTGTAATTAAAAGCAGTATCAGCGCGCTGTGCAGTTAAATGTGCTGTTGGATACTATCAATTACCATTCCTTTCTATAGTGAGGTTACTGTGACATTACTAAGGCTGTGTTTGTGTGGGGTGAGATACAGTTCTAGGAGACCTCAGAGTGTTACACACGTGTTTTCTGGTCTTTTGGCCGTTTAGCAGGTTTTCAATTTGTGGTTGTTCTCTCTGCTTGGAGCAGTTCACTTTTTGTCTTTTCCAGCTGCCCAGATCGCCCTGATGACTTCTTTGTGTCTGCAGGGCTTGCAATATAGACACAAATGACTTCACATTTCCAGTGCTGTCGCCATCTAATACCAACACACACAAACTCCCCATCGTGCTGATGCCCCCAATTCTGTACCTGCTGCCCCTTATGTGCTTATAGGAAGCATAAATACTGTCCTTCAGAAATATTGGAAATATTTCAATGTCCACTTTGGGCGCCCTAGACAGAACCAATGCCCCAAGTGCCCCTTTTCAGGTATTAATGTTGTTTGCTCCCCATATAAGATACTAATGTCCTTAAGCACCTACTTAAGTAAAAATGCCCATATCAAATTATATTGCCCCACCTGCCCAGTATAAAAAACAAAAAAAAAATAAAAAACTTGATCAAAATTATGTTTACTAAATACCCTCATTATTATTATTACCTTTATGCATTATTTGCAGTATATTTTTTACTTTTAGTTCAGGATATTTGTGTGTTTTTTGCTTTTTGTTTTCTCTGGTTAATGGTCATGTGTAAATATGCACTTACATTGTGCATACACATTAACTTACTTTTCTCAGTTCAGATTTGTTTTTTATTCATTTCATTGTGCATTCAGTGCATATATGGGTGTGACCGCCCTCTTTCTGAGCTGGGAAAGCCATCCAGTCTGGCCTAAACTGTTACTAGTGGCTCAGCCGCTCGACCCTTATTCACATTCACGCCACTTGGCAAGTGAAAAGGTTTTAAATACTAGAGTAGGGACTGTCCCACAAGGGTTGCCGTGACGTGGTGGGATGGCTTGTACATTATTTTGATCAAAACTATGTTTACTAAATACCCTCATTATTATTATTACCTTTATGCATTATTTGCAGTATATTTTTTACTTTTAGTTCAGGATATTTGTGTGTTTTTTGCTTTTTGTTTTCTCTGGTTAATGGTCATGTGTAAATATGCACTTACATTGTGCATACACATTAACTTACTTTTCTCAGTTCAGATTTGTTTTTTATTCATTTCATTGTGCATTCAGTGCATATATGGGTGTGACCGCCCTCTTTCTGAGCTGGGAAAGCCATCCTGTCTGGCCTAAGCTGTTACTAGTGGTTCAGTCGCTCGACCCTTATTCACATTCACGCCACTTGGCAAGTGAAAAGGTTTTAAATACTAGAGTAGGGACTGTCCCACAAGGGTTGCCGTGACGTGGTGGGATGGCTTGTACATTATTTTGATCAAAACTATGTTTACTAAATACCCTCATTATTATTATTACCTTTATGCATTATTTGCAGTATATTTTTTACTTTTAGTTCAGGATATTTGTGTGTTTTTTGCTTTTTGTTTTCTCTGCCCAGTATAAAGTAGAAATCCACTATCAGCTTTAATTGCCCCATAAAAAAATTATATTCTTCCAAAGTCACTGATGAGATGCCGGTTAAGCATTTTTTCTTCCTCCGTGCTTTTGGAATTCAAGTGACATCATCGCGTCGCCTCTTCAAGATTCCATCGTCCTATTCATACTCCAACCTTACTGTCTTTGTCCCCACCATACTGTCTGTCCCATTGTCGTGTTCGTCCTCCCCGCGGTCCGTTCTGTGACCCTGCCTTTCCTGTCTGTGTCCCTGCCTTTCCTGTCTGTGACCCTGCCTTTCCTGTCTGTGACCCTGCCTTTCCTGTCTGTGTCCCCACCTTTCCAGGCTGTGTCCCCACCTGTCCTGCCTGCGGCTCTGCTGTCCTGCCTTCACCCCTGCTGACCTGTAGGTCTTGTCTGCTCTTCTGCCATTTTTTTCTTGCTCCCCACCTCACTGTCTGCTCCCGCCATCCTTTCTGCGCTCTCGCTGGACTGTCTGCTCCCCTGTCATCCTGTAGGTTGATGCCCCATTGATCTGCACTCCCACCGTACTGCTCTTGCCTCCGCCATCCTGCTTGCGCCCTTAGCTGTTCTATCTGTTCCCCAGCTGTCCTGTATGTTGATGCCCCCACTGTCTCGGCTGTGCCCCCGTGGTTCTGTCTGTGCTCCCACCTTATGGTCCGTGCCTCCGCCATCTTGTTTGCACCCTTGCTGTCTTCTCGGCACCCCCCATCCTGTCTTTGCCTCACCATCTTGTAAGTTGACACCCCTGCCATTCAATCTGTGCTCCCGCCTTACTATCCACACCCCCACCGTCCTGTAGGCTGTCATCCCTGCAGTTCTGTCTATAAAGTGTAAAGTGTCTGAGGGTGGTAGCCCTGGTTGAACTGCTGCTCCATAATGCCCTGGCACTTTACAAGAAACTTGTGTCCCAGTCCCAATGTGCTACCAGGTGTGGGGCGAATCACACTCACTTGTAGGCCATTGCTTTCTCCAGGCCTCCATCTTTAGGAGCCACCGCACGCAACTCGAGGGACAACAAGTTAGTTTAAAGAAACAAAAAGTTTACTGGACAGTTCAAGTTCATCAGATTGTAACATGCAGTTCAGGCACAATATTTCTTTTTACATTTTCCTTAATAATGCACATTTTCTGTATTACTTTCTGTTCTTCTTGGACTATCCCTATATTTACTGGTTCTGTCAGCTCCAGGAATTTCCCATCCAGTAACGCAGTGATCCCGGGATCCAACCTCCCTTCACGCAGCTCCAAATCCATCTTTCTCGCTAGAGGATGAGGCACTCTTCATAGTAAGTGTACCAAGCCTTGAGCTCAGGACATTGCAGGACAGTCTGCAAGTGATTCCAGTAAGGCCTCCCTTTGCTCCAAACGATACATACTTACTGAGACCAGCAGCCCACTGCACTTACACTTGACCTTGGTTACAGTACTTTCCTATCTAACCATCTCATAGGAAGCAGCCCCTTTTTTCTGGGGTTTTCCCCTCCCATTATGGGCTAGTCCTGAACTTAAACTACTATGTCTGTCTGTCCAACATGTCGCTAAGCATATTACACTCACATTACCCTGTCTCCCTTACCTTATGGTCACTTATGTCCCACTCTGTATGTATCTTGTACTTTACATTCCCTCTATTCCTGCTGCACACCCTGCCTATTACAATAACAATACTTATCCCACATGATACATTGTACATATATTAACCAGATTACACGTAAACCCGTATTACACAGTTCACATTCTCATGACCTCATTTACATAATGCCATTGTTGTTGTCAGATTCAGGAACGCGACAGTTCAGTCCACCACTCTTACAGTTACATAATATTCTATTACTTCTATTGGGTAATCAGCGGGGAGATGTTTCTCTCCTTTGCTCTTCTAATAATGACATCTTTGGCTCCAGCTTCTGTCCTTGGATCATGGAGCTCAGTGTGTGATTCGCTCCTATGCTGTAAATTATGAAAGAGACATCATTTGGTGAAATCCTTCTCCATTCTTCTAATGACCGATGGGAATATAAAAGTTATCAGAGAACGGAAGTTACAAGATGGCATCATTTGCCAATGAGTCCAAAGCGGTCTCTAACTGCAGGTGGTTCTTGTGATCAAAGAACAGGCAGGTCCTCCCTCAAAACCATCTATTGCCCAGTTCTAGATTGGGAGGTCCTACCTTCTCCAAGGCTAAATTTAGGATTGTCACTTCTAGGAAACGTTAAAAAGAATTTCTGTTGTGTCCATCCTTCCTGGGGCTCAGTGAAAAGGTACCAATTCTGTGAGCAAGCATCGGTGACTTCCTGAATGGACCCCCCGGAAGAGGGAGAAAGTCACAAATCCCCTCACCCCAACTCTACAGCCTCCTGTGTGGAAGCCCCTCTGTCCCTAAGAGACAGGGTCCTTCTCGCGGGCACAGATACAGGTAGCCTTTCCTTGGTCATCGAGGTTTACTGATTGTGTAATTTTTGTTTTTTGGGACAAGATACTTGTATTTTTTATTCTTTTTTTTCCTTTGCTGAACATGAGAAGATACAAAGTGTCCAGCAAGCAGAGTGGAACATGATTCTGCAGCAGCTGCCAAATGGCAGCATCATTTCCCCGTCAGTGGATGTGACAATTACCTGCCACTTCCTGACATGTCGGTTACGGGATGCTCCGTGGCTCCCGCCATTGACAGCTCTGCTGAGGCTGCTGTTCTCTCCACTGTCTCTGCAGTGATGGATGAAAATACATGAGATGTTCTGCAACTGAGATGAAAGCAGCAGAAATTCCACAACCTGATTGGATCAGTAAAAAAAGTTATAGGAAGAAATCCGGGTTCACTAGAAGACACTGCTGTGGAGCATGCAGCCGCAGACATCAATGGATTGGTGCTCCGCTAACTCCAAGGAGGAGATAAGCTTAACACATCATCTACAATAGGGGTGGACACTGACAGCTTGGGGCCCCTGTGTAAGAAATGTGTTTGGCCCCCCTCATTTTATTGTAACCAAGCTAAAAATAGATATATTACATAGTCTTCTCTCATGATATATATTGCCGCCCCTTATTACACAATGCCCTCTATTGTTATGTACAGCACGGTTCCATATATGCACAGTGCCCTCTCTTGTCATGTACAGCACCATTCCTTATTTCACAGTACCCTCTCTTGTTATTTACAGCACAGTTCCATATATGCACAGTGCAATCACTTGCTATGTACAGTATGGTCCCTTATTACACAGTGCCCTCACTTGCTATGTACAGTGTGGTCCCTTATTACACAGCGCCCTCTCTTGTTATGTACAGCTTGGTCCCTTATTACACAGTGCCCTCTCTTGTTATGTACAGCACAGACCCTTATTACACAGTGCCCTCTCTTGTTATGTACAGCACAGTCCCCTATTACACAGTGCCCTCTCTTGTTTTGTACAAAACCGTCCCTTATTATATACTGCCCTCTCTTGTTTTGTACAGCTCTGTTCCTTTTTATACAGTGCCTTCTCCTGAAATGTACTGCCCCGTCCCTTATTACACAGTACCTTCTCTTGTTATGTACAGCACAGTCCCTTACATATTGGATTCTTTTGTTATTTATAACACTGTGTTCTTTATTTCTTTTTCTACCCCATGAACAGTCACTTTATATCTAACAAGTCAGGACAATGTAATAAAGAGAGAGGGCTGTGATGAATAAAGATAACGAAAATAAGCTACAAAAGGGACGGTGCAGTACAGGTTAAGAGATGATACTATGTAATAATGAACAGCACTGTACATAACAGGGGATGCTATATAACAAGGAAACACCCTATACATAACTAGAGAGGATGGTACATAATAAGGTAGGACCCTTCCAGTTATAATATCCCCTATATTGGGCCTCTTCCTGGGATAATGTCTCCCAACCTGACCTCCTTCTTGGTATAATGTCCCCTTCCAGGTATAATGCTCCCCTATCCTGGTCGCCTTCCAGGTATAATATGCCTGACCCAGGCATACAGTGGCATGTAAAAGAACAGCTAAGCAAGTTGAAGATGAAATAGATCACTCATTTCCTTTGAATTTTAGGCAAAGGAAAAAAAAAATAAAAAATATATATATATATATACAGTGGGGAAAAAAAGTATTTAGTCAGTCAGCAATAGTGCAAGTTCCACCACTTAAAAAGATGAGAGGCATCTGTAATTTACATCATAGGTAGACCTCAACTATGGGAGACAAACTGAGAAAAAAAAATCCAGAAAATCACATTGTCTGTTTTTTTTTTCATTTTATTTGCATATTATGGTGGAAAATAAGTATTTGGTCAGAAACAAAATTTCATCTCAATACTTTGTGATATATCCTTTGTTGGCAATGACAGAGGTCAAATGTTTTCTGTAAGTCTTCACAAGGTTGCCACACACTGTTGTTGGTATGTTGGCCCATTCCTCCATGCAGATCTCCTCTAGAGCAGTGATGTTTTTGGCTTTTCGCTTGGCAACACGGACTTTCAACTCCCTCCAAAGGTTTTCTATAGGGTTGAGATCTGGAGACTGGCTAGGCCACTCCAGGACCTTGAAATGCTTCTTACGAAGCCACTCCTTCATTGCCCTGGTGGTGTGCTTTGGATCATTGTCATGTTGAAAGACCCAGCCACGTTTCATCTTCAATGCCCTTGCTGATGGAAGGAGGTTTGCACTCAAAATCTCACAATACATGGCCCCATTCATTCTTTCATGTACCCGGATCAGTCGTCCTGGCCCCTTTGCAGAGAAACAGCCCCAAAGCATGATGTTTCCACCACCATGCTTTACAGTAGGTATGGTGTTTGATGGATGCAACTCAGTATTCTTTTTCCTCCAAACACGACAAGTTGTGTTTCTACCAAACAGTTCCAGTTTGGTTTCATCAGACCATAGGACATTCTCCCAAAACTCCTCTGGATCATCCAAATGCTCTCTAGCAAACTTCAGACGGGCCCGGACATGTAAAGGCTTAAGCAGTGGGACACGTCTGGCACTGCAGGATCTGAGTCCATGGTGGCGTAGTGTGTTACTTATGGTAGGCCTTGTTACATTGGTCCCAGCTCTCTGCAGTTCATTCACTAGGTCCCCCCGCGTGGTTCTGGGATTTTTGCTCACCGTTCTTGTGATCATTCTGACCCCACGGGGTGGGATTTTGCGTGGAGCACCAGATCGAGGGAGATTATCAGTGGTCTTGTATGTCTTCCATTTTCTAATTATTGCTCCCACAGTTGATTTCTTCACTCCAAGCTGGTTGGCTATTGCAGATTCAGTCTTCCAAGCCTGGTGCAGGGCTACAATTTTGTTTCTGGTGTCCTTTGACAGCTCTTTGGTCTTCACCATAGTGGAGTTTGGAGTCAGACTGTTTGAGGGTGTGCACAGGTGTCTTTTTATACAGATAACAAGTTTAAACAGGTGCCATTACTACAGGTAATGAGTGGAGGAAAGAGGAGACTCTTAAAGAAGAAGATACAGGTCTGTGAGAGCCAGAAATCTTGATTGCTTGTTTCTGACCAAATACTTATTTTCCACCATAATATGCAAATAAAATGAAAAAAAAACAGACAATGTGATTTTCTGGATTTTTTTTTCTCAGTTTGTCTCCCATAGTTGAGGTCTACCTATGATGTAAATTACAGACGCCTCTCATCTTTTTAAGTGGTGGAACTTGCACTATTGCTGACTGACTAAATACTTTTTTTCCCCACTGTATATAGTGGTGTAGTAACCACTGTGTCCACTAGGGGGCGCTGTGTGGATGTCCCAAGAGAAAGGGTAAGTGGCAGAATCCTGAAGGCTGGTTATGTATCTCAAGGTGGGTGGCCTTGAGATGGAGACTTATGTATGCGTATTGATCAGCAATGATATTGCTGAGGTGTTGTCTCAAGGTGTAAGTCTCCAGGTAACTAGAGAGTTGGGTGGACCTGGTTACCTACAAACCCACCCAGGGGGTGTGTTTAAAGCATGGTTGTAAAGAGTGTGAAAATACCTGAAGGACCTGTGATGAGGTCAGGGTCATGTGACCCAGTGGGCGTGGCTATGAACTATATAATGTGGCCAGGGTGAGTCACAAGGGGTGAATGCAGGGACCTGGTTGGTCCAGAGCGGATGGTCCCGTGAGGAGAGTTGTCTCCTGGCTAACAGCCTGTGGAGTGGCTGGGTGTAATGGCTGCCAGCGTCTGAGAGTCCCAGAGGAGAGAGTGGATGTCTGCAGCGTGTAGCAACAGCCATGAGAGAACCCTGATGTGGGTGAGATAATTATGAGGCTGAAGAGCCTGGGTATGCTGGACATTGCTACCAGAGTGAAGCTATAATGGACGCTATGCTGTTATATGCCGTTTATGTTGCTTCTGTGGGTTTATGATGGAGGAATAAACCGCATGGACTATGTTGTGATTTATGAAAACCCGGTGCCAGATGTGTTTTGTTTGCTGCCTAGCGAGGATCCCCTAACTGAATAACAGCGCTACCTCACAGTGCTGTGCAAATTAATTGGGGCAAAGCCTTTTTTTAAGTAAAATCGTGAGTTGGTTACCAGTCAGTGATTCAAACCAGTTTTAACTGCTTTGAACAGGTGTGAGTGCCCTCTTTGTGGTTCTTTTTGCAATACAACCTGTATAAAAAGTAATAGTTTGGGCTTAGGAGGGATGAAGAAGATACAGAATGATATAGTCATATGTGGGACACAGAATTGATTGGGTGTGGGATGAAGGACACCATGGATCTAAGCACCAAACCATCAGATACCAAAAAGCGGGGAATTTTAAGCGGTTAATATTAGGACTGAGCAGCGGCCACTACAGGACTATCTCTATTTTCATTTGTCTCTGACTTACAGTAGTTGATGGAGACGAGCTGCCATGATGTTTCCCATATACAACACACAGACATGAGGGATTCCTGCTCTCTTATTTCTATATAGCACATGTTCAAAAACAGCAACAACATGGCAGACATTATATAATAGTATTGAGCAGTGTAGCTGTGAATCCATCACTGACATGATATAAATCTTTAAAAAGCATCAGCAGCAGCAAGAAGAAGAACAATATGCATCTGTATTAAGCAGTGTAGCTGTGAATCCAGTTAACCAAAATAAAAAATGATGCACAATTATATCAGTACTGCACAGTCTTGCTGTGAAACCAGAACTAAGGTAACAAATAGCAAGATCTCATAAGTAATATGGAGGACAATATACCGTACAGTAGTACTATTGATCAGCGTAGCTGTGAATCCAGCCTTGGTATAATAAAGCATTTATTGGAAAGCAGCAGCATGGAGGATTTTGTACAGTTGTATTCAGCAGTGTCTATTATAGAGGACAATGCTGGCTCTACCCTTTGTTTCTGATTTTGCTGATTTCAGATCCCTTAGATCCCATGACCATCTTACTGATAAGGTGTTGTGTGGCGCCCCTGAGGCTCAGTCGCCACAGAGGTACTACACCTTCTCCTAAGGTGTAGTGCCCCACCACCTAGTTAAGTTGGGAACTCCTTTCCACACTCCAACACTCGCACCCCACACCCCACACAACAGGGTAGTTCTGCACAACCACATTGAGGTCTCTCTCTCCTCCAAGACATTAGGAGTGCCTTGTTGGTTCCCTGCATGGAACACTGGATGTGCTGGGAGGTGGGTGGAGTGGAGATCCATATAAAAGGTTTGGAAGGTTTAGAATTACAGGTCAGTCTGACGGGAGGTCAGGCGGGAGAAGGACAGTCAGGAGAGTCTGAGGACGGGTCCGAGAGAGAAGGAGTGCTGCAGCTGCCTCAGTGATCTGAGCCTGCTGGCATGGGAAAGGAACAGAAGGAGAAAGACGTAGAACTGCAACCTAAGCTTCCATAGGAAAGAGGAGTAGAGAGAACAGATAGGAGTTGTGGGTCGGAAGAGGAACCCTGCCTATCGGTTCTCAGCGCAAGGCCGGTGTCATGATCCCAGTGGAGGTTTTTGAGCTGCACATCAGGGGTTAATGTCTGGAGCTCAGTGCAGGTTTTGACCTGCACACATGGGGTTAATGATGGTGGCCTCTTTCTGGTTCTGGGAGAGCTTCTTAAACCCCTGGGAAGCTTCAATCCCTGCCAGTTATACTTTTACCTTTGGCCTAGTGTGCTGACCACTGTGTGCCTGTGCCTGTTTGTTGTTATAGCTTGTTTATGTGGTTCTGACCCAGTTCTGTTTCCCGTTGTGAGTTTGCCTGTTGATTCTGTACTGCGCTACCCTCTTTGTGTATGACTCGTTGCCTGTTATCTGACTACTCTCTGCTCGCCCCTCTTGTACCTTGCAGTTATCTCTGTGTGTGACTCATTGGCTACGTCCTGACTATCCTCCCTGTCTATGCCCCTTGGTAACTTTGTCTTGCAGTTACCCTGCTAGGAGTTCTCATGCAGCTCCTAGCTCTCTGGAGTTTAGGCCACGCCCCTAGCAGTCACGTGCTTCAGGTCCTGCAGTTCTGAAGTACGCATCTACTCGGCTGCTGCCCGCTCCACAGGTATCGTTGAGCACAGTTCGCTTTACTCAGGACACGCGCACTGGCTCAGTGAGCAAGTTCAGTGCGGTGTTCCTGACATTATAACTGGCCTGCAATTTTTTTTTCCCTCCTCACTTCTGCAGCATGGACCCAATGCATGCCTTATCTGAGCAGGTGAAATGCTTGACTCAGTCACTGCAGAAGCTTAGTTTGGAACACCAAGCTCTGGCCCAGTCTCAAAGGCGGGTTGAGGACTCAGTTCAGGGGGTACTTTCCGCAGGCTTCCAGCAGGTGGGGAATAGAGATGTCATTTTGGTCCCACCCGAATCCCCGGTTAAATTGCCAGATACGTTTTCTGGTAACAAAGATGATTTCAGGGCATTTAAGGAGGGCTGTAAGCTCTTTTTCTCTTTGAGACCCCTCTCCTCTGGGGATGAGAAAAAGAGGGTGGGGGTAGTTATGTCCCTGCTTAGGGGGTCCCCACAAGCCAGGGCATTTTCGCTTTCCTCTTCTGCCCCTGAGAGAATGTCCGTGGATGCGTTTTTTGAAGACTTAGGGCTTATTATGATGAGCCTGATAGAGTGCGATTTGCTGAGGACAAGGTGATGAGTGTCTGTCAGGGGGCGCACTTAGCCGAATAGTTCTGTACTGAATTCAGACGTTGTGCAGTCGACATTTCCTGGAGTGATGCCGCCCTTCGGGGGCTGCTCCACGAGGCCCAGTGGCGGATTAAGTGGACTATGGGCCCGGGGCTGTTCATAAAACCTGGGCCCCTGTACCCCCCTTCCCACCTGAGCGCTGCGGTCCCCGTGCGGGAATTGACAGCCGTACGGACCGCAGCACTTGGTTTCCTGCGGGTCCATACGGAAAACCCGCCACCATTCCACCACGTGTGGACATGGCCTAAAAAGACGTTGCACATAAGCTGTAGGCCTACGGCCAATACGCACAAAATCGCCCAACGTGATCCTGGCCATAGGGGATCCACTTTAATGTCCCCACTTTAATTTGAAGTCCCCTTACTTCATCCATTGCAGTCCCCTATCACCCACTCACTTCATCTGCAGTGCCGCTTCATCATTTGCAGCCCCTTATCCCCCCTTCCATTTTATCATGTGCAGTCCCCTTCCCCCCCAACTTCATGTGCAGCCCCACTACCCCATCATCATGTGCAGTTAATGTTACCCCCACATCATGTGCAGTCCCCCTTACCCCCAATTCATCATGTGCAGCCCCACTCACCCCCCCTTCATCATATGCAGCCCCACTCACCCCCCCTTCATCATGTGCAGCCCCACTCACCCCCCTTCATCATGTGAAGCCCCCACTCATCCTCCCTTCATCCTGTGAAGCCCCCACTCACCCCCTTCATCCTGTACAACCCCAGTCACCCCCCCTTCATCATATACAGCCCCCAGTCACCCCCCCTTCATCATATACAGGCCCCAGTCACCCCCCTTCATCATATACAGGCCCCAGTCACCCCTCCTTCATCATATACAGGCCCCAGTCACCCCCCCTTCATCATATACAGGCCCCAGTCACCCCCCCTTCATCATATACAGGCCCCAGTCACCCCCCCTTCATTGTGTACAGCCCCCACTCACCCCCTCCCCCATTTAATTCATTCTATAAATAAAAAAAAATAAAAAAAGTTCCCCATACTTACCTCACAGCCGGCTCGCTCCCCAGCAGTGCCTCTGCTTTCAGCATCCTCCGGGACATGTCGGCGCGTGCACGATGACGTCATTGCGCACGCCCGACATCTGACCCGGAAGTACAGCCGGAGCTGAGCAGCCGTCAAGGTGACGGCCGTGCACAGCTCCCGGCCCCTCATAGAATGTGATGCGGGCGGCTGTCTGCTGACGGCGGCGTCACAGCACAGGGCACGGCCGGCCCTGTACAGGTGCTGGGGGAGCGGTCCGGGGGGCATTTGCCTCTCTGCCGCCCGGCCCAGCCCGCCCCTGCCCCTGGGCCCCTGCCCCTGGGCCAGAGGCATATCTAGGCTTTCTGGCACCCGGGGCAAGAATTTGGTTCGGCCCCCCCCCCCCTCCCAAGTACATATGCGACTTGCACAGTTAGTCATGTACCCACGAGCTGCTCTCCCTAATGCTCTCAATGTTCAGTAAAAAACTGAAAGCAGGAAGAGAAGCTCGTTGTCACAGGACCATAACTATGAAAATCGCATATGAGTGAGGTGTCCATGTGATGAGTACTGGAACCTGCAGAGCTGAATCCTGACATTGTAGCTTCTGACTTCTCACAACGAATGCACTGCACACATTTAGGATTCTCCCTTGCCGATATACAGTCATGTCAACACAAGTATGTGATTTGTATACTTCTGGCCACATTCCAACTAGACGTGCCCGGCCTCGCTCTGTTCACTTTCATTGAGTGAGGCCACACATGTCTAGTCAGCATGTGACCGCATGTATGTAAATTACCAGCACGAGAGAATCCTGACAGCATTCAGTGAGCACTGTGAGAATTCAGAAGTCTGCAGTCACATAGAATGTCTGCAGACTCAGCACAGACCTGGACAACCCCTGTAATGCTCCTGACATAAATAAAAAACATGAGAATTAGTCAATATCACAAATAATATTTACATCCAGGTACCTTATAGATGACGTCATCTCTGGAGTCGTTCTCCTTTTCTTCTTCTTGTCCAGACCCCATGATGAGTTTGCTCATCCACATCTCGTCTCTGCAGACTTCCATCTTCTCCGGTCTTCTGCAGCAAATCTCCACACGATGCCCTTAAAGATAGAAGTGTCATTATAATGCTCCTAAATAAAAATATCTGCAATATACTGTGGCCTCACACTATTCCCCTCCCTCCTCATACTGTCTCCTCATATATTTACCCCCTCACTCTCTATACTGTCTGCTCACACATATCCCCGACTCCCCATACTGTGTCCACATGCATTCACCCGTTCGCAACCCTTACTGTCTGCACCCATCCCCTATACTGTTTCCTCATACATGCCCTCATACATACTCTTCATTTTGTGTCCTCAAATCTCCCCACATACATTAAATACCATCCCCACTCCAAATCCCCCCATCCCCAATCCCCCACACACATTAAGTACCCCCCATCCCCACTCAATAACCCCTCGTCCCTACTCCCAAATCCCCCCACACATTATGTACCCCCACTCCAAATCCCCCCCACACATTAACCCCCATCCCCACTCATTAATCCCCCATCTCCACTCATTAACCCCCATCTCCACTCATTAACCCCAATCCCCACATTAACCCCCCACATTAATCCCATCTCCACTCATTAACCCCCATCTCCACACATTAACCCCCATCCCCACATTAATCCCATCTCCACTCATTAACCCCCGCACATTAATCCCCATCTCCACTCATTAACCCCCATCTCCACTCATTAACCCCCATCTCCACTCATTAACCCCCATCTCCACTCATTAACCCCCACCCCCACATTAACCCCCACCCCCACATTAACCCCCCTCTCCACTCATTAACCCCCATCTCCACTCATTAACCCCCACCCCCACATTAACACCCCTCTCCACTCATTAACCCCCATCTCCACTCATTAACCCCCACCCCCACATTAACCCCCATCTCCACTCATTAACCCCCCTCTCCACCCATTAACCCCCCTCTCCACTCATTAACCCCCTCTCCACTCATTAACCCCCATCTCCACTCATTAACCCCCACCCCCACATTAACCCCCCTCTCCACTCATTAACCCCCCTCTCCACTCATTAACCCCCATCTCCACTCATTAACCCCCCCTCTCCACTCATTAACCCCCATCTCCACTCATTAACCCCCACCCCCACATTAACCCCCCTCTCCACTCATTAACCCCCATCTCCACTCATTAACCCCCATCTTCACTCATTAAACCCCACCCCCACATTAACCCCCCTCTCCACTCATTAACCCCCATCTCCACTCATTAACCCCTCTCCACTCATTAACCCCCCTCTCCACTCATTAACCCCCATCTCCACTCATTAACCCCCACCCCCACATTAACCCCCCTCTCCACTCATTAACCCCCATCTCCACTCATTAACCCCCATCTCCACTCATTAACCCCCACCCCCACATTAACCCCCCTCTCCACTCATTAACCCCCACCCCCACATTAACCCCCCTCTCCACTCATTAACCCCCCATCTCCGCTCATTAACCCCCATCCCCATCTTCGGTGGTTCTTCAGCTCCACAGAGGAGCACACTTACCACCAGCGTTCGCTCTGGGCGCCGGGAGTGACGTCAGCAGCGTGATCACATGACCTGATCACGCTACTGATGTCGCTCTGACCCGGCGGTCAGAGCTTCAATTGTACTGGCGTCTATAGACGCCAAGTACAATTGCTGCCTGGGAGTCGGCGCGGCCTCCTTCTCTGCGTCGGCTGTCAGCTTGACAGCCGACACAGAGAACTGCCGACTCCCAGGACTGGTAGCGGCAGAACACAGCCGCCGGGGGGGGAGGGAGATACTGGCATACTGCGGACCGCTGCATTAGGCGGCCGGGCGGCTCGACTGCGCCCCCCTGCTGCGGCGCTGCCTGCCCCCCCCTGGATACGCCACTGCCCTGGGCCCCCAAAAAACCTTGGGCCCGGGGCGACCGCCCCATCCGCCCCTATTAAGATTCGCCATTGACGAGGCCTGTGTGAACGTCTGAAGGATGCTTTGGCACTCCATCTTCCGCCTGACTCCTTGGAAGATGCCATGACACAAGCGGTTCGCATGGATACACAGACTGCGGGCTAGAGGCGTTATGCAATGGGAGATACCATTATTCTTCAGTGGAGATGAGACCCGGACTTTTCCTGTGGCTATGGAGGCTGTAACCTGTAAGGAAAAAGAAAGAAGATGCCGCCGGGAGAAGCAGTTGTGCTTCTATTGTGGGGAATCCGGACACTGGAAGAAGGACTGCCCCTCCTGTCCGTCATCCTCCTAGATGGCGGGAAATGACTAGGTCTGGGTAGTAGTCGAGGAGGCTACCTAGACCTTCAGGTACAATTTTCCTCACGTGCAAAAATGGTGCTGCAGGTGGAACTGGAACTTGGTTATGGTCCTGTTCAGATTACTGCTTTTGTTGACTGTGGTTCTGCTGTGAATCTGATTGATACCAAAGTTATGACTCTCAATAAGATAGGGACAGTCAGGCTTCAGGATCCTGTTAAACTTGTGGCAATTGACTCGTCTCCTCTTACCCAGGGCGGTATCTGTTGCAGCTCTGAACTTTTTTCTCTGAAAGTGGGTTCCACTCATGTGGAAAAGCTAAGTTGTCTTTTGCTAGATAACTTGCCTGCAGGACTGGTACTGTCGATGCCTTGGCTTCAATGCCATAATCCTACCATTGATTGGGTTACAGGGGAAATCACTCAATGGGGATGCAATGATAAATGTGGTAACCTGGGACATCTTGCTAACACTGTTAAATCCGTGTCTGTGTCGTCTGTCGGTCTGGAAGGTATTCCGGAGTACCTGAAGGATTTCGAAGACATTTTTTCCGAAAGTGAGGCTGAGGCGCTGCCACCACATAGACCCTACGATTGTGCCATTGATTTAGTACCTGGAGCCAAGTTACCTAAGGCTCGATTGTTCAATTTATCTGGGCCTGAGCGCCAAGCCATGAAGGAGTACATAGCTGAGAGTCTCCGCAAAGGGCATATCAGGCCTTCTGTGTCACCTGTGGCAGCAGGATTCTTCTTTGTGAAGAAGAAAGATGGTGGTTTGCGACCATGCCTCGACTTTCGAGAACTTAACAAGATAACGGTTAGGAACACTTACCCGCTTTCCCTCATCCCAGACTTATGTAACCAGTTAGCGGGGGCCCAATGGTTCTCCAAGTTAGATCTGCGGGGGGCCTACAATCTGATATGGGTTCGGGAAGGGGACGAGTGGAAAACTGCATTCCTCACATCAGAAGGACTCTTTGAAAACCTGGTTATGCCATTTGGGTTAACTAATGCACCCGCTATTTTCCAGAATTTCATCTGTGTTGTGTTTTCTGACCTGATAGGCCGTTTTGTTATTATTTATTTGGATGACATTTTGGTGTATTCCGCGGACAGTCAATCTCACTTGCAACATCTAAGGACAGTTCTCCAGAGACTCAGGGAGAACCAATTGTTCGCTAAATTGAAAAAATG
This sequence comes from Dendrobates tinctorius, assembly GCF_039654945.1. NCBI lineage: Eukaryota > Metazoa > Chordata > Amphibia > Anura > Dendrobatidae > Dendrobates > Dendrobates tinctorius. The sequence goes on along the minus strand of NW_027361726.1, from coordinate 26,296,477 downwards.
TTCGTTTTTTGTACAGGAACTGTCTTTTTTGGGGTTGATTGTGTCCTGTGAGGGGTTTCGTATGGATCCTAAGAAGGTGCTGGCGATCGCTGACTGGGTTCAGCCTCGAGATCTCAAGGGGCTCCAGCGCTTCTTAGGATTTGCGAACTATTATCGAAGATTCATTAAAGGTTTCTCACAAGTGGTTAAACCACTCACGGATCTTACCCAGAAGGGCGCTGATGTAAAAAAATTGGTCTGTACTCGCTAAGGAGTCCTTTTCAGCGATTAAGAAATGTTTCATGTCTGCCCCGGTGTTGGTACAACCTGACTCGTCCAAACCATTCATTGTGGGGGTGGAGGCTGTGCTGTCCCAGGGTCCGGCCACCCTTACCAATCTCAAACAATGTGCCTTCTTCTCCAAGAAGTTCTCCTCAGCTGAGAAAAACTATGATGTAGGCAATAGAGAACTTCTTGCGGTCAAGCTGGCGTTTGAGGAATGGAGGCACTTTTTGGAAGGGGCGGCTCACCCTATCACGGTTGTTACGGATCACAAAAATTTGGCATACCTTGAATCTGCTAAGAGGCTTACTCCTAGACAAGCCCGTTGGTCACTTTTTTTTTCACGATTTCAGTTCTCCATTACTTTTCGACCGGGGTCCAAAAATGCTAAAGTGGATGCCTTGTCCAGAAGTTTTGATCCAGTGTCTCCCCCTGAGCCGCCGTCCTCCATTCTTCCCCCAGGCGTGGTAGTAGTGGGGGTCTCAAATGAGTTGCAACAAGAAATTCTAAGGGCTCAGGCCCTAGCTCCGGCAACCAAGCCAGGGGATAAACTGTTTGTTCCAGATTCGCTGCGGCCTAGACTTCGGCAGGAGTTTCATGAGTCTAGGCTGAGTGCTCATCCAGGTATCACGGCCACTAGAGAGGCAGTAGCCAGGGGTTTTTGGTGGCCTTCACTAAGGTCCGATGTCAAGGATTTTGTTTCTGCTTGTGGCATGTGTGCCCGTTCCAAAAGCTCGCATAACCGGCCGGCTGGGGAACTCATACCTTTACCGGTTCCTGATAGGCCATGGACTCACCTTTCCATGGATTTTATTACCGGCCTTCCACCTTCCAGGGGTAATACCATGATCTGGGTGGTGGTAGATAGGTTTTCTAAACAGGCCCATTTCATTCCCTTGACAGCATTACCCTCAGCAGAAACATTGTCAAGGTTGTTTGTGCAGCATGTGGTCCGATTGCATGGGGTACCCCTGAATGTTGTGTCTGACAGAGGTATGCAGTTTGTGGCCAAATTTTGGAGGGCGTTCTGTATGAAATTGGGCATCTCACTCTCTTTCTCGTCGGCATATCACCCGGAGAGTAATGGTCAGACAGAACGCACCAATCAATCTCTGGAACAAATTCTCAGGTGTCTGACCTCCGCCAGACAGGAGGATTGGTGTGATGCGTTACCGTTGGTGGAATTCGCTTTTAACAATCGGGTGAGTCAGTCCACCAACATGTCCCCATTCCTGATTAACTATGGGTTTAATCCGCATTTTGGGGAGTTTTCACGGGTGGATTCCGGTTGTCCAGGGGCGGACTGTGAGTAAAGCTTTGGAACTGCAAGCCCTGGTGTCTTCCATTTATTTGTGCGCTAACATCGTCAGCACCGCTACATCTGAGTACCAGCATTCCTCACACCGCCTGCGCCTATCCTCACCTATTGCAATTACACTGCCCTTGCGCTACAGCTTCATCTGTGAGGAGCTACACCATCTTTGCTGCAACACACCATCAGATTCAGAGGATCTGCATGCAGCGTTGGCTTAATATCTTGCTTGCCAAACACCACAGGTGACGTCACAAACTATCACATAAACTATATCACAAACCACCATTACTTGGGTGCCCAGGGCCACGGACCGGGTCACCGCTGCTGTGACACATCCCACTGACACCGGCCCAGTACCGAGTACCCCACAGCCCTGGGAGGGCGACTCAACTTTGGCGTCACAAAGGGGATGACGAGACCCGATGTCATCGGGTTCTGTGTGCCTGAGATTTGTTGGACTTTATACTTTTGAAAATGTGCAAAAGACCAGATTTAATAGACTGTAAAATGGACATTAGAAATGGCTGCTGGCGCGAAGAAGAAGGGCGTGAAGAGATGGGAGGTCCTAGGAAAAGACCGCTTAGAGTATTGGCCCTTCCCTGCCTGAATTACTATGTAACAGCGACATGGCCCACCCCCCGAGGGGTTCATATACTGGCTTGGTATGGAGGCGCTGGAAGAAGACGCCGCCCCCCGGAAGGAGGGCAGAAGAAGCCAGTGGCGGGAAAGGGGCCGAGGCAGGAAGAAGAACGCCAGAACGCCATGATGGCAGGAGCGTGGAGGCCAGAAGAAAATGACGGGGGGAAGCCACCCTCCCCCAGGCAGTGCTCGCGGAGCGTACCACCGCTCCGACACCCTTTACAGCGCCCGCCGCTGCCGCCAGGCAGGTGCTGCCATTGGATGCGGCCTGCCAGGAGAAGATACATGAGAATCCTGGAGATTGTGAGATGGGAGCAGAGTCCCAGCCCGAAGCCGGAGCGGCTACGCAGGCTCCTGCCGGCCTGTCCTGATCCTGAACGGATACAGCCACCGGCCGTACGACAGACGACCCCGGGGGTTGCGGCTGCCATCGTTTGACATCCAGTGCCCCCGCAGGAGCCGGAATAGCACCGGGAGGCAGCAGGTATGATGACTGCCCCTACCATGATCGTAGTATTAGGAGCCGCACTCGCAGACAGAAACGGTCCAGTGATCGTGCCGACATCAGGGGGTGGCCACCAAATTGCTTTATACCCGCAACAGCCGGCCACAGTATCCTTCGCTGTGATACCCCCTGCAGTCGCAGAACAACATCTATCGGTACCCACTGCCGCTTTGTCTAAATCGCTGACAGCAGAAATACCAGCTGCAACTCCTGCAGAACCCCAAGTAACAGACCCATCGGCTTCCAGAACCCCAGGAGGGGATCAGCAATAAGGATTTTCAAAATCTCATTACTCAGGAGGGTTTGTTTGCACCAGTTGTGCCCTTTTGTTCATCATATTTTTGTTTCTCTGGCAGCACTTTTGTTGCCTAATTCTTGCAGTGGCAGCGTTCTTCAATTTTGAACTACAGTGATCATGAACTTGGAGTGTATCACAAACTCTCTTGTAAATAGTTTGCACCTCTTAAGGTGCTCTCTCTTGGTTTTACATAAGGACACTTTGCGAAGATGATGTTTTGCATAGACACTTTTCGAAGATGATGTCTACCTCAAAGGACACTGCAAGAAATCCCGTCTGGGAGCGGTGTACAGCACTTACAAGAATAATTGTTGAATGTTTTACTGTGAAGTATTTGATAATGTGTTTTATAAGAGTAATAGTAACTGAGAAATGGCTTTTATAGAGAATTGAGAATGTTTTGATACAGAATCAAGAATAAAGAATTGAAAGTAGACAGGTGACAGACCAGGTATTTGCGGTCAGCGTCTTGCGTCTAGAAGAGACAGTGAAAGTAGGAAAAATGATAAAGAAACGTGTACTAGAGAAGGAAAAGCTGAATAGTACTGAAGTGATAGTGAGTCACACATAATGGCACTTAGAATGAAAAATTGCACTTTTTGACTTCAACCTTAGATAGTTAAATAAGAATTGTGTCACGGTCACGTTTGTCTGGACGCAGCGAGCACCGCAAGGCGAACCCATATGACACACGTGACCCTGGATACACCGCCTCCAGTTGGGCGAATTTAAATAATAGGACATGCAGCTGGATACACCGCCTCCAACTGGCGAATTTAGATATTACACGTATATATAAAGTAGTCTGGAAACCCCGCCTCCAGTAAGGCGAATTTAAATAATAAAGGGGAACCTGGGTAACTTTAACAATGGTGGGCCCTGCAATAGGGAATAGGGAAGTGGAGACCTCCTGTTCTCCCCTGAGCCAGTGTCCCTGCACTCCTATCGTTCCCTATGCCGGTTCCGCACTGGGCAACGCACAGGAACCTAAAAACCCTAGCTCACCCTGAACCTAAACCCTCACTAGGGAATTGGTCGGTGCGGAAACTAATCCCACCGCTGCACTAAACACACATGAGGGAAAATGACAATACAGGGGAAACACCACTTAGCTTTGCTCTGTTGCGTACGCTCCTAGCAACAGAGCCCACCACCTGTGTGCATCTTCTCCTCCACCCGGATCCATCACCATAACTGGATCCTTCACCATAGTGCAGCCTTCGAGCAGAGTCCACCACCAATTGTAGAAGTCCAGTAACAGAGTCCCAAAGATGAGATCAGCTTCTGCCCCAAAAGTCAAGCATGCTTGAGTCCAGCTCTCAGCAACCAAGTCCCGCATGCTGAGTGCAACTCTCTCCATAGTCATCAATCCACCAAGCCATGCAAGCACTTCCTGCCGACACCATAAACTGTGACTCCACCACGCCATGCCAGCCCATCTTGCAGACCACATAGCTGCCACTTGTCCCCTCTGGCTAGGCTGCGCAGGACTCATGTTCAGCTCCTTCCTCACCCAGGATTGCTTCCCAAATGACGAACACAATATCACCAACAGTGATTGAACACACCTGGCTCTCTTTTATAGAGCCTCACACCTGATTTATAATTACGTGCACTAAACCAAAGAAACTAAAGTGCACTACCGCTCACCACCACCGGGACAACTTAGAATGAACGACACCACGTGTAATAATTCTAATGGCCACCGGGGGCAATCACATCACTTTGGCACCTAGCCAAAGGAAAAAAGTTCACTTATCCATTTAATCTGTCAGATCCACGCTGGATCATGACAAATTGTTTGTAACGTTCAAGAATACGTACCTCCTATACTAGGAAGCTTAGTATAAGAATTGTTTATGCAGCATTATAAAATTTTTGTATGTTCCTGTACTGTCAACTTTGTTGTCTTGCAGCCCGCGGACGTGCTGTGTTTAACGGGGGGGTATGTGGTGCCCCTGAGGATCAGTCGCCACAGAGGTACTGCACCTTCTCCTAAGGTGTAGTGCCCCACCACCTAGGTAAGTTGGGAAATCCTTTCCACACTCCAACACTCGCACCCCACACAACAGGGTAGTTCTGCACAACTACATTGAGGTCTCTCTCTCCTCCTAGACATTAGGAGTGCCTTGGTGGTTCCCTGCATGGAACACTGGATGTGCTGAGAAGTGGGTGGAGTGGAGATCCATATAAAAGGTTTGGAAGATTTAGAATTACAGGTCAATCTGCCGGGAGGTCAGGCAGGAGAAGGACAGTCAGTCAGGAGAGTCTGAGGACGGGTCCGAGAGAGAAGGAGTGCTGCAGCTGCCTCAGTGATCTGAGCCAGCTGGCACAGGAAAGGAACAGAAGGAGAAAGATGTAGAACTGCAACCTAAGCTTCCATAGGAAAGAGGAGTAGAGAGAACAGAGAGGAGTTGTGGGTTGGAAGAGGAACCCTGCCTATAGGTTCTCAGCACAAGGCCGGGGCCCGGTCCCCGAGGTTGTATGGACACTTATGGTTCTGCAGCAGACACCGGTGGAGTAGTTGGCTGTAAATGCAATACTCACATCTAAGACTTGGGGCACAACAGCAACTTAATAGAGAGCCAGGACTCCAAAGAAGGGAGTCCCCGAGAGAGGCTACAGCTCTCTGCCATACAAGTAGAGTTGTTAGGAACATCTGACAGGAGGAACTCCAGCGTACTACGGTACTGGAGCTCTTCACACCTTAAGGCGCAATAGAGGAGTCGTTCAGGAGAGGTACATGTTGGCGGAGTGTTGGAGAGGAGAATCCTGACTTGCCCGGGAGGTTGATTGAGTCTCTGCCCCGGAGGACACGGCATGGAGGCAGGCACCAGTGTGTACCACGGACTGTGAGTAAAGCTTTGGAACTGCAAGCCCTGGTGTCTTCCATTCATTTGTGCGCTAACACCATCAGCACCGCTACATCTGAGTACCAGCATTCCTCACACCGCCTGCGCCTATCCTCACCTATGGCAATTACACTGCCCTTGCGTTACAGCTTCACCTGTGGGGAGCTACACCATCTTTGCTGCAACACACCATCAGCCCCAGAGGATCTGCACGCAGCGTTAGCTTAACATCTTGCTTGCCAAACACCACAGGTGGCACCACGAACTATCACATAAACTATATCACAAACCACCATTACTTGGGCGCCCAGGGCCACGGACCTAGTCACCGCTGCTGTGACACATCCCATGACACCGGCCCGGTACCGAGTACCCCACAGCCCTGGGAGGGCAACCCATGTTGCAGGATTTGCAGATTCATAGTGGTGATGTTGGTTTTTCAGTTTCGGGGCAGTGACCAGACCTTGTGCCTCCAGGGCTTGGACAGGTGCAAGTTTTGCAATCAGTGGATATTGTGACTACTTGGGGACGCGGCAGTTCTGAGGGACAAGGGCACAAATTTATCATCTGTGCTTCCATTACTCAGGAGAAATAAGAGTGGCCAAATTAAACTGGCAGTGAAATGTAAACAATGGGGCGATCACGTGCCCGCGATCCATAGGATATTGCGACATTCATCGTCCTAGATGCCTTCCTTGGATTTCTGTCCCAGCGATGTCCTTAAATTCAAGATGCATAGCAGCAGCAGTGGTAATCACATCAGCATTCTGCAGCACAAGCCTCTCTCCTGCCCTGAGGTTTTGTTACAATGTATCAGTGCAGTTATCTGTCTGCACTGGAAGCCTGTTATCGGAGGATTGTCCAGGCTGAGAATTAGATCTGAACAGATCATAAAGTTATATGATAGGTTAAAATATCGCACCTGGCTCTAATATGCGCACAAATTCTGCAATGTAAAAAAGGCACTACGAGAGGGGAGATCGAGAGACATATAAAGAAAAATTTAGCTACTTTCAAAGTGTTGCAAATAATGATTCACCCTAAACAAGTGTTTTAGAAAAACCCATGTCCACAATGATGACCAGAGAAAGACAAAAAAAGTAGAAAATAGGCTCCAAAATAGGCGCAACTTAAAAGAAGAATTTGGGTCAATACAAAAAGGGTTCGGGTGCAGCAACATCATTGCGTCGTCTCACCAAGGACACCAGCCGTCCAGGGTCCGCACATTCCCAGCTCAGGTTCCAGCTGCCCACCTAAGTCATTGACCCTCGGAGTAATGCGAGCGATCTGCTCAGCTTGACGGGATTAGTGACTCCGAGAGACGTGACTTCATCCTGCCGCGGACGGCGAAACAGCCAAAAAGTGGAATTAACTTCTATTAACCAATAATATAAAAGCCTCGAACGGATCATAATAGTCAGAACAATTAGGGAACACAAAAAGCTCAATAAGTGCCTCATACAGATGGCTCTATGGCACCAGAAAACTTCAGAGGGAAATGGTAGAAAGTGAAGGCTCGGAGCACAGTATGGGGCGTACAGCGCCGCTCTCACAATATACCGTCTCCACGTCTACTGCGCTAGGATCAGATGTAATGGTACAGAACATACAGCGAGAGCACTTTACACAACGTACATTGCTTCATTGTTACATGCTGCTCCCCGCGGCTCATTGTTCTGCTGCACACAATTATTCTCTTGTATTATTCCATCTCTGCCCCATAGGAAAAGTACGGCAGGTGCGCAGGTCCGAATCCCGATGGTCAAACACAAGGATCATATGCAGAACTAGTCCAGCTCTAAAGATATATATATAATTGTATACATGAGGCCACAGTGTGTATGTACTGAGCCTGACACCTGTTCTCACCTTGATCACATCCTGATCCTGAGCTACCTCCTGTAGATCTTTTATTATTAATATTAAAAAAATAACAATAATAATAGCATAAACATAACAAAAATATTAGCCAGAAAGTAATCAGTATAATGAACACTGGTCCAGCCGCTCGTTCTCTCCTCACACACATACTGTACATATATACAGAATAATAACTAATAATAATTTACACCTTCTGCTCTGGTCACCAACCAAAATAATAACAAACAATAAAATAAACAAAAACCGACATAAATATATACGACATTTAAAGAAAAAAATAATATCTAATATATAAAGCTCAAAGTGTGTATGTATGTGTGTATGTGTGTATGTGTGTATGTCTGGGATAGGCATCCGCACTGTCACAGCTATAGCCACAAAATTTGGCACAGTCACACGTCTGGACCCCGAGAGCGTCCTAAGCTATGTTGTGAGGCGAAATTTTAAATGCGCGCTCCAATTCACCAAACAATTTTGCCCCTATCCTCCATCCCATAGTCCCGTGCCCATATACCCATCATACATATCCGCCATCCCATAGTCCCGTGCCCATATACCCGTCATACATATCCTCCATCTCATATCCCATGGTGAATTGGAACGCGCGGGGTTAAAATTTCACCTCACAACATAGCTTAGGACGCTCTCGGGGTCCAGACGTGTGACTGTGCCAAATTTTGTGGCTGTAGCTGCGACGGTGCGGATGCCTATCCCGGACATACACACACACGTGCATACATACATACATACATACATACACACTTTGAGCTTTATATATTAGATATATATATTAAATATATATAACCACAAATTATGCAAATATATACAAGACTAAACTAAACACCCCACACTCAAGTCCACTATTCCCATTCCCCGCACTGACCAGAGAGCAGGTCCTGCATCTCATGCCTCAGTCCATGTCCAACATCCATAGGCCAGATCAGGCAGTGCCAGTTTTTCCCCCAAACAACCCAGTGTCCCATAGTCCCACAAGATAAACCCACTCCCCCTTTTCCCACCACCCAACCTAACACCTACACCCAAATCTATATCCCTATATACAATATATACAGAAACAAACACTACAGCACCCACAAATAAAGCCCAAGCTCGACGCCTGCAGACCTACGTCACTGTACACAGATCACAAAGCAAAAATCTACAGTGTCAGCAGCAGCCCACCACCAGGAAAGGAGATGACCAGACTAGGGCACACTAAAAGAAAAGCTCCTTCAGAGGAGAGCGGCCCTATGTGTGCCCAGTCTCTCATACACCAGAGAGCACACATTCATCAGGTCAGAGTATGGTCCTAAACACACTGTCCACTGGGATGATTTTCCGTTGCGTCAATGCTAAGCACCATGCATTTCACGTGTGGTGATACCTAACCACTGCACTAACTAGAAATGAGGTGCAGCGGTCCCAGCCACCAATGTCTCCGAAAGCTCGATAGGCCTATTCTGCATAGGAGAGGCCGACCAGCTGAGACCATCCAATGGAGAAGCCCACCCTGTTGTACACCTCTGTTTTGAAGGGACAGCGAAGCAGGAAATGGTCCATGTTTTCCAGCACGGTACCACAATGCTGCCGAGGACAGTTCCTGTCCTCAGAGCTCCTACACTTCAGATTGTCCCTCACACACAGTTTCCCATGGAAGCAGCGCCAAGCCAAGTCCCAAAACTTCGAGGGGATCCTGATAGAATCCAAAAGATGCAAGCGCACACCAAGATCCCGACTTGGGCAATCCCAGAGCGCCAGAGGCCTCTGGAAATGGGTCAACAGAACCCTATTGTCAAGGAGTTTCCTTGGCAGAGTCCTGATCTCCCACATTCCCAGACCCCACCGGAGAAATACCTTGGTCAAAGATCGATCTCTTGCCCTCGTGTCTCCCATTCCTGGAAGAAAGGCTGAAACCATCCCCTGCAGGAGAATACCAGAATACCCACGGAGGAGCCCTCTCTTTCCAGAGGTTTGCAATATTGATCTTAATGAAGGTATCCACAAGGAATACCACCACAGGGTGGACCATATCCAACCCTCCTAGTCTACTCGTACGGTAAGTAACTTCCCTCTTGACCAGGTTCAGTCTATTTCCCCATAATAGTTGGAAGAACAAATGGTAGACCCGAGTCCAGAGATACTCCGGCAAGATGCCCAGACAAATGAGTAAAGGGAGCAGGTAAGTTTTGATCAGGATTACCCTTTCCCTGAGGGTCAAAGACCAACCCTTCCATTGGTTCACCTTCTGAGTGGCGATCTCTAGCCTGCTGTCCCTATTTTGTTTGTGATAATCCCCCTGGCCAAATTCAATGCCAAGGACTTTTGCAAAGACTTTGGGTCCTGGAAGGGTCAAAACCAGGATCTCCTCCTCCTAGCCAGAGACCCTCACACTTATCCCGGTTGATCTTGGACCTGGATGCCTCCAAGCAGCAATCTACCTCTGACATCAGCCACCCTACCTCCTCGTGAGAGAGGAAACAAAAACAGTGACATCATCGGCATACGCCACCACCCTCAGAGTGGCTTCCGGTGCTGCCCGGTCCATCCCAATCCCAGCCAATGGTCCACGCTCCACCCTCCTAAGAAGTGGGTCAATCGCAAACACGTACAGAAGTGGGCTCAAGGGACAACCCTGGCAAACACCATATCCAACCTCAAAAGAGCTGCCAATTCAACCGTTCACAAGGGGGAAACTCTCTGCCCCACCGTACAAGGTCTTAAGTCAATCAACAAACCCCCCCCGGCTGGCCATATCTCAGAAGGGCAAACCAGAGGTACTCGTGATTAACCCGATCAAATGCTTTTGCTTGGTCCAGTGACAGCATGTACCCCTTCCAGTGACCAGCCCTACCCTGCTCCACTGCCTCTCGGACACAGAGCACAGCACTAAATGTGCTGTAGCCTGGAAAAGAGCAATGATGGGCCTCCGAAAGGAGTCAGGGTGCAAATTTCACTTGACGATTAAACAGCACCTTTGCCAGAACCTTCCTGTCTGCATTCAGAAGTGCTATGGCATGCCAATTCTAAATGCTAGATGGGTCCTTACCCTTTGACAAGATGATCAGGGCAAGGAAGAGTGCCCGAGGAAAGACACTCATTGAATACTTCAGTCAAGAGGGGAACCAAAGCGTCCTTAAAGGTCTTATAGAACTCAGATGTTAAGCCATCTGGACTGGGCAATTTTTGGGAGGCATGCCCTTCAATCGCCAACTTAACTTCCTTTTCCCTATTCATCTCTGTCAAAACATCAAGAGAGGGGTCTACCCCTTGTTCGCGGACTATTTCAGCCAAGAAAGTCGACATCTCACCCCAATTAAGATCCCTCTTCCCCAAGAGGTGCGAGTAGAAGGATCTGACAACCTCCAGGATCCCTGATCTGGATCGCCTCAGGGACCCCGCAGTGTCGCCAAGTCCTGTAACCACTTTACTATTCACTGACATCTTGCCGTTTCTGTAAGGGTGGGGCTAGTGGCACTTTCCCCATAATCCCTTTCAAAAAGCAAAGATGCGTGTCTATCGTACTGACACCTCATAAGCAAAGATTTCACTCTGGGGCTCTCCTCGCGGCTACCTCCAGTTGAGACAAGATGCTAGAGTTTCCTCCTCAGACCCTCATACAGGTGGTACCTGCTCAGACTCCTGAGGCTCGAGAGCTGGCAGAAGAATCTCGCTACCCTTTTCTTGAACATCTCCCACCACTCTGAGTTACTACTACAAAGATCCATTAAGGGTACCTGGCTCTGAAGAAAATCCTCCAAGGACTGTCTTATCTCTGCTTCTTCCAAGAGAGACTAACCGAGCCTCCAAAAACCTCTTCCCATCTGGAGGGTCTCTGTATCATTCAGTGAAGACAAAATTAAACAGTGGTCGGAGAACTTCACCTCAACAACAGACACTGCTGAAGAGACAGCTTCCTCCTTTAAATAAAATCTACCTATTCAGGACCTACAGTTACCTCTATGATAGGTGAACCCCTCGTGGCCTGGGGTGTGCAAAATGTGGACATCCACCAGGCGAGCCTCACTAGCTATACTATTAAGGGCAACGCTATCATAAATCAGCTTGTCTCTGGAACCTCCTCTATCCAAAGACAACATACTGACTTGAAAAGGTAGGGCTTCATCCTCATAAAGAGACACTTTCAGTCCCACTTAGATTGAGGACCATAGATGTTAATAAGCCGGAGCTCTTGTCCTTTCATGAGGACATCTAAGATCAGGCACCTCCCAATTTCTAACTCAATAACCCATCGGCATTCCACCAGTGCGGTAAAAAGGACTGCCACTCAGCTATACGGCTCGGCCGCAAGAGACCAATAGGAGGGCCCGAGTCTCCACTCCCTCTTCGCTTTAAACACGTCTGCCATGTTTGGCGGCCTGGTCTCATGCAAAAAGAAAATGTCAGCTTCAACATGGCTGAGAAAATCAAAGGCCGCAAATCTAGCTGTATTTTACTTTATGCTGGTGACATTAATAGACACCAGTGTCAATGTAGTGGGTACCGCCATCATTGGTGATTGAGTTAGATGGCTTTCTTCTTCTCACTCCCTTTATCCTCTGCCTCAGAGGAGGAATCCTTCTACCTCTTTAATGACACAGAGGTGTCCATTCCCACAAGCTTTTTCTTTTTATTGTCCTTGCCTCCGGACTCTGGGTCACTCCCTCCCTCCAAGGACCACACATTCCCAGAAGAAGACAACTCAGCATCCCCTGTAAACCCCGCCGAAGCCAGAACCTCACCCTTAGCTTCCTCCTCAGAGGGAGAGTTGTTCTCAAGGGCTTGGAACTGGTTAGAAAGACCAATCAGAGGGGAGTCAGTTTTTCCATCCTTAGGTACCTTGGTCAACGAAGATGTTTTATCTCACTTCTTTCTCTTCTTTTTGGTGTTGAGCTTATGCTTGTCCTCTAGCCACTGCCTAATATCCTCATCCATACTTTCATAATGGAAGGATTTGTAGGCAGTGGCGCTTTCCTCCCTGTGGATCCTCCTGACCTCCTCATCCAACTCATCATCTCTCAGGGCCTCAGCAGCAAGACTGGCATCCAGGACAGGGGCCACCTCAGCAGCCCAGGGCTCATCCATCTCCCTCTCCTGCTTGTGCCTGTATAGACGCCTCAGCTGGGCAGGCGTCTTTTTATTGCTTTTCCTCCTTGGCCCCTCAGCTCTTTCACCCTGCTAGTCCCTTCCCCAGCAGAATCAGCCTCACGGCTTTCTCCCACCAGGGTCACGACTGCATTAGCGAAGGAGCGAGGACAACGGCTTTATGGGTGACCTAAGTCACCACACAGGTGGCACCTAATCTCCACTCAAGATGCTGCAAGATGGCCGACATCCCCACCCAATGCATATTTCTGCACAGTGCAGTTTGCACTGAAGTGTGTGGGGTCACCGCACCTGTGACAGAGCTTTGGTTGCCCCTGGTAGAAGACCTGGATACGATCCCTACTCAGGAAGGCAGATGATGGAATGTGGGCAACCGTAACACCTGAATGCTTAAGTTTTACCATAAACATCTAGACCACTGACCAGATACCAAACTCGTCACGGTTCTTCTTAGGCAGCTCCACCACCTCTCCATATCAGCCAAGCCACATCATGATATCATAACAAGAAAGCGACTTGTTACAAGTCATCATGTTCACTTTCTTGACTTGATTTTGGTGAGACACCTCCTGAATGGCAAATCCTTGCCAGCTAGGCTCATTTTTTGCAAACTCATAATTCGACCAGAAGAGTTCAAGCCCCTCTGGGCAAACAAAGCTGACATCAAACTCAGGCGTGGAATAGTGATGTTACAAGGTGTAGATGTCAATCACCTTGAAGCCCATCCTCAGCAGGAGCTCCACAAGCTTAGACCTTGGAGGACATGCATCACTGCCCCTCCACTGAAGTTGGACCACATTCCTACGCACACTACCTGACCCAGCTGTAGGGAGGGACCACACTGTCTGCCCACCATTTTGCTCTCAAAAGGCCCAAGGCCATGCCTCTCTATCTAGAAGGATAGATCAACCTGTCGACCCTCTGACATTAGTGATATCTCCGTCTTATTTAGAGCCTCCAGGAGATGCCACTGCGACATGCCGTCCCCAGAGTTCAGAGATGAGAAGGACGCTCTATTTCCCCCGGAAGTGACAGCGGCATAACTACTAATGGGTGATGCCACAACCAGGGGGGGCAACTAGACCAGTGGCCACATCAACACTAACAGTGTTAGGCATCGGGTTCCTGCAGCTGCACAGCGGGAATCCAGAGCCTTGCATCCAGTGGTCTCCCATTCTCCAATGATCGCTCAGGAGCCTGCACAGGAAGCTCAGCATCCCAGACGCTCTGCTCAAACCAGCTCTGTAGGACTGGTTGTTGCTGCCACCTCTGGGTCAGCAATAGCAGCACAGGCTGTCCTGCAGCCAGCCACTCCAGAGGCTAAGTCCTCTCGTCCCGCTACTGGGCATGCTCACGAGACGATCTCCCATTGGAGATCGGGAGCCATGTGCTCAGATCCCTCTCCTGATCTGATTGGTCCATCTCAGAGATCTGGAAGGTCCCGGCAGCGCACGGCTATAAAAGGCCCACATGGCCGCTCGGCCATGCGCTAGTATAGACTACTCTTGCTAGATGTGTGAATGGTGATGGATGTATGATTCTGGTGACTGACTTATTAAGATTTCCCTCCCTCAGATATAATGCATGTGGATGGGGAACTATAGAAAGAGTCAGCGCCAGTCAGTGGCAACCCTTAGGCCACTATGTACACCGCTCCTCTACACTAGCATCCGGTGGCATCACATCTCTCACGGCACTATCGCATAGCTGATGTGTCTGCCACCGCGTTGCATTCAGCAGCATTTACCGGCATCCACAGTAGCGACGCCGCACGCACGGTAGGTCTAGACGGACACTGTCCCCTGTCTTGGACCCGTGCCCTGTGACCTGATACCGTGCATGCAATTTCGTTGAGACCTGTGAGTCTAACAGGCTCGGTGTTTATGTTTATGTTACAGCGCCTCTGAGTTAACAGAGTCCGCTCTGCGCACATCGGGTGACGTTGAACCCATGTGCATTATACCGCCATATAGGGCACCTGCCATTGTCTAGCAACGGTTTTAACACCTACGGCACGGTGGACCCCAGGCAGCGATCGCACTTTCTATTATTTAATGTTTAGTGCATTCCGCCGTCCCTAACATTATACTAACGCCAGGGTCTGGCTAGTAATGGCGGACCAACAGCAGCTGCGGCAGTACATTTGGCAGCTGGAGGGCAGGTTGGCGGCTCTCGAGAGTCCCACCTCAGCTGTGAATGCTACTGCGGCCGCTGTTCAGGCAGTCACAGAGGCTGTCTCACGTATGCCCATGCTCACACCGGCACTGACACTATCCCGCCTCCCGCTGCCTGACAAGTTTTCGGGCAACAGCGCCACCTGTAGGGGATTCGTGAGCCAGTGCTCTATTCAGCTTGAGCTCCTGGCCGCACGGTTCCCTACAGAGTGGGCTAAGGTGGGGTTTATTTTCTCTCTCCTGTCGGGCAGGGCGTTAGAGTGGGCTACGCCATTGTGGGAGCGTGATGACCCTGTGGTTCTGAGCGCCGCTCAGTTTCTCACATCCATTAAGCAGGTCTTTTTGTGACCACGGGTCACTCACGACACCTCTCTCCAACTCTTAGCCCTAACACAGGGGTCCCTCTCGGTCAGCCATTACGCTCTCCGATTCCGGACATTGGCTTCCGAGCTGGAGTGGCCTGATAAGACACTCGTCCCTGTGTTTTGGAGAGGGTTAGCGGAGCATGTCAAGGATGCTCTAGCAACCAGAGAGGTCCCCACAACTCTGGAGGAGTTGATTGCCATTTCCACCTGCATTGATCTCCGGTTTACGGAGCACGGGCTGGAGCGTGCGCAATCCAGGCGAAGGGTTGTGTTGGCTCACACCTTCTCCGAGCTGCTAAAATTTCCCACTCAGGAGCTGATACCTTCTGAACCTATGGAGGTGTCTCATGCCGGTCCCAAGCCGCGTCCGGTGCGAAGCTCCGCACGTTCTTACCAGTGCCGGCAGTTTGGTCATTCGGCTAACACGTGTTCACAGTGGTTGAAAAAACTATCACGTCCAGTGGTCGTAGGTGGGGGTCTATCAGATATGAAACCTTTCTCTCCCAAATTGGTATTCCGTGGGACTTTAGATAACGGAGCTTCCACCTGGGAGGCAGAGGTCACCGTGGATTCCGGGGCAGAAGGGAACTTTATGTCCTCGTCCTTCGCCCAAAAGCAGGCTGTTCCGCTGGTGTTACTGCCCCAACCCTTGACCATCAGGGTGATTAATGGTGCACCTTTACCATCTCAGGTTACCCACCAGACAGCACCACTCGTGCTCTCAATCTCACCATCCCACCGTGAGATTTTGTCCCTGTTCATTTTGCCAGATGGCATCGACCAGGTGCTTCTCGGAGTTCCCTGGCTCCGTTGCCATTCCCCTCATATTGATTGGGATTCGGGGAATATACTGGGTTGGAGCAAGGACTGTGAGGGAAGGTGCCTGGGGGGCAGTGTTCAGGTAGCCTCCACTGAAGTGCCCGCGGATTTCTCCGTTATTCCCAAACCATACCACCAGTACGCGAATGTCTTCTCTAAAAAATCTGCGGAGACGTTTCCGCCGCACCGACCTTACGATTGTCCGATAGATCTATTGCCAGGCACAGAACCTCCTAGAGGCTGCGTGTATCCGCTATCACTCCCTGAGACGGAGGCTATGTCTCAATATATCCGGGAGAACCTGGCAAGAGGTTTTATCAGAAAGTCGGTGTCGCCGGCTGGTGCAGGGTTCTTCTTCGTGCAGAAGAAGAGTGGAGAGTTACGTCCCTGCATTGACTACAGAGGTCTCAACGCCATAACAGTTAAAAACAAGTACCCTCTTCCGTTGATCTCTGAGTTATTTGACAGGTTGTGAGGGGCCCGGATCTTTACAAAATTAGATCTACGGGGGGCGTACAACCTGATCCGCATTCGCGAAGGAGACAAATGGAAGACAGCCTTTAATACCAGGGATGGCCACTATGAATATCTGGTCATGCCCTTCGGCCTCTGTAATGTGCCTGCTGTCTTCCAGAATTTTGTTAACGACGTCTTCCGCGATATGCTCTCTACCTCGGTGGTGGTCTATCTGGATGACATTCTCATCTTTTCGCCAGATTTGACTTCCCACAGGAGAGACGTCTGCAGGGTCTTCGACCGTCTGCGGGTGAATTCTCTCTTGGCCAAGATGGAGAAGTGCCAGTTTGAGCAGGAGTCCTTGCCGTTCCTGGGCTACATCATCTCGGCCCAGGGGTTGGCTATGGATCCTGCCAAATTGCAAACGGTAATGGACTGGCAGGAGCCCCATTCGCTCAAAGCGGTGCAGCACTTTTTGGGGTTCGTCAACTATTACCGCCAGTTCATTCCCCACTTCTCCACACTGGTAGCTCCTCTGGTTGCCCTCACTAAAAAAGGAGCTAATCCCAAGGCTTGGTCAGAACAGGTCTCCAAGGCCTTCTCGTCTCTGGAGACCTATTTTGCCGGCGCTCCCATCTTACACCGTCCCGATGTGGATAAACCTTTTTTCCTAGAGGTGGATGCTTCTTCCGTCGGTGCAGGAGCAGTCCTTTTTCAGAAGGATGCGCAAGGTCGGAAGCATCCCTGCTTTTTCTTCTCAAAGACCTTCTCACCGGCGGAGAGGAACTACCCCATCGGGGACAGGGAGCTGCTGGCAATGAAATTGGCCTTTTCCGAGTGGAAAAGTCACTGTGTTCATACATTACATTACTGATCCTAGGAAATATCCTGTATTATACCCCAGAGCTGTACTCACTATTCTGCTGGTTCAGTCACTGTGTACATACATTACTGATCCTGTATTATACTCCAGAGCTGCACTCACTATTCTGCTGGTGCAGTCACTGTGTTCATACATTACATTACTGATCCTGAGTTACATCCTGTATTATACCCCAGAGCTGCACTCACTATTCTTCTGGTTCAGTCACTGTGTACATACATTACTGATCCTGAGTTACATCCTGTCTTATATTCCAGCGCTGTCGTGTGACGCCATAATGACCGCTGCTCTCTTGTGTTGCCTTCATCTATATTACTCGTATCTTGGTCAGACCTGTCTTGTTATTATAGCTGTTTACAGAATGACACATTGTAACAAAGCTCCTGTGACACTGAGTAATGATCATCATCTGCCAGGATGACAAATCTTCGAGTTTTGCCCAGATGCTGTTTGTTAATATAACATTTTATGAATCCAGGACCCGTTTCATCCATCACCGCGGACATCAATCTATCTTCAGCCCTTAGAGGTTCCCATCCCGGGTCGTTTTCCAGTGCCGGCTGACAATTGATTAGAATTTTGTCTCAAATCTTAATTTATTCATTCTCATTTGCAGAATGAATCATTGGGTCGGCGGCGTAATAAACATTAGGCAGACATTTCTGCGGCTGACATAGTGGGTCTTGTGTCCTCAGCTGCCTCCAGGACAGATCCATTACTGAACATGACTCCACATACTGGAGGTTCTGCCATGTCTACTACACAAGAACATGCAAAATATTCACAAAAATACAGAAATATACGTCCTGGAAATAAAGGAGAAGCAGACACAACAAGAAAAGCTTTATCCAGACTCATGGAAATATCTAATGTTTCACGAAAAAAATCGGAATTTATTTTTTATTCTTCTTTTTTAGCTACTTTCTTTTGATCTTCCTCATTCCTCATTTTACTTTATTTCCTCTTTCCACCGCCCTCTCTCACTTCTTCCTCATCATTCTCCTCCTTTCTCTTGTCTTTCTCCCACCACTATTTCCATCCTATTTCTTTTTATCCTTCCCCTCTTCCTTTTTCTTGCTTTCCTTCTTTTTCTAACGTCTCCACTTCATTCCTCTCTTCCCCCAGATTCCTACTCTTCTTCCTTTATCCTGCTTTGTATTCTTATCTTCTCTTTTTTTTCTTTCTTTTTTTCTCTTTCTTTCTTTTTCTCTTTCTTTCTTTCTTTTTCTCTTTCTTTCTTTCTCTCCTCCTCTTTATTCTCTTTCATTTTCTTCCTCCTTCTTTTTGCTCCTCATTCTCCCTCATTTTTTTCTCCTGTTCTTCATTCTCTTCTATTTGCATCCTCTTTTTTTCCTCTTCTGTCTTTCATCTTCTTCCTCCTCCTCCTCATTCTTTTACACCACCTCTTTATTCTCTTCCATTTTCTTCCTCCTCCTCTTTGCTCCACCTCCTCCTAATTTTTTTTCTCCTGTTCTTCATTCTCTTCTATTGCCATCCTCTTTTTTTACTCTTCTGTCTTTCATCTTCTTCCACCTCCTCATTTTCATTCTCTTCCATTTACACAGTTTTTTCCCATTTGGGTAAAAATAAATCCGTGAATTCTGTGCTTAAAAAATATCCATTTCTGCTTATATGATGTAATTGCTGGAAAACTACAGTAACCACCTAGTGCATTGCCTTCTGTTTGAGACGCAAACCTGCACGTCTGCCGCCAATCATAGTCCCACCTCTCTGCGCCCTTTATAAGACGTATAACGGAGGAGAACAAAATTTGCTGCACAGTTCACATTTCATCAGAATTTCGAACATTTGACCTTACTTTTATTTTTACGCTCGTCTGTTGTTAGGAGACATCACGCGTCTGCGATAACAATACCAGTCACTAAATATGTGAAAAATGCAAAGAACGAATGCACTTAAAGGAAAGAATGACTGTCAAACACCGCCGCACAGAAATAGAGGCTAAAAATATTGGATGTGACAAGTTGCAATTGCGCTACTGTCATTTGTCCTTTCCTTGAGTTTTTAGCACAGCTGGCTCTCGCCCTAATGCATTCGCCGCCCCATTATTCCCCATTATTGTTGTGATCCCACATACGTCCTCGCCGCCGCACTTTCTGACACCTCCGTTATATTCCTCTTTCTTCTCTGTGTGGGAGGGAGTGACACAATGTTACTTTCAGACTTAAACAATGAAACACTTAAAATGTTACTTGTGACGGGTTCGACGTCGGCCCACAACCGACAGTCTCCACAAAGGAGCGCAACATGTTAAGTACCTGAGACCATGAACGATAAACCCACCCTGCGGCAAATAACCCTGGACCCTCTGTAGGACGAGACATTATCTGTCTGTAGGGAAACTGGGTGGTAACAAATGCGCCGACCCTTGTACAACACCCGTATCGGTTGTATCTCAGCTTTCCCAGGCTCATCAATGGTTAATCTGCCAAGAACTACAGTGGTAGGGTATACCCACACTATGGGGGGGCTTTCTGGGAAAGTTGGGGGGGGGTGCTTCATCTTTGCCAATCACTTTAGTGGAGAGATCACGATACCTGGGCTGCACTAGAGGAAATGAAAAATTCTCGATGGTATAAAATGAAGTCTTGTATGACACCAATACATAAAAAAAAACAAATATTTGCCAAAGCTCCGACCAATCACCCAGCTTTCCTGAACTGTAAATATTGCTGCTTGTGTTTGATACATTGTTTCACCTTGTTCCAAGATTCTAATAAACATCCTCTGCATCACAGTGACGATCATGCATGTCACCCAGCTTTCCCTGAAACTGATAAGACAAGGAATTATATATTTCCTAGTGATGCAAGTATAATAGGAAGCTGAAGTTACCGATTACAGAGTACGTCGCTCAGCTTTTTAAGGCTGTGTGCACACGCTGTGGATTCTGCTGCGGATTTGCAGTGGATTTGGCCCTGTGGATCTGCAGCAGTTTCTGCTGCAGTGTACAGTACCATAATATCCTAAGGGAAATGGAAACCGCTGTGCAGACGGTGTGGATTTGCTGCGGTTTCTAATCCGCAGAAAGAATTGACATGTCAATTCTTTCTGCGGATTCCGCTGCGGTTCACCATCTCCTCCATTGTAGAGATGATAAACCGCAGGGCAAAACCGCAGGCTAATCCGCAGATAAACCGCAGGTCTTTTGACATGCGGATTTACCTGCAGATTTTGCTAAATCCGCGCGGATCAATCCGCAGCAGAATCCGCAGCGTGTGCACGTACCCTTACAGCTCCAAATGACCAATCTGCCATGATAATCATCCCACTATAATGGAAGACTTCAATATTCGAAAGCCATTTTATAACCTAGTCTTATTAGCTTCTGGGAAAGCTGGGTGACTATGTTTTGATGTTTTAGTTCCCACCAATTACCTAGCTTTCCAGAGCTGACAATATTTCTGGTTAGGTTTGATTTGATACTTTGTTTCTCCAAAATGTAACAATCTGTGTTACCTTGACGATAATTCACGTTGAGACCCAGCTTTTCCATGAAACTGATAGGATTAGGAAGAATTTATGGGAGCAGAAAAAGAGACTGCTATGGGGCTGTGCTCCACGGCTTGTGGCTCAGATGGTAAGGAATGCTTATCGCTGCAGGTATCAAAAATGAACTTTTATTAGATCAAGATGTAACACTTTACTGAACAAACCCTTATTAATGAAAAAAATCGGAATCTCATCCCGTGGACCGTCACTGCTCCTCCATAGTCAGTAATGTGTCCCCTGTCACCAATCTGTTGGCTATCAACCCCCAGCAGGGGAGTTACCCAAGCGCTGCAGCCAATCCATGGCTGCTGATCGGCTGCAGCACTCACAGAAGAAACATCATTTCTTCCTACTCCCGCACTGTTTATTTTGCTCATATAACTTGTGATCGCTACAGCTGATCAGAGGCCATTGATTGCTTGCAGGGGTTATATTTGTGCTGCAGCCAAACTGGTGACAGATGTAGCGCAAAATGTGAAGAGGCAGAGTCGCTCCAGTAGTTGAGTGTTGGGGGGGGTCTCTTCATCATTAATAAGGAGATCTCAAGTAATGGGCAACCCTTTGAACCCTGTGTAAGACAATAAATAGACACAATATACTGCTAAAAAAAAGATGAAACCCACAAAAGTCCCTTAAGACTGTAGGACTGGGACCGGTGGCCATGGGATTTCGGCTGCACCATATGAGGATACTTATATTGAAATATGCTGCAAAGAGTTGTGACCCAGACCAGCAGAGCGTCTGAGCTTTGCTCGCTGTTATCAGCCAATCACTCTGCTTTTTCCTCAGTGACATAGTGATATATGATGAGACTGGGAACGCTGAACGGCCACCACGTCATTGTTATTAGAGTCCTCAGAGGTAGTCGCTCAGCTTCGGATAGAGCCAAGAATCAGCTGCTGCCAGGGGCTGCACTCGGACCCTAGAGCCTACACTATGTTCCAAATTATTATGGAAATGATATTTTTCTCTGATTTTCCTAAGTGGCCGGTGCAAATGACAGTCAGTCTAATAAAAGTCATCACCCGTTAGAGTATACATCGAATTTTATTGAAGAAATGTCCCAATGATAACAGTATAATCTCCAAAATGAATAAAAACTCAAATTGCACTGTTCCAAATTATTAGGCACAGTAGAATTTCTAAACATTTGATATGTTTTAAAGAACTGAAAATGCTCATTTGTGGAATTTGCAGCATTAGAAAGTCACATTCACTGAACAAAAAAGCTCTTTAACTCCAAAACATCCTAACAGGCCAAGTTACATCTTAACATAGGAACCCTTCTTTGATATCACCTTCACAATTCTTGCATCCATTGAACTTGTGAATTTTTTGGAGAGTTTCTGCTTGTATTTCTTTGCACGAAGTCAGAATAGCCTCCCAGAGCTGCTGTTTTGATGTGAACTGCCTCCCACCCTCATAGATCTTTTGCTTGATGATACTCCAAAGGTTCTCCATAGGGTTGAGGTCAGGGGAAGATGGTGGCCACACCATGAGTTTATCTCCTTTCATGCCCATAGCAGCCAATGACTCAGAGGTATTCTTTGCAGCATGAGATGGTGCATTGTCATGCATGAAGATGATTTTGCTCCTGAAGGCACGTTTCTGCTTTTTATACCATGGAAGAAATTTGTCAGTCAGAAACTCTATATACTTTGCAGAGGTCATTTTCACACCTTCAGGAACCTTAATGGGCCCTACCAGCTGTTTCCCCATGATTCTGGCCCAAAACATGACTCCTCCACCTCCTTGCTGATGTCGTAGCCTTGTTGGGACATGGTGGCCATCCACCAACCATCCACTACTCCATCCAGGGTTGCTCGACCCTCATCAGTAAACAAGAATGTTTGAAAATTAGTCTTCATGTATGTCTGGGCCCACTGCAACCGTTTCTGCTTGTGAACACTATTTAGGGGTGACCGAATAGTAGGTTTATGCACCAAAGCAAGCCTTTGAAGGATCCTACACCTTGAGGTTTGAGGGACTCCAAAGGCACCAGCAGCTTCAAATATCTGTTTGCTGGTTTGTAATGGCTTTTTAGCAGCTGCTTTCTTAATCCGATGAACTTGCCTGGCAGAAACCTTCCTCATTCTGCCTTTATCAGCACGAAGACGTCTGTGCTCAGAAACAGCCACAAATCTCTTAACAGTACGGTGATCACGCTTAAGTTTTTGGGAAATATCTATTGTTTTCATCCCTTCACCAAGGCATTGCAATATTTGATGCTTTTCGGCAGCAGAGAGATCCTTTTTCTTTCCCATATTACTTGAAAACTGTTGCCTGCTCAATAGTGTGGAACATCCAGTTTTCCTTTTATTGGGCTCACATGGCAAACTAATTATCACAGGTATCTGAGATTGATTTCAGTGATCCAAAGAACCCTGAGACACAATACCATTAATGGGTTTCACTAAAAAAAACAAAAATGCTATGACACAAAAACAATTTGCATAATAATTTGGAACATAGTGTAGATGGCCGCAAAGCCCCCTTTGGCCCATATGAAAAGACCATTACTATTAAAGACTTGCAATAATTGGGGGCCCCGTTGAAGCTTTTGCATTGGGACCCACAAGATTCAAGCTATGCCACTGGCTGCAGCCCTGTGTGCGGAGGATCTAGTGTAATGGGGGCTTCTCTGACATCATATGGGGTGTCACGGAGCGCTCGCTCGCCCTTGCCATGAGACGTTTGTCGTCTTGCACAAGGACAACTCCAGACGCCTGTGCGTTTAATGCATTCACGCATAAATAAATTAGAAACCTGAAGCGAGGAACCTAATTAAATAACGGAGGCCGTACGTTCAAGGAGACCGGAGAGGTGGCTGCAGGAGCCGTCCTGTATTGGGGGTTTCCGCAGCTATGAGGAGAGGCGCCGTCATCAGGCAGGATGGATACAGTTAGGGCAAGCAATGTCCAGATTGAATTTATTCAGGAAAATTTGTATAATTTGATTTTGTTTTTTAGGAAATTGACAATTTGTAAATTTTCAATTTTTTTTTCTAGCAATTTATGCAAACCAAATGCAAATTGTAGTCCAGGCGTCCTCCCTGCCTCGCTCGTGGCTTAATTCATAGGTTAATTGACTTAATTCTAGGTTGCATTCGTTTTGTAGGAAAACAAGGCTGCAAGCGTCTCATTATAAATCCTCAGCGGCGTCCCCCGGGGGAGCGCAGTACAACATACACCGGACATGTCTGATGGGAAATCGATGAAAAGTTAACGCCCGGCTCTACTTCTGAACAATATTCTGCAGGATAATTCTCTACAAGCAACTCTGCTTTACTAACTGTACAGTAGACTCCTCCAGAGCAGCATTCACCAGTCTGCATCCTTATCTAGCACCGCATGGGCGGACGCAGACAGAAGGGGCCCCTGTGCTAAAACAATATCTAGGTCCTTTTGCCATCCAATAGCTCCTCATTCTGCACAAATCCACCTGCTTTGAAGGTGGTAGTAGTGGTCCCCTGACTTCTTGGGCCCCTGTGCAGCTGCACAAATGATGTGTGTGCCCTTGTTTAGCCACCAAAGCAGCTGCATTCACCATTCTGATTTATTCTCTGCATCCTGACTTATTTTCTAGCCTCCTCCAGAGCTGCACTCACGATTACCGGAGTGGTGCAGCATTGTGCCTGAGTCCTAGTCTCCATAAAGTCCCAAATTACCTCCTGAGACCTCAGCACTGCTGCTGATGCTACACAGCTGTTGGGGGCACAGCTGCTTTTACAGTTGCCAGTGCCACAGATATGAATCTTCTCACCTGGCACAGATACAGTCCTACCCTGTAGCTGAGCCGAGGCTGCGGAACACGAGAGGTGGCGTCCGGTGCAGGTGGCACAATGATGTCACTGCACGTGTGGATCCCATCAGGTGACTATAAATGTGCGGCACACGGGGGGCATTGTTACTGCGGCCACAGTTAAGGGCAGTAGCAGGATGAGCAGAGTGAGCAGCGTCAGAACAGTAGATGCAAGTCACCATACAGTAATGGCCGGAGCCTCCCCTCCCCTCCCCTCAGAAAAGGCGTCAGGCGGAGGCCAGCCTGACGGGGAGTGTGGAGGGTGAAGGTGGGGGGAGTGGGCTTGGTGGTGGGGGCGTTGCTGATATATATGGGTGAGCAACGGGCCTCCCTCCTCACAGTTCCCGCTCTTTTCCCCAAAAAAAGTTTGTGGACTCACCATGGCCGACTTGGAGCGGGCGCTGGAGTGCCTGAGGGCGGCTTCCATGACTCAGCCGCTAGGATGGCTGGAAGGGCAATTGGCGGTTATCACCTCGGGGACATCAGGGCAGTCGGCTCTGCCTGCAGCTAGGGAGCGACGCGCACGGAGGGTGAGGCCTCCCGAACGGCTTTCACCGGATGCAGCACCTCGGGCCTCCCGTCGGCGCAGGAGCCCCTCCCGGGACCCATCAGGCCGGGCGCCCCACGCTGCTCGCTCAGATGGGCCCCGGCTTGGGAGGAATCCTCAAGCCCGGCGAGGCCCTGCGGCGGTGTCCGGGCCTCTGCCTCGCTCCATGCAGGGGGCGGGGCGGACACGTGTCGGGTGGCGCAGCACCCAGGACTCATCGGAGGGCCACGCTGGTGGCTCTAATACAGCGCGGTCTGCTCCCATCTCCAGGTCGCGGTCGGCTAGTACGGCCTGCTTTACAGCAGGGCTGGGTTCCTCACCCTCCAGCGCGGGGGGTCATCGGGTCCATCGGGGGGGGCCGCGGCGGGGGGTGCCCGCAACGCGGCCTGCTTCCTGCTCCGGGCATACTGACAGGAGGCCATGCAGCAGGGACAGGACGGCCTGCTGCACTGCAGGGCATGTGCTATTCACCCCCATGTTTGGCAGCAGGGGGTATGCTCCGGTCCCACGGAGCTCTTCATCGGGGGCTGCACACACGTCATCACGGACGGATGGCGTGTCATCAAGGGCTTCGGTCGCGGCGACTCAGGCAGCACCGTCATTTGGGGATATGCAAGCGGTATCCCCCCTGGGTTTCGGGCCCGGTACCCCGGTTCCGTCGGGGGAGGGAGTCCCGGACGACAGCGGCAGTCCAGTGGAGTCAGCATCAGGAGCCAATCGGCCGGGAACACATCCGTGGATCCCAGCGGTCCGGCAGGAGGGCTCACTGCTCCCTTGCAGCCCGGTGAGTATGCATCCGTGTCCCGTGTATGTCAGCCTCAGTTGTCTCCGTTGTCGGGGGGGTGGGTCCCTCGACGGACAGTATGAGTAGTGGGGGGGTGTTAGGTCTATGCTGGCAGACGTCCGCAATTTGCTTTCGCGTTTAGAGCGGGATATCGTTGCACCGTCTCCTTTGGCGGCCTGGGTGGTTTCTCAGGCTGGGGGACAGGTGGGGCAGAGCGGGCTAGAGCTGGCGGGGCGCACTAGTGAACCAGTGTCAGTTTCGGTGCAAACAGAAAAAGAGAAGGAGTGTCGTGTACACTTGGATGACAGGGCTCACGGTGAGGTCTATGTATGCTTTGAAGGCCCACTGGGTGCTCATTTAAAGAAGGATGTTAAGGAGCGCATATGGAAGGATGAATATGTGGAGATTATCTCGTTGTTGCCTCTCGATAAAATTTAATTTAGATAAGAGCAGGAAGGAGGACAGCAAAAAGGAGGAAGAGGAGAAACACAGGTGGCGCTTAATTCCTCAGACATTTGTGAATTGGCAGCAAGCGTTTGCCATTTTGGCAAGCATTATTGGGGAAAGGGCCCCGGACAATTGCTCGGCATTGTTTTGTTACCTGGATGCGATAGGCGAAGCTTACAGGGTTTACGGGGGTCAGGCGTGGCCGAGGTATGATGAACAATTTCGGCAGAGGAAGGCTGTTTGCCCAGCCATTCGTTTGGATCAGAAGGATATTGGGTTATGAATGTGCGTCATTGCTCAGAACAAGTTTGGGAGCTCCTTTCATGGGGGGGCTGGCAGCACCAGCCAGAGCAGCGGTAACTCCAGCGCCACGAGTGGAAGTGGTTCGGGGCAAGGGGGTAACCACAAGTTGGGGGTCTGTTGGCAGTTCAGCGACGGGCAGTGTAAGTTCGGGGCGAATTGTAAATTCAAACACCTCTGTTCCACTTGTAACGGTGCTTCCCACGGAGCGTCCAAGTGTTTCAAAAAAGGGAAGCCAGGAGCCGGGGGTGGTAATTCTAAAGGGAGAGACTCCAGTGAAACTGGAAAGGATGGTCCCTTATCTAAATAGATACGCGGACCGTGAAAAAGCGGCACTGTTGTATGCTTGTTTTAGAGATGGTTTTGTGATTCCGCATCCCCCTTTTGACATTCCGCTCGTTGGCTCTGATTCACACTGCTGTGGTCTCAGAAAAAATTGGAAAAGAAGTATCTTTGGGCCGCATGGCCGGCCCTTTCACGTCCCCGGATCTGGTGGTCTCTCCCCTGGGTGTGGTTCCGAAGAAGGAGTCAAATAAGTTTCGGCTTATTCAGCACTTGTCTTTTCCACGGGGTAGGTCAGTTAATGACGGTAACGATCCGGAGATATGTTCGGTGGTTTACTCCTCGTTCAATGAGGCGGCACAGTGGGTGCGGAGTTGCAGTCGGGGGGCCCTTATGGCTAAGACTGACGTTGAAGCTGCCTTTCGTCTGTTACTGGTCCATCTAGACAGCATGAGGCTCCTGGGTTGTTTTTGGGACGGCAAGTTTTTCATGGACAGGTGCTTACCCATGGGTTGCTCATTGTCCTGTGCGTATTTTGAGGCCTTTAGTTCTTTTCTTGAGTGGGTGGTGCGCGACGTTTCCGGTTTTGAATCAGTTATCCATTATTTGGATTATTTTTTGTGCGTCGGCCATACGGAATCGTTGCACTGCCACAGACTATTGCAAGCCATCGAGTGGGTGGCTGAGCGTTTTGGCGCTCCGCTGGCGCCTGGTAAAACCGAGGGCCCAAGTACGTGTTTGCGTTTCTTGGGGATTGTCATTGACACCGTCGAGTGGGAGTTTAGGCTGCCTGAGGACAAGTTGGCTGATCTGCGGGCCAAGGTGGTCCGAGCGTGCTGTTTGAAAAAAATATCGTTGCGCGATCTCCAGTCGTTGTTGGGGAAGTTGAATTTTGCGTGTCGTGTGATGCCGATGGGGCAAGTTTTTTCACGTAGGCTGGCGAGCGCTACTTCAGGGATTCCATCCCCCCCATCATTTTATCAGATTGTCGTCGGAGCTCAGGGCAGATTTGGCGTTTTGGGCCGCTTTTTGGTGATGTCTGAGGTTGTTGGTAACGACGCGCTGCAGCTGTCTACGAATGCGGCCGGGGGTATTGGTTTTGGAGCTTACTTCAGAGGACAGTGGTGCGCGTCTCATTGGCCCGACGAGTGGATTGTGTCTGGTTGGTGCATAACATTACGTTGTTGGAGATTTTTCCGATCCTGGTGGCGGTGCATTTGTGGGGACAGGAGTTTCGGGACCAGCGTGTGCGGTTTAATTGCGACAACATGGGTGTCGTGTGCGCAATCAACGGGCTTACCGCCTCGTCGCCTCCAGTCATTCGTGTGTTGCAGCAATTGGTTCTGCTATGCTTGTCTTTGAATGCGCACGTGACCGCGTCACATGTTCCTGGAGTCAGGAACTAAATAGCTGACTCTCTCGTTCGCAGTGCGATCGTTTTCGCTCTTTGGCGCCAGAAGCAGAGGTCGAGGGTTTGGCTTCCCCAGAGGAACTGTGGAGGTTGGCTTACAGGCCGCAGAGTCGCTGATCGAGTCCTCATTGGCTCCAAAAACTTGGGAGGCCTACCGGGCTGTATGGCGGATGTGGGAGGAAGTTGTTGTTGTCCTCCTCAGTGTTCAAGTATTGTATTTATGGTATTCATAATACATTGTTTTTGTTGTTTGTTAATTTAATAAAAGGCTGCTGTGGCCATACAAATTCCATACAAATTCCAAAAGAAACTTTGGTCTCTGGTGTTTTTAAGCGGCGTATGGGTTAATACATGGGGGTGGTGTGGGGCTTGGGGATGGTTGTGTCACCCATAAACGAGAACAACTTGACAGTCCCAGAGTCAAGTAATGGCCGGAGCTGAGCCTCCCCTCCCCTCAGAAAAGGCATCAGGCGGAGGCCAGCATGACGGGGGGTGTGGAGGGTGAAGGTAGGGGGAGTGGGCTTAGTGGTGGGGGCATTGCTGATATATATGGGTGAGCAACGGGTCTCCCTCCTCACAGTTCCCGCTCTTTTCCCCCAAAAAAGTTTGTCCCGCCTTCCCTCCCTGTTTTTTCTATCTTGGTGTATGGTAAAGTTGGAGTTACTCGGGTCATGGCGGTTCGAAAGGGGGGGGGGAGTCCTTGGAGTCGTTTTGAAATTGGTTTTGGAGACTCACGGTATTGGGTCTCCTACGTTCATATGGTATGGTGGTGGTGATCTGGTGAAAAGAGGATGGGGAGTTTCCGTAAAGTGGGTGGATCCCCTAGTTGATTAGTGGACAATATGCCTCGGTGTGTTGGTGCTCCCGAGCCTGTGGGGTAACGGCTGGGAGTAATATGTTGGTTTTGTCCACAACATTTTGGGGTAATTCACCTAGATCTTTGTGGCTTCAAGGACTCCTCCTCAGTGTTCAAGTATTGTATTTATGGTGTTCATAATACATTGTTTTTGTTGTTTGTTAATTTAATAAAAGGCTGTTGTGGCCATACAAATTCCAAAAGAAACTTTGGTCTCTGGTGTTTATAAGCGGCGTATGGGTTAATACATGGGGGTGGTGTGGGGCTTGGGGATGGTCGTGTCTCCCATAAACGAGAACAACTTGACAATCCCAACGTCATGATCTGGGCCAGACTGAAAAAATGTGAAAAGCGAACGGACATCACTTGTAAGTCCATATAAGGCTATGTGCACACGTAGTGAAAGGTGCTGCGGATTTGTCCCTTCGGATTTGTAAAAATCTGCAGGTAAATCCGCAGGTCAAAAGACCTGCGGATTAGCCTGCAGTTTAGCCCTGCGGTTTCACACCTCTACAATGGAGAAGGTGTGAAACCGCTGCGGATTCCGCACAAAGAATTGACATGCTGCGGATTTGAACCCGCAGCAAATCCGGGCGGAAAAATCCGCACCGTGTGCACTGCGTTTTTCATTTTATCATTGAAAACAATGGTACTGTATAACGCAGCTAAATCTGCTGCGGTTGCGCAGAGCCTGAAACTCTGAGGATCCACAGCAGGATCCGCAACGTGTGCACATGGCCTAAATATATCCATACAGTAATCATGTGGGTGGTCTGCAGGTCCAGTACTTACCACCATACTCTCCCTATAATACTGCCATTATTTATAGTGGCTTTTTCTTTTTGTTACGTAACAGTGTGTTTAGTCACTATGTAGCAGTAACATTAGTGTTCATGGTGTGGAGGTATTATAGCCTAGCATGGTATTTTCCTCCAGATTACCCCGTTACCTGCTGGTAATTGATATTTCTTTAAATGGAGGTGGGATAGGAAGTGATTATTGGGGCTCGCGTGTACAAGGTGTATGGAGCGGAGATATGCGTGTATTTTGGCATGGAGGGGCCCCATTTGAAGGTCTGCACCGGGGCCCATAACTTTGTAGTTGCGCCACTGCATATGGGGCTGTGCTGTATACCATGGTGCTGTGCTGTATAGCATGGCGCTGTGCTGTATACCATGTGGGGCTGTACTGTATACCAGGGGCCTTTGCTGTAATACCATGTGGGGCTGTGCTGTATACCAATGTGGGGCTGTGCTGTATAGCATGTAGGGCTGTGCTATATACCATGGTGCTGTGCTATATACCTGTCATGATCCATGCTGGATCAGGACTGATAAAAAGCACAGGTAACCTTTTTTTTTCTTAAGCTGTGCTTAAGGTTGGTTTTTGCCCCCGGTGGCCATTAGGATTATTGCACTGTGGTGTCATTTGTTCTAAGTTTGCCCCCGGTGGTGGTGAGCATCATTGCACTCTAGTTTCTTTAGTTAAGTGCACATGAGTATAATGCAGGTGTGATTGCTGGCTCTGCTATAAAAGAGTCACAGGTGTTGCAATCAGTGTTGGTGATAGTATTCATTTCAACCATCCTTGGTGGAGGAAGGAGCTGGAGAGCGTTCCTTGCAGCACTGTCAGCCCTGGTGTGAAAGGAGTCATAGGGGATTTCCTTGTAGCTCTGACAGAGCTTGGTAGCAGCGATTCAGGAGGAGAGCTGCATGCTGGTGGTGGACTCTGTTGCCAGGAGCAAGTGCAACAGAGTAAAGCTAAGTGGTGTTTCCCTGTTTGTGTTTTTCCTTAGTGTGAATAAGTACAGCGGTGGGGCCAGTGCCTGCGCCACCCAGCTCCCTAGCAAGGGATAGGTGTAGGGTGTGCTAGGGTGACAGGTTCCTGATAGGTGCCCGGTGTGGAACCGGCATAGGGAACGTTAGGAGCATTAGGGACACTGACTCAGGGGAGTGCAGGAGGTCTCCATGTCCCCTTTCCCTATCGCAGGGCCCACCGTTGTAACTGTTTCCCTTCCCTTTGTCTTGTTGTTTTAGTTACCAGCCTGTGAGCCGTGTCACACAGGACAGTATCACATGCCACGTCCTGTTGTTCTAGTTACCGGCCTGCTGGTCGCGTCACACAGGATGGGTCCACGTGACATTATCACCAACCCCAACTTTTTTTTCTGCTGAGCCATGGACCCAGTTGAGCCCTTTGCCCAATTGCTAAAACACAAACAGAGAGCACAGAATGGCAATTGTGCAGAAATATCCTGCAGTAAAACATATAACAGTAGTCAACAAGTGCTGATAAAAAGATAACAAATACAGGGTATTTAGTTGATACTTTTTTTGCAAAAAAAAATGTATACCAAGCTGCTCCACCGCATCAAGGTAACCCCTATTGAAGCAGTCCCTATCTAATGTATTTCAAACCTGAACATGTGAACAGTGTCTAAATGAACAGGATGAAGACAGGTGCTTCTTAGTATGGGCACGTGGTGTAAGCCAGCTCTTTATGTGCATGTCACACAAGAGAGGGGTGGGGTCTCTCAAATCATGCATAGGCACAGAAAAAACTGGACTGAAACACATGTGACATTCACACATATGAACAAGTCGGTAGGACACTGTTCACACCACCCACTGACTCAAACACAAACAGAGAGCACAGAATGACAATTGTGCAGAAATATCCTGCAGTAAAACATATAACAGTAGTCAGCAAGTGCTCATAAAAGCTGATAACAAATACAGGGTATTTAGTCGATACTTTTTTGAAAAAAAAATGTATACCAAGCTGCTCCACCGCGTCAAGGTAACCCCTATTGAAGCAGTCCCTATCTAATGTATTTAAAACCTGAACATGTGAACAGTGTCTAAATGAACAGGATGAAGACCGGCGCTTCTTAGTATGGGCACGTGGTGTAAGCCAGCTCTTTATGTGCATGTCACACAAGAGAGGGGTGGGGTCTCTCAAGTCATGCATAGGCACGGAAAAAAATGGATTAAAAACACATATGACATGCACACATATGAACAAGTCTGTAGGACACTGTTCACACCACCCACTGACTCAAACACAAACAGAGAGCACAGAATGACAATTGTGCAGAAATATCCTGCAGTAAAGCACATAACAGTAGTGAGCAAGTGCTGATAAAAAGATGATAGCAAATACAGGGTATTTAGTCGATACGTTTTTTTGCAAAAAAATGTAAACCAAGCTGCTCCTCCGCGTCAAGGTAACCCCTATTGAAGCAGTCCCTATCTAATGTATTTAAAACCTGAACATGTGAACAGTGTCTAAATGAACAGGATAAAGACAGGCGTTTTTTTTGCAAAAAAACCATATCGACTAAATACCCTGTATTTGTTATCATCTTTTTATCAGCAAAGGGGATCCCCAATCCTGGGCCTTCTCCCTACCGGACGATTCTCCATCTTTAGAGTCCGTGGACAAGTTCTTTGCGGCTTTGGCGCTTGTGTATGGGGATCCTGATGGCATCGCCCTGGCGGAATCTCGAATCCGTAGGTGTAAACAGGGAGCCTGTGTCACTGAGGAGTAACTGCTCAGAGTTTACGATATGGGCCACTAATACTCAGTGGAATGACCCTGCACTTAGGAATCAATTTGTGCAGGGTTTGTCTCCAAAGTTGCAGGATACTCTGGTGCAGTACGCCGCTCCCAGGTCGCTGGAGGCCGCCATGTCCCTTGCCATCCAGGTGGATAGACGCCTTAGGGAAAGACATATACAAAAAGTGCCCCCTGATGTCCTCGCTAGGTTGGAGGACCCACCAGTGCGGACGGAGGAACCCAGACAACCTGGTGTTGTCGATACAAAAAAGGGGGTGTCTGCGGCTCATCGTGGTGGGGGGGTATGCTGTTCCTGTGGGAAGCCTGGCCATTTTATGAGAGCCTGCTCAGTTCATGCCAAATCTCCTGACGAACCCATGCAAGTAGGAGGAGCTAGTTTGTTTACGGAGCTGCCTACGGTTCGGGGAGTGGTGTCAGCATGTTTGTACTGTGGGCAGACTGGTCATGTCCTGAAGGCTTGCCCTTTGCGCGCCAAATTATCTGTGCCATCTGAGAAGCCGCATTCCCCTGGTCTCTTGGAGGGAGGCGACCAGGGAGTATACATTTGCTCCATTTTGCCCTCTCAAAGTACCCTGTCAGCAGAGGTCTTGGCTGGCGGGGTACCGGAGGTGATACCGGTGTTTGTGGGTAGCAGAGCAGGAGTCAGTCTGGTGGATGCTCGCTTTGTCCAGACTCATGGTCTGAGGTGTAGGACACTAGCCCAGCCTATAAGCGTCCAGGCCATAAACTCTGTTCCATTGAGCCAGGGGACCTTGATCAAGTTCGTAGAGAATATCCATCTGCGTTAAGGACATCATGAGGAGTCCTTGTCATGCTACGTCTTGGAGGGAATGCCAGTACCTATTGTTTTAGGCCTCCCTTGGCTGAAGAGACACAACCCGGTAAAAGATTGGCGGGCGAGGGAAGTGGTCAGCTGGGGGCACTCGTGTGAGGGCTGTTGCCTAGGAACTACTGTCTCTGCCATCTCTCTTCAATGGACCCCTTCTTCTCCGGTGAGAGCAGCAGATGTGCTGCAGGAGAGTAGGGGCAAGTCTCAACCCTCGCCATTGGCCAACCCTGGGAGGTGCAGACCTCGTGGTGGAAGGGGTTGGAGGGTGGTGTACCCCTTGGTGAGGTGCGGGGGTGTGAGTGTGGTGACACAGGGGGACGCCTCTGTTGTCAATCCCAGAAAGAGTTCTCCATGTGGTGACAAACGAACGAGTGGCAATAAACGTTCAGATCCGGACCTGTGTGTGACCGAGCGTGTATGGGTGGCCACCAAAAAACATCCAGTGGAAGTGTGCTGTGGAGTCTTACCAGCTCATACCAAACATACACATACACAACCCATTCTGTTATGAATGGGTCACCGAGGAGAAAAAAAACAAACAAGCTAAGTCACAGAAAACCAGAGAGGTTGGTAACTATACAGATTGCAGATCCCTGATCCTAACCACACAACTAGCAGCAGCCGTGGAGCGTACCTACGATGATCCTAGATGCTTCGTCACAGCCGGAGAACTACACAAGCCTGAAGCAAGAAAAGGAGAAAACTAACTGCCCAAGAGTAGACCCCAAAGGAAAGACAGCCCCGACACATGTATTGACGGTGAAACAAGATGAAAGCACAAATACAGGCAGGAAAATAGGCTGAGCAAACGATGGGGCCCAAACTAACTAGATAGGACAGGAAAGGAAAGACACTGTCTGCAATCTGCCAAAAACCCTACAAAAATAATGTCCAACACTTCTGATAGCAAAATTAACCCTGAAGTCACTAGACTTCTCCCACTATATCAGCACTCTGAAATATTCTGAGACAGAGCAAAAAGAGGCCAATCTAATAAGGCACAAAAAGCAAATTGGCAAATACAGATAAATAAGAGTGGAAATTCAGCACAGCCCCAGCCGGGGCTGGCTGACCACACAAAAAACTGAATAGACCAACAAAATTAAGTGTGAACATTAGCAGAAAAACTTAGCTTTAGATGACTGGAACAGAGCTGAAAACCAAGACCTGACAAGCAGAAGGAATCACCAGCACCAGAATAGGGCGTGGGCTGTCTTAAATCAAGTCTGAGATTCCTGAGGTCCAATCGCCATCCTCATTATCAGGTGGCAGATCTCTACTGATTAAATCAGCCTCACTACCTCCTGTTACCACCAGAGGGAGCCTGGCAGGAGAACTCACAACTGGTGGACCAGAAAATGAACTCGCAACAGTACCCCCCCTTGAGGAGGGTTCACCGAACCCTCATCCACGCCACCAGGCCGATCAGGATGGGCCCGGTGAAAATCATGAACCAATCTATTGGCTCGAATATCAGAGACAGAGACCCAAGAATTATCCTCCTCCTGGCCATAACCCTTCCATTTGACCAAATACTGGAGTCTCCGTCTAACCAAACGAGAATCCAATATTTTCTCTACCTCATATTCCACAATGTCTTCAACCAACACAGGGTCAGGAGGTGCTGCCATAGGAACCACTGGCTCAACAAACCTCTTCAACAGAGATTTGTGAAATACGTTATGGATCTTGAACGTAACTGGAAGAGCCAATCAAAAAGAAACAGGATTAAGAATCTCCAAAATCTTATAAGGTCCAATAAATCTTGGCTTAAATTTTGGAGATGCAACCTTCATAGGAATATTCTTAGACGACAACCAAACCATATCACCCACTTTAAACCGGGGACCAATGGTCCTATGCTGGTTGGAAAATCGCTGGGCCTTTTCCTGAGAGAGTGACAACTTATCCACCACTTGGTCCCATATCTGCTGCATTCTCTCAACCACAGTGTCCACACCTAGGCAGGACGAAGATTCCACTTGCCCTGAAGAGAATCGAGGATAAAACCCAAAATTACAGAAAAAGGGTGACATCAAAGTGGCAGAACTAGCTCTATTGTTCAGTGCGAATTCGGCCAAGGGCAAAAACGAGACCCAATCATCCTGATCAGCAGATATAAAACATCTCAAATAAGACTCCAAGGTCTGGTTTGTTCTCTCAGTCTGTCCATTGGTCTGGGGATGAAACGCGGAGGAGAAGGATAACTGAATTCCCAGATTGGAACAAAAGGCTTTCCAGGATCTGGAAACAAACTGGACTCCTCTGTCGGACACAATGTTCTCAGGAATCCCATGTAACCGAACCACCTGTTGTAAAAACAAGGGCACCAACTCAGCGGAAGATGGCAACTTTGGGAGTGGTACAAGATGGACCATCTTCGAAAATCTATCACAAATCACCCAGATAACAGTCATTCTCTGAGAGACAGGAAGATCCGAAATAAAATCCATTGAGATATGGGTCCAAGGCCTCTTGGGCACCGGCAGGGGCATCAGCAACCCACTAGAACGAGAACAGAGTTTAGACCGAGAACAAGTCCCACAGGACTGTACAAAATTCCTGAC
This sequence comes from Dendrobates tinctorius, assembly GCF_039654945.1. NCBI lineage: Eukaryota > Metazoa > Chordata > Amphibia > Anura > Dendrobatidae > Dendrobates > Dendrobates tinctorius. Next base: position 26,260,010 of record NW_027361726.1, on the reverse strand, counting down.
GTCACGAGATAAGGCCGCCACCAAAAAGACCGACTCACCAAATCTCTGGTACCAAAAATACCTGGATGACCAGCCAATGCGGAGCAATGAATTTCAGACATCACTCCCTTTCTCCACTGGTCAGGAACATACAATTTTCCCATAGGGCAACGCTCAGGTTTATCCTCCTGAAATTCCTCCAGGGCGCATCTCAAATCGGGCGAAATGGCAGAGAGAACTTCCCCCTCACCTAGGATGAAATAAGAGGGGATTATAGGGAGAAAAATGGGAAGCGCAAGCTTCTAAGTGTAGTAGTTAATTGTCAAAGGTATATGCTCAGTGTGAATACACTCACCTATTTGGTGTCTTGAGATACTGCATGTAGATCCAATCCCTGGATCACTCCATTCCTCTTTCCATTCAGTTTGCTGCAAAGATCTGGGAACTATTGAGAGCACTGGACAGTGCATTCATAGGTTGCAACACTTGATGAATGTTTTTCCCAGCAATATGCGCTCCTGAAGGATGAGATGGCAGAAAGAACTACCCCCTCACCTAAGATGGTAGCAGGCTCGGTCACACTAAGAGAATCGGCAAAGAAACTCCTAGAAAGGGCGTCTGCCTTAACATTCTTAGTGCCCGGAAGAAAAGAGACCACAAAATTAAAACGCGTGAAAAACAAGGCCCATCTAGCCTGTCTAGGATTCAGGCGTTTGGCCGACTCCAGATAAATCAAATCCTTGTGATCGGTGAGAAGCACAACTTGATGTCTAGCTCCCTCCAACAAATGTCTCCACTCCTCAAATGCCCACTTCATGGCCAACAATTCCCGATTCCCCACGTCATAGTTGCATTCAGATGTGGAGAACTTTCGAGAAAAGAAGGCACAGGGATTCATCTTAGAAGTCACAGGGTCTTTTTGGGACAAAACAGCTCCTGCACCAATCTCAGAAGCATCCACCTCCACCTGAAATGGAAATGAGACATCAGGTTGCCGTAAAACTGGAGCTGAAGTAAATCTCTGCTTAAGCTCCTGAAATGCTGAGACAGCCTCAGGAGACCAATTCAGCACATCAGCGCCCTTCTTGGTCAGATCAGTCAGTGGTTTGACAATACCAGAAAAATTACCTATAAATTTATGATAGAAATTAGCAAAACCCAAAAACTTCTGGAGGGCCTTCAAAGAAGTAGGCTGAACCCAATCATAAATGGCCTGTACCTTGGCCGGGTCCATTTCAATAGTCGATGGAGACAAGATAAATCCCAAAAATGAAATCCTCTGTACACCAAAGAGGCATTTTGATCCCTTAACAAACAGGGAATTCTCCCTCAAAATCCGGAACACAGTCCGGACGTGTTCCACATGAGAATCCCAATCACTAGAAAAGATCAAAATATCATCCAGATAGATGATCAAAAACTTATCCACAAAGTCACGGAAAATATCATTCATAAAGGACTGGAAGACAGAAGGGGAATTAGTGAGCCCAAAAGGCATCACCAGGTACTCAAAATGTCCCTCCGGAGTATTAAACGCCATCTTCCATTCATCCCCGTGCTTGATGCAAACAAGATTATACGCCCCCCTGAGGTCAAGCTTAGTAAACCAGCAGGCACTCTTAACTCTGGAGAATAAATCAGACATCAGAGGTAACGGGTAATGATATTTAACCGTCATCTTGTTAAGGAAACGATAATCAATACACGGTCTTAATGAACCATCTTTCTTGGCCACAAAAAAAACCCAGCACCTAAAGGTGACGAGGATGGTCTAATATGACGCTTCTCCAATGACTCCTTAATTTAGGATCGCATAGCATCATGTTCGGGTACTGATAAGTTGAAAAGCCGACCCTTGGGAAATTTACACCCAGGCATCAACTCAATTGCACAGTCAGAACTCCTATGAGGAGGCAAAGATGCAGACTTGCTCTCACTAAATACATCAGAAAAATCGGCTAGATAATCAGGAATATCATGAGACTGAGGAGAGGTGGAGAAAACAGGAGCGTCCCTAAGAATACACTGACAACCCCAACTCGCCACAGACACAGATTTCCAATCCAAAACTAGATTGAGTTTGCAACCAAGGAAAACCCAGAGCAATAGCATCATGCAAATTATGCAGCACCAAAAATTTACAATTTTCTTGGTGGTATGGGGCAACTCGCATTGTCACCTGGGTCCAAAACTGAGGTTTATTCTCCGCCAAAGGAGTAGCATCAATACCCCTCAAAGGAATAGGTGTCCGCAGAGGCGTCATGGAAAAACCACAACGTTTAGCAAAGTCCAAATCCATCAGATTCAACTCTGCTCCTGAATCCACAAAAGCCTTTGTGGAAAACGTGGATAAGGAGCAGATCAGTGTAATTGCCAAAAGAAACTTGGCCCACAGTACACTGCCCACAGCAAATGTGTGTGCAAAACGTTTCTCTCGTTTAGGGCAGACAGAAATAGTATGAGAGGCATCTCCACAGAAAAAACACAGCTTATTACGCCTTCTAAACTCCTGACGTTGTGCTCTAGACAAAACCCCATCACATTGCATAGGTTCAGACGTTTGTTCAAAAGGTGGCAGCGCCTCCCGTGTAGTTTTACGTTCACGTAAACGCCGATCAACTTGAATGGCTAATGACATAGAATCATCCAGACCAGAGGGAACAGGAAATCCCACCATAACATCTTTTACGGTCTCTGATAAACCCTTCCGAAAGAGAGCTGCCAATGCACTATCATTCCATGTAGTAAGGACCGCCCACTTTTGGAATTTTTGACAGTATAACTCTGCAGAATCCTGATCCTGGTTTAATGCCAACAGGGTTCTCTCAGCTTGATCAACAGCATTAGGTTCATCATACAACCCCAAGGCTTGAAAAAATGCATCCACATTAGTCAAAATAGGATTTTCAGGTGTCAGAAAAAAAGCCCAATCCTGGGGATCGCCGCGCAGCAAGGAGATGACAATTTGAACCTGCTGCACAGAGCTCCCCGATGAGCTAGGTTTCGAGGCAAGAAATAATTTACAATTATTCTTAAAATTCTGAAATTTAGACCGATCCCCAGAAAACACATCAGGAGTAGGAATCTTAGGTTCAGCAGCATGTGACTGAATGAGGTAGGTGGAAATTCCCTGTACTTCAGCAGCAAGTTGCTCCACACGATCAGACAATTGCTTAATCTCCATTAGGAAAAAAAAATCCTCCTACGGCCCCAGAGAAAAAGAGGAAAAAATGTAAAAAAGAAAAAAAAAAATTCTGACACTTTTTTCCTTTCTTTTTTTTAACAACTTTTTCCTGCTTTTGAGTACCCTAGAATCTGCGGTATGGCTGGTGATTCTGTTATGAATGGGTCACCGAGGAGAAAAAAAACAAACAAGCTAAGTCACAGAAAACCAGAGAGGTTGGTAACTATGCCGATTGCAGATCCCTGATCCTAACCACACAACTAGCAGCAGCCGTGGAGCGTACCTACGATGATCCTAGATGCTTCGTCACAGCCGGAGAACTACACAAGCCTGAAGCAAGAAAAGGGGAAAACTAACTGCCCTAGAGCAGACCCCAAAGGAAAGACAGCCCCCACACATGTACTGACGGTGAAACAAGTTGAAAGCATAAACACAGGCAGGAAAATAGGCTGAGCAAACGATGGGGCCCAAACTAACTAGATAGGACAGGAAAGGAAAGACACTGTCTGCAATCTGCCAAAAACCCTACAAAAATAATGTCCAACACTTCTGATAGCAAAAGTAACCCTGAAGTCACTAGACTTCTCCCACTATATCAGCACTCTGAAATATTCTGAGACAGAGCAAAAAGAGGCCAATCTAATAAGGCACAAAAAGCAAATTGGCAAATACAGATAAATAAGAGCGGAAATTCAGCACAGCCCCAGCCGGGGCTGGCTGACCACACAAAAAACTGAATAGACCAACAAAATCAAGTGTGAACATTAACGGAAAAACTTCCCTTTAGATGACTGGAACAGAGCTGAAAACCAAGACCTGACAAGCAGAAGGAATCACCAGCACCAGAATAGGGCGTTGGCTGAGATTCCTGAGGTCCAATCGTCATCCTCATTATCAGATCTCTACTGATTAAATCAGCCTCACTACCTCCTGTTACCACCAGAGGGAGCCTGGCAGGAGAACTCACAACTGGTGGACCAGAAAATGAACTCACAACACCGTTTCCCAGGTCAGCGCTTCTGAGATGTGTGTTGCCTCCAGAACATACGTTGCCAACACCAGCGGGCTTGTTTCTCATCAACCTGACATGCAGGTAGTTGCTGGGGTGAACTCTGGGTCTGGGCATCTCCTCTGTAGGTGGTTCCCTGATGGAGAGCGGTCTAGAGGGTCCAGAGGCCCCTCATTAAGGGGAGGGTACTGTCATGATCCATGCTGGATCAGGACTGATAAAAAGCACAGGTAACCTTTTTTTTTTTCCTAAGCTGTGCTTAAGGTTGTTTTTTGCCCCCGGTGGCCATTAGGATTATTGCACTGTGGTGTCGTTTGTTCTAAGTTTGCCCCCGATGGTGAGCGTCATTGCACTCTAGTTTCTTTAGTTAAGTGCACATGATTATAATGCAGGTGTGATTGCTGCCTCTGCTATAAAAGAGTCACAGGTGTTGCAATCAGTGTTGGTGATAGTGTTCATTTCAACCATCCTTGGTGGAGGAAGGAGCTGGAGAGTGTTCCTTGCAGCACTTAAGGCAGCCCTGGTGTCAAAGGAGTCATAGGGGATTTCCTTATAGCTCTGACAGAGCTTGGTAGCAGCGATTCAGGAGAGCTGCATGCTGGTGGTGGACTCTGTTGCCAGGAGCAAGTGCAACAGAGTAAAGCTAAGTGGTGTTTCCCTGTTTGTGTTTTTCCTTAGTGTGTATTAGTACAGCGGTGGGGCCAGTGCTTGCGCCACCCAGCTCCCTAGCAAGGGATAGGTGTAGGGTGTGCTAGGGTGACAGGTTCCTGATCGGTGCCCGATGCAGAACCAGCATAGGGAAGGTTAGGAGCGATAGGGACACTGACTCAGGGGAGTTCAGGAGGTCTCCACGTCCCCTGTTGTGAGTTCATTTTCCCCTTCATTACTGAGGCCCGAGGAACTCCCTCTTCTGGTAAAGAAAAGTAGTGAGCCTGATTATCAAACACCTGAGGCTGATGATGATGACTGGCTGAGTGGAGTTACTGACTGGATATAAGGCTGCCGACGCCCTTCTGCCCTGCGGGTGATTTCTCTGTGGGACCCTTGGAGACCAGTCTGAATTCCTGCTCCTCTAAAGCTAAGTTTGCTGCTCGGCCTTTTGCTTTTGTGCTTTGTCTTTGTTTTGCTTTGTTTTTCTGGATTTCTGCCATTCCCTGCTGGGGTGTGCTGAATTCATTTAGCTTTGTCTTCTGAAAATACCTGAGTGCTGATTTAGTTTTTGAAGCCTAGCTGCTTCAGGGACTTTTTCATATCAGCTTGTTGGCTTATGTCTTTGATAGGGTTTTGGCAGATTGCAGACAGCAGCCTTCCTGTCCTTTCCTATCTAGGTAGTTTTGGGCCCCATCTTTGCTCAGTCTATCTTTCTGTCTGTGTTAGTATTTTCATCTTGCTTCACCGTCATTATGTGTTGGGGGCTGCCTATTGCTTTGGGGTCTGCTCTGGGGCAGTTTAGATTTCCCCTTTCTTTCTTTAGGCCTATGTAATTCTCCGGCTGTGATCAAGGGGTCTAGGGCATCGTAGGAAACCCCCACGGCTACTGCTAGTTGTGTTGATAGGTTCAGGGGTCTGCAATCTGATAGTTGCCAACTTCTCTGGTTTTCTGGACTTAGCTTGTATTTCTGCTTTTGCCTCCTACGGTGACTCATTCATAACAGTCCCCTTTCCCTATCGCAGGTCCCACCGTTGTAACTGTTTCCCTTCCCTTTGTCTTGTTGTTTTAGTTACCGGCCTGCGAGCCGTGTCACACAGGACAGTATCACGTGCCGCATCCTGTTGTTCTAGTTACCTGCCTCCTGGTTGCATCACACAGGACGGGTCCATGTGACAATACCATGTGGGGCTGTGCTATATACCATGTGGGGCTGCGCTATATACCATGTGGGGCTGTGTTATATACTTTGTGGCTGTGCTATTTACTATGTGGCAGTGTTATATACCATGGGGGGTACATTATACATTATATCATATGGGGGGGCTACATTATATTCTATGGGGAGGTGGCCTGTATTCTATTCGTGGCTACATTATATTCTATGGGGGGGCTGTATTATCTTTATTATATTCTATGAGAGGTGATCGCATCATACTCTATGAAGGGGCTACATTATACTATATGAGGAGGCTACATTGTATTCTATGGGGGGCTGCATTATATTTTATGGGGGCTAGATTATATTGTATGGGGGGTTTATTATACTTTATGAGGGGGCTGCATTATATTCTATTGGGACTGTATTATACTATATGAGGAGGGCGACATTGTATTCTATGGAGGGGCTACATTATACTATATAAAGGGCTGCCATATATTCTGTGGAGGGGCTGAATTACACTATATGAGGGGGGCTGCATTATATTCTATGGGGGGTTACATTATATTCTGTAGGGTGGCTACAATATGCTCTAAAGGGTGGTTGCATTATACTAAAGAGGGGGGCTGCATTATATTCTATGGGGGTTACTTTATATTGTATGGCGGGGCTGCATTATACTCTGTGGGGTGGATGCATTATGTTCTATGGAGTGGCTGCATTATACTATATGTGGGCTGCATTATACTGTATCGAGGACTATGAGGAAGACATTATACTATATGAAGAACTATGGGATGCATTATGCTATGGGAAGTGAATTGTACTACATGGAAGACTGGTGGTGTATTATACTATATGGAGCACTATGAGGAGTGTATTATACTATATGAAGGACTGAGCAGTGTATTTTAATATATGGAGGAGTGTATTATATTATATGGAGGACTGAGTGTATTATACTATATGGGGGACTGAGGAGTGTATTATAATATATGGAGAACTATGGGGCACATTATATTATTTGGAATCATAGAATCATAGAATCGTAGAGTTGGAAGGGACCTCCTGGGCCATATGCGGTGGCCATAATACTGTATGGAGTAATATACTGTCCGTTTTTGGAGCTATTGGAGAATTTAAAATGGATATCAGTCATGTGATGTAAGAAGTGAAGTATTTTTCATTGTACTATACCGCTATTTCTCTGCCGTATCAGGGGATCATGAATTGTGGCATGTGTTATCATAAATAGAATCATAGAATCATAGAATCGTAGAGTTGGAAGGGACCTCCTGGGCCATCTGGTCCAACCCCCTGCTCAAAGCAGGATTCGCTAAATCATCCCAGTCAGATGTCTGTCCAGCCTCTGTTTGAAGACTTCAATTGAAGGAGAACTCACCACTTCTCGTGGCAGCCTGTTCCACTCATTGCTCACTCTAACTGTCAAAAAGTTTTTTCTAATATCTAATCTGTGTCTCCTCCCATTCAGTTTCATCCCATTGCTTCTAGTCTTTCCTTGTGCAAATGAGAATAAAGTTGATCCTTCTACAATGTGACAGCCCTTTAGATATTTGTAGACAGCTATTAAGTCTCCTCTCAGTCTTATCTTTTGTAAACTAAACATTCCCAAATCCTGCAACCTTTCCTCATAAGACAGGGTTTGCAGACCGGTCACCATTCTGGTCGCTCTTTTCTGAACTTGCTCCAGTTTGTTGATGTCTTTTTTTAAAATGTGGTGCCCAAAACTGGACACAATATTCCAGATGAGGTCTGACCAAAGAGGAGTAGAGGGAAATAATGACCTCACGTGATCTAGACTGTATGCTTCTGTTAATACATCCTAGAATTGCATTTGCCTTTTTTGCTGCTGCATCACACTGTTGACTCATTTTCAGTCTGTGATCTATTAGTATACCCGTCTTTTTCACATGTGCTGTTGCTTAGGCCTATTCCTCCCATTCTGTATATGCTTTCTTCATTTTTATTGCCCAGATGTAGTACTTTGCATTTCTCCCTGTTAAAAACCATTCTGTTAGTTGCTGCCCACTTCTCCAGTTTATTTAAATCTTTTTGATTGGAGGACTATGTGGTGTAAACTTTAGATGTGGTGCTGATAACATGATACTGTATGGGGACAGATTGATCCATTAGTGATTGTTCTGTCCCCATCATTCTTTCTCAGACGGTGGAAAGAGGCCGGGAAACAAGTGTTGAACGACTTCAATATTGTCGATCACACTCATTTAGCGGCCTGAACTCAGCGCATGTACAGTGGGGCAAAAAAGTATTTAGTCAGTCAGCAATAGTGCAAGTTCCACCACTTAAAAAGATGAGAGGCGTCTGTAATTTACATCATAGGTAGACCTCAACTATGGGAGACAAACTGAGAAAAAAAAATCCAGAAAATCACATTGTCTGTTTTTTTTTCATTTTATTTGCATATTATGGTGGAAAATAAGTATTTGGTCAGAAACAAGCAATCAAGATTTCTGGCTCTCACAGACCTGTAACTTCTTCTTTAAGAGTCTCCTCTTTCCTCCACTCATTACCTGTAGTAATGGCACCTGTTTAAACTTGTTATCAGTATAAAAAGACACCTGTGCACACCCTCAAACAGTCTGACTCCAAACTCCACTATGGTGAAGACCAAAGAGCTGTCAAAGGACACCAGAAACAAAATTGTAGCCCTGCACCAGGCTGGGAAGACTGAATCTGCAATAGCCAACCAGCTTGGAGTGAAGAAATCAACTGTGGGAGCAATAATTAGAAAATGGAAGACATACAAGACCACTGATAATCTCCCTCGATCTGGTGCTCCACACAAAATCCCACCCCGTGGGGTCAGAATGATCACAAGAACGGTGAGCAAAAATCCCAGAACCACGCGGGGGGACCTAGTGAATGAACTTCAGAGAGCTGGGACCAATGTAACAAGGCCTACCATAAGTAACACACTATTCCACCATGGACTCAGATCCTGCAGTGCCAGACGTGTCCCACTGCTTAAGCCTGTACATGTCCGGGCCCGTCTGAAGTTTGCTAGAGAGCATTTGGATGATCCAGAGGAGTTTTGGGAGAATGTCCTATGGTCTGATGAAACCAAACTGGAACTGTTTGGTAGAAACACAACTTGTCGTGTTTGGAGGAAAAAGAATACTGAGTTGCATCCATCAAACACCATACCTACTGTAAAGCATGGTGGTGGAAACATCATGCTTTGGGGCTGTTTCTCTGCAAAGGGGCCAGGACGACTGATCCGGGTACATGAAAGAATGAATGGGGCCATGTATCGTGAGATTTTGAGTGCAAACCTCCTTCCATCAGCAAGGGCATTGAAGATGAAACGTGGCTGGGTCTTTCAACATGACAATGATCCAAAGCACACCGCCAGGGCAACGAAGGAGTGGCTTCGTAAGAAGCATTTCAAGGTCCTGGAGTGGCCTAGCCAGTCTCCAGATCTCAACCCTATAGAAAACCTTTGGAGGGAGTTGAAAGTCCGTGTTGCCAAGCGAAAAGCCAAAAACATCACTGCTCTAGAGGAGATCTGCATGGAGGAATGGCCCAACATACCAACAACAGTGTGTGGCAACCTTGTGAAGACTTACAGAAAACGTTTGACCTCTGTCATTGCCAACAAAGGATATATCACAAAGTATTGAGATGAAATTTTGTTTCTGACCAAATACTTATTTTCCACCATAATGTGCAAATAAAATGAAAAAAAAACAGACAATGTGATTTTCTGGATTTTTTTTTCTCAGTTTGTCTCCCATAGTTGAGGTCTACCTATGATGTAAATTACAGATGCCTCTCATCTTTTTAAGTGGTGGAACTTGCACTATTGCTGACTGACTAAATACTTTTTTTCCCCACTGTAAATGCAATCTAAATACTTCTGTGTGATGTGCAATATGTTAGCATTTGGGGCCCCATTTTTGCGTCCTATATAAGATACAAGCACCACACTCTTATATGGCCTAATATGTCATATGAGGCCTGTATACCAACCATACAGACCGTACTATCATCCTCCTACATGCTGTACATAGGCAGAGAGTGCGATTTGTACAGTATCTAAGAGGGCGACAGTCTGTATGTCTCATAGGAGGCCGACAGCCTGTATGTCATATACGAGGCCAATATGCCGTACATACCGCAATATCGGCATCCTACATACTGTACATACCACACTCTCAGCCTCTTATAGAAAGTATCTGTTATAGGAGGCTGAGAGTGCGGTTTGTACGATATATAGGAGGCTGAGAGTGTGGTCTGTACGATATATAGGAGGCTGAGAGTGCGGTCTGTATGATATATAGGAGGCTGAGAGTGTGATCTGTACAATATATGGGAGGCTGAGAGTGCGGTCTGTACGATATATAGGAGGCTGAGAGTGCGGTCTGTACGATATATAGGAGGCTGAGAGTGCGGTCTGTATGATATATAGGAGGCTGAGAGCGCGATCTGTACGATATATAGGAGGCTGAGAGTGTGGTCTGTATGATATATAGGAGGCTGAGAGTGTGGTCTGTATGATATATAGGAGGCTGAGAGTGCGATCTGTACGATATATAGGAGGCTGAGAGTGCGGTCTGTACTATATATAGGAGGCTGAGAGTGTGGTCTGTATGATATATAGGAGGCTGAGAGTGCGGTCTGTACGATATATAGGAGGCTGAGAGTGCGGTCTGTACGATATATAGGAGGCTGAGAGTGCGGTCTGTATGATATATAGGAGGCTGAGAGCGCGATCTGTACGATATATAGGAGGCTGAGAGTGCGGTCTGTACTATATATAGGAGGCTGAGAGTGTGGTCTGTATGATATATAGGAGGCTGAGAGTGCGGTCTGTACGATATATAGGAGGCTGAGAGTGCGGTCTGTACGATATATAGGAGGCTGAGAGTGCGGTCTGTATGATATATAGGAGGCTGAGAGCGCGATCTGTACGATATATAGGAGGCTGAGAGTGTGGTCTGTATGATATATAGGAGGCTGAGAGTGTGGTCTGTATGATATATAGGAGGCTGAGAGTGCGATCTGTACGATATATAGGAGGCTGAGAGTGCGGTCTGTATGATATATAGGAGGCTGAGAGTGTGGTCTGTACGATATATAGGAGGCTGAGAGTGCGGTCTGTATGATATATAGGAGGCTGAGAGTGCGATCTGTACGATATATAGGAGGCTGAGAGTGCGGTCTGTACGATATATAGGAGGCTGAGAGTGCGGTCTGTATGATATATAGGAGGCTGAGAGTGCGATCTGTACGATATATAGGAGGCTGAGAGCGCGATCTGTACGATATATAGGAGGCTGAGAGTGTGGTCTGTATGATATATAGGAGGCTGAGAGTGTGGTCTGTATGATATATAGGAGGCTGAGAGTGCGATCTGTACAATATATAGGAGGCTGAGAGTGTGGTCTGTATGATATATAGGAGGCTGAGAGTGCAGTCTGTACGATATATAGGAGGCTGAGAGTGCGATCTGTACGATATATAGGAGGCTGAGAGTGGTCTGTACGATATATAGGAGGCTGAGAGTACAGTCTGTACGATATATAGGAGGCTGAGAGTGCAGTCTGTACGATATATAGGAGGCTGAGAGTGCGGTCTGTATGATATATAGGAAGCTGAGAGTGCGGTCTGTACGATATACAGGAGGCTGAGAGTGCGGTCTGTACGATATATAGGAGGCTGAGAGTGCGGTTTGTATGATATATAGGAGGCTGAGAGTGCGGCCTGTACGATATATAGGAGGCTGAGAGTGCGGTCTGTACGATATATAGGAGGCTGAGAGTGTGGTCTGTACGATATATAGGAGGCTGAGAGTGCGGTCTGTACGATATATAGGAGGGTGAGAGTGCGGTCTGTACGATATATAGGAGGCTGAGAGTACAGTCTGTACGATATATAGGAGGCTGAGAGTGCGGTCTGTACGATATATAGGAGGCTGAGAGTGCGGTCTGTACGATATATAGGAGGCTGAGAGTGCGGTCTGTACGATATATAGGAGGCTGAGAGTGTGATCTGTAAAATATATGGGAGGCTGAGAGTGCGGCCTGTATGATATATAGGAGGCTGAGAGTACAGTCTGTACGATATATGGGAGGCTGAGAGTGCGGTCTGTACGATATATAGGAGGCTGAGAGTGCGGTCTGTACGATATATAGGAGGCTGAGAGTGTGATCTGTAAAATATATGGGAGGCTGAGAGTGCGGCCTGTATGATATATAGGAGGCTGAGAGTGCGGTCTGTATGATATATAGGAGGCTGAGAGTGCGATCTGTACGATATATATAGGAGGCTGAGAGTGCGGTCTGTATGATATATAGGAGGCTGAGTGCGATCTGTACGATATATAGGAGGCTGAGTGCGGTCTGTATGATATATAGGAGGCTGAGAGTGCGATCTGTACGATATATATAGGAGGCTGAGAGTGCGGTCTGTATGATATATAGGAGGCTGAGAGTGCGATCTGTACGATATATAGGAGGCTGAGTGCGGTCTGTACGATATATAGGAGGCTGAGAGTGGTCTGTACGATATATAGGAGGCTGAGAGTGTGGTCTGTACGATATATAGGAGGCTGAGAGTGTCTGGTCTGTACGATATATAGGGGGCTGAGAGTACAGTCTGTACGATATATAGGCGGCTGAGAGTGCGGTCTGTACGATATATAGGAGGCTGAGAGTGCGGTCTGTATGATATATAGGAAGCTGAGAGTGCGGTCTGTACGATATATAGGAGGCTGAGAGTGCGGTCTGTATGATATATAGGAGGCTGAGAGCGCGATCTGTACGATATATAGGAGGCTGAGAGTGCGGTCTGTACGATATATAGGAGGCTGAGAGTGCGGTCTGTATGATATATAGGAGGCTGAGAGCGCGATCTGTACGATATATAGGAGGCTGAGAGTGCGGTCTGTACGATATATAGGAGGCTGAGAGTGCGGCCTGTACGATATATAGGAGGCTGAGAGTGCGGCCTGTACGATATATAGGAGGCTGAGAGTGCGGTCTGTACGATATATAGGAGGCTGAGAGTGCGGTCTGTACGATATATAGGAGGCTGAGAGTGCGGTCTGTACGATATATAGGAGGCTGAGAGTGCGGTCTGTACGATATATAGGAGGCTGAGAGTGTGATCTGTAAAATATATGGGAGGCTGAGAGTGCGGCCTGTACGATATATAGGAGGCTGAGAGTGTGGTCTGTATGATATATAGGAGGCTGAGAGTGCGATCTGTACGATATATGGGAGGCTGAGAGTGCGGTCTGTACGATATATAAGAGGCTGAGAGTGCGGTCTGTACGATATATAGGAGGCTGAGAGTGCGGTCTGTACGATATATAGGAGGCTGAGAGTGCGGCCTGTACGATATATAGGAGGCTGAGAGTGTGGTCTGTATGATATATAGGAGGCTGAGAGTGCGATCTGTACGATATATGGGAGGCTGAGAGTGCGGTCTGTACGATATATAAGAGGCTGAGAGTGCGGTCTGTACGATATATAGGAGGCTGAGAGTGCGGTCTGTACGATATATAGGAGGCTGAGAGTGTGATCTGCAAAATATATGGGAGGCTGAGAGTGCGGCCTGTACGATATATAGGAGGCTGAGAGTGCGGTCTGTATGATATATAGGAGGCTGAGAGTGCGATCTGTACGATATATATAGGAGGCTGAGAGTGCGGTCTGTATGATATATAGGAGGCTGAGAGTGCGATCTGTACGATATATAGGAGGCTGAGTGCGGTCTGTATGATATATAGGAGGCTGAGAGTGCAATCTGTACGATATATAGGAGGCTGAGAGTGGTCTGTACGATATATAGGAGGCTGAGAGTGTGGTCTGTACGATATATAGGAGGCTGAGAGTGTCTGGTCTGTACGATATATAGGGGGCTGAGAGTACAGTCTGTACGATATATAGGAGGCTGAGAGTGCGGTCTGTACGATATATAGGAGGCTGAGAGTGCGGTCTGTATGATATATAGGAAGCTGAGAGTGCGGTCTGTACGATATACAGGAGGCTGAGAGTGCGGTCTGTACGATATATAGGAGGCTGAGAGTGCGGTTTGTATGATATATAGGAGGCTGAGAGTGCGGCCTGTACGATATATAGGAGGCTGAGAGTGCGGTCTGTACGATATATAGGAGGCTGAGAGTGCGGTCTGTACGATATATAGGAGGCTGAGAGTGCGGTCTGTACGATATATAGGAGGCTGAGAGTGCGGTCTGTACGATATATAGGAGGCTGAGAGCGCGATCTGTACGATATATAGGAGGCTGAGAGCGCGATCTGTACGATATATGGGAGGCTGAGAGTGCGATCTGTACAATATATGGGAGGCTGAGAGTGCGGTCTGTACGATATATAGGAGGCTGAGAGTGCGGTCTGTACGATATATAGGAGGCTGAGAGTGCGGTCTGTATGATATATAGGAGGCTGAGAGCGCGATCTGTACGATATATAGGAGGCTGAGAGTGTGATCTGTAAAATATATGGGAGGCTGAGAGTGCGGCCTGTATGATATATAGGAGGCTGAGAGTGCGGTCTGTATGATATATAGGAGGCTGAGAGTGCGATCTGTACGATATATATAGGAGGCTGAGAGTGTGGTCTGTATGATATATAGGAGGCTGAGAGTGCGATCTGTACGATATATAGGAGGCTGAGAGTGCGGTCTGTATGATGTATAGGAGGCTGAGAGCGCGATCTGTACGATATATAGGAGGCTGAGAGTGCGGTCTGTATGATATATAGGAGGCTGAGAGTGCGATCTGTACGATATATAGGAGGCTGAGAGTGGTCTGTACGATATATAGGAGGCTGAGAGTGTGGTCTGTACGATATATAGGGGGCTGAGAGTACAGTCTGTACGATATATAGGAGGCTGAGAGTGCGGTCTGTACGATATATAGGAGGCTGAGAGTGCGGTCTGTATGATATATAGGAAGCTGAGAGTGCGGTCTGTACGATATACAGGAGGCTGAGAGTGCGGTCTGTACGATATATAGGAGGCTGAGAGTGCGGTTTGTATGATATATAGGAGGCTGAGAGTGCGGCCTGTACGATATATAGGAGGCTGAGAGTGCGGTCTGTACGATATATAGGAGGCTGAGAGTGCGGTCTGTACGATATATAGGAGGCTGAGAGTGCGGTCTGTACGATATATAGGAGGCTGAGAGTGCGGTCTGTACGATATATAGGAGGCTGAGAGCGCGATCTGTACGATATATAGGAGGCTGAGAGCGCAATCTGTACGATATATGGGAGGCTGAGAGTGCGATCTGTACGATATATGGGAGGCTGAGAGTGCGGTCTGTACGATATATAGGAGGCTGAGAGTGCGGTCTGTACGATATATAGGAGGCTGAGAGTGCGGTCTGTATGATATATAGGAGGCTGAGAGCGCGATCTGTACGATATATAGGAGGCTGAGAGTGTGATCTGTAAAATATATGGGAGGCTGAGAGTGCGGCCTGTATGATATATAGGAGGCTGAGAGTGCGGTCTGTATGATATATAGGAGGCTGAGAGTGCGATCTGTACGATATATATAGGAGGCTGAGAGTGTGGTCTGTATGATATATAGGAGGCTGAGAGTGCGATCTGTACGATATATAGGAGGCTGAGAGTGCGGTCTGTATGATGTATAGGAGGCTGAGAGCGCGATCTGTACGATATATAGGAGGCTGAGAGTGTGGTCTGTATGATATATAGGAGGCTGAGAGTGCGATCTGTACGATATATAGGAGGCTGAGAGTGGTCTGTACGATATATAGGAGGCTGAGAGTGTGGTCTGTACGATATATAGGGGGCTGAGAGTACAGTCTGTACGATATATAGGAGGCTGAGAGTGCGGTCTGTACGGTATATAGGAGGCTGAGAGTGCGGTCTGTATGATATATAGGAAGCTGAGAGTGCGGTCTGTACGATATACAGGAGGCTGAGAGTGCGGTCTGTACGATATATAGGAGGCTGAGAGTGCGGTTTGTATGATATATAGGAGGCTGAGAGTGCGGCCTGTACGATATATAGGAGGCTGAGAGAGCGGTCTGTACGATATATAGGAGGCTGAGAGTGTGGTCTGTACGATATATAGGAGGCTGAGAGTGCGGTCTGTACGATATATAGGAGGCTGAGAGTGCGGTCTGTACGATATATAGGAGGCTGAGAGTACAGTCTGTACGATATATAGGAGGCTGAGAGTGCGGTCTGTATGATATATAGGAGGCCGAGAGCGCGATCTGTACGATATATAGGAGGCTGAGAGTGCGGTCTGTACGTTATATAGGAGGCTGAGAGTGCGGTCTGTACGATATATAGGATGCTGAGAGCGTGATCTGTACGATATATAGGAGGCTGAGAGTGCGGTCTGTACGATATATAGGAGGCTGAGAGTGCGGTCTGTACGATATATAGGATGCTGAGAGCGTGATCTGTACGATATATAGGAGGCTGAGAGTGCGGTCTGTATGATATATAGGAGGCTGAGAGCGCGATCTGTGCGATATATAGGAGGCTGAGAGTGTCGTCTGTATGATATATAGGAGGCTGAGAGCACGATCTGTATGATATATAGGAGGCTGAGAGTGTCTGGTCTGTACGATATATAGGGGGCTGAGAGTACAGTCTGTACGATATATAGGAGGCTGAGAGTGCGGTCTGTACGATATATAGGAGGCTGAGAGTGCGGTCTGTATGATATATAGGAAGCTGAGAGTGCGGTCTGTACGATATACAGGAGGCTGAGAGTGCGGTCTGTACGATATATAGGAGGCTGAGAGTGCGGTTTGTATGATATATAGGAGGCTGAGAGTGCGGCCTGTACGATATATAGGAGGCTGAGAGTGCGGTCTGTACGATATATAGGAGGCTGAGAGTGCGGTCTGTACGATATATAGGAGGCTGAGAGTGCGGTCTGTACGATATATAGGAGGCTGAGAGTGCGGTCTGTACGATATATAGGAGGCTGAGAGCGCGATCTGTACGATATATAGGAGGCTGAGAGCGCAATCTGTACGATATATGGGAGGCTGAGAGTGCGATCTGTACAATATATGGGAGGCTGAGAGTGCGGTCTGTACGATATATAGGAGGCTGAGAGTGCGGTCTGTACGATATATAGGAGGCTGAGAGTGCGGTCTGTATGATATATAGGAGGCTGAGAGCGCGATCTGTACGATATATAGGAGGCTGAGAGTGTGATCTGTAAAATATATGGGAGGCTGAGAGTGCGGCCTGTATGATATATAGGAGGCTGAGAGTGCGGTCTGTATGATATATAGGAGGCTGAGAGTGCGATCTGTACGATATATATAGGCTGAGAGTGCGGTCTGTATGATATATAGGAGGCTGAGAGTGCGATCTGTACGATATATAGGAGGCTGAGAGTGCGGTCTGTATGATGTATAGGAGGCTGAGAGCGCGATCTGTACGATATATAGGAGGCTGAGAGTGTGGTCTGTATGATATATAGGAGGCTGAGAGTGCGATCTGTACGATATATAGGAGGCTGAGAGTGGTCTGTACGATATATAGGAGGCTGAGAGTGTGGTCTGTACGATATATAGGGGGCTGAGAGTACAGTCTGTACGATATATAGGAGGCTGAGAGTGCGGTCTGTACGGTATATAGGAGGCTGAGAGTGCGGTCTGTATGATATATAGGAAGCTGAGAGTGCGGTCTGTACGATATACAGGAGGCTGAGAGTGCGGTCTGTACGATATATAGGAGGCTGAGAGTGCGGTTTGTATGATATATAGGAGGCTGAGAGTGCGGCCTGTACGATATATAGGAGGCTGAGAGAGCGGTCTGTACGATATATAGGAGGCTGAGAGTGTGGTCTGTACGATATATAGGAGGCTGAGAGTGCGGTCTGTACGATATATAGGAGGCTGAGAGTGCGGTCTGTACGATATATAGGAGGCTGAGAGTACGGTCTGTACGATATATAGGAGGCTGAGAGTGCGGTCTGTATGATATATAGGAGGCCGAGAGCGCGATCTGTACGATATATAGGAGGCTGAGAGTGCGGTCTGTACGATATATAGGAGGCTGAGAGTGCGGTCTGTACGATATATAGGATGCTGAGAGCGTGATCTGTACGATATATAGGAGGCTGAGAGTGCGGTCTGTATGATATATAGGAGGCTGAGAGCGCGATCTGTGCGATATATAGGAGGCTGAGAGTGTCGTCTGTATGATATATAGGAGGCTGAGAGCACGATCTGTATGATATATAGGAGGCTGAGAGTGTGTTCTGTATGATATATAGGAGGCTGAGAGTACAGTCTGTACGATATATAGGAGGCTGAGAGTGTGGTCTGTACGATATATAGGAGGCTGAGAGTGGTCTGTATGATATATAGGAGGCTGAGAGTGCGGTCTGTAAGATATATAGGAGGCTGAGAGTGTGGTCTGTACGATATATAGGAGGCTGAGAGTACAGTCTGTACGATATATAGGAGGCTGAGAGTGTGGTCTGTACGATATATAGGAGGCTGAGAGTGGTCTGTATGATATATAGGAGGCTGAGAGTGCGGTCTGTAAGATATATAGGAGGCTGAGAGTGTGGTCTGTACGATATATAGGAGGCTGAGAGTACAGTCTGTACGATATATAGGAGGCTGAGAGTGTGGTCTGTACGATATATAGGAGGCTGAGAGTGGTCTGTATGATATATAGGAGGGTGAGAGTGCGGTCTGTACGTTATATAGGAGGCTGAGAGAGTGATCTGTACAATATATAGGAGGCTGAGAGCGTTCTCTTTTGCACACTGTACAGCTTGCTAAAAAGCACACATTTTAGTGGGAGAGGCCAAAAAATGAACACATAATAAAACTGTTTATGGTAGCCATAGGGTGGGCCCCTAGAGTCAATTCTCCTGGTGGGCCCTAGGCACCCCAGTCCGACCCTGTGCGCACCTCTCAACGACCAAGGGCCTAGATGTCATGGTTGCCGCCGGGCCATGCGTAGAGGGGCCCCTGCCCTGATTTCTCCCATTTCTCTTTACTACTGGGGTTGAGAATTGGTGCAGGAAACCTAACAGAATCTACAATGGTGGAAACAACCTGACCAGAATCAGGGGCCTTGTCTATAAGCAGTGTCTGACCATTGGGGCACTTGGGTCCTGCATTTTAAATGGGGTGAACCTGGAGGGACTTGGCCCATGTATCAGCACAATATTTGCCCTCATGTGCTCCGGTATCAGCCCCTGCGACCGTTCACCACGGGGGCCACAGACAGGTCATTCTTCCTGTGCAGCTAACCAGGGACATAATCAGTCGCTTTCTGTTACACTGTGGAATGTAATACGGATATAAAACGTCTGGACGCTGCGGCCCCCACCACCTCCATCATAATCCTGACATTCCAGAAATGTACAGAAGGTTTAATGACCAGACGGGAGCTGCGCCGAGTCCTGGGGCTAATGCTTCTAGCAGGCATCTCCCAGCAAATGTGGGAACACAGCGGCGCAGAAGGCGGAATAACATGTGGAGTGTCGGTATCGCCCGAGGCTACGGTTGATCTGAGGACAATGGTCTAATATGCCCCTAAACAGTATCATTCTGCTGCCACCCCCATTACTGTGACTGCTGCTGCCTCTGCTGCCCACATTACTACACCTCTGCTGCCCACATTACTACACCTGCTGCTGCCTCTGCTGCCCCCAATACTGCACCCGCTACTCCCTCTGCTGCTCCCAATACTGCACCCGCTACTCCCTCTGCTGCTCCCATTACTGCACCTGCTGCTGACTCTTGTGCCCCCAATACTGCACCTGCTTCTCCTTCTGCTGCCCACATTACTGCACCTGCTACTCCCTCTGCTGCCTCCAATACTGCACCTGCTTCTCCTTCTGCTGCTCGCATTACTGCACCTGCTGCTTACATTATTACACCTGCCGCTGACTCTGGTGCCCACATTACTGCACCTGCTACTCCCTGTGTTGCCCCCAATACTGCACCTGCTGCTGCCTCTGCTGCCCATATTACTGCACCTGCTATTCCCTGTGCTGCCAACATTACTGCACCTGCTTCTCCTTCTGCTGCCCACATTACTGCACCTGCTACTCCCTCTGCTGCCTCCAATACTGCACCTGCTTCTCCTTCTGCTGCTCACATTACTGCACCTGCTGCTTACATTATTACACCTGCCGCTGACTCTGGTGCCCACATTACTGCACCTGCTACTCCCTGTGTGGCCCCCAATACTGCACCTGCTGCTGCCTCTGCTGCCCATATTACTGCACCTGCTATTCCCTGTGCTGCCAACATTACTGCACCTGCTGTTGTCCCTGATGCCACATTACTGCACCTGCTGCTGACTCTGGTGCCCACATTACTGCGCCTGCTACTCCCTGTGTTGCCCCCAATACTGCACCTGCTGCTGCCCATATTACTGCACCTGCTATTCCCTGTGCTGCCAACATTACTGCACCTGCTGTTGTCCCTGAAGCCACATTACTGCACCTGCTGCGGTAAATTGCCTCATTAATGCACCCACATAGTAATTATTGCCCCCCAACTAAGGTTTTAATGCCCCTACA
Source organism: Dendrobates tinctorius (assembly GCF_039654945.1). Classification (NCBI taxonomy): domain Eukaryota; kingdom Metazoa; phylum Chordata; class Amphibia; order Anura; family Dendrobatidae; genus Dendrobates; species Dendrobates tinctorius. The sequence goes on along the minus strand of NW_027361726.1, from coordinate 26,239,468 downwards.
AAGAAAATGCTCCTCCAAAATGAAATCTGTCATCAGGTTTTTGCTATGCAATCTGAGAAAAGCGTGATGTTGGGGCAGAGACCCTGATTTCAACAATGTGACTTATTGGGCTGCTTGTTGCAGTTTTATCAGCAGGTGATTATGACTGCAGGACTTGGTGTCTCATGCCTCCTAGTGGACTGCTTTGTGCAACTCTCCGCTCCCAACCACTGATTGGCAGCTTTCTGCCTATGCACAGTGTACACAGAAAGTTCCCAATCAGTGGTGTGGGCGGAGTTATACAGAGCTCAGCATTCAGACTTGAGACTTTGGTGTTTTTGTTTGTTTTGTTATTTCAGTCTTTGGTCACAGAGGGTGAATTGTATTATTGTAATTTAACCCCTTAGCGACAGAGCCAGTTTGCAGCTTAATGACCAGGTCAATTTTTACAATTCTGACAACTGTCCCTTTATGAGGTTATAACTCTGGAACGCTTTAATGGATCCCGCTGATTCTGAGATTGTTTTTTCGTGACATATTGTACTTCATGTTAGTGGTAAAATTTCTTCGATAAGTCTTGTGTTTATTTATGAAAAAAGTGGATATATGATTTTTGCAATTTTAAAAATTTAAATTTTTATACCCTTAAATCAGAGAGATGTGTCACACAAATTTCTTAATAAATAACATTTCCCACATGTCTACTTTACGTCACCACAATTTTGGAAGCAACATTTTTTTTGTTAGGAAGTTATAAGGGTTAAAAGTTGACCAGCGATTTCTCATTTTTACAACAAAATTTACAAAACCATTTTTTTTAGGGACCACATCATATTTAAAGTCATTTTGAGGGGTGTACATGACAGAAAATACCCAAAAGTGGCACCATTCTAAAAACTAGACCCCTCAAGGTGCTCAAAATCACGTTCAAGAAGTTTATTAACCCTCTAAGTGCTTCACAGGAACTAAAGCAATGTGGAAGGAAAAAATTAACATTTAACTTTTTTTTGCACAAAATTTAATTCAGAACCAATTTTTTTTATTTTCACAAGTGTTAAAAGAGAAAATCAACCACAAAATTTGTTGTACAATTTCTCCTGAATACGCCGATACCCCATATGTGGGGGTAAACCACTTTTTCAGCACACGGCAGAGCTCGCAAGGGAAGGAGCGCCGTTTCACTTTTTCAATGCAGAATTGTCTGGAATTGAGATCGGATGCCATGTTGTGTTCGGAGAGCCCCTGATGTGCCTAAGCAGTGGAAACCTCCAACAAGTGACCCCATTTTGAAAACTAGACCCCCCCAAGGAACTTATCTAGATGTGTGGTGAGCACTTTGAACCTTCAAGTGCTTCACAGAAGTTTATAACGTAGAGCCGTGAAAATAAGAAATCCATTTTTTTTCCACAAAAATGATCTTTTCGCCCACAAATTTTTATTTTTACAAGGATAACAGGAGAAATCATACCCCCACAGTTATTGTGCAATTTGTCCTGAGTACGCTGATACCCCATATGTGGGGGGGAACCACTGTTTGGGTGCATGGGAGAGCTTGGAAGGGAAGGAGTGCCATTTTGGAATGCAGACTTTGATGGAATGGTCTTCGGGCATCATGCTGCATTTGCAGAGCCCCTGATGGGCCTAAACAGTGGAAACCTCCAACAATTGACCCCATTTTGGAAACTAGACCCATTAAGGAACTTATCTAGATGTGTGGTGAGCACTTTGAACCTTCAAGTGCTTCACAGAAGTTTATGACGTAGAGCCGTGAAAATAAAAAGTCTTTATTTCCACAAAAGTCATTTTTTAGACCCAATTTTTAGACCCCCAAAATTGGTAAATATTGGAAACCCTTCAATTCTTGCTCCAGTCCTAACCCCAACACACCCCTAATCCTAATCCCAACCCTAATCCTATTTCTAACCCTAATCCTAGTTCGCCCTAACCCTAATTCTAACCCTAGCCCTAACCCTAGCCCAACCCTAACCCTAGCCCAACCCTAGCCCTAACCCTAGCCCAACCCTAACCCTAGCCCAACCCTAACCCTAGCCCTAACCCTAATCGAAAACTGAAAAAAAATATATTTTCTTTATTTCATTATGTTGGCCTAACTAAAGGGGTGATAAACGGGGGGATTATGTATTTTTTTTTTATTTTGATCACGATGATAGTTTATCATAGTGATCAAAATGAATGAGCGGAATCTGCCAGCCAGAGCCTGCAGATTCCTGGCGGGCGCACTGCGCATGCGCCCGCCATTTTCTCCGGATCCAAGATGGCGGCGTCCACCAGAGGACGCCGGCGGGACGCGGGACCACCGGGAGGGGACAGAGGACCACGAAGAGGTACAGGGGGGGAATCGGGGACCCTCTTTCTCTCTCCTCTGATGTGCGATCACATCAGAGGAAAGAGAAATTTAATGCACAATCGCGGCTTTTTTTGTGGTCACCGTTATAGGGTTAATAGCGGCGATCGCAAAAGCGGGGTCGGTAAAAACTGACCGATTCATGCTCTCTGGGGTCTCGGCTACCCCCGGCAGTCGAAACCCCGGAGAAAATCCGACACTCCCGGGCGCTATTCACTTTCTCCACAGCGCCGTGAATTAGCGGTGCTGTGATTTTAGTACAGTTAAATACCGCCGGCAGGCTCTAGATTAACGATCTGTTCACATGTCCAGTTCTCGTCCGTTTGTAATGTATCCTGTATCAAAAAAAAAAGGGATCCATGAAAAGCAGAGCAGAAACGGGTGCAGAGTATGGGTTCAATTTTGCTCCATTTGCAATCAATCAAAAAACTGAACTAATGACTGGACTGTGTGAACAGAGCCCAACTGCCGGGTGAGGCAGAGCTGCAGCCAAAGGGTTTCTTTTGTACAATTTTATAAAGACTTTAAACTTCTTAATTAGACAGATGATAACCTGTATCCGTTATTGATAATCCCCATGTGTTATCATCCAAGTGTGTATCTTTTTAAGGCCGGGGTCACACTTGCGAGAAACTCGCACGAGTCTCGCGTCTCAATACCCAGCACTGCCGCTGGTACTCGGGACCGGTGCGTGCGGCTGCATAGAAATACTCGTGCGAGTTTCTCACAAGTATGACCCCAGCCTAAGACTGAGGGGTTCTGGGTAATAGAAGATGGTGTATTTAAGTGCACCTTTGAAGGTGGGCTGCAGTGTGCAGAGTGTAAGCTGAGCAGGGGGCAATATGCTGCAATTAACCCCTCATTTCCTGGAAACATTGATTTTGTTTTGTTTTTGCACAAAATAAATCTGAGCCTTGATTGTTAAACTCTGAGAGATGACCCAAGCGCCCAGCATCCTCCTGTGTAGGAAAGCAAGCATTCGGAGTCAGCAAGTCGAGATGATGTAAATCAAGCCCATATTTCATAATTCCTGGGTGTTTTAAGCCACTTTTCTTTTTTAGTCTTTTATTTATTGACATTTTCATCACAAAATTCTTCAAAATGACCCAAATGAATTTTGCACTAAATGCCCTTTATTTTTGTTTTTACTGATTTTTGCAACCTTGTACAGCAAAAAGTCTCAGGAATAAGTATAATATCGCGCACAACTTTAACATTTGTGCAAAAGTTTGATTTGCAAAATAATCCAGAGGGTGGAGGAAACGGGGGAGTACATTTTTGCAACAGTTTTGCTGCTTTAAGAAGTCAGCCGCAAACATATGGATTGCAAAAAACGCTCCCATAATGGCAAACAGAGAGAAGAACAAGTGAGAAGGGTAAAATAAACTTAAAATAGGCACAACTTACAGGAATTTGGCACAAGACATAAAAAAAAGCTGTAAAAAAAAAAGCGCAAGTGCAATAATGAATGAAGCCCCAAGTATATTCAGCCGTGGGGGGAGGTTTCCTTGCACAGCGCCACATAACGTAGGGTGACTTTCCTGCCCCATTATGCTTTCACCGTCCTCTTCTCAGTTCTGTGTAACGTTACAATGTATCAGCGTCGCCCGCACGTTCCGCGTCACACACTGAGTTACTCTGATACTTTCTGTGGACTTTCCGTGACCTCCTTCCTGCAGGATCTCATCCATTTATAACCGGCTGCTCTTTATTTGTTGCTATTAATGAATAGAAAATGAGGAAATGTTATTACTAGAATTATTTATCGTGCACTATGAATAAAATATTCGCCGTCGCCATGTTTGCTGCCGCTCTGATAATAGGAGCAAAGTGCAACAAGTCTGTTGTGGGGGAGAACGACGAGAAAAGCTCCGAGCCCCGGACAATGGACGCATCTCGTGTTGATACAATCTTCGCTAGTCGATGGAGCCTTTGTCATAGCACTTAATCTCTTTAGGTCAAGGTCATCGCTATTCCAGGGCTGTGAACACTGAGCCATGTAATACAGCTTGTATCCCTTTAGTCATAACATGTTTACACCAGGAAAAAAGATTCTTTGTTTCTGTTTTCTATTTTTGAAAATGTTGCAAAACTCTGTAACATTTGTAAATAAAAACAGTTTCAAAAATCTCCTTTTTTTTGTGTATTTCTCTCATATTTAGAATATCAGGTGCGGACATATCATTGGAGCAACCTGTGCAGTCACTCCGGAGCCCATGAGGTAAGAGGGCCCATTTCTACCTCCAATGCAGGTGCAATTTTGCATTTCTAAGAGCTATTGGCTACAAATGGCCCATATATCATTCTTGCACAGGGGCCCTTTCCTGTCTGTGGGTGTAAGAAGATGAGCCGAGACAGAGTCAGCGGTTTCCGGTGCACTTTGGGGCCGGAACTATCGGGACTGTCACCACTGTTGCCGGGGGAAGGTTCTTCTGTTAGGGGAGGACCTTTGCACTGGACAGCAGGGGGCGCGGGGAAGATAAAAGGGACTGAGCGCGGGAATGGAGCAGACTTGGTGGGAAAGCGACAGGAGAACAAGGAGAAGGTTGACTCCCTCCCCACTGCTCCGACTACTGACTCCACATCATCTATCCTCCAGCGTTCTGACTTTAAACTGAACTGTGTCACTACTGACCTTTCTTTTGACCATTCCTTGCTGGACGGTTCCTTCGCGCCCACAGTTACAGATAAGCTGACTTGCTCCGTTCTTAGAGATTACTCCAGAGGACCGCATGCTGCCACGGTCTGCGAGCGTGCCCACGGGTCGTGTTCGGTGCCATTCCAGAGGAATCTACATAAAGGACAGTTTCTACGTTCCAGTGCAACCAAGACAAGCGGGACCGGATACATTGGCACCGTCGAGAGATGGTGCTTTTCATTCCTCTGTAACAGAGCCAGAGACATTGTCCATGATCTGTGATGCCGTCGGGAGATATTTCAGCCTTTCCCCAACAAGAACTGCAAGCGATAAGTTACCTTTTTCTTGTATATCTTTTTCTCCACCATTATGTTTGTGTGCAATTCCCGTTGTTGTCGTTACTGATTTTGTCTCCCTGCATGGAGTATTTCTTGTATAATAATCTGTTCAGTAAATCCTGTTAACCCCTTCTCTGCCTCCGGCTTTTCACTGCATCCAATGAATCTCTTCTTTTTACATGTCATCCTGTGCAGAATATGTCTCTGAATTTATGGAATCATCCTTGGGTCAGAATGGTCGAAAAGTTGGAATTCTCCATAGATCTTATGGCTGATTCATCAAGTAATGTTGGGCATAAATCTGCACAAAATATCACAATTTTTGTGGCACTTATGGTTTTGGAAAAATGCTGCAACTTTTGGCCAGTACTTTTTGACAAATAGGTAGAGCTCGGCCAGGAGTGAGGGTGGTCCTAGAAATTCATCATAATTTACATCACAAAGGTAGCGTAAATCCCAACAGACAGATCAGGCAGCCCGATGGCCAAACTCACTGAAAGGAGCACACACCTCTGATGAATTTGGCACATTTTACTCTATCACACACCTATAATCACCAATCTTTATGAATCGGGCCCATGTGTTATAAAGAGTCTTTGATCATTGGCCTGACCCCAAATTCACCTTCACCTTACAACACGGCGCCTCGTGATTCTTCTGCCAACTCGCTATAGCTTTGTCATTGCGCTCCAGCATGATTAACCTCTCCCGGTGATAACTTTTCTTGTAGAAAGACTTCATTAATTGTCATAATTACCACTTGTTCCAGGTTCTGAGAACTTTTCTATGACCCAAAACTGCTGTGTTTTCAATGAGATGTAGTCAGGATAAAACCAACCACTGCAACTGCACAATATGGTGTCCCAAGCAGAAGTCTAGGAGAAAAGCACAATTTGCAGAGTTTCATTCCCTGGAGAACCATTTTTAGAGGATTTTCAATCATTTTTTTAGTTATGTGTTTAGCTAGTTGTAGACTTTGCTACTTCTGTCCAAACATTTTAAAGATTTTGCTCTCTACAAATCCCTCTCCCAGCTTTACGCATTTATTATCCTTCCGTCCCTCTCAGGTCTCTTAGGGTACGTGCACACGCTGCGGATTAATCCGCACGGATTTTGCAAAAACCGTAGATAAACCGCAGGTCAAAAGACCTGCAGATTATCTGCGGTTTTGCCTGCGGTTTGGTCCTGCGGATTCACCATCTCCACAATGGTGGAGATAGGAACCCGCAGCGGTTTCCGCAGAAAGAATTGACATGTCAATTCTTTCTGCGGATTCAAAACCGCAGCAAATCCGCACGGATTTTTCCGCTACGTCTACACAGCGGTTTTTTTATACCATTCATTTGAATGGTACTGTACACCGCAGCCAAAACCGCTGCGGAAACGCAACGGAATCCGCAGCGTGTGCACGCAGCCTAACAGTACTTTCTAATGCTGGTAATTAGAGTTGAGCGAAACGGGTCGAAAAATTTCAAAAGTCGCCGACTTTTGGCAAAGTCGGGTTTCATGAAACGAAACCCGACCCAAGGATGAGGTCGGCCACGAGGTCGGCGACTTACGCGCCAAAGTCGCGTTTCAAAAGTTTGTTTGGCGCTCTTTTTCAGCCAATCAGGATCCACGGACACTGTGGGCAACGTGATGACATAGGCACGGGTCACCACCATCTTTCAGAAGGGCATGCAAGTAATTGGCTTGCTTTGGGGGGCGTCACAGGGGGTATAAAAGGGCGTGCATGCCGACCGCCATGTTACTCATGCTGATCTCAGAATAGGGAGAGCTGCTGCTGATTTTGTAGGGAGAGCGTTAGGCAGGGAAGAAGACACCAAAAACTGCTTCTGCTGCTAGCGATTTTGCCTGTACAACACACCAGTCACTGTGTGTGCAGTGCAAGGGGAGGCTATATAGTGGTGTATCAGTGGTGTTGGTTGTTGGGCTGCCTTCTAAGGCTTCCTGACATTCCTGCATTGCTGTTTACCCACTGCTCCGCAAACTGCTTTTTTTAAAAGCAATCCCAATTTTTTTTTTTTGTCCTGCTGAGAAAAAAAAACTGCTTCTGCTGCTAGCGATTTTGCCTGTACAACACACCAGTCACTGTGTGTGCAGTGCAAGGGGAGGCTATATAGTGGTGTATCAGTGGTGTTGGTTGTTGGGCTGCCTTCTAAGGCTTCCTGACATTCCTGCATTGCTGTTTACCCACTGCTCCGCAAACTGCTTTTTTAAAAGCAATCCAAATTTTTTGTCCTGCTGAGGTACTGAGCGTGCATTTTTTCACACCATACAGCGGTGTACGCTCCTCACACAGTACCGTGTAACGGCTGTTATCACAGCCACAGTGAAGCTATCAGTGTGTCACTCTGTGAGAATAAAACGAGGACATGTTCCGTTCTTACAGACCTGCACTCTAGGGAGATTCCTATTCTGCCCAATTCTACATACACCTTGTAGTTTGTGATACACTAGCCAATTTCTGCCTGTGACATAGCGCTGTGATACTCAGTGGGCCTCACACAATCCATAAGTGTCCAGTGTCCACAAGTGTGTGCAGAAATTCAAAATCTCCCTTATCCTCTAGTCATTTTGGTCACAGCTGTGCCATCGAGCCTGTGACAGAGCGCTCAGATATTCAGTGGGCCTCACACAATCCAAAAGTGTCCAGTGTCCACAAGTGTCTGCTGAAATTCAAAATTTCACTTATCCTCTAGTCACTTTGGTCACAGCTGTGCCATCGAGCCTGTCACATAGCGCTCAGATATTCATTGGGCCTCACACAATCCAAAAGTGTCCAGTGTCCACAAGTGTCTGCTGAAATTCAAAATCTCACTTATCCTCTAGTCACTTTGGTCACAGCTGTGCCATCGAGCCTGTCACATAGCGCTCAGATATTCATTGGGCCTCACAGAATCCAAAAGTGTCCAGTGTCCACAAGTGTCTGCTGAAATTCTAAATCTCCCTTATCCTCTAGTCACTTTTGTCACAGCTGTGCCATCGAGCCTGTGACATAGCACTCAGATATCAGTGGGCCTCACACAATCCAAAAGTGTCCAGTGTCCACAAGTGTCTGCTGAAATTCAAAATCTCCCTTATCCTCTAGTCACTTTTGTCACAGCTGTGCCATCGAGCCTGTCACATAGCGCTCAGATATTCATTGGGCCTCACACAATCCAAAAGTGTCCAGTGTCCACAAGTGTCTGCAGAAATTCAAAATCTCCCTTATCCTCTCGTCACTTTTGTCACAGCTATGCCATCGAGCCTGTCACATAGCTGTCACGGCACCGCCAGACTCAGGGCCTGCTGTCCCGGCCTCGGCCAGTAGGAGGCGCCGGACTATCACATCACCGCCAGACTCAGGGCCTGCTGTCCCGGCCTCGGCCAGTAGGAGGCGCCGGACTATCACATCACCGTCAGACTCAGGGCCTGCTGTTCCGGCCTCGACCACTAGGAGGCGCCGGACTGTCCTATCACCGTCTGACCCGTGGCCTGCAGTCTCGGCCTTGGTCTCTGGGAGGCGTTGTGCTTCAACCCTGAGTGGTGGCGGCGATAGTCATGAGGCTCCTGCGCAGGCGTCCGCTGGACGCAGGCTTCGCTCCTCGGTCAGTCATGAAGGGGCTGGTGCATTACCATCCAGCCTGGTCCTGGGGGCGGTCCGGATGACATCATCAGGCCACGGGCCTGTAAGGGATGACCTGATCCCTCAAATACCTTGGGACTGCTCTTGCAGGCCGCCGGATATATTCTTGGTTCCCCTGCGTGTTACTGTGTGAATTGCTGTTTTACTGACTCTGACTTTTGCCTGGACTTCTGACTTTGCTTCTGCCTAACGATTCTGTACCTCTGCGACTCTCCTGGTTTATGACACTGACTTCGGCCTGGATTCTGACTCTGCTTCTGCCTAACGACTTTGTACCTCTGCTGCCCTCCTGGTTTATGACTGTTACTTTGGCCTGGATTCTGACTCTGCTTTTGCCTAACGATTCTGTACCTCTGCTTCCCTCCCGGTTTATGACTCTGGCTTCGACCTGGAATCTGACTCTGCTACTGTCTACTGTTTTTATACCATTTCTGCCTGACTGGTTTAGTCTCGGATATCATTGCCTCTGTGTCCTGTATTGGAACATCTTTCTGGCGACCGTCCTGCTCTGGTCATTGCTCCTATTCAGACAGCGCCTCCTGGGCTCTGCTATAAATCCAGATCCCTGTATAGGGGTAAAGGGTCTCAGTGTTTCTCGGGGTGCTGTCTGGCTGCAGTCCAGACCGCAGGCAGACGTCACATTATATCCGGCCACAAAAATAAAACGGCTTTTTGTGTCTATACTTAACACAGATAAAAGCAGTTTTCCTCACCTTTTTTTTTCCTTCCTCTTGACTGAGCTGATTCTTGGCCCAAACACCTGTTACATTGCTCAGCCTGGGAAGTCACTCTCAGGCTCAAACATGCTGCAGCCTGGAAGCTTCAAGGAAAATGCTGGCTGTTGGAAATCCACATTCCTGGATCATCACCCCCTGGACAGCGTTGGGGGTCAGGTATTGCCCGCAAATGCGGCCAAACTGTTGTTACCAGTTTCCCTTTCTTTTGCTAAGAAACGTCTGTGTGTGAAGGCTTATGTGGATTGTGGTGCTGCCGTCAACCTTATGGATTTTTTATTTGCTAAGAGCCTTGGTGTACCTCTGTCAAGGCTTAAAGCGCCTATTCAGACTACTGCTATTAATGGTACATCTATATTCCAAGGAGGCGTGGAATTCGTTACTGCCGAAATTTCTATGTCAGTGGGGACGTTACATAACGAACAAATGTCATTTTTTGTTATATATAATTTATCAGATCCAGTGGTGTTAGGCATGCCATGGTTGCACCAACATAATCCGATTATTGACTGGCGCATAGGTGACGTTGTACGCTGGAGTCCATGGTGTCAGAGTAACTATGTCTTTTTCAGTGAGCCAGATTAAAATTAAAACACCTTCTATTCCATATATGTTTAGAGATTATGAAGATGTTTTCTCTATAGTGGAGTCGGAGAAACTACCTCCTCACAGAGAATACGATTGTCCTATCGAATTGGTCCCTGGTGCCCGTCTCCCTAAGGGGAGAATATTCAACCTCTCTGGTCCTGAGCGTGTAGCCATGAAGGAATACATTGCAGACAGCCTTTGAAAAGGCTTCATTAGACCTTCCACCTCACCTGTAGGAGCTGGGTTTTTCTTTGTAGAGAAAAAAGATGGTGGACTCAGACCATGCATTGACTACCGTGAGCTGAATTCCATAACGGTAAAAAATCAATACCCGCTGCCACTCATTCCTGATCTGTTTAACCAGTTACTGGGAGCTCGCTGGTTTACTAAGCTTGACCTCCGGGGGGCATATAACCTGGTCCGCATAAGAGATGGGGACGAATGGAAAACGGCCTTTAATACACCCCTTGGCCATTTTGAGTACCTGGTAATGCCCTTCGGACTCAGTAACGCTCCTGCAGTGTTCCAGCACTTCGTCAATGATATTTTTAGAGATATTTGTGGGGTGTATGTCGTCGTATATCTGGACGACATTTTGATTTATTCTGCTGATCCTGTGACTCATGCTCAACACGTCCGTTCAGTACTGCAAAGACTGCGCGAAAACTCTTTGTTCGCGAAATTTGAAAAATGTGTTTTTTTTTGCCGAAGAGGTGCAGTTCTTAGGATACATGGTCTCAGGCAAGGGGTTCCGCATGGATCCCGCCAAGATTCAACCCATTAAGGATTGGGTACAGCCCAAATCGCTGAAAGCACTCCAGCGATTTTTGGGATTTGCGAATTATTATCGCAAATTCATCAGGGGATTCTCAGAGATTGCCAAGCCACTCACGGACCTTACCCGGAAAGGGGCGGATGTGACTAATTGGAATCCTGAGGCAACCAGGGCTTTTTCCACACTAAAAGGGTGCTTCGTGGCCAACCCGGTGTTGATTCAACCAAACTTGGACCACCCGTTTATTGTGGAGGTGGATGCCTCCGAAGTCGGAGTGGGAGCAGTGCTCTCACAAGGCTCTGCATCCCTCACTCAGCTTCGTCCATGTGCCTTTTTCTCCTGCAAATTCTCTGCCACGGAGAGAAACTATGACATCGGCAACCGAGAATTATTGGCAATTAAGTGGGCCTTCGAGGAATGGCGCCACTTCCTCGAAGGCGCCAAACACAAAATTACTGTTATTACCGATCACAAAAACCTAACCTACCTAGAGTCGGCTAAAAGACTAAACCCTAGGCAGGCCAGGTGGGCCTTGTTTTTCTCCAGGTTCGATTTTTTTAATCACCTTTCGCCCCGGAACCAAAAATGTGAGGGCAGATGCCCTCTCCCGCAGCTTTTGTCACACACACACCGAGGACTATGAACCAGCTCCCATATTGGCAAGTGGCATTGTTGTGTCGGCAGTATCTCTGGACCTTCTGGAGGAGATCCGTAGGTCATCAGAACAAGTTCCTGACTCTACGCCCCCCAAAAAATTATTCGTCCCAGCTACTTTTCGCTTACGAGTGTTAAAAGAATCTCACGACTCCGTCCTGGCAGGCCACCCTGGTCTTAATAATACCACTAGGCTGGTAACCAGGAACTTTTGGTGGCCAACGGTGGCCAAGGACTGCAAGGAGTACGTCTCAGCGTGTGAAGTCTGTGCCCGCGCCAAGTCCCCCCATAACCGTCCTGCCGGCTGGCTTCAGCCCTTGCCCACCCCTGAAAGTCCATGGACCCACATCTCCATGGACTTCATTACAGACCTGCCACCTTCCGAGGGGAAAACTTGTATTTGGGTGGTGGTGGACAGGTTCAGTAAACAGTCTCACTTTGTTCCCCTGTCCGGCTTACCCAACTCTGAAACCTTAAGCAAGTTGTTTGTTCTTCACGTTGTACGTCTGCACGGCGTTCCGGCAAATATCGTATCCGACAGGGGTACCCAGTTCGTCTCGAAGTTCTGGAGGGCGTTCTGTAGACGTATTGGTGTTGAATTGTCTTTTTCCTCGGCATACCATCCCGAGACGAATGGTCAAACTGAGCGTGCCAACCAAACGCTGGAGCAATACCTCCGCTGCTATGTCTCAGCACATCAGTCAGATTGGGTGGAACATTTGCCATTGGCCGAGTTCGCTCTCAATAATAGATACCAAGACTCCATCAAAACCACCCCCTTCTTCTGTAACCTCGGTCTACATCCGCGCTTTGGATAATTTTCGGCCAAGATGTCGGAAATCCCAGGGGTTGAGCAAAGTATACATCGTCTAAAGACTATTTGGTCCGAAGTAAACTCTAATTTAAAAGGGGCTCAAATTAGACAGACTTCGGCAGCCAATAGACGACGATCCCAGGGGCCGCACCTGGGAGTTGGTGACAAGGTTTGGCTCTCTACAAGAAACATCAAACTTAAGGTACCGTCAGCCAAACTGGGTCCCAGGTTCATCGGACCATATGAAATATTAGAGGTAATTAACCCAGTAGCGTTTCGGTTAAAACTCCCGCAGTCTTTTAAAATTCCTAACGTTTTTCATAAGTCCCTCCTCAAGGTATACCGCTCCCCAATTCGTCCCGTCCGGTCCCCTCCTCCTCCAGTTTTGGTCAAGGGCGCCTTAGAGTACGAGGTCCAAGGCATATTTGATTCCCGTCTAGTGAGAAACTCGGTACAATACTTGGTGCATTGGAAGGGCTACGGCCCAGAGGAGAGGTCCTGGGTCCCCGCTAGTGATATTCGTGCAAAGCGGTTGATTAGCAGGTTTCACCTCCTCCACCCTGACAAACCGGGTTTTGAGGGTCCGGAGGCCCCTCTTAGAGGGGGGGGTACTGTCACGGCACCGCCAGACTCAGGGCCTGCTGTCCCGGCCTCGGCCAGTAGGAGACGCCGGACTATCACATCACCGCCAGACTCAGGGCCTGCTGTCCCGGCCTCGGCCAGTAGGAGGCGCCGGACTATCACATCACCGTCAGACTCAGGGCCTGCTGTTCCGGCCTCGACCACTAGGAGGCGCCGGACTGTCCTATCACCGTCTGACCCGTGGCCTGCAGTCTCGGCCTTGGTCTCTGGGAGGCGTTGTGCTTCAACCCTGAGTGGTGGCGGCGATAGTCATGAGGCTCCTGCGCAGGCGTCCGCTGGACGCAGGCTTCGCTCCTCGGTCAGTCATGAAGGGGCTGGTGCATTACCATCCAGCCTGGTCCTGGGGGCGGTCCGGATGACATCATCAGGCCACGGGCCTGTAAGGGATGACCTGATCCCTCAAATACCTTGGGACTGCTCTTGCAGGCCGCCGGATATATTCTTGGTTCCCCTGCGTGTTACTGTGTGAATTGCTGTTTTACTGACTCTGACTTTTGCCTGGACTTCTGACTTTGCTTCTGCCTAACGATTCTGTACCTCTGCGACTCTCCTGGTTTATGACACTGACTTCGGCCTGGATTCTGACTCTGCTTCTGCCTAACGACTTTGTACCTCTGCTGCCCTCCTGGTTTATGACTGTTACTTTGGCCTGGATTCTGACTCTGCTTTTGCCTAACGATTCTGTACCTCTGCTTCCCTCCCGGTTTATGACTCTGGCTTCGACCTGGAATCTGACTCTGCTACTGTCTACTGTTTTTATACCATTTCTGCCTGACTGGTTTAGTCTCGGATATCATTGCCTCTGTGTCCTGTATTGGAACATCTTTCTGGCGACCGTCCTGCTCTGGTCATTGCTCCTATTCAGACAGCGCCTCCTGGGGTCTGCTATAAATCCAGATCCCTGTATAGGGGTAAAGGGTCTCAGTGTTTCTCGGGGTGCTGTCTGGCTGCAGTCCAGACCGCAGGCAGACGTCACAATAGCGCTCAGATATTCATTGGGCCTCACACAATCCAAAAGTGTCCAGTGTCCACAAGTGTCTGCTGAAATTCAAAATCTCACTTATCCTCTAGTCACTTTGGTCACAGCTGTGCCATCGAGCCTGTCACATAGCGCTCAGATATTCATTGGGCCTCACAGAATCCAAAAGTGTCCAGTGTCCACAAGTGTCTGCTGAAATTCAAAATCTCCCTTATCCTCTAGTCACTTTTGTCACAGCTGTGCCATCGAGCCTGTGACATAGCGCTCAGATATCAGTGGGCCTCACACAATCCAAAAGTGTCCAGTGTCCACAAGTGTCTGCTGAAATTCAAAATCTCCCTTATCCTCTAGTCACTTTGGTCACAGCTGTGCCATCGAGCCTGTCACATAGCGCTCAGATATCAGTGGGCCTCACACAATCCAAAAGTGTCCAGTGTCCACAAGTGTGTCACATAGCGCTCAGATATTCATTGGGCCTCACACAATCCAAAAATGTCCAGTGTCCACAAGTGTCTGCTGAAATTCAAAATCTCCCTTATCCTCTAGTCACTTTTGTCACAGCTGTGCCATCGAGCCTGTGACATAGCGCTCAGATATCAGTGGGCCTCACACAATCCAAAAGTGTCCAGTGTCCACAAGTGTGTGCAGAAATTCAAAATCTCCCTTATCCTCTAGTCACTTTGGTCACAGCTGTGCCATCGAGCCTGTGACAGAGCGCTCAGATATTCAGTGGGCCTCACACAATCCAAAAGTGTCCAGTGTCCACAAGTGTCTGCAGAAATTCAAAATCTCCCCTGTCCTATAGACACCTTGTACCTTGTTTTACATTACTATATAGTTTGTTGGATTTTGTCTACATTTCTACCAAAAATGAGGAAGGCTGGTGGAAGAGGCCGTGGAATTGGGCGGGGGTTGGCAGCTGGTAATGATGGTGTTGGTGGTGGATCTGATGGTAGTGGCAAGAGCAAAATAGGACCGAATGCAGGAGGTGTTGAGCCTGCGTTATCGTCTGGCTACATAAGGCCTCGAACGCTTAGTTTTCTAGGAGTTGGCAAACCGCTTTTAAAGCCAGAGCATCAGGAAAAAGTTTTGTCTTACACTGCTGACTCAGCCTCCAGCTCTATCGCCTCCTCTTCTTCAGTTGTAAAAAGTAAAAGCACTGAGTCGTCATTGGAGGCTCATGTTCATGAACCACACCTTTCCTTGTGTCCTTCACCCCAACCAAGATTGAAGGATGACGCAGGCCATACTACTGATTACTCCATGGAGCTGTTTTCACATACCATGCCTGGATTATCAAGTGAAATGGTGAATTACCCAGGCCAAGATGAATCTGACATGGAGTGCACTGATGCACAGCCGCTGATGGATGATTCTGCTGGTACATTCACTCAGAGCACTACATTGTCCTCGCAGTGTACAGAGCCAGATTCTGACCCTGATGAGACTCAGGTGCCCCTTCCCGCACACTATACCACCATACACGGTGACACAGAGGAAGGTGCACATGCCATTGAAGAGGAGGTGATGGATGACCCAGTTGTTGACCCAGATTGGCATCCATTGGGGGAAGAGGGTGCTGCTTCCAATAGCTCAGATGAGGAGCATCCACAGCAGACATCGACATCGCAACAGCTGTTATCTGGCAGGCCCGGAGCACTCCAAAGACAGGTTCCAAATATCAAAAGAGTTGCTGGACAGCTTGTCCAGAGGGTCAAAAGATCACAGTGTGCTAGGCCGCAAAATGTCTGCCAAAGTAGGAAGAGTGCAGTGTGGCACTTTTTTGAACAAAATCCTCATGATCAGGCCAAGGTTATCTGTAAGAAGTGCACAAAGACCTTTAGCCGAGGGAAAAATCTGAAAAATTTGAGATGATGCCCTTTCGGTTGGTGGAAAGCGTAGCTTTCCGCGAACTCATGGCCTATGCAGTACCACGCTATGACCTACCCAGTCGCCACTTCTTCTCTCGTAAAGCCATCCCAGCCCTCCACCATCATGTGAAAGACCGCATTGTCCATGCACTCAAGCAGTCAGTGAGCGGAAAGGTGCACCTCACAACTGATGCATGGTCCAGTCGGCATGGCCAGGGCCGTTACGTGTCCATCACTGCGCACTGGGTTAATGTAGTGGATGCAGGGTCCACAGGGGACAGCGGTGGTGGGACAGTGCTGCCTAGCCCACGGTCTAGGAAACAGTTGGCTGTAAGCGTTCGACCCTCCTCCTCCTCCTCCTCCTCCAGAAGCGAAAGCTTGTCCACAGAGCGCAGTCGTACGAGCACTCCATCTGCAGCTGCCACTGTTGCACACGAGGTGTCCCCCTATCGAGCAGCTAGTGTAAAGCGTCAGCAGGCAGTGTTGCAGATGATGTGTTTGGGCGACAGACACACCGCCGAGGTGCTGGCCGAGTACTTTCAGCGACAAACTGAGTCATGGCTGGTCAGTGTACATCTTGAGGCAGGCAAGGTAGTTAGTGATAACGGGCGTAATTTTGTGGCAGCCATAGCCCTTTCAAAACTCAGCCACATACCTTGCTTGGCTCACACCTTGAACCTGGTGGTGCAGTGCTTCCTCAAAAATTATCCGGAGTTAACAGCCCTGCTCCAGAAGGTGCGAAGACTGTGCGCGCACATCCGCCGGTCGCCTGTACACTCCGTTCGTATGCAGAAGCTGCAGCGATTGCTCCACCTTCCGAACCACCGCCTCATTATCGACATTGCAACAAGGTGGAACTCCACCCTGCACATGGTGGAGCAGCTGTGCGAGCAGAGGCAGGCCATAATGCATTTGTGGGAGGATACACGGCCAGGCACTTTGAGAGCAGACATGGAATTGACAGGTGTGCAGTGGTCGAAGCTGAAAGACCTCTGTAAAGTTCTTCAGTGTTTTGAGGAATGCACACGGCTGGTAAGTGCAGACGACGCCATCCTAAGCATGAGCATCCCACTTATGCGTCTGCTCATGCAAACTTTGACGCACCTTAAGGAGCATGCTTCTGCAGCCAATGTTGATGAGGAGGAAGAGGAGGGAATCCTTGATGACATTCAGCCATTGTCTGCTCAGGGACCTCTCCTGGACGAGGTGGAGGAAGAAGAGGAGGATGATGATGGGGATGATTACTTAGGGGAGGAGGATGCATCTCGTGGGGCAAGTGAAAATGTTGGCGTGGCAAGGTCTGGTACAGGGTTTGTGCGTGACTGGAGGGATGTGGATTTGCCAGAAAGTGCTCCTCCAACCAGCACTCGCAGTGCATCATTGACACCGGGAACATTGGCCCACATGTCAGATTATGCCTTGCAGATCCTAAAAAGGGACCCCCGCATTGCCAAAATGATGAACGATGACGACTACTGGTTGGCCAGCATCCTGGATCCACGCTATAAAGGCAAATTACAAAACATCATGCCACAGGAGAACCTTGACCTAATATTGGCTAATAAACAAGCAACTCTGGTAAATCGGTTGCTTGAGGCATTCCCAGCGGTGATGGTTCTCACACGAGCCGTACGGGCCGGGGGCAGCTTGGCAGATTTGTTCGTGGTGCACACAGCAGAAGTGGCGTTGGAGACAGGGGTTTCATGACAATGTTGTGGACTGATTTTTCAAGTACCGCTCACACAACTGGTAATACTGCATCGATGGAAAGTGACAGGAGACAGCAGTTGTCAACTATGTTTACAAACTACTTTTCCTCCCATATCGATGTTCTCCCACACAGGTCATTCCCCTTTGACTATTGGGCCGCTAAACTGGACACCTGGCCTGAATTGGCACAATATGCCTTACAGGAGCTCGCTTGCCCAGCTGCAAGTTTGCTATCGGAAAGAGTCTTCAGTGCAGCTGGATCAATCCTGACAGAAAAAAGGACCCGTCTGTCAACCCAAAATGTGGATGATCTAACCTTCATTAAAATGAACCACGCATGGGTTTCCAAGGATTTTGTCCCACCTTCCCCTGATGACACATAGGGTGACAGAAAAATGGCTTGCTTTGGTCCACCTCTTCCTGGGACTTGACCTATTTCACCTTTTGCATCAGCTGAATGTCCAACATCAACATATGCCACTTTCTAAAGCTCCCTAACTGTGCTGCCTCCCCCCCCATGGCCGGGATCACCACCTAGCGCACGACACCGTGCGAGTGCCGTTGCCCTGGACAGGTGGGTAGGCCGACTCTTGGGCGCGGGCACTGGCACAGGGTCATTCATAGTGCAATCAAGTGTCTCTGATGGTGGTGGTGCACACCTGCCGTCGGACACACCGCCGTACTATGAGGGGCCCAGTGCCAGTACCGACGCCCACGAGTGGGCCCCCCTTGCTTGGGCAGGGCCCCAGCATTTGCAATCTTTACCTCTCCCTGCTCCTCCGCTGTGTAGTCTGGGCCGTCAAATCCATAATGTGCCTGACACCATCTGAGCCTGCCTCTTGATGTATAGACATATATTTTGAATGTGTACGCTATCCATACATGTTATCCGGGGATACGGTACCCTTTCTAACCTTTGTGCAATCACGTGCAATCCATACTGGGCCTAACACCGTCTGAGCCTGCCTCCTGAGACATATATTTTGAATGTGTACGCTATCCATACATGTTATCTGGGGATACGGTACCCTTTCTCACCTTTGTGCAATCACGTGTAATCCATACTGGGCGTGAGAACGGCTGGCGAGCTGTTAAGCAAGCTACAGCACCTGTGGTTTGCACACGTAAGTTTTTCATTTTTTCAGGAATGACGGTTAGGCCTAATTCCGGAACTGCGGTTGACCTGCACTTACTGGGAAATCATTGTTCGCGGGTAATAATTGTAATCAGTAGAGTTGAGCGACTTTTGGTTTTTTAGGGTCGCGTTTCGTTTTGTTTTCCAAAAGTCGGGTCGAGCAAGATCGTCCGATTATAGGGAAAAGTCGGGGTCGTCCCGAAACACGAAACCCAATGTAAGTCAATGGGGAATAAAAGTGGGCAGTGAGAGGAGGACAGGAAACACACCTACAGTGCCCATTTGAATGCCAAAAGCATCAATTCTTCTTACATAAGCTTGTCAACCTTAATTAACTTCATAATACAAGTTACGCACTGAAAAATGGGGGTTATTTGGCTATAGTTGTGGGGGTGGAGGGCTGGCTGCAGGTTTTCATGTGCCCTGGGCGAAAGAGCGCCCCTTTAACACATACCACAACTCATCATGCTCCGATACGGCAGAGAAATAGCGGTATAGTACAATGAAAAATACCTCACTTTTTACATCTCATGAAGAGGCCCATCTATTTCTCCATACAGAATCATTGGTCCCATATAATGTTTGAAACAGTATATGATGAGCTCCACATAATGCTACAGTATATGTTGGTCCCCATGGATGAAGCTCCACTGTCTTATGGGCCCAAATAATGCTCCAAACATAATGGGCCCCATTTCTAATGCTCTAGTGTATAATGGGCCCTGTAAATGCTGCTCCAGTGTCTGATGTCCACCTTTGGAATGTTCCAGTGTATGGTGGGCCCCATCTATCATTCTCCAGAGTATAGTGCTCCCCAAAAATTGCTGTCCCAACATTGAAAACAATCAAATAAGTCTCCTCGCTAGGGAATCCCTGTACTTGTCTGGACTCCTTGTCGTCCCCATCTTCCATCTCACTGCACAGTATTTCAACTTTGCAAGTGCTGTGATCCTGAGCAAGCAGGGGGGGCCCACTCGTTGGCGATGGCACTGGCACAGGGCCCCTGATAGTACGGTGGTGTGTCTGATGGCGGGTGGGCCGAACCTGCACTTTCATCTGCAGCTTCCTCTTTGTCACCGTGTAAGATGGAACTGTATATGGGAAGGGTAACCTGAGTTTCATCAGGGTCAGATTCAGGTCGTGTAGCGTGCGAGGGGAATGTAGTGGTCTGGGTCAATGTACCAGCAGATTCATCGAGCAGTGGCTGGGCATCAGTGCACTTGTGTCGCCCCCAGGAGTACGGTCGCCACAGTGGCATTACCTTCTTCCTAGGGAGTGTGATGTCATGCTTGGGAGCAACGAAGGATCTCTCTAGCAGGTTAACTGATTGGGCGGCGTTATTCCCACGAGTCATGACCCTCCAAACAGCGTTCATGAAGGCAAAGTGTTTGTTTTACGTGGGCAGTATGGTTGCAAAGCTGAACCTTAAAGGAATGTCCAGAAGGGCACCACCAGGAGTGGAGTCTACGGTTAAATTCGACTCCACCTGGGAAACCTCAACCATGCCAGCTACAGAACAGATGCACACATTGCAAGCTTAATTCCGTTAACGAACGAGACTCCGTCATGCCCCGCGGTCCGAGTCCGGCTTACTAGAGGGACACGTGAGGCTCTGGCACATGAGATTGGCCAATAACTGGTGTGTCATGCCCTTACATGTCCGTGGCTGCATGTGCGCTACACTGAAAAGGCCAGCGTTTGTCGCTTACAGGTGCAGATAACCCGCTGAACAACATTAGTGATGGGGATCACTGATTACAATTATTACCCGCGAACAATGATTTCCCAGTAAGTGCAGGTCAACCGCAGTTCCGGAATTAGGCCTAACCGTCATTCCTGAAAAAATGAAAAACTTACGTGTGCAAACCACAGGTGCTGTAGCTTGCTTAACAGCTCGCCAGCCGTTCTCACGCCCAGTATGGATTACACGTGATTGCACAAAGGTGAGAAAGGGTACCGTTTCCCCAGATAACATGTATGGATAGCGTACACATTCAAAATATATGTCTCAGGAGGCAGGCTCAGACGTGTCAGGCCCAGTATGGATTGCACGTGATTGCACAAAGGTTAGAAAGGGTACCGTTTCCCCAGATAACATGTATGGATAGCGTACACATTCAAAATATATGTCTCAGGAGGCAAGCTCAGACGGTGTTAGGCCCAGTATGGATTGCACGTGATTGCACAAAGGTTAGAAAGGGTACCGTATCCCCAGATAACATGTATGGATAGCGTACACATTCAAAATATATGTCTCAGGAGGCAGGCTCAGACGGTGTTAGGCCCAGTATGGATTGCACGTGATTGCACAAAGGTTAGAAAGGGTACCGTATCCCCAGATAACATGTATGGATAGCGTACACATTCAAAATATATGTCTCAGGAGGCAGGCTCAGACGGTGTCAGGCACAGTATAGATTTGACAGCCCAGATTACACAGCGGAGGAGCAGGGAGAGGTAAAGATTGCAAATGCTGGGGCCCTGCCCAAGCAAGGGGGGCCCACTCGTGGGCGTCGGTACTGGCACTGGGCCCCTCATAGTACAGCGGTGTGTCTGACGGCGGGTGTGCACCACCACCGTCAGAGACACTTGATTGCACTATGAATGACCCTGTGCCAGTGCCCGCGCCCAAGAGTCGGTCTACCCACCTGTCCAGGGCAACGGCACTCGCACGGTGTCGTGCGCTTGGTGGTGACCCCGGCCATGGGGGGGGAGGCAGCACAGTTAGGGAGTTTTAGAAAGTGGCATATGTTGATGTTGGACATTCAGCTGATGCAAAAGGCGAAATAGGTGAAGTCCCAGGAAGAGGTGGACCAAAGCAAGCCATTTTTCTGTCACCCTATGTGTCATCAGGGGAAGGTGGGACAAAATCCTTGGAAACCCATGCGTGGTTCATTTTAATGAAGGTTAGATCATCCACATTTTGGGTTCACAGACGGGTCCTTTTTTCTGTCAGGATTGATCCAGCTGCACTGAAGACTCTTTCCGATAGCACACTTGCAGCTGGGCAAGCGAGCTCCTGTAAGGCATATTGGGCCAATTCAGGCCAGGTGTCCATTTTAGCGGCCCAATAGTCAAAGGGGAATGACCTGTGTGGGAGAACATCGATATGGGAGGAAAAGTAGTTTGTAACCATAGTTGACAACTGCTGTCTCCTGTCACTTTCCATCGATGCAGTATTACCAGTTGTGTGAGCGGTATTTGAAAAATCAGTCCACAACATTGTCATGAAACCCGTCTCCAACGCCACTTCTGCTGTGTGCACCACGAACACCTCTGCCAAGCTGCCCCCGGCCCGTACGGCTCGTGTGAGAACCATCACCGCTGGGAATGCCTCAAGCAACCGATTTACCAGAGTTGCTTGTTTATTAGCCAATATTAGGTCAAGGTTCTCCTGTGGCATGATGTTTTGTAATTTGCCTTTATAGCGTGGATCCAGGATGCTGCCCAACCAGTAGTTGTCATCGTTCATCATTTTGGCAATGCGGGGGTCCCTTTTTAGGATCCGCAAGGCATAATCTGACATGTGGGCCAATGTTCCCGGTGTCAATGATGCACTGCGAGTGCTGGGTGGAGGAGCACTTTCTGGCAAATCCACATCCCTCCAGTCACGCACAAACCCTGTACCAGACCTTGCCACGCCAACATTTTCACTTGCCCCACGAGATGCATCCTCCTCCCCTAAGTAATCATCCCCATCATCATCCTCCTCCTCCTCTTCTTCCTCCACCTCGTCCAGGAGAGGTCCCTGAGCAGACAATGGCTGAATGTCATCAAGGATTCCCTCCTCCTCTTCCTCCTCATCAACATTGGCTGCAGACGCCTGCTCCTTAAGGTGCGTCAAAGTTTGCATGAGCAGACGCATAAGTGCGATGCTCATGCTTAGGATGGCGTCGTCTGCACTTACCAGCCGTGTGCATTCCTCAAAACACTGAAGAACTTTACAGAGGTCTTTCAGCTTCGACCACTGCACACCTGTCAACTCCATGTCTGCTCTCAAAGTGCCTGGCCGTGTATCCTCCCACAAATGCATTATGGCCTGCCTCTGCTCGCACAGCCGATCCACCATGTGCAGGGTGGAGTTCCACCTTGTTGCAATGTCGATAATGAGGCGGTGGTTGGGAAGGTGGAGCAATCGCTGCAGCTTCTGCATACGAACGGAGTGTACAGGCGACCGGCGGATGTGCGCGCACAGTCTTCGCACCTTCTGGAGCAGGGCTGTTAACTCCGGATAATTTTTGAGGAAGCACTGCACCACCAGGTTCAAGGTGTGAGCCAAGCAAGGTATGTGGCTGAGTTTTGAAAGGGCTATGGCTGCCACAAAATTACGGCCATTATCACTAACTACCTTGCCTGCCTCAAGATGTACACTGCCCAGCCATGACTCAGTTTGTCGCTTCAAGTACTCGGCCAGCACCTCGGCGGTGTGTCTGTCGCCCAAACACATCATCTGCAACACAGCCTGCTGACGCTTTCCACTAGCTGCTCGATAGGGGGACACATCGTGTGCAACAGTGGCAGCTGCAGATGGAGTGCTCGTACGACTGCGCTCTGTGGACGAGCTTTCGCTTCTGGAGGAGGAGGAGGAGGGTCGAACGCCTACAGCCAACTGTTTCCTATACCGTGGGCTAGGCAGCACTGTCCCACCACCGCTGTCCCCTGTGGACCCTGCATCCACCACATTAACCCAGTGCGCAGTGATGGACACGTAACGGCCCTGGCCATGCCGACTGGACCATGCATCAGTTGTGAGGTGCACCTTTCCGCTCACTGACTGCTTGAGTGCATGGACAATGCGGTCTTTCACATGATGGTGGAGGGCTGGGATGGCTTTGCGAGAGAAGTGGCGACTGGGTAGGTCATAGCGTGGTACTGCATAGGCCATGAGTTCGCGGAAAGCTGCGCTTTCCACCAACCGAAAGGGCATCATCTCAAACGAGATTAGTTTGGCAATGTGGGCGTTCAAAACCACTGTACGCGGATGAGAGACTGAGTACTTTCTTGACCTACTCATAGTGTCTGGGAGGGTGAGCTGGACTTGAGAGCTGCATATGGTGGAAGTAGCGGTGGACAGGGCGGACTGAGAGAGGGTTGATGATGGTGATGGAGTTGGTGTTTTTTCTGATGGCCTAGAATCAGTCTTTCGTTGATATAACAGTGGGATTCCCTGACGGCTGTGGCCTTGCAACGACACCTCAACATTTGCTGCTGTGCTAACTGGTGGGCTTACAGTGGGGGAAACAATGTAGCGTTGCTGACTACCTTCGTTGTGATCAGTTGCACATGTGGCACTTGAGGTTTGGTGTTGTGTCCACGCTTGCAAGTGCATGCTGGTTAAATGTCTAAGCATGCAACTGGTATTCAAATTTTTCAGATTTTTCCCTCGGCTAAAGGTCTTTGCGCACTTCTTACAGATAACCTTGGCCTGATCATGAGGATTTTGTTCAAAAAAGTGCCACACTGCACTCTTCCTACTTTGGCAGACATTTTGCGGCCTAGCACACTGTGATCTTTTGACACTCTGGACAAGCTGTCCAGCAACTCTTTTGATGTTTGGAACCTGTCTTTGGAGTGCTCCGGGCCTGCCAGATAACAGCTGTTGCGATGTCGATGTCTGCTGTGGATGCTCCTCATCTGAGCTATTGGAAGCAGCACCCTCTTCCCCCAATGGATGCCAATCTGGGTCAACAACTGGGTCATCCATCACCTCCTCTTCTATGTCATGTGCACCTTCCTCTGTGTCACCGTGTATGGTGGTATAGTGTGCGGGAAGGGGCACCTGAGTTTCATCAGGGTCAGAATCTGGCTCTGTACACTGCGAGGACAATGTAGTGCTCTGAGTGAATGTACCAGCAGAATCATCCATCAGCGGCTGTGCATCAGTGCACTCCATGTCAGATTCATCTTGGCCTGGGTAATTCACCATTTCACTTGATAATCCAGGCATGGTATGTGAAAACAGCTCCATGGAGTAATCAGTAGTATGGCCTGCGTCATCCTTCAATCTTGGTTGGGGTGAAGGACACAAGGAAAGGTGTGGTTCATGAACATGAGCCTCCAATGACGACTCAGTGCTTTTACTTTTTACAACTGAAGAAGAGGAGGCGATAGAGCTGGAGGCTGAGTCAGCAATGTAAGACAAAACTTTTTCCTGATGCTCTGGCTTTAAAAGCGGTTTGCCAACTCCTAGAAAACTAAGCGTTCGAGGCCTTATGTAGCCAGACGATGACGCAGGGTCAGCACCTCCTGCATTCGGTCCTATTTTGCTCTTGCCACTACCATCAGATTCACCACCAACACCATCATTACCAGCTGCCAACCCCCACCCAAATCCACGGCCTCTTCCACCAGCCTTCCTCATTTTTGGTAGAAATGTAGACAAAATCCAACAAACTATATAGTAATGTAAAACAAGGTACAAGGTGTCTATAGGACAGGGGAGATTTTGAATCTCTGCACACACTTTTGGACACTGGACACTTTTGGATTGTGTGAGGCCCAATGAATATCTGAGCGCTATGTGACAGGCTCGATGGCACAGCTGTGACCAAAGGGACTAGAGGATAAGGGAGATTGTGAATCTCTGCACACACTTTTGGACACTGGACACTTTTGGATTGTGTGAGGCCCACTGATATCTGAGCGCTATGTGACAGGCTCGATGGCACAGCTGTGACCAAAGTGACTAGAGGATAAGGGAGATTTTGAATCTCTGCACACACTTTTGGACACTTTTGGATTGTGTGAGGCCCACTGATATCTGAGCGCTATGTGACAGGCTCGATGGCACAGCTGTGACCAAAGTGACTAGAGGATAAGGGAGATTTTGAATCTCTGCACACACTTTTGGACACTGGACACTTTTGGATTGTGTGAGGCCCACTGATATCTGAGCGCTATGTCACAGGCTCGATGGCACAGCTGTGACCAAAGTGACTAGAGGATAAGGGAGATTTTGAATCTCTGCACACACTTTTGGACACTTTTGGATTGTGAGGCCCAATGAATATCTGAGCGCTATGTGACAGGCTCGATGGCACAGCTGTGACCAAAGTGACTAGAGGATAAGGGAGATTTTGAATCTCTGCACACACTTTTGGACACTGGACACTTTTGGATTGTGTGAGGCCCACTGATATCTGAGCGCTATGTCACAGGCTCGATGGCACAGCTGTGACCAAAGTGACTAGAGGATAAGGGAGATTTTGAATCTCTGCACACACTTTTGGACACTGGACACTTTTGGATTGTGTGAGGCCCACTGATATCTGAGCGCTATGTCACAGGCTCGATGGCACAGCTGTGACAAAAGGGACTAGAGGATAAGGGAGATTGGATTGCTTTTAAAAAAGCAGTTTGCAGAGCAGTGGGTAAACAGCAATGCCAGCCTGTCAGGAAGCCTTAAAAGGCAGCCCAACAACCAACACCACTGATACACCACAATATAGCCTCCCCTTGCACTGCACACACAGTGACTGGTGTGTTGTGCAGGCCAAATTGCTAGCAGCAGAAGCAGTTTTTTTTTCTTCTCAGGACAAAAAAAAAAAATTGGGATTGCTTTTAAATAAGCAGTTTGCGGAGCAGTGGGTAAACAGCAATGCAGGAATGTCAGGAAGCCTTAGAAGGCAGCCCAACAACCAACACCACTGATACACCACTATATAGCCTCCCCTTGCACTGCACACACAGTGACTGGTGTGTTGTGCAGGCCAAATCGCTAGCAGCAGAAGCAGTTTTTTTGTCTTCTTCCCTGTCTAACGCTCTCCCTACAGAATCAGCAGCAACCTCTCCCTATACTGAGATCGGCAGAAGTAAGATGGCGGTCGGCGTGCACGCCCTTTTATACCCCCTGTGACGCCCACCAAAGCAAGCCAATCTCTTGCATGCCCTTCTGAAAGATGGTGGTGACCCGTGCCTATGTCATCACGTTGCCCACAGTGTCCGTGGATCCTGATTGGCTGAAAAAGAGCGCAAAACAAACTTTTGAAACGCGACTTTGGCGCGTAAGTCGCCGACCTCGTGGCCGACCTCATCCTAGGGTCGGGTTTCGTTTCATGAAACCCGACTTTGCCAAAAGTCGGCGACTTTTGAAATTTTTCGACCCGTTTCGCTCAACTCTAGTAATCAGTGATCCCCATCAGGCTTGGGGATATTCCTAAATTGTCCCATTTGAGGATGATATCTACTTGTTTGATTCAGGTCTGAACTTCTTTTCTGATCCCGAGTCGCAGTCTATCCATGGAATATTCTCAGGATAAAACCAACTGGTGCAAGGTCCTGCAGCCACAAGAAACTAGAGACCCCAAGCAAAAGGAGAAGAAATCAGTTTCCAGGAGAAAAGCAGAATTTTCTGGGTTTCTTTCCCTGGAGGAGCCTCTTTATTTTTAGTTTTGGGTTGCTGAATCTTTAATTAGATACTTTGTTGCTTCAGTCCAAGTGTTTTACATGTTTGGCTTCATTCTAATTCTTCCTCTTCCAGTTTTGCACATTTATTATCCCTTCTTTCCCCCTCTGGTCGCTTTCTGTACTTTTCAATTTGATTATGTTTTCTAGCTGTAATTTTTGTATCTGCCGCAGTATTTGGGATTTTTCTGAAGTGTCCCATTTGGCCCGTGCACTTTTTATTGACGAGGACGCCGTCCAAGTCTGCGAGCTTTAATGCCTGTTTGAGCCGATTAAATGAAGCTTTTCAGAAATTCTCCATTTTTGTTGCTCCCCTGCAAGACATCTTATTAAAAGTCAATGCTATAAGGCAGTGATGGGCATTGCCCCCTCGCCCCGACCCTCACCTGCACGGCACACAGAACGGCCACTTCAGGACAACCGCCGCCATTACATTTACTCCTTTCCAACATCTGAGTGAAAACGTTTTTCTTTAATGATAACGACCTGCAGGTCTGGCCGGATCGGCGCGTTGCTATCTGGACGGGTAAATGACCCCAGATGAGTGCTCTGTCGAGATTTCCTGTCTCTCCATTTGCACTAAGTCATTTTCTGCAAACTGTTTTAATTCTCTGAGACATATAACTAATCTCTAAGCTTTTATTTCCAGGTCCGTCCACTTAGTGACTCTGCACCAGGGCCGGTTTTAGGCAAAGTGGGGCCCTAGGCAAAGATTAAAATGGGGCCCCAAAAGCTAACATATTGCACATCACACAGAAGCATTTCGGTTGTATTTATATGCGCTGAGTTCAGGCCGCTAAATGAGTGTGATCGACAATATTGAAGTCGTTCAACACTTGTTTCCCGGCCTCTTTCCACCGTCTGAGAAAGAATGATGGGGACAGAACAATCACTAATGGATCACTAACAAATCACCATACAGTATCATGTTATCAGCAGCACATCTACAGTTTACACCCCATAGTCCTCCATATAATATAATCTGCCCCATAGTCCTCCATATAGTATAATAAACTCCTCAGTTCTCCATATTGCATAATTCACTCCCCATAGTCCTCCATATTTTATAATACACTCCCTATAGTCCTCCATATAATATAATGTACTCCATAGTCCTCCATATAGTATAATACACTCCTCAGTCCTCCATATAGTATAATACACTCCCCATAGTCCTCAATATAGTATAATACACTCCCCATAGTCCTCCATATATTAAAATACACTGCTCAGTCCACCAAATAGTATAATACACTCCTCATAGTGCTCCATATAGTATAATGCACCGCCATAGTCATACATGTAGTACAATTCACTTCCCATAGTATAATGCACACCATAGTTCATCATATAATGTATTCCCCATAGTCCTCAATACAGTATAATGCAGCCCACATAGAGCATAATGCAGCCACCCCACAGATTATAATGCAGCCCCGCCATACAATATAATGTAATCTCCATAGAATATAATGCAGCCCCCCTCTTATAGTATAATGCAGCCACCCCTTAGAGCATAATGCAGCTACCCCTCATAGTATAATGCAGCTATTCCACAGAATATAATGTAACCCCCCACAGAATATAATGCAGCCCTTCCATAGAATATATGGCAACCCCCTCATAGAGTATAATGCAGCCCCTTATATAGTATAATGTAGCCCTTCTCATATAGTATAATGCAGCCCCCATAGAATATAATAAAGCCCCCATACAATATAATCTAGCCCCCACAGATAATGCTGCCCCCCATAGAATACAATGTAGCCTCCTCATATAGTATAATGTAGCCCCCTCATAGAGTATGATGCAATCACCGCCCATAGAAAATAAATATAATACAGCCCCCCATAGAATATAATGTAGCCCCAAATAGAATAAAATACTGCCCACCTCCCCATAGAATATAATGTAAGCCCCCATATTATATAACACAGCCTCCCCCATAGATTATAATGTAAAATGTACCCCCTTGGTATATAACTCAGCTGCATAGTATAAAGCACAGCACCACCATGGTATATAGAACAGCCCACCATGGTATATAGCACAGTACCACATGGTATATAGCACAGCCCACCATGGTATATAGCCCAGCATGGTATGTAGCCCAGCACCACATGGTATATAGCCCATCATGGTATATAGCCCAGCACAGTATACAGCCCAGCATAGTATACAGCCCAGCACAGTATACAGCCCAGCACAGTATACAGCCCAGCACAGTATACAGCCCAGCACAGTATACAGCTCAGCATGGTCTATAGCCCAGCACAGTATACAGCCCAGCATTGTATATAGCCCAGCATAGTATATAGCCCACCATAGTATACAGCCCACCATAGTATACAGCCCACCATAGTATACAGCCCACCATAGTATACAGCCCACCATAGTATAGAGCCCACCATAGTATAGAGCCCACCATAGTATAGAGCCCACCATAGTATAGAGCCCACCATAGTATAGAGCCCACCATAGTATAGAGCCCACCATAGTATAGAGCCCAGCACAGTATAGAGCCCAGCATAGTATAGAGCCCAGCATAGTATAGAGCCCAGCACAGTATAGAGCCCAGCACAGTATAGAGCCCAGCACAGTATACAGCTCAGCATGGCCTATAGCCCAGCACAGTATACAGCCCAGCATTGTATATAGCCCAGCATTGTATATAGCCCACCATAGTATATAGCCCACCATAGTATACAGCCCAGCATAGTATAGAGCCCAGCATAGTATAGAGCCCAGCATAGTATAGAGCCCAGCATAGTATAGAGCCCAGCATAGTATACAGCCCAGCACAGTATAGAGCCCAGCACAGTATACAGCTCAGCATGGTCTATAGCCCAGCACAGTATACAGCCCAGCATTGTATATAGCCCACCATAGTATATAGCCCACCATAGTATACAGTCCAGCATGGTATATAGCCCACCATAGTATACAGTCCAGCATGGTATACAGCCCAGCACAGTATACAGCCCAGCATAGTATGCAGCCCAGCATAGTATGCAGCCCACCATAGTTTATAGCCCAGCATGGTATATAGCCCACCAATGCCACAATAGTATATAACCCAGCACAGTATACAGCCCAGCATGGTATAAAGCCCACCAATGCCACCATAGTATATAGACCAGCACAGAGTATAGCCCAGCATAGCATATAGCCGCTCCCCCCCAGAATGGCCCCACAGTCCAGTACTCACAATGATATATTAAAAAAAAACAAAAAAAAACTATTCTCACCTTCTCCTTGTGCCCGCGCTGCTGCTGCTCCTGCTCTGCCGACACACAGTGAGAGTGCGATGATGTCATCGCGCACCCGCTGTGTCAGAGGCAGAGCGGGGAATGATGGGAGAGGGAGCGTTGGCTGACGCTCTCTCCTCCATTATTGCTTTGAACTGTACTGGCAGTCGCCGGTATAGTTCAATGCGGTGGCGGGGGGAGTCGGCACTGGGGGAAAGCGGGCCCCCTGCTTCAAGGGGCCCTATAGCAGCTGTGTGATGTGCCGCTAGCTGGGGGCCCCTGGGGGAGCGGGGGCCCTAGGCAGCTGCCTGGTCTGCCTGCCCCTAACGCCGGCCCTGCTCTGCACATAGATAGACTAAGCTCAGCCTGAGCAGCACAGAGTATTTCAGGATAAAGAAAGAGCTGTTCTCTTGGGAGATTGCAGATAGCAGGACCCCCAGCAGCACAAAGTATCTCAGCATAGCAAGGAGCTGATCTTTTGGGAGATACAATAACACAGCGGGGCGTAATAGCACAGAGTATTTCAGGATAGAGATGAACTGAATTTTTGGCAGCTTACAGATAGAGGCAACAGCAGCACAGAGTGTTTCAGGAGTGTAGTGTGTTGCCCTAATGGGGGCAGTAACAGGTGAATCTCAGTCCTGGAACTTTGGGCTGCAGATTTTCTTGTATTAGTCACTATGACACGTTGTGGCCCCTGTGTTGTGTCAGTGGTTCAGCCAATGACTTTAGGACTAGTCCAAATTTTATGTAATTTAGGGTGGGGTCACATCTTGCTTTTTTTTTTCTGCGATTTTCAAAGATTATGGCAAAAAAGCATTTTTGCTTCAATTTCTGAGACTGCAACATACGACCCCCACAAGTAGCGCTCGTGTAAGTGACTGACCGACCAGTACCCGGGTGGTGACCCGGAGCCGTCCACCTTATTCCTGCTCTTTTACCATCCTTTCCTCGTCTCCATGACTTATGGAGGCTGCAGGATGATGGATTTTTCATGCATTGGGGATTTTTGTAAGTTCTCATCATTTTGAGTCTCTGAGCCAATTCTGCATCTATTTAAAGGGAAATCACCTGCTTATTAGCCTCCATTCCTCATATTAGTGATCGGCACGGAGCCGCAGGCCCCATGGCTACCGGGATGCATCATTAATTTATGTGGAAAGCAATTGACTCGTGTTTAACTTTACGACTTCTCATTTATATCGCTAATGATCTTGAAAGTCTAGAGCAGAGCAGCCTTCCCCGAGTCCTG
This sequence comes from Dendrobates tinctorius, assembly GCF_039654945.1. NCBI lineage: Eukaryota > Metazoa > Chordata > Amphibia > Anura > Dendrobatidae > Dendrobates > Dendrobates tinctorius. The sequence continues at coordinate 26,207,715 of NW_027361726.1, read as the reverse complement.
CTAATTAAATGTCCGGAGACAAGCGCCATTTCTAGGGATTAGGCCAATGACAGAAGAGATGAGATCGGATCGGACGCGGCCCCTCGCTGCGGCTAATTCCTTACTGACTCCGATATTGTTAGCGCACCTGAGGTTCAGTCATAGATCACATGGAATGGTGGATTTGTCAGATTAGTGGTATCTTACTTGAGTTTTGTACCTATAACTCTGCGGTAAAGTGCGACGACTCATTAATGTGACGCACCATTGCAGTAGGAAGGACGACAAGTTGCAGAATCTCAGACTCCTCATCTCAGAGCAAAGAAGATTGGTAACTCCCGAGATCTCTGTGACAAAGTGTCCATGGTGTAACGCCTCCATGTCATCTGTCGCCATGGCGTCCCGCCGGGTCCCGGGCTGATTTGTGTCCGGCATTTTTGCATCTGCTCTCCATGTATTGCTGGAGATGGCGACAACAATAAAGGAGATGACAGATTCAACCTTTGGAGGAGCATTTAGGGGGGATTAATAACATCTAAGTGATGGAACAATGAGAAGATGGAGGTGAGCGCCAGATGTAACGAGCCGCCGCGCCGTCCAGGGATTAGGGTTATGATTGTGCAGCTCATAATTAAGTAACACCGCCAGACTGTACACACACGTGCCCAGCACCGCTGTTCATCCCTGTCAGCCTGTACATATGGAAACTTTACATTCCTCTGCTACATGAAAGGGATTCACCCGCAAACTGGGCGCAGAATCCATGGTAATTCTACAGCCTAAAATACAGAAGACGGCGACACGTTGTGTCATAGTGTGATCTCCTGGGCAAGGGTCTGCCAAGCTACAGCACTGAGCGAAACATTAACAAGAGGTAAAACATGCGGCAAAGCAGGAAACATCCAAACTAGAAACAATAGACTATCAATAACCAAAAAGCAAAGTGACGGAAGAAAAGAGCAATGAAAATCCCATCAGTGTCTGGTGACTGCCCGTCACCTCCATCATCAGTATCTGGTGACCGCCTGTCACTTCTTCTGGATAAACTTGTCATACAGTACAAGTGAACAGTAGATGGTGTAGATCTCATTGATCATTGCCAGTTCTGAATTGATGGCACTGCTGGACATCTGATATCGAAGGGAAGCAAACATACATTACATTACTGATCCACTATTGATCGTGAGTTACATCCTGTAGTATACTCCAGAGCTGCACTCACTATTCTGCTGGTGCAGTCACTGTGTACATACATTACATTACTGATCCGGAGTTACATCCTGTATTATACTCCAGAGCTGCACTCACTATTCTGCTGGTGCAGTCACTGTGTACATACATTACATTACTGATCCTGAGTTACATCCTTTATTATACTCCAGAGCTGCACTCACTATTCTGCTGGTGCAGTCACTGTGTACATACATTACATTACTAATCCTGAGTGACATCCTGTATTATACTCCAGAGCTGCACTCACTATTCTGCTGGTGCAGTCACTGTGTACATACATTACATTACTGATCCTGAGTTACATCCTGCATTATACTCCAGAGCTGCACTCACTATTCTGCTGGTGCAGTCACTGTGTACATACATTACATTACTGATCCTGAGTTACATCCTGTATTATACCCCAGAGCTGCACTCACTATTCTGCTGGTGCAGTCACTGCGTACATATATTACTGTACATTACTCATCCTGAGTTACATCCTGTAGATCTTTTATTATAAAAATGAAAAACATAATAACAGAAACATAACAGGAATATCAGCCAGAAAATAATCCACATACTGAACACTGGTCCAGCCGCTCATACTCTCCTGTCACACATTATACGTATATACAGAATAATAACTAATATTAAGTACTTACACCCTCTGGTCCGGTCACCAACAAACTAATAACAAAATAACAAAGAATAGCAAACAAAAACTATATACATACTTTTTTTTTTTTTAAATTTTTAAATAAAATAACCACAAACTATACAAATATATACAAGACTAAACTAAACACCCCACACACAAGCCCACCATTCCCAACCCCCGTATTGACCTGAGAACTGGTCTTGCATCTCATGCCTCAGTCCATGTCCAATGTCCATAGGCCAGATCAGGCAGTACCAGTGTTTCCCCAAACACTCCAGTGTCCCATAGTCCCACAAGATAAACCCACCTCCCCCCTTTTCCCACCACCCAACCTAACACCTACACCCAAATCTATATCCCTATATACAATATATACAGAAACAAACACTACAATACCCACAAGTCACAAAGCCCAAGTCAGAGCCTGCAGCGCTACATCACTGTATACCGATCACAAAACAAAAATCTACAGTGTCAGCGGCAGCCCACCACCAGGAAAGGAGATGACCAGACTAGGGCACAAAGCCCCTCCAGAGGAGAGCGGCCCTACGTGTGCCCAGTCTCCCATACTCCAGAGCGCGCACCTTCACCAGGTCACCGAGTATGGTCCTTAACACATCGTCCACTGGAAGGATTTTCCGTTGCGTCGATACTAAGCACTGTGCGTTCCACGTGTGATACCTAACCACTGAGCTGACTAGAAATAATGTGCAGCGGTCCCGGCCACAAAGGTCTCTGAATGCTCCATAAGCCCACTCCGCATAGGAGAGACCGGCCAGCCGAGACCAGCTAATGGAGGCGCCCACCCTGTTGTACACCTCCGTGTTAAAGGGACAATGAAGCAGGAAATGGTCCATGCTTTCCAGCACGGTACCACAATGCTCCCGAGGACAGTTCCTTTCCTCAGAGCTCCTACACTTCAGATGTCCCTCACACACAGTTTCCCATGGAAGCAGCGCCAAGCCAAGTCCCAAAACTTCGAGGGGATCCTGATAGTATTCAAAAGATGCAAACCCACCCCAAGGTCCCGACTTGGGCAATCCCTGAGCACCAGAGGCCTCTGGAAATTGGTCATCAGAACCCTATTGTCAAGGAATTTCCTTGGCAGAGTCCTGATCGCCCACATTCCCAGACCCCACCGGCGAATTACCTTCAGAACAAAGGTAGCGTAAGCCAGAAGATGTCCATGTGGTGTGCGAAGATCCTTCACTTGCCCTCCTGTCTCCCATTCCTGGAAGAAAGGCTGAAACCATCCCCTACAGAAGAATACACACGGAGGAGCCCTCTCTTAACAGAGGTATGCAATATTGATCTTAATGAAGGTATCCGCAAGGAATACCACAGGGTTGACCATACCCAACCCTCCTAGTCTCCTCGTACAGTAAGTAACCTCCCTCTTGACCAGGTTCAGCCTATTCCCCCATAACAGTTGGAAGAACAAACTATAGACCCGAGTCTAGAGAGACTCCGGCAAGATGCACACACTGCCCAGATAAATCAGTAAAGGGAGCAGGTAAGTTTTGATCAGGTTTACCCTTTCCCTGAGGGTCAAAGACTAACCCTTCCTGTTGTGAGTTCATTTTCCCCTTCGTCACTGAGGTCTGGTGAACTCCCTATTCTGGTAAAGGAAGGTAATGAGCCTGATTATCAGGCACCTGAGTCTAATGAGGATGACTGGCTGAGTGGAGTCACGGACTGGATATAAGGCTGCTGACGCCCTTCTGCCCTGCGGGTGATTTCTCTGTGGACTTCTAGGACACCAGTCTGATTCCTGCTCCTCTAAAGCTGTTTTCTGTTTTGCCTGTTAGCATTTTTGTTTTGTTTTTTTGTTTCCCTTGCTTTTCTGTATTCTGCCATTCCCTGCTGGGGTGAGCTGAATCTCCTTTTGCCTGTTGCTCTGTCTTCAGAATATTCCTGAGTACTAACATAGCTTTTTTGAAGCCTAGCGTCTTCAGGGCCTTTTTCACTGTCAGTCTGTTGGCTCTTATTTTCATAGGGTTTTTCACAGATTGCAGACAGCAGCCTTCCTGTCCTTTTCTATCTAGTTAGCTTGGGCCCCGTCTTTGCTCAGTCTATCTTTCTGTCTGTGTTAGCGTTTTCATCTTGCTTCACCGTCATTATATGTTGGGGGCTGCCTATTGCTTTGGGGTCTGCTCTGGGGCAGTTTAGATTTCCCCTTTCTTTCTTTAGGCCTATTTAATTCTCCGGCTGTGATCGAGGGGTCTAGGGCATCGTAAAAACCCCCCACGGCTACTGCTAGTTGTGTTGATAGGTTCAGGGGTCTGCAATCCGATAGCTGCCAACTTCTCTGGTTTTCTGGACTTAGCTAGCATTTCTTTTTTTGCCTCCTACGGTGACTCAATCATAACAGAATCACCCGCCATACCGCAGATCCTAGGGTACTCAACAGCAGGAAAGAATTGTGTTTAATAAAAAAAAAAAAAAAAGGTGTGTGTGTATATTATTTCCTCTATATCTCTGAGGCCATAGGGGGAATTTTTTTTTTCTCTCTCAATGGAGATAAAGCAATTGTCTGATCGTGTGGAGCAGCTCGCTGCGGAAGTGCGGGGAATTTCCGCCTACCTTGCTCGTTCGCATGCTGTTGAACCAAAGATCCCTACACCTGATGTATTTTTTGGGGATCGATCTAAATTTTTGAGTTTCAAAAACAATTGTAAATTATTTTTTGCCTTGAAGCCTAACTCGTCAGGGAGCTCCGCGCAGCGGGTTAAAATTGTCATCTCTTTGCTGCGTGGCGATCCCCAGGATTCGGCGTTTTCTTTGAAACCAGATGATCCTATTCTGACTAATGTGAACGCATTCTTTCAAGCTTTGGGGTTGTTGTATGACGAACCTAATGCTATTGATCAGGCTGAAAAGACCCTGTTGGCATTGAACCAGGGTCAAGATTCTGCAGAGTTGTACTGTCAAAAGTTCCGGAAGTGGGCGGTCCTTACTACCTGGAATGATAATGCCTTGGCTGCTCTCTTTCGGAAGGGTTTGTCAGAAGCCGTAAAAGATACTATTGTGGGATTTCCTGTTCCCTCTGGTCTGGACGATTCTATGTCATTAGCCATTCAGGTTGATCGGCATTTACGTGAACGCAGGATTGCACGAGAGGTGTTGCCACCGGTTGAACAGACGTCTGAACCTATGCAATGTGATAGAGTTTTGTCTAAGGCGCAACGACAGGAGTTCAGAAGGCGTAATAAGCTGTGTTTTTACTGTGGAGATGCCTCGCATATTATTTCTGTTTGTCCTAAACGAGAGAAACGCTTTGCACACACGTTTTCTGTTGGTGGTGTTCAACCTAAGTTTCTTCTGGCAATTACTCTGATCTGCTCCCTGTCCACATTTTCCGCCAAGGCTTTTGTGGATTCGGGAGCAGCGCTAAACCTAATGGACTTGGATTTTGCTAAACGGTGTGGATTTCCGATGACACCTCTGCAGACGCCTATCCCTTTGAGGGGGATTGATGCTACTCCTTTGGCTAAAAATAAACCTCAGTTTTGGACCCAGGTGGTCATGTGGGTCGCCACAGACCATCAAGAAAATTGCAGATTTTTGGTATTGCATGGTCTGCATGATGCCGTTGTTCTGGGGTTTCCCTGGTTGCAAATTCATAATCCTGTTTTGGATTGGAAATCTGTGTCTGTGGTGAGTTGGGGTTGTCGTTGTGCCTTTAGTGAGGCTCCGGTTTTTTCCACCTCTCCTCAGTCGCATGATGTTCCTGACTATTTGTCGGACTTTTATGATGTATTTAGTGAGAATGAGTCTGCGTCCTTGCCTCCTCATAGGAGTTATGACTGTGCAATTGAACTAAGCCTGGGGTGTAAATTTCCCAAGGGTCGGCTCTTCAATTTATCTGTACCCGAGCACGAGGCTATGCGGTCCTATATTAACCCCTTCATGACCAAGCCTATTTTGACCTTAATGACCAGGCCATTTTTTGCAATTCTGACCAGTGTCCCTTTATGAGGTAATAACTCAGGAACGCTTCAATGGATCCTAGCAATTCTGAGATTGTTTTTTGATGACATATTGGGCTTCATGTTAGTGGTAAATTTAGGTTGATAATTTTTGCGTTTATTTGTCAAAAAATCAGAAATTTGGTGAAAATTTAGAAAATTTTGCAGTTTTCAAATTTTGAATTTTTATTCTGTTAAACCAGAGAGCTATGTGACACAAAATAGTTAATAAATAACATTTCCCATATGTCTACTTTACATCAGCACAATTTTGGAAACAAAATATTTTTTTGTTAGGAAGTTATAAGGGTTAAAAGTTGACCAGCGATTTCTCATTTTTAAAATAAAATTTACAAAACCATTTTTTTAGGGACCACCTCACATTTGAAGTCACTTTGAGGGGTCTATATGGCAGAAAATACCCAAAAGTTACACCATTCTAAAAACTGCACCCCTCAAGCTACTCAAAACTACATTCAAGAAGATTATTAACCCTTCAGGTGTTTCACAGGAACTAAAGCAATGTGGAAAGAAAAAATGGACATTTTAATTTTTCCAACAAAAATTTTCTTTTAGCATCAATTTTTTCATTTTCACATGGGAAACAGGATAAAATGGATGCTAAAACTTGTTGGGCAATTACTCCGGAGTACAACGATACCTCATATGTGGTCATAAACCACTGTTTGGGCGCACGGCACGGCTCAGAAGGGAAGGAGCGCCATTTGACTTTTTGAATGGAAAATATGCTGGAATATTTAGCGGTTGCCATGTCGTGTTTGGAGAGCCCCTGTGTGCATAAACATTGGAGCTCCTCCACAAGTGACCCCATTTTGGAAACTAGACCCCCCAAGGAACTTATCTAGATGCATAGTGATCACTTTGAACCCCCAGGTACTTCACAAATTGATCTGTAAAAAAAAAAAAAACAATTTTTTCACAAAAATTTTCTTTTAGCCTCAGTTTTTTCATTTTCACATGGGCAACAGGATAAAATGGATCCTAAAATTTGTTGAGCAATTTCTCCTGAGTGCACAGATACCTCATATGTGGTCATAAACCACTGTTTGGGTGCACGGCATGGCCCGGAAGGCAAGGAGCACCATTTGACTTTTTGAATGGAAAATTAGCTCCAATCGTTATCGGACACCATGTCGCATTTGGAGAGCCCCTGTGCACCTAAACATTGGAGCTCCCCCACAAGTGACCCCATTTTGGAAACTAGACCCCCTAAGGAACTTATCTAGACGTGTAGGGAGCACTTTGAACCCCCAAGTGCTTCACAAAAGTTTATAACACAGAGCAGTGAAAATAAAAAATAATTTTTTTTCCTCAAAAATGATTTTTAGCACACTATTTTTAATTTTCACAAGGCTAACAGGAGAAATTGGACCACAAATCTTGTTGTCCAGTTTGTCCTGAGTACGCTGGTACCCCATATGTGGGGGGGAACCACTGTTTGGGCACACGGCAGGGCTCAGAAGGGAAGGAGCGCCATTTGACTTTTTAAAATGCAAATTACTTCCAATCGTTAGCGGACACCATGTTGTGTTTGGAGAGCCACTGTGTGCCTAAACATTGGAGCTCCCCCACAAATGACCCCATTTTGGAAACTAGACCCCCTAAGGAACTTATCTAGATGTGTAGTGAGCACCTTGAACCCTCAAGTGCTTCACAAAAGTTTATGACGCAGAGCCGTGAAAATAAAAAAAAAATTTTTTTCCCTCAAAAAATTATTTTTTAGTGCGCAATTTTTTATTTACCACTGTTTGGGCACACGTCGGGGCTCGGAAGGGAAGTAGTGACATTTTGAAATGCTGACTTTGATGGAATGGTCTGCGGGTGTCATGTTACATTTGCAGAGCCCCTGATGTACCTAAACTGTGGAACCCCCCCACAAGTGACCCAATTTTGGAGACTAGACCCCCCAAGGAACTTATCTAGATGTGTGGTGAGCACCTTGAACCCCCAAGCGCTTCACAGAAGTTTATAACGCAGAGCAGTGAAAATAAAAAATATTTTTTTTTCCACAAAAAAAAAATGATTTTTAGCCACCAATTTTTTTTTTCACAGGGGTAGCAAGATAAATTGGCCCCAAAAGTTGTTGTCCAGTTTGTTCTGAGTACGCTGATACCTCATATGTGGGGGGGAACCACTGTTTGGGCACACGTCGGGGCTCGGAAGGGAAGTAGTGACATTATGAAATGCTGACTTTGATGGAATGGTCTGCGGGCATCATGTTACATTTGCAGAACCCCTGATGTACCTAAACTGTGGAACCCCCCCACAAGTGACCCCATTTTGGAAACTAGACCCCCTAAGGAACTTATCTAGATGTGTGGTGAGCACCTTGAACCCCCAAGTGCTTCACAGAAGTTTAGAACGCAGAGACGTGAAAATAAAAAAAAAATTTTTTTCCCTCAAAAAAAATGATTTTTAGCCAGCAATTTTTTTTTTCACAAGGGTAGCAGGATAAATTGGACCCCAAAAGTTGTTGTACAGTTTGTCCTGAGTACGCTGGTGCCCCATATATGGGGGGGAACTATTGTTTGGGCACACGTAAGGGCTCGGAATGGAAGTAGTGGCGTTTTGAAATGCAGACTTTGATGGAATGGTCTGCGGTCGTCATTACGTTTGCAGAGCCCCTGATGTGCCTAAACAATAGAAACCCCCCACAAGTGACCCCATTTTGGAAACTAGACCTCCCAAGTAACTTATCTAGATGCCTGGTGAGCACTTTGGACCCCCAAGTGCTTCACAGAAGTTTATAACGCAGAGACGTGAAAATTATAAAAAAAAATTTTTCCACAAAAATATTTTTTTAGCCCCCAATTTTTTATTTTCCCAAGGGTACCAGGAGAAATTAGACCCCCAAAGTTGTTGTGCAATTTTTCCTGAGTACGCTGATACCCCATATGTTGGGGTAAACCACTGTTTGGGCACACGTCAGGGCTTGGAAGGGAGGAAGCACCGTTTAACTTTTTGAACGCAAAATTGGCTGGAATCAATGGTTGCACCATGTCGCGTTTGGTGACCCCCTGATGTGCCTAAACAGTGGAAACCCCTCAATTCTAACTCCAGCCCTAACCCCAACACACCCCTAACCACAGCCCTAACCCCAACACATCCCTAACCCTAATTCCAACCCTAACCATAACCCTAACCCCAACAGACCCCGAACCCTAATCCCAACCCTAACCATAACCCTAACCACAAGCCTAACCCTAATTCCAACCCTAACCCTCTTCCCAACCCTAACCCTCTTTCCAACCCTAACCCTAACCCTCTTTTCAACCCTAACCCTCTTTTTAACCCTAACCCTAACCCTCTTTTCAACCCTAACCCTAACCCTAACCCTCTTTTCAACCCTAACCCTAATGGAAAAAAAAAAAAAATATATATTATCTTTATTTTATTAGTTCTGCCTACCTATGGGGGTGATAATCGGGGGGTTTATTTACTTTTTCTTTCATTTTGATCACTGTGAGAGTGATCAAAATGAAAGAATGGAATCTGCAGCCGGCAGATTCGGGCGGGCGCACTGCGCATGCGCCCGCCATTTTCAAAGATGGCGGCGCCCATCATCCGGACCCGAGGGACACCGGAGGTACCGGGGGGGGGATCGGAGGCTGGCGGGGAGCAGAGGGAATGGGAGGGGGGCAGATGATGACAGCGGCGGCAGATCGCCGCTGTCATTCAGTTGCGGGGGGGCGATCGCCGGTGGGGGGGGGTGGAATCGGTGTCTCCAGCCATGTCCGATGCTACAGCAGCATCGGACATGGCTGGATTGTAATATTTCATCAATTTTCATTGATGAAATATTACTATCGCTCTGATTGGCTGTTAAAAGTGAAACAGCCAATCAGAGCGATCGTAGCCACGTGGGGGCGAAGGCACGCCCCCTGTGGTGAATTACAAAGCCCCCTGTATCTGCGGGTCGGGTGACCTTTCAGTGACCCCGGTCACCCGACCCGCAGGGGGGCTTTGAAGTCATGACGCCACATAGGCGTCACTGGTCAGATTTGAACCAGATTTGAAGGGGTTAAGGAGGCGTTGGAGAAGGGTCATATTAGACCATCCTCTTCACCCTTAGGTGCCGGGTTTTTTTTTGTGGCCAAAAAGGATGGTTCTTTAAGGCCTTGTATTGATTATCGTGCCCTCAATAAAATTACTATTAAATATCAGTATCCGTTACCCCTGATTTCGGATCTATTCTCTAGAGTTAGAGGTGCTTGCTGGTTTACCAAGCTTGACCTCAGGGGGGCGCATAATCTTATCCGCATTAAGCAGGGGGATGAATGGAAGACGGCGTTTAATACTCCGGAGGGACATTTTGAGTACCTGGTGATGCCTTTTGGGCTCACTAATGCCCCTTCTGTCTTCCAGTGCTTCATGAACGATATTTTCCGAGACTTTGTCGATAAATTTTTGATTATCTATCTGGATGATATTTTGATCTTCTCCAAGGATTGGGATTCTCATGTGGAACATATTCGGACTGTGTTCCGGATCTTGAGGGAGAATTCCCTGTATGTCAAAGGATCGAAATGCCTTTTTGGAGTACAGAGGATTTCATTTTTGGGATTTATTTTGTCTCCGTCAACTATTGAAATGGACCCGGCCAAGGTACAGGCCATTTATGATTAGGTTCAGCCCACTTCTTTGAAGGCCCTCCAGAAGTTTTTGGGTTTTGCTAATTTTTATCGGAAATTTATAGCAAAATTTTCTAGTATTGCCAAGCCATTGACTGATCTGACTAAGAAGGGTGCTGATGTGTTGAATTGGTCTCCTGAGGCTGTTGCTTCCTTTCAGGAGCTGAAGCGAAGATTTACCTCCGCCCCGGTTTTGCGGCAACCTGATGTCTCACTCCCGTTCCAGGTAGAGGTGGATGCTTCTGAGATTGGTGCAGGAGCTGTTGTGTCCCAAAAGGATCCTGTAACATCTAAAATGAATCCTTGTGCTTTCTTTTCCCAAAAGTTCTCTCCATCTGAACGTAACTATGATGTGGGGAATCGGGAACTGTTGGCCATGAAATGGGCATTTGAGGAGTGGAGACATTGGTTGGAGGGAGCTAAACATCAAGTTGTGGTCCTCACTGACCACAAGAATTTGATTTACCTAGAGTCGGCTAAACGCTTGAACCCTAGACAGGCTAGGTGGGCCTTGTTTTTTTACACGTTTTGATTTTGTGGTCACTTTTCTTCCTGGAACTAAGAATGTCAAGGCAGATGCCCACTCTAGGAGTTTCTTTGCTGATTCTCCTATGGTGACCAAGCCTGCTACCATCTTAGGCGAAGGGGTAGTTCTTTCTGCCATCTCGCCCGATTTGAGACTTGCTCTGCAAGAGTTCCAGGAGGACAAACCTGAGCGTTGTCCTAGTGGAAAGTTGTATGTTCCTGACCAGTGGAAGAAGAGAGTGATGTCTGAAGTTCATTGCTCTGCATTGGTTGGTCATCCAGGTATTTTTGGTACTAGAGATCTGGTGAGTCGCTCTTTTTGGTGTCCCACCTTGTCTCATGATGTCAGGAATTTTGTGCAGTCCTGTGGGACTTGCTCCTGGTCTAAATCTTGTTCTCGCTCTAGTGGGTTGTTGATGCCTTTGCCGGTCCCCAGGAGGCCATGGACCCATATTTCAATGAATTTCTTCTCTGATATGCCGGTCTCTCAAAGAATGACTGTTATTTGGGTGATTTGTGATAGGTTCTCTAAGATGGTTCATCTTGTACCACTCCCTAAGTTGCCATCTTCCTCTGAGTTGGTGCCCCTGTTTTTGCAACAGGTGGTTCGCTTACACGGGATTCCTGAGAACATTGTATCTGACAGAGGAGTTCAGTTTGTGTCTAGATTTTGGAGGACCTTCTGTTCCAAGCTGGGAATTCAGTTGTCCTTCTCCTCTGCTTTTCACCCTCAGACCAATGGGCAGACAGAGAGAACAAACCAGACCTTGGAGTCGTATTTGAGATGTTTTGTTTCCGCTGATCAGGATGATTGGGTTTCATTTTTGCCCTTGGCCGAATTTGCTTTAAATAATAGAACTAGTTCTGCCACTTTGATGTCACCTTTTTATTGTAACTTTGGGTTTCATCCTCGATTTTCTTCAGGGCAGGTGGAGCCTTCTGCCTGCCCAGGTGTTGACACTGTGGTGGAGAGAATGCACCAGATCAGGGACCAAGTGGTGGATAAGTTATCTCTCTCCCAGGAAAAGGCCCAGCGGTTTTCCAATCGACATAGGACCATTGGTCCCCAGTTTAAGATTGGTGATATGGTGTGGTTATCATCAAAAAATATTGCTATGAAGGTGGCTTCTCCTAAGTTTAAGCCTAGATTTATTGGACCTTACAAGATTTTGGAGATTATTAATCCGGTCTCTTTTCGTTTGGCTCTTCCTGTCACATTTAAAATCCATAATGTGTTCCATAAGTCCTTGTTGAAGAGGTTTGTTGAACCAGTTGTTCCTGGGGTGGCACCTCCAGACCCTGTATTGGTTGAAGGTAACATGGAATATGAGGTAGAGAAAATACTGGATTCCCGTCTGGCTAGACGGAGACTCCAGTATTTGGTTAAGTGGAAGGGTAATGGTCAGGAGGATAATTCCTGGGTCTCTGCCTCTGATATTCATGCCAAAAGATTGGTGCGTGCATTTCATCGGGCTCACCCTGATCGCCCTGGTGGCGTGGTTGAGGTTTCGGTGACCCCTCCTCAAGGGGGAGGTACTGTTGTGAGTTCATTTTCCCCTTCGTCACTGAGGTCTGGTGAACTCCCTATTCTGGTAAAGGAAGGTAATGAGCCTGATTATCAGGCACCTGAGTCTAATGAGGATGACTGGCAGAGTGGAGTCACGGACTGGATATAAGGCTGCCGACGCCCTTCTGCCCTGCGGGTGATTTCTCTGTGGACTTCTAGGACACCAGTCTGATTCCTGCTCCTCTAAAGCTAAGTTTTCTGTTTTGCCTGTTAGCATTTTTGTTTTGTTTTTTTGTTTTCCTTGCTTTTCTGTATTCTGCCATTCCCTGCTGGGGTGAGCTGAATCTCCTTTTGCCTGTTGCTCTGTCTTCAGAATATTCCTGAGTACTGACATAGCTTTTTTGAAGCCTAGCGTCTTCAGGGCCTTTTTCACTGTCAGTCTGTTGGCTCTTATTTTCATAGGGTTTTTCACGGATTGCAGACAGCAGCCTTCCTGTCCTTTTCTGTCTAGTTAGCTTGTGCCCCGTCTATCTTTCTGTCTGTGTTAGTGTTTTCATCTTGCTTCACCGTCATTATATGTTGGGGGCTGCCTATTGCTTTGGGGTCTGCTCTGGGGCAGTTTAGATTTCCCCTTTCTTTCTTTAGGCCTATTTAATTTTCCGGCTGTGATCGAGGGGTCTAGGGCATCGTAGGAACCCCCCACGGCTACTGCTAGTTGTGTTGATAGGTTCAGGGGTCTGCAATCTGATAGCTGCCAACTTCTCTGGTTTTCTGGACTTGGCTAGCATTTCTTTTTTTGCCTCCTACGGTGACTCAATCATAACACCTTCCATTGGTTCACCTTCTGAGTGGCAATCTCTAGCCTGCTGTCCCAATTTTGCTTGGGGTAATCCCCCTGGCCAAATTCGTTGCCAAAGACTTTTGCAGAGACTTTGTGACGTGGAAGTGTGTCCGGGAGATCAAAACCAGGATCTCCTCCTCCCAGCCAGAGACTCTCAAACTTATCCCGGTTGATCTTGGATCCGGATGCCTCCGAGTAGCGATCTACCTCTGACATCAGCCACCCTGCCTCCTCGTGAGAGGAAACAAAAACAGTGACAGAGTGGCTTCAGGTGCTGCCTGGTCCATCCCGATCCCGGCCAACGGTCCACACTCCACCCTACTAAGAAGTGGGTCAATCGCAAACACGTACAGCAGCAGGCTCAAGGCACAACCCTGGCGAACACCAGATCCAACCTCAAAAGAGCTGCCAATCCAATCGTTCACAAGCGGGAAACTCTCTGCCCCACCATACAAGGTTTTAAGCCAATCAACAAACCCCCCCGGCAGGCCATATCTCAGAAGGACAGACCAGAGGTACTCATGATTAACCTAATCAAACGCTTTTGCCTGGTCCAGTGACAGCATGTACCCCTTCCAGTGTCCAGCCCTATCCTGCTCCACTGCCTCCCGGACACCGAGCACAGCACTAATTGTGCTGCGACCCTGGAACAGAGCAATGCTGGGCTTCCGAAAGGAGTCGGGGTGCAAATTTCACCAGCCGATTAAACAGCACCTTTGCCAGAACCCTCCTGTCTGCATTGAGAAGCACTATGGGACGCCAATTCTCAATGCACGATGGGTCCTTACCCTTTGACAAGATGATCAGGGCAGACCTCATCATTGACTTTGGCAGAGTGCCCAGGGCCAGGAAAGACACTCATTGAATACCTCAGTCAAGAAGGGAACTAAAGCATCCTTAAAGGTCTTATAAAACTCAGATGTTAAGCCATCTGGACCGGGCGATTTTTTTTTTGGGCAAGCCCTTCAATCGCCAACTTAACTTCCTCTTCCCTGATCATCTCTGTCAAAACGTCAAGAGAGGGTCTACCCCTGGTTCGGGAATGGTTTCAGCCAGAAAAGCTGACATCTTATCCCAATGAAGATCCCTCTTCCCCAAGAGGTGCGAGTAGAAGGATCTGACAACCTCCAGGATCCCTGATCTGGATCGCCTCAGGGACCCCACAGTGTCGACCAGTCCTGTAACCACTTTACTATTCACTGACATCTTGCAGTTTCTGTAAGGGTCGGGTGAGCGGTACTTCCCATAATCCCTCTCAAAAACCAATGATGCGTGTCTATCGTACTGACACCTCATGAGCAAAGATTTCACTCTGGAGATCTCCTCGCGGCTACCTCCAGTTGAGACAAGATGCTCGAGTTTCCTCCTCAGACCCAGATACACTCGGTACCTGTTCAGACTCCTGAGGCTCAAGAACTGGCGGAAGAATCTCGCCACCCTTTTCTTGAACATCTCCCACCACTCTGACTTACTACTACAAAGATCCAGTAAGGGTACCTGGCTCTGAAGAAAATCCTCAAAGGACTGTCTTATATCTGCTTCTTCCAAGAGAGATGAATTGAGCCTCCAAAAGCCTCTTCCCATCCGGAGGGTCTCTGTAACATTCAGAGAAAACAAAATTAAACAGTGGTCGGAGAACTCCACCTCAACAACAGACACTGCTGAAGAGACAGCTTCCTCCTTTAAATAAAACCTATCTATTCTGGACCTACAGTTACCTCTATGATAGGTGAACCCCTCGTGGCCTGGGGTGTGCCGAATGTGGACATCTACCAGGCGAGCCTACTAGCTATACAATTAAGGGTGATGCTATCATAAGTCAGCTTGTCTCTGGAACCTCCTCTATCTCGGGGCCTCGTGAC
Source organism: Dendrobates tinctorius (assembly GCF_039654945.1). Taxonomy (NCBI): domain Eukaryota; kingdom Metazoa; phylum Chordata; class Amphibia; order Anura; family Dendrobatidae; genus Dendrobates; species Dendrobates tinctorius. Next base: position 26,192,508 of record NW_027361726.1, on the reverse strand, counting down.
AGTATTGAAGTCCCCTCCAAAGACAACCTGCCGACTTGTAAAAAGGTAGGGCATGATCCTCATAAAAAGACACTTCCGGTCCCATTTAGATTGGGGACCATAGATGTTAATAAGCCGGAGCTCTTGTCCCTTCATGAGGACATCTAAGATCAGGCACCTCCCCATTTCTAACTCAATATCCCGTCGGCATTCCGCCGGTGAGATAAAAAGGACCGCCACTCCGCTATACGGCTCGGCCACAAGAGACCAATAGGAGGGCCCGAGTCTCCACGCCCTCTTGGCTTTGAACACATCTGCCATGTTTGGCAGTCTGGTCTCTTGCAAAAAGAAAATGTCAGCTTCAACACGGCAGAGAAAATCAAAGGCCGCAAATCTGGCTGTATTTGACTTTATGCTGGCGACATTAATGGACGCCAGCATGAACGGAGTGGGTATCGCCATCATTGGTGATTGAGTTAGATGGCTTTTTTCTTCCCACTCCCCTTATCCCCTGCCTCAGAGGAGGAATCCTTCCCCCTCTTTAATGACACAGAGGTGTCCATTCCCACTTGATTTTTCTTTTTGTCGTCCTCGTCTTCGGACTCTGGGCCAGTCCCTCCCTCTAGGGACCTTACATTCCCAGAAGAAGGAGACTCAGCACCCCCTGTAAGCTCCGCCGAAGCCGGAACCTCACCCTCAGGTTCCTCCTCAGAGGAAGAGATGTTCTCAAGGGCTTGGAACCGGTTAGAAAGACCAACCAGAGGGGAGTCAGTTTTTCCTTCCTTAGGTACCTTGGTCAGAGCGGAAAAAGATGTTTTATCTCCCTTCTTTCTCTTCTTTTTGGTGCTCAGCTTACGCTTGTTCTCTAGCCACTGCCTATTATCCTCATCCATACTTTCATAATGGGAGGATTCGGAGGCAGTGGCAGTTTCCTCCCTGTGGATCCTCCTGACCTCTTCATCCAACTCATCATCCCTCGGGGTCTCAGCAGCAAGACTGGCATCCAGGACAGGGGTCGCCGCAGTAGCCCGGGGCTCGCCCAGCAGCTCCCTCTCCTTTCTGCGCTTGTCTAGATGCCTCAGCTGGGCAGGCGTCTTTTTATTGCTTTTCCTCCTTGGCCCCTTAGCTCCCTCACCCCTGCTAGTCCCTTCCCCAGAAGAATCAGCCTCACGGCTTTCTCCCACCGGGGTCACGACTGCATTAGCGAAGGGGTGAGGACAACGGCTGAATGGGTGACCTAAGTCACCACACAGGTGGCACCTAATCTCCACAGCAAGATGGCCGATATGTGCACATTTCTGCACAGTGCAGTTTGCACTGAAGTGTGTGGGGTCGCCGCACTTGTGACAGAGCTTCGGCTGCCCCTGGTAGAAGACCTGGATACGATCTCTACCCAGGAAGGCAGATGATGGAATGTGGGCAACCGTACCACCTGAATGCTTAAGTTTTACCATAAACGTCCAGGCCCTTGACCAGATACCATACTCATCGTGGTTTTTCTTTGGCATTTCCACCACTTCTCCATATCTGCCAAGCCACGTCTTGATGTCATAACAAGAAAGCAACTCATTACAAGTCATCACGGTCACTTTCTTGACTCGATTTTGGCGAGACACCGCCTTGATGGCAAAGTCTTGCCAGCCATGCTCATTTTTTGCCAACTCATAACTCGACCAGAAGAGCTCAAGCCCCTCTGGCCGAACAAAGTTGACATCAAACTAAGGCGTGGAATAGGGATGTATCAAGGCGTAGATGTCAATAGCCTTGAAGCCCATCTTCAGCAGGAGCTCCACAACCTTTGACATTGGAGGACACGCATCACTGCCCCTCCACCGAAGACGGACCACATTCCTACGCACACTACCTGGCCCGGCTGTTGGAAGGGACCACACTATTTCCCCCATTTTGCTCTCGGAAGGCCCCGAGGCCATGCCTCTCTATCCAGATGGATAGATCAACTTCTCGACCCTCTACCATTAGTGATCTCTCCCCCTTCTTTAGAGCCTCCAGGAGACGCCGCTGCAACATGCCATCCCCAGAGCCCGGAGACGAGGAGGACGCCCTATTTCCCCCGGACGTGACAGCGGCATAACTACTAACGGGTACTGCCACCACCGGGGGGGGCAACCGGACCTGTGACCAAAGCAACACCAACAGAATCACTATTACCCACCTCCATCACACCCCCACTTTCCACCAAACCAGCAACCACCCCACTAGACAAAGAAATTTCCTCGTCCACACCTACAACCACATTCACTCCTGCTGGACCATTGACAACAGGGGGTGGCATTTTGACCTCCGCATCATCAGGCACAAGCGGCTCAGTCTCCTCCACAGAACTGGAGTAGACCTCACCCCCGAACTTACAGGTGCCCTCCTGTAAGCTGTGAGGCACCGCTGATCCTTTACATCAGGTTCTTGCTGACCAGCAGCGCCAACGCAGAACAGGATCTTGGGAGGATCGGAATGCCCAGCCCCAACAGCCCCCTCACACTGCAGCCGCTTCTCAACTAAGTGATCAGCGGCAACAGCATTCAGGGGCGCTGAGGCTACCGGAGCTGCCCCTGACACTGGGCTGCTCCCCCCTCCCACTGAGGAGCGCACCACAGCTTCGTGGCCTAACCGTATACCCGCCTCCGGGCCGCCCTCACTGTCCAGCCTCTCGGCTGATGCACCTGCTGCTACGTCCCCGCTACTACAAGCAGAGACAGAGCTCTGCGCCTCACTACTGTGCTCTGTACTCTCCCCTCGCCTTTGCACCGGATCCACAGCAGAACCCGGGCTGGGCAACGGGGCTTATGCAGCGAGCTGACCCTGCAGCTGACTCAGGGGGTACAGGATTGGGGGCATATACAAAACTCACCGCTTCCTGGAGCTTCGGCTTGTTCTTCTTTACCTTTTTCTTCTGGTCCCCAGGTGCCTCCTCTGGTAAATCATCACCAAGATGGAAGTTCTGGAGGCACACTTGGGACTCCAGGAGCTTGATCTCTGCCATTAGAGCCCCTCCCTGGCCGCTGTTGTCACTGTCTTCCCCAGAGCCAGCAGAACTGCGGCCAGATGCCAATGTTGCCTGTCCAGCAGGGAGCTCGCTGCACGAGGCCTGCGGGTGACTTTGCAGGCTGCAAGGTGGTGCTTTCTGCTGGTCATCATCATCATCATCCACCTGGCTCTCAGGCTGCAGCCCCATGTGCCTTTGCTCTCTGTTATCAGCCATTTCTCTAAATTTGTCCTCATTTATTAGTTTTTCTTTAAATGGTCCACTCTTCTCTCTTAGGAACGCTTTCCTCACCTCCAGCTCATTAATATCCAGCTTTATTTGCTTTACCTCCGCTTGGAGTTGGGTCTTCCTGGGTCTGGAGGCACCTGCAGCTTTGGCGCTTGTGCAGCGCAGCTCCTCCCGGAGCCTCCTGATGGTCTTACTCGCCTCTTCATACTCACGGAGGTGGCTCATGACCCGGGAGGCATAGGTGGACACAGACTCCTTTGGTTTCTGCAGCCCCCAACTTTCCTCAGCGAGGTCGGCCTTACCTCCGTGAGCACTCAGCTTTCCTTGGGAAGGACCGCCATCTTGTACGCTGCTAGCAGGCTTCTCCTCCATGTTGGAAGCCTTACGGCTTCTCTGGTTCTCTGCAGACCTGGGGGGGAGTAGGAGCCACATTGCTGCGACTCCTGGTGGAGCGTCTCATCCCCCGAGTCCTCTGATGAGCAGGCCGGTTGCTGGTTTCTTCTGTTCCCCCCCGGGCCTGGAGCGGGAAACAGAAGCCTGGGACTTGGCTCCTTCACTCATCACAGGAAACCCACTCCTCCCTGGGTATGAGAGAGAGCAGGTCCCTGGGTGGAGAGCACAAAGAGCAGCAGCTGAACAGAGCTGCACTCACTATTCTGCTGGTGCAGTCACTGTGTACATACATTACAGATCCTGAGTTACATCCTGTATTATACCCCAGAGCTGCACTCTATTCTGCTGGTGCAGTCACTGTGTACATAGATTACTGTACATTACTGATCCTGAGTTACATCCTGTATCTCTTTTATTATAAAAATATCAAAAACACAATACATAATACATAAGACAGACAAAAACAACATTCCAGAACTAAAAAACAAGACAAAACCATACAGAAACACACAACGCCTGTGCAAAACTTGCAATGTCCTTTGTGGTCCTCAAGCTTTCCAGCTTGGAAGGCCCCCAGCAGGAACTCTCCAACAACAATATACAATTTAAAAAATAAAAAACCCCAGATATAATCCATTCATCCTCATGCATACCCGTTCACACCCCATTCACATTTCCCACCCATACCTATATACAAATAACTAAAGAAATACTTCCGGCCCATACTGCCTCAAAACTAGCTTTAGCCATTAACTTGGCAAAAAGAACCGCCACCGAGCTTACCACCCCTATCCTTTTTTTTTTTTATAATTTTTTTTTTTTTTTTTATTTAATTTTCCCCCCCCCACCTTTTTTCCTCACCACAGGTCCATATACGTCCATGGCCTATCACTCCACAAGGTCCATAAAAGTTCGTGGCCTTATCACATCTACTTGAGGAGCACGAAAGTTTTATGCCCCTCAAGAAAAAAAACCCTCCACCATTTGCCTCCGATGTGCTCCAGCATGCCTTTTTTCCTCCATGGTCCATCTCCACTTGCCACTTCCCTTTGACTTGGGGTCCTTTTGGTTTTTTTCACTCTCACCTCCCCCATTCACCCCCCTCCCAACCTCACTATACCCTCCCATGCCCTCTAACTAAAAGAAAATAATAACACATACACATAATAACATACAATACAATATAACACATAATACACCAATTAAATATAATGTCATATCATCCTATTCATCATTACTAAATACACCATACCCTTCAAAACTTTTCTTACAGGCACAAGTTCAGTGCCTGCAAGCCCAATATCCATCAATGCTCTATGTTTCCAAAACAAAAGACTAGAGTGGCATGCTTTAGCCCTCCACCAGGAAAAGGAGTTCTCGAGGCCCCGTCCCTCACTAACTCATTCACCCTGTCCCTCAACAACTAAGACTGTCCCTGCTTCTGTCCCTAAAGAAACTGTCCCTATCTGTCCCTTCCTGTCCCTACTCTACCTAACTTATCATAACTAACTCTCTATCTGTCCCTCAGTGCCTGTCCCTCCCTGTCCCTATCTGCCTCTACTTCTGTCCCTAATACACCCAGTGAAACTTATGCTATCCCTACCCTCATTCACACGGAGCTAGCTCTCCCTTGAGTGCGTTTTTAAAAGGAGAGGCCTCTCCAAAGCCAAGAGGCCTTCCTCACACCCAACCTTTCAAACTCCAAAGAACGGACCTTCACCAGGTCACCCAAGATGTTTCCTACCACCCTTGGGAGGGTTTTTTTCCGCGTCGAAACTAGGCACCGTGCATTCCAAGTGTAGAACCTAACCACTACACTGACTAGGAATAAAGTGCATGGGTCCCGGCCACCCAGGGATCTGAATGCTCCATAGGCCCACTCAGCGTAGGAGAGGGACGCCAGCCGCGGCCAACGTATGGAAGCACCCACCCTGTTGTACACCTCTGCATTAAAGGGACACTGAAGCAGGAAGTGCTCCATGCTTTCCAGCACATCGCCACACTCCTCACGGGGACAACCCCGATCATCGGATTTCCTGCACTTCAAGTTATCCTTTACATACAGCCTCCCGTGGAAGCAACGCCAGGTCAAGTCCCAAAACTTCATGGGGATCCGCTTAGAATTTAAAAGCCCCAGCCCGACCTCCAGATCCCGGCCTGGGCAATCCTTAAGGGCCAGGGGCTTCTGGAAATGGGTCAACAGGACCCTCCTGTCAAGGCATTGCCTCGACATGGTCCTGATTTCCCACATTCCCAGACCCCACCGGCGGATCACCTTCAGAACCGGGGTAGCGTAAGCCGGGAGATGCCCATGAGGTGTGCGTAGGTCCTTCACCTGCCCTCCTGTCTCCCATTCCTGGAAGAAAGGCCAAAGCCAACCCTTGCAGGAGACTACCCACGGAGGAGCCCTCTCTAGCCAGAGGTTGGAGATGTTAGTCTTAAGAAAGGTGTTTACTAGAAACACCACCGGGTTGACCATACCCAACCCGCCTAGTCTCCTCGTACGGTATGTAACCTCCCTCTTGATTAGGTTAAGCCTATTCCCCCATAACAATTGGAAGAACAGGCTATAGACCCGTGTCCAGAGAGGTTCCGGCAAGATGCACACACTGCCCAGGTATATTAATAAAGGCAGCAGAAAGCCTTTAGCCAGGGCAACCCTTTCCCTCAGGGTTAAAGACCAACCCTTCCATTGGTCCACCTTTTGGGCGGCGATCTTAAGTCTGCCCTCCCAATTTTGCTGGGGGTAATCCCCGGGGCCAAAATCGATGCCTAGAATTTTGGCGGTGGCCTGGGGCCCTGGAAGGGTGCTCGGGAGACCAAACCTGGGATCTCCCCCTCCCAGCCAGAGACTTTCACACTTATCCCGGTTGATCATGGACCCGGATGCCTCAGAGTAGCGCACTACCTCCGACATGGCCCAATCCGCCTCCCCTCTCGAGGACACGAAAAGGGAAACATCATCGGCATACGCCACCACCCTCAGAGAGGACCCAGAGCCCGCCTGGTCCATCCCGACTCCCGCCAACGGTCCACGATCTACCCTCCTTAGGAAGGGATCGATTGCGAACACATATAAAAGCGGGCTCAGCGGACAGCCCTGACGGACCCCAGAACCCACCTCAAAAGGGCGACCTGACCAACCGTTCACCAGCGGAAAAGTCTCAGCCCCTTGGTACAAGACCTCTAACCATTTTACAAACCTCCCAGGCAGACCATACCTCAAAAGGACGGACCAGAGGTACTCGTGGTTGACCCGGTCAAAAGCTTTCGCTTGATCTAATGACAGCAGGTACCCCTTCCAGTGACCTGCCCTACCCTGCTCCACTGCCTCTCGGACACCGAGCACAGCACTAAAAGTACTGCGGCCTGGAACAGAGCAATGCTGGGCCCCTGAAAGGAGCCGGGGTGCAAACTTCACCAGCCGATTAAACAGCACCTTGGCCAGAACCTTCCGGTCCGTATCGAGAAGCGCTATGGGACGCCAATTCTCGATACGGAACGGATCCTTACCCTTTGACAGAATAATGAGGGCTGACTTCCTCATTGAGTCGGGAAGAGTGCCCGAGGAGAGACACTCATTAAATACCCCTGTCAAGAGGGGGACCAAGGAGTCCCTAAAAGTCTTATAGAACTCGGATGTTAAGCCATCCGGACCTGGCGATTTCTTGGGCCGAAGCCCATCAATGGCCAGTCTCACTTCCTCTTCCCTGATTTCTTCTGCCAAAACACCAAGAGAGGGATCACCCCCTGGCTCAGGGATGGTTTCAGCCAGGAAAGCCGACATCCTGTCCCGATCCAGATCCTTCTTTTCCAAGAGGTGTGAGTAGAAGGATCTGACCACCTCCAGGATCCCTGATTTGGATCTGTTCAGGGACCCCGTACTGTCGATCAGTCCTGTCACCATCTTACAATTCACTGACATCTTACAGTTTCTGTAAAGGTCGGGCGAGCGGTACTTCCCGAAGTCCCTCTCAAAAACTAAAGATGTGTGTCTATCATACTGACACCTCTTGAGCAAAGATTTCACTCTGGAGATTTCCTCACGGTCACCTCCAGTCGAGACAAGCTGCTTGAGTTTCCTCCCCAGGGCCTGGTACAAGCGGTGCCTGTTCAGACTCCTGAGGCTCGAGAGCTGACGGAAGAACCCCGCCACCCGCTTTTTGAAGATCTCCCACCACTCTGACTTACTACTACAGAAATCCAACAGCGGTACCTGGCTCTGAAGAAAATCCTCGAAGGATTGTCTCACCTCCGCTTCTTCCAGCAGGGACGAATTGAGCTTCCACAGCCCTCTTCCCATCCGATGAGTCTCTGCAACATTCAGAGAAAAGAAAATTAGACAGTGATCAGAGAACTCCACCTCAACGGCGGACACAGCAGAAAAGATGGCGTCCTCCTTCAAAAAAAACCTGTCTATTCTAGACCTACTGCTACCCCTATGGTAGGTGAAACCCCCGTGACCTGGGGTGTGCCAGATGTGGACATCCACCAGGCGAGCTTCACTGGCTATGCTATTCAACGCGACGCTATCATAAGCCAGGCGATCTCCGGGACCCCCCCGGTCACGGGACCTCGTAATGGTGTTAAAGTCCCCACCGAAGACCACCTGCCGGCTCGTAAAAAGAAAGGGCTTGATCCTCAGGAAGAGACATTTGCGGTCCCACTTGGATTGTGGACCGTAGATGTTGATGAGCCGGAGCTCTTGTCCCCTCATGAAGACATCTAGGATCAGGCACCTCCCCATTTCCAACTCAGTAACCCGTCGGCATTCAACAGCTGCAGTCTTAAAAAGGACTGCCACCCTGCTATACGGCTCGGCCGCAAGGGACCAGTATGAGGGCCCGCACCTCCACTCCCTCCGTGCTTTATAGATGGCCCCCATGTCTGTTAGTCTGGTCTCTTGCAAGAATAAAATTTCTGCCTCAATCCGGGAGAAAAAATCAAAGGCCGTGAAGCGAGCCGCATCTGACTTAATGCTGGCGACATTAATGGACGCCAGCGTCAACGGGGCGAGTTCAGCCATCATGGGTGATCGAGCTGGATGGCCAGTTTCTTCCCTGCCCCACTATCACCTCCACCTGGGGAGGGGTCAGACACCTTCCTTTTCAGGGAAGCTCCCGACGTGTCCATCCCACCCCCCCCGGTGTCCTCGCCCCCGGGTTCCAGGTCTGTCCCCCCCTCAGGAGGAACAGTGCCCCCTGAGGGACGGACTCCGCCATCCCCTGAAGGACCCTCCGGTGTTGCCCCCGGCCCAGCACCCTCGTCTGGCGGCTCATCATCTGAACCTCCGAGGGCGCTGAACCGGTTGGAGAGTCTGATCAGAGGGGGGTCAGCGGGCCCTTCCGTGTGCACCCTGGTGGTCGGGGGCGGGGGAGACTTTGAAGGCTTGTCAGCTTTCTCCCCCCCCCCCCCCCGTTTTGCGCTTGGCACGCCTGGTTTTGCCACCTGATGCTGTAGGCTGCTCTCTGACATCCTCGTCGACACTTTCATAACGAGAGGAGTCGTCTGAGTCAGCCGCTTTCTCCTCTCTCTCCATCCTCCTGATCTCCTCACTCACCGCTCTCTCCCCCAGGGCCTCAGAGGCTTTGGCCACGGGCCTGGAGGGAGGAGCAGGCATCACCCCGGTTGCCCGAGGCTCCACCTGTCCCCTACCTCCCTGACGCTTTTCCTGCCTCCGCTGGTACGCGGAGCCCCTTGCAGCATTGCCCTTCCTCACTGGCCCCTCAGCCCTTCCTCCTCCGCCACCACCTGTCACAGCAGAAGAAGTGCCACCGGGGGTTGCCCCCCCACGGTCTCCCCCCACCGGGCCTACGGCGGCATTAGAGAAAGAGCGAGGGCAGCGGCTAAGAGGGTGACCTAGGTCACCACACAGGTGGCACCGAATATCCTTACACAAGGCGGCCAGGTGACCTACCCCACCACACAACGCGCACTTCTGCACCTTGCAGTTGGCGCTGAAGTGGGTGGGGTCGCCGCACCTGTGGCAGACCTTCGGTTGCCCCTGGTAGAAGACCAGGATCCTGTCCCTTCCCAGGAATGCCGAGGAAGGGATGTGGGTGACCGTGCCTCCGGAAACCTTCAATTTAACCATAAATGTCCAGCCTCCCGACCAGATGCCGAATTCGTCCCTGTTCTTTTTTGGGACCTCGGTGACCTCCCCGTAACGGGAAAGCCACGTCATGATGTCCACGCCTGCGAGTGACTCGTTACATGTAACCACGGTCACTCGCTTGACGGAATTTTGGCGAGACACTGCTTGAGCCACGAAGTCTCGCCATCCGGGCTCTTCTCGCACCAGCTCGTAATTCGACCAGAAGAGCTCAAGCCCCTCTGGCCGCATGAAGCTGACGTCGAAGAAGCGGGATGCCGAAGGATGTATCAGGGCAAAGATGTCATTTGCCCCGAAGCCCATCCTAAGGAGGAGCTCCACCACCTTGCTCCTAGGTGGACCAGCTTCACTGCCCCCCCACCTAAGACGGATCACATTCCTTCTTGGCGGCCCCTGCCCGGCTGTGGGGAGAGACCAAACAGTCCCTCCCTCCCTTTGATTTTGGAAGGCGGCAAGGCCGTGTCTCTCTATCCAGAAAGACAAGTCCACTGTCCTCCCCTCTACCACTATCGACCTTTCTCCCCTTTTGAGAGCCTCCAGGAAACGGCGGTGCGAAACGCCGTCCCTGGAGCCCGGAGGCGAGGAGATCCCCCCAGGACCACCCCGACCCCCAGCCGTGGCCCCCGCATAATTGCGTTGAGGTCTCGCGGCCGGAGGGGCCGACGGGCCAGCCCTCCCACCACTACCACCACTTGTGCCAGCACCCTCATTCGTCCTCCCAGTCACTCTTTTATTATTTGCATTCACCCCAGCATTCACTCCAGCACAGTCACCCACATTCACAGTAGCACTCTCTCCCTCATCCATGTCACTCATATCACCATTCACTTCAGCAAACATCTCCTCAAATATGTCCACTCCGCTTTCGTACTCACTCTCACTCGCACAATTGGTGTTCATAGCAACAATATTTACATTATTTACATTTCCTGAACTAGTGCAGTTCCTCTCTTTGCCTGCTGGGGGCCCTGAGCTCTCTTGCTGGGAGCTACTCCAGCTCCTGTCCAGGAGCGCTGCTGCCCCTTTAAATGCCTCAGTGCTGATGACATCATGCACTCTGTCCTGGCTGGGCCTAGGAGCAACAGCAGCTCCTGGTTTCAGCTCCATTTTTTTTTCTTTTGTTGAGTTTTCATTGCTCTGGGCAGGGACGGCCACTGGCACCGCCCCCTGCCCTGCACTTTTCTTCACCCCCGCCGCCGGCTTGCCAGGGAGCGCCAGAGTCCCCGCACCCTCAGATGAAGGTAGGTGGGCCGGGGACCCCGACAACTCCCTGCCAGCTTTTGGGGGCAGCACATCATTACTTGGAAGGGTGGGCCCGCCGTGGCCACGCCTCCCCCGCCAGTCGCAGCCACCCCAGGCAGAGCCGCGGCCCCTTGCGAGGCCACGGCCCCCCCAGGTGACGCGAGCACAGCGGGCGGAGCCGTGACCGCCGAGGCCATGCCCCCCCGCCAGTCACAGCCACCACGGGCAGAGCAGCGACCCCTTGCGAGGCCACGCCCCCCCCCGGGTGACGCAGACGCAGCGGGTGGAATGACTGCCGAGGAGGACATGCCCCCCCCGCACGCCACAGCCTTTGCAAGCCGGGCAACACTCGGGGAGGCCACGCCCCCCTCACGGACCACCGCCGCCACCCTATGCCCACCACTTGAGACAGGCAAGGCCGGCCACTCCCCCTCGTCGCCCAGCGGCGGCGGAGCCCCCTGCACGGACCCCTTTTTGGGGTCGACGTGCCGGAGACCCCGCTCTCACCACAGGCGCCGACATGGGAGCGACCAGCACTTTGCACCGCCTCAGCTGCTGCTTGATGTTCTGTTCGCCCTTCCTAGGCTTCTGGACCCCCACTAGCGATCCAGACTTAGCGGATCCGTACGTGGGGGGCCCAGAAGCCCCAGCACTCGCCGCCGGAGGTGCGGCCCTGGCTGTACCAACTTTACCTGGTGCCAGGCCAGCCCCCCCTGCCACCGAGGGCTGAGCCTGGACACCACCACCACAACCAGCACTGACCTCCATGTCTCTGCCATGGTCTGAACTGTCACCAGATGCGACAGTCAGGTCACAACAGTCATCTCTCTCCCCGCTCCCTCGCTGCGGACCCACCACAGGGCCCGAGCCGGGGTGGGTAGCGGGTTCCACACAGCGGGACAGAGGGGCCCCGGGAAGAGGAGCAAAAACCAGTTGTTCCTCCACGCCTTCAGAGGCCTTACGCCTGCGCCTCCTGTTTCTCCTCTTCCCGGTTGCCTCAACCTCTGGGCAGACTTCATACCCAAACAACAGCGTGCCAAACCGTGCTGGGGATTCCGTCTGCCGTACTTGTTTAAGGATGAGGCAGCCCCCCTCAGAACAACTCCCGCTCCCTCCATCCTCCCCCTCGCTCCCGCTTTCCTCCGCGTTACTGGAGTCCAGCGGGAGGGCCACCTGCTCGGGGGTTATCCCACTGTATGTTACCTGGCTCACGCTGGTGTCCGCCAGGTCTTCAGGTGGAGGTGGCCCGGGTGTGGTGTGGGCGCCATCTTGCTCTTCCTCCTCCTCGCTTTCCTCCACCTGGGTGGGGACTCCTGACCCCCCAGGAGACCCACCGGCCATGGCCCTGAACCGGTCCTCGTTCTGCAGCTTCTCTTGGAAGGGGCCGCTGCCGGCCATGATGGTACTTCGCCGGTCCTCCAGGGCCTGAATCTCCCCTTTCAGCCGCTTGACCGTGGCGGTGACCTCCGCTCTCTTTGAGGCAGGGAGCCTGTTTTTACTGATGACCCGGGCTCCCTCCAACTCCCCCCGGAGTCTCCTGAGCTGCTTGCCGGCCTCTTCGTACTCGGAGAGGTGGGCATGAATGCGGGAGGCGTAGGTGGTAGCTGGCTCTCCCGCAACCTTGGAGCCCCAGATGTTAAGGGAGGACCCCGCCTCACCTCTGCCGGCTGCTGCACCTCCGGGGGAAGGGCCCGCCACAGCCTTCACTTCGGGGGTCCCAGACCCTGGAGCCTTGCGGCCCCCTGGGGTCCGCTTTTTCCCCATCCCTGGGACTGGCTGGCTGTGCCTTGGGCCTACTGGTGGTGGATGAGGCCCCCCACCCCCAGCTGGCTTGCCGGAGGGTGGGAGCCAGGGGCACAGCCCCGGCGCTCAGTCCCAAGGAGAGTCCTCTTTCCTGGGAAGGGGGCAGATGGAAAGTCCTTGCAGGAAAAAAAACCTCCCTTCCCAGGAGCTTAGCAAAACCCCAGCCTGCAGAGGCTCAGCTGCGACGCTCCTCCTCTTCTGGGGTGTGTCCAGAGCTGCACTCAGTATGCTGCTGGTGCAGTCACTGTGTACATACTTTACATTACATTACTGATCCTGAATTACATCCTGTATTATACCCCATAGCTGCACTCACTATTCTGCTGGTGCAGTCACTGTGTACATACATTACATTACTGATCCTGAGTTACATCATGTATTATACTCCAGAGCTGCATTCACTATTCTGCTAGTACGGTCACTGTGTACATACAGGGGTGGATTAAGGGTAGCCAGGGCCCGGGGCAGTTCAGACTCTGTGGGCCCCCCTCGTCACGTGACGGGGGTCACGAATCGTAGAGCCACACTCTACATAGAGAATAATGGGGCCTCCAGCACTGACCTCCACCCGCAGAGCCACACTCCACATAGAGAATAATGGAGCCTCCAGCACCGACCTCCACCCGCAGAGCCGCACTCCACATAGAGAATAATGGAGCCTCCAGCACCGACCTCCACCCGCACTCCACATAGAGAATAATGGAGCCTCCAGCACCGACCTCCACCCGCAGAGCCACACTCCACATAGAGAATAATGGAGCCTCCAGCACCGACCTCCACCCGCAGAGCCGCACTCCACATAGAGAATAATGGAGCCTCCAGCACCGACCTCCACCCGCACTCCACATAGAGAATAATGGAGCCTCCAGCACCGACCTCCACCCGCAGAGCCACACTCCACATAGAGAATAATGGAGCCTCCAGCACCGACCTCCACCCGCAGAGCCGCACTCTACATAGAGAATAATGGGGCCTCCAGCACCGACCTCCACCCGCAGAGCCCCACTCCACATAGAGAATAATGGAGCCTCCAGCACCGACCTCCACCCGCAGAGCCACACTCCACATAGAGAATAATGGAGCCTCCAGCACCGACCTCCACCCGCACTCCACATAGAGAATAATGGAGCCTCCAGCACCGACCTCCACCCGCAGAGCCACACTCCACATAGAGAATAATGGAGCCTCCAGCACCGACCTCCACCTGCAGAGCCGCACTCCACAGAGAATAATGGAGCCTCCGGCACCGACCTCCACCCGCAGAGCCGCACTCCACATAGAGAATAATGGAGCCTCCAGCACTGACCTCCACCCGCAGAGCCGCACTCCACATAGAGAATAATGGAGTCTCCAGCACCGACCTCCACCCGCAGAGCTGCACTCCACATAGAGAATAATGGAGCCTCCGGCACCGACCTCCACCCGCAGAGCCGCACTCCACATAGAGAATAATGGAGCCTCCAGCACCGACCTCCACCCGCAGAGCCGCACTCCACATAGAGAATAATGGAGTCTCCAGCACCGACCTCCACCCGCAGAGCCGCACTCCACATACATGGCTGCTCTCAGTGCTCTGTGCTGTGCGCACAGGACCTGTGATGAGGTCACAGGAGGGGAGGAGACAGGGGTCACATGATCGGGGGCCCTGACACCTTACCTCCTGTGATCTCATCACAAGCCTTTGCACGCTACCAGCAGCATCAGCGTTCACGCTACTTGTAGATGCTGCTGGTAGCAGAGCACATAATGCCGCCCCCACGGTCACTCACTTTTAGGTGGGGAGAAGATGGAGTGCCATTGCAGCAGCCAGAAGGAATGTGGTGGGGGCCCCCTTAGAAGCTCTTGTGGTGGGGGCCCCGGGGCTGAAGCCCCGCCTGCCCTGCCTTTAATCCGGCCCTGCGCGGTGGCGGATTATAATGGGGCAATTTACTGGACTGGGCTGTGGGCCCCTTAACCGCACTGGGCCCGGGGCAACTGCCCAAATTGACCTCATTATAATCCGCCACTGTGTACATACATTACATTACTGATCCTGAATTACATTCTGTATCTCTTTTATTATAAAAATATCAAAAACACAATACATAATACATAAGACAGACAAAAACAACATTCCAGAAATCAAAAACCACGATACATGAACTAAAATAAACCACACCGACATACAAAAAAAAAAACTTGTGCAAATATGCTAGCTTACGACAGTCCATCTCTGAAGGACATAGTGCAGTGTCTCCAGGCTTTGCAGCCTGAGGGACCCCCAGCAGGAACCAAAAAAAAACAAAGAAAACAAACAAAAATCCATTCCTTCACATTCAACCCCATTCACACCTTCACTCATGCTCCCATTCATTCCTATATACTGGATTTAAAACAGGAAAGTAAACACTTTTTCTGGCCCACTGCCTTAAACAGAAAAAACAGCCATCTTGGCAGACCCTCAACTACTTCCCCTCAACACAGCAAGAAACCACCCCCCTTTTTCCCTTTTATATATATTTATTTTTTTTATTTTATTTTATTATTTTTTTTTTTTATTTATTTATTTTTCCCACCACCCACACCACAGGTCCACAAGTTCGTAGCCTTTTCCACACCTAGGTCCATGAAAGTTTATGGCCTCAGAAAAAAAAAAAACAGCACCTCAGGGTCCAGGAAAGTTTATGGCCCGCCTCTACATTTCCTTATATATTTCACATGGTCCTTGGTGTAGTTCCCAGGCCATCTTCCTTCTGATCTTCGGCCCTTGATTTCTCAGGGTCCATTCCAGGGTCCAAACTTCCCCCTCCCTCCCGCAAGAAACCCCCACCCAACCTGACTGTACCCCTTCCCCCTTTCCTAACTATAATATATACATTTTTTTTAAAAGCACCATCCTAACGACATACATACAATACTGCATACATGTACAGATACACAAAAAGCACATACTACACTTGCTATACACCTAAGATACGACCTGCTATAACCAGTGATAATATTACCCAAACAATAAGTATTAACCACATTTCCAAAAACCTTGCCACAGGCCCAAGTTTGGTGCCTGCAAGCCCAATATCCAGTAAATTTCATGCTTCCAAAACAAAAAGCTAAAGTGACATGCACCAGCCCAACACCAGGAAAGGAGTTCTGGAGGCCCCATCCCTCACTAACACATTCACCCTGTCCCTCAACAACTAAGACTGTCCCTACTTCTGTCCCTAAAGAAACTGTCCCTACCTGCCCCTACTCTACCTAACTTATCATAACTAACTCTCTATCTGTCCCTCAGTGCCTGTCCCTCCCTGTCCCTATCTGCCTCTTCTTCTGTCCCTAACACACCCAGTGAAAATTATGCTATCCCTACCCTCATTCACACGGAGCTAGCTCTCCCTTGAGTGCGTTTTTAAAAGGAGAGGCCTCTCCAAAGCCAAGAGGCCTTCCTCACACCCAACCTTTCAAACTCCAAAGAACGGACCTTCACCAGGTCACCCAAGATGTTTCCTACCACCTCATCCCTCGGGAGGGTTTTTTTCCGCATCGAAACTAGGCACCGTGCATTCCAAGTGTAGAACCTAACCACTACACTGACTAGGAATAAAGTGCACGGGTCCCGGCCACCCAGGGATCTGAACGCTCCATAGGCCCACTCAGCGTAGGAGAGGGACGCCAGCCGCGGCCAGCGTATGGAAGCACCCACCCTGTTGTACACCTCTGCATTAAAGGGACACTGAAGCAGGAAGTGCTCCATGCTTTCCAGCACGTCGCCACACTCCTCACGGGGACAACCCCGATCATCGGATTTCCTGCACTTCAAGTTATCCTTTACATACAGCCTCCCGTGGAAGCAACGCCAGGTCAAGTCCCAAAACTTCATGGGGATCCGCTTAGAATTTAAAAGCCCCAGCCCGACCTCCAGATCCCGGCCTGGGCAATCCTTAAGGGCCAGGGGCTTCTGGAAATGGGTCAACAGGACCCTCCTGTCAAGGCATTGCCTCGACATGGTCCTGATTTCCCACATTCCCAGACCCCATCGGCGGATCACCTTCAGAACCGGGGTAGCGTAAGCCGGGAGATGCCCATGAGGTGTGCGTAGGTCCTTCACCTGCCCTCCTGTCTCCCATTCCTGGAAGAAAGGCCAAAGCCAACCCTTGCAGGAGACTACCCACGGAGGAGCCCTCTCTAGCCAGAGGTTGGAGATGTTAGTCTTAAGAAAGGTGTTTACTAGAAACACCACCGGGTTGACCATACCCAACCCGCCTAGTCTCCTCGTACGGTATGTAACCTCCCTCTTGATTAGGTTAAGCCTATTCCCCCATAACAATTGGAAGAACAGGCTATAGACCCGTGTCCAGAGAGGTTCCGGCAAGATGCACACACTGCCCAGGTATATTAATAAAGGTAGCAGAAAGCCTTTAGCCAGGGCAACCCTTTCCCTCAGGGTTAAAGACCAACCCTTCCATTGGTCCACCTTTTGGGCGGCGATCTTAAGTCTGCCCTCCCAATTTTGCTGGGGGTAATCCCCGGGGCCAAATTCGATGCCTAGAATTTTGGCGGTGGCCTGGGGCCCTGGAAGGGTGTCCGGAAGATCAAACCTGGGATCTCCCCCTCCCAGCCAGAGACTTTCACACTTATCCCGGTTGATCATGGACCCGGATGCCTCCGAGTAGCGCACTACCTCCGACATGACCCAATCCGCCTCCCTTCTCGAGGACACGAAAAGGGAAACATCATCGGCATACGCCACCACCCTCAGAGAGGACCCAGACCCGACTCCCGCCAACGGTCCACGATCTACCCTCCTTAGGAAGGGATCGATCGCGAACACGTATAAAAGCGGGCTCAGCGGACAGCCCTGACGGACCCCAGAACCCACCTCAAAAGGGCGACCTGACCAACCGTTCACCAGCGGAAAAGTCTCAGCCCCTTGGTACAAGATCTCTAACCATTTTACAAATCTCCCAGGCAGACCATACCTCAAAAGGACGGACCAGAGGTACTCGTGGTTGACCCGGTCAAAGGCTTTCGCTTGATCTAATGACAGCAAGTACCCCCTCCAGTGACCTGCCCTACCCTGCTCCACTGCCTCTCGGACACCGAGCACAGCACTAAAAGTACTGCGGCCCGGAACAGAGCAATGCTGGGCCCCTGAAAGGAGCCGGGGTGCAAACTTCACCAGCCGATTAAACAGCACCTTGGCCAGAACCTTCCGGTCCGTATCGAGAAGCGCTATGGGACGCCAATTCTCGATACGGGACGGATCCTTACCCTTTGACAGAATAATGAGGGCTGACTTCCTCATTGAGTCGGGAAGAGTGCCCGAGGAGAGACACTCATTAAATACCCCTGTCAAGAGGGGGACCAAGGAGTCCCTAAAAGTCTTATAGAACTCGGATGTTAAGCCATCCGGACCTGGCGATTTCTTGGGCCGAAGCCCATCAATGGCCAGTCTCACTTCCTCTTCCCTGATTTCCTCTGCCAAAACACCAAGAGAGGGATCACCCCCTGGCTCAGGGACGGTTTCAGCCAGGAAAGCCGACATCCTGTCCCGATCCAGATCCTTCTTTTCCAAGAGGTGTGAGTAGAAGGATCTGACCACCTCCAGGATCCCTGATTTGGATCTGTTCAGGGACCCCGTACTGTCGATCAGTCCTGTCACCATCTTACAATTCACTGACATCTTACAGTTTCGGTAAGGGTCGGGTGAGCGGTACTTCCCGAAGTCCCTCTCAAAAACTAAAGATGTGTGTCTATCATACTGACACCTCTTGAGCAAAGATTTCACTCTGGAGATTTCCTCACGGTCACCTCCAGTCGAGACAAGCTGCTCGAGTTTCCTCCCCAGGGCCTGGTACAAGCGGTGCCTGTTCAGACTCCTGAGGCTCGAGAGCTGACGGAAGAACCCCGCCACCCGCTTTTTGAAGATCTCCCACCACTCTGACTTAATACTACAGAGATCCAACAGCGGTACCTGGCTCTGAAGAAAGTCCTCGAAGGATTGTCTCACCTCCGCTTCTTCCAGCAGGGACGAATTGAGCTTCCACAGCCCTCTTCCCATCCGATGAGTCTCTGCAACATTCAGAGAAAAGAAAATTAGCGAGTGATCGGAGAACTCCACCTCAACGGCGGACACAGCAGAAAAGATGGCGTCCTCCTTCAAAAAAAACCTGTCTATTCTAGACCTACAGCTACCCCTATGGTAGGTGAAACCTCCGTGACCTGGGGTGTGCCGGATGTGGACATCCACCAGGCGAGCTTCGCTGGCTATGCTATTCAACGCGACGCTATCATAAGCCAGGCGATCTCCGGGACCCCCCCGGTCACGGGACCTCGTAATGGTGTTGAAGTCCCCACCGAAGACCACCTGCCGGCTCGTAAAAAGAAAGGGCTTGATCCTCAGGAAGAGACATTTGCGGTCCCACTTGGACTGCGGGCCGTAGATGTTGATGAGCCGGAGCTCTTGTCCCCTCATGAAGACATCTAGGATCAGGCACCTCCCCATTTCCAACTCAGTAACCCGTCGGCATTCAACAGCTGCAGTCTTAAAAAGGACTGCCACCCCGCTATACGGCTCGGCCGCAAGGGACCAGTATGAGGGCCCGCACCTCCACTCCCTCCATGCTTTATAGATGGCCCCCATGTCTGTTAGTCTGGTCTCTTGCAAGAATAAAATTTCTGCCTCAATCCGGGAGAAAAAATCAAAGGCCGTGAAACGAGCCGCATCTGACTTTATGCTGGCAACATTAATAGATGCCAGCGTCAACGGGGCGAGTTCCGCCATCATGGGTGATCAAGTTGGATGGCCAACTTCTTACCACTGCTATCACCTCCACCTGGGGAGGGGTCGGACACCTTCCTTTTCAGGGAAGCTCCCGTTGTGTCCATCCCACCCCCCCCGGTGTCCTCGCCCCCGGGTTCCAGGTCTGTCCCCCCCCCAGGAGGAACACTGCCCCCTGAGGGACGGACCCCACCATCCCCCGAAGGACCCTCCGGTGGTACCCCCGGCCCAGCATCCTCGTCTTGCGGCCCATCATCCGAGCCTCCGAGGACGCTGAACCGGTTGGAGAGATCAATCAGAGGGGGGTCAGCGGGCCCTTCCGTGCGCACCCTGGTGGTCAGGGGCGGGGGAGATTTTGAAGGCTTGCCAGCCTTCTTCCCCCCCGATTTGTTACGATTGGCACGTTTACTTTTGCCACCCGCTGCTGTAGGCTGCTCCTGGACCTCCTCATCAACACTTTCATACTGTGAGGACCCGTCCGAGTCAGCCGCTTTATCCTCCCTCTCCATCCTCCTGATCTCCTCTCTCACCACACTCTCCCTCAGGACCTCAGAGGCTTTTGCCAAGGGCCTGGAGGGAGGAGCAGGCATCGACCTGGTTGCCCGAGACTTCACCTGCCCCCCACCCCCATGGCGTTTTTCTTGCCTCCGCACATACGTGGGGCCCCTCACCTTGGCATTGCCCTTCCTCACCGGTCCCTCAGCCCCTTCCCCTCCGCCACCACCTGCCACAGCTGCAGGAGCGCCGCCAGAGGTTTCTCCCTCACGGACTCCTCCCGCCGGGCCTGCAGCGGCATTAGAAAAGGAGCGAGGGCAGCGGCTGAGAGGGTGACCTAGGTCACCACACAAGTGACACCGAATGTCCTTACACGAGGCGGCCAGATGACCTACCCCACCACACAAGGCACATTTCTGTACCTTGCAGCTAGCGCTGAAGTGAGTGGGGTCGCCGCACTTGTGGCAGACCCTCGGTTGCCCCTGGTAGAAGACCAGGATCCTGTCCCTTCCCAGGAACGCCGAGGAAGGGATGTGGGTGACCGTGCCGCCGGAAACCTTCAGTTTAACCATGAAGGTCCAGCCCCCCGACCAGATGCCGAATTCGTCCCTGTTCTTTTTGGGGACCTCGGTGACTTCCCCGTAACGGGAAAGCCACGTCATAATGTCCACCCCGGCAAGTGACTCGTTACAAGTGACCACGGTCACTCGCTTGACGGAATTTTGGCGAGACACCGCTTGCGCAACGAAGTCTCGCCATCCGGGCTCTTCCCGCACCAGCTCATAGTTAGACCAGAAGAGCTCAAGCCCCTCTGGCCGCACAAAGCTGACGTCGAAGAAGCGGGACGCCGAAGGATGTATCAGGGCAAAGATGTCATTCGCCCCGAAGCCCATCTTAAGGAGGAGCTCCACCACCTTGCTCCTAGGTGGACCAGCTTCACTGCCCCCCCATCTAAGACGGACCACATTCCTCCTTTGCGGCCCCTGCCCGGCTGTGGGGAGAGACCAAACAGTCCCTCCCTCCCTTTGGTTTTGGAAGGCAGCAAGGCCGTGTCTCTCTATCCAGAAAGACAAGTCCACTGTCCTCCCCTCTACCACTATCGACCTTTCTCCTTTTTTGAGGGCCTCCAGGAAACGGTGGTGCAAAGCGCCGTCCCTGGAGCCCGGAGGCGAGGAGACCCCCCCAGGACCACCCTGAGGACCACCCCGACCCCCAGCCGCGGCCCCCGCATAACTATGTTGGGGTCTTGCGGCCAGGGGGGCAGACGGGCCAGCCCTCCCACCACTACCACCACTTGTGCCAGCACCCTCATTCGTCCTCCCACTCACTCTCCCATTCACTCTTTTATTATTTGCATTCACCCCAGCATTCACTCCAGCACACTCACCCACATTCACAGTAGCACTCACTCCTTCATCCATGTCACTCATATCACCATTCACTTCAGCAAACATCTCCTCAAATATGTCCACTCCACTTTCGTACTCACTCTCACTTGCACAATTGGTGAACATAGCAACATTATTTACATTATTTACATTTCCCGAACCAGTGCAGTTCCTCTCTTTGCCTGCTGGGGGCCCTGAGCTCTCTTGCTGGGAGCTACTCCAGCTCCTGTCCAGGAGCGCTGCTGCCCCTTTAAATGCCTCAGTGCAGATGACATCATGCACCCTGCCCTGGCTGGGCCTAGGAGCAACAGCAGCTCCTGGTTTCAGCTCCATTTTTTTTCCTTTTTCTAAGGTTTCCTTGCTCTGGGCAGGGACGGCCACTGGCACCGCTCCCTGCCCTGCACTTTTCTTCACCCCCGCCGCCGGCTTGCCAGGGAGCGCCAGAGTCCCCGCACCCCCAGATGAAGGTAGGTGGGCCGGGGACCCCGACAACTCTCCGCCAGCTTTTGGGGGCAGCACAGCATTACTTAGAAGGGTGGGTGGGACAGAGGGCAGCGGGCCCACAGCGGCCACGCCCCCCCCGCCGGTCGCAGCCACCCCAGGCAGAGCCGCGGCCCCCTGCGAGGCCACGGCCCCCCCGGGTGACGCGAGCACAGCGGGCGGAGCCGCGACCGCTGAGGCCACGCCCCCCGCCAGTCACAGCCACCACGGGCAGAGCAGCGACCCCTTGCGAGGCCACGCCCCCCCCGGGCGACGCAGACGCAGCGGGTGGGACGACGGCCGAGGAGGACATGCCCCCCCCCGCACGCCACAGCCTTTGCAAGCCGGGCAACACTCGGGGAGGCCACGCCCCCCTCACGGACCACCGCCGCCACCCTATGCCCACCACTTGAGACGGGCAAGGCCGGCCACTCCCCCTCGTCGCCCAGTGGCGGCGGAGCCCCCTGCACGGACCCCTTTTTGGGTTCGACGTGCCGGAGACCCCGCTCTCACCACAGGCGCCGACATGGGAGCGACCAGCACTTTGCACCGCCTCAGCTGCTGCTTGATGTTCTGTTCGCCCTTCCTAGGCTTCTGGACCCCCACTAGCGATCCAGACTTAGCGGATCCGTACGTGGGGGGTCCAGAAGCCCCAGCACTCGCCGCCGGAGGTGCGGCCCTGGCTTTACGAACTTTGCCTGGTGCCAGGCCAGCCCCCCCTGCCACCGAGGGCTGAGCCTGGACACCACCACCAACACTACAACCAGCACCGACCTCCATGTCGCTGCCCTGGTCTGAACTGTCACCAGATGCGACAGTCAGGTCACAACAGTCATCTCTCTCCCCGCTCCCTTGCTGCGGACCCACCACAGGGCCCGAGCCGGGGTGGGTAGCGGGTTCCACACAGCGGGACAGAGGGGCCCCGGGAAGAGGAGCAAAAACCAGTTGTTCCTCCACGCCTTCAGAGGCCTTACGCCTGCGCCTCCTGTTTCTCCTCTTCCCGGTTGCCTCATCCTCCTGGCAGACCTCATACCCAAACAACAGCGTGCCAAACCGTGCTGGGGATTCAGTCTGCCGTACTTGTTTAAGGATGAGGCAGCCCCCCTCAGAACTACTCCCGCTCCCTCCATCCTCCCCCTCGCTCCCGCTTTCCTCCGCGTTACTGGAGTCCAGCGGGAGGGCCACCTGCTCGGGGGCTATCCCGCTGCATGTTACCTGGCTCATGCTGGTGTCCGCCAGGTCTTCAGGTGGAGGTGGCCCGGATGTGGTGTGGGCGCCATCTTGCTCTTCCTCCTCCTCGCTTTCCTCCACCTGGACGGGGACTCCTGACCCCCCAGGAGACCCACCGGCCATGGCCCTGAACCGGTCCTCGTTCTGCAGCTTCTCCTGGAAGGGGCCGCTGCCGGCCATGATGGTACTTCGCCGGTCCTCCAGGGCCCGAATCTCCCCTTTCAGCCGCTTGACCGTGGCGGTGACCTCCGCTCTCTTTGAGGCAGGGAGCCTGTTTTTACTGATGACCCGGGCTCCCTCCAACTCCCCCCGGAGTCTCCTGAGCTGCTTGCCGGCCTCCTCGTACTCGGAGAGGTGGGCATGAATGCGGGAGGCGTAGGTGGTAGCTGGCTCTCCCGCAACCTTGGAGCCCCAGATGTTAAGGGGGGGCCCCGCCTCACCTCTGCCGGCTGCTGCACCTCCGGGGGAAGGGCCCGCCACAGCCTTCACTTCGGGGGTCCCGGACCCTGGAGCCTTGCGGCCCCCTGGGGTCCGCTTTTTCCCCATCCCTGGGACTGGCTGGCTGTGCCTTGGGCCTCCTGGTGGTGGATGAGGCCCCCCACCCCCAGCTGGCTTGCCGGAGGGTGGGAGCCAGGGGCACAGCCCCGGCGTTCAGTCCCAGGTAGAGTCCTCTTTCCTGGGAAGGGGGCAGATGGAAAGTCCTTGCAGGAAAAAAAACCTCCCTTCCCAGGAGCTTAGCAAAAGCCTAGCCTGCAGAGCTCAGCCCAGACGCTCCTCCTCTTCTGGGGTGTGTCCAGAGCTGCACTCACTATTCTGCTGGTGCAGTCACTGTGTACATACATTACATTACTGATCCTGAATTACATTCTGTATCTCTTTTATTATAAAAATATCAAAAACACAATACATAATACATTAGACAGACAAAAACAACATTCCAGAACTAAAAAACAAGACAAAACCATACAGAAACATACAACGCCTGTGCAAAACTTGCAATGTCCTTTGTGGTCCTCAAGCTTTCCAGCTTGGAAGGCCCCCAGCAGGAACTCTCCAACAACACTATACAATTTAAAAAATAAAAAACCCCAGATATAATCCATTCATCCTCATGCATACCCGTTCACACCCCATTCACATTTCCCACCCATACCTATATACAAATAACTAAAGAAATACTTCCGGCCCATACTGCCTCAAAACTAGCTTTAGCCATTAACTTGGCAAAAAGAACCGCCACCGAGCTTACCACCCCTATCCTTTTTTTTTTTTTTTATAATTTTTTTTTTTTTTTTTTTTATTTAATTTCCCCCCCCCCACCTTTTTTCCTCACCACAGGTCCATATACGTCCATGGCCTATCACTCCACAAGGTCCATAAAAGTTCGTGGCCTTATCACATCTACTTGAGGAGCATGAAAGTTTTATGCCCCTCAAGAAAAAAAACCCTCCACCATTTGCCTCCGATGTGCTCCAGCATGCCTTTTTCCTCCATGGTCCATCTCCACTTGCCACTTCCCTTTGACTTGGGGTCCTTTGGTTTTTTTCACTCTCACCTCCCCCATTCACCCCCCTCCCAACCTCACTATACCCTCCCATGCCCTCTAACTAAAAGAAAATAATAACACATACACATAATAACATACAATACAATATAACACATAATACACCAATTAAATATAATGTCATAACATCCTATTCATCATTACTAAATACACCATACCCTTCAAAACTTTTCTTACAGGCACAAGTTCAGTGCCTGCAAGCCCAATATCCATCAATGCTCTATGTTTCCAAAACAAAAGACTAGAGTGGCATGCTTTAGCCCTCCACCAGGAAAAGGAGTTCTCGAGGCCCCGTCCCTCACTAACTCATTCACCCTGTCCCTCAACAACTAAGACTGTCCCTGCTTCTGTCCCTAAAGAAACTGTCCCCATCTGTCCCTTCCTGTCCCTACTCTACCTAACTTATCATAACTAACTCTCTATCTGTCCCTCAGTGCCTGTCCCTCCCTGTCCCTATCTGCCTCTACTTCTGTCCCTAACACACCCAGTGAAACTTATGCTATCCCTACCCTCATTCACACGGAGCTAGCTCTGCCTTGAGTGCGTTTTTAAAAGGAGAGGCCTCTCCAAAGCCAAGAGGCCTTCCTCACACCCAACCTTTCAAACTCCAAAGAACGGACCTTCACCAGGTCACCCAAGATGTTTCCTACCACCTCATCCCTTGGGAGGGTTTTTTTCCGCGTCGAAACTAGGCACCGTGCATTCCAAGTGTAGAACCTAACCACTACACTGACTAGGAATAAAGTGCATGGGTCCCGGCCACCCAGGGATCTGAATGCTCCATAGGCCCACTCAGCGTAGGAGAGGGACGCCAGCCGCGGCCAACGTATGGAAGCACCCACCCTGTTGTACACCTCTGCATTAAAGGGACACTGAAGCAGCACATCGCCACACTCCTCACGGGGACAACCCCGATCATCGGATTTCCTGCACTTCAAGTTATCCTTTACATACAGCCTCCCGTGGAAGCAACGCCAGGTCAAGTCCCAAAACTTCATGGGGATCCGCTTAGAATTTAAAAGCCCCAGCCCGACCTCCAGATCCCGGCCTGGGCAATCCTTAAGGGCCAGGGGCTTCTGGAAATGGGTCAACAGGACCCTCCTGTCAAGGCATTGCCTCGACATGGTCCTGATTTCCCACATTCCCAGACCCCACCGGCGGATCACCTTCAGAACCGGGGTAGCGTAAGCCGGGAGATGCCCATGAGGTGTGCGTAGGTCCTTCACCTGCCCTCCTGTCTCCCATTCCTGGAAGAAAGGCCAAAGCCAACCCTTGCAGGAGACTACCCACGGAGGAGCCCTCTCTAGCCAGAGGTTGGAGATGTTAGTCTTAAGAAAGGTGTTTACTAGAAACACCACCGGGTTGACCATACCCAACCCGCCTAGTCTCCTCGTACGGTATGTAACCTCCCTCTTGATTAGGTTAAGCCTATTCCCCCATAACATTTGGAAGAACAGGCTATAGACCCGTGTCCAGAGAGGTTCCGGCAAGATGCACACACTGCCCAGGTATATTAATAAAGGCAGCAGAAAGCCTTTAGCCAGGGCAACCCTTTCCCTCAGGGTTAAAGACCAACCCTTCCATTGGTCCACCTTTTGGGCGGCGATCTTAAGTCTGCCCTCCCAATTTTGCTGGGGGTAATCCCCGGGGCCAAAATCGATGCCTAGAATTTTGGCGGTGGCCTGGGGCCCTGGAAGGGTGCTCGGGAGACCAAACCTGGGATCTCCCCCTCCCAGCCAGAGACTTTCACACTTATCCCGGTTGATCATGGACCCGGATGCCTCCGAGTAGCGCACTACCTCCGACATGGCCCAATCCGCCTCCCCTCTCGAGGACACGAAAAGGGAAACATCATCGGCATACGCCACCACCCTCAGAGAGGACCCAGAGCCCGCCTGGTCCATCCCGACTCCCGCCAACGGTCCACGATCTACCCTCCTTAGGAAGGGATCGATTGCGAACACATATAAAAGCGGGCTCAGCGGACAGCCCTGACGGACCCCAGAACCCACCTCAAAAGGGCGACCTGACCAACCGTTCACCAGCGGAAAAGTCTCAGCCCCTTGGTACAAGACCTCTAACCATTTTACAAACCTCCCAGGCAGACCATACCTCAAAAGGACGGACCAGAGGTACTCGTGGTTGACCCGGTCAAAAGCTTTCGCTTGATCTAATGACAGCAGGTACCCCTTCCAGTGACCTGCCCTACCCTGCTCCACTGCCTCTCGGACACCGAGCACAGCACTAAAAGTACTGCGGCCTGGAACAGAGCAATGCTGGGCCCCTGAAAGGAGCCGGGGTGCAAACTTCACCAGCCGATTAAACAGCACCTTGGCCAGAACCTTCCGGTCCGTATCGAGAAGCGCTATGGGACGCCAATTCTCGATACGGAACGGATCCTTACCCTTTGACAGAATAATGAGGGCTGACTTCCTCATTGAGTCGGGAAGAGTGCCCGAGGAGAGACACTCATTAAATACCCCTGTCAAGAGGGGGACCAAGGAGTCCCTAAAAGTCTTATAGAACTCGGATGTTAAGCCATCCGGACCTGGCGATTTCTTGGGCCGAAGCCCATCAATGGCCAGTCTCACTTCCTCTTCCCTGATTTCTTCTGCCAAAACACCAAGAGAGGGATCACCCCCTGGCTCAGGGATGGTTTCAGCCAGGAAAGCCGACATCCTGTCCCGATCCAGATCCTTCTTTTCCAAGAGGTGTGAGTAGAAGGATCTGACCACCTCCAGGATCCCTGATTTGGATCTGTTCAGGGACCCCGTACTGTCGATCAGTCCTGTCACCATCTTACAATTCACTGACATCTTACAGTTTCTGTAAAGGTCGGGCGAGCGGTACTTCCCGAAGTCCCTCTCAAAAACTAAAGATGTGTGTCTATCATACTGACACCTCGAGCAAAGATTTCACTCTGGAGATTTCCTCACGGTCACCTCCAGTCGAGACAAGCTGCTCGAGTTTCCTCCCCAGGGCCTGGTACAAGCGGTGCCTGTTCAGACTCCTGAGGCTCGAGAGCTGACGGAAGAACCCCGCCACCCGCTTTTTGAAGATCTCCCACCACTCTGACTTACTACTACAGAAATCCAACAGCGGTACCTGGCTCTGAAGAAAATCCTCGAAGGATTGTCTCACCTCCGCTTCTTCCAGCAGGGACGAATTGAGCTTCCACAGCCCTCTTCCCATCCGATGAGTCTCTGCAACATTCAGAGAAAAGAAAATTAGACAGTGATCAGAGAACTCCACCTCAACGGCGGACACAGCAGAAAAGATGGCGTCCTCCTTCAAAAAAAACCTGTCTATTCTAGACCTACTGCTACCCCTATGGTAGGTGAAACCCCCGTGACCTGGGGTGTGCCGGATGTGGACATCCACCAGGCGAGCTTCACTGGCTATGCTATTCAACGCGACGCTATCATAAGCCAGGCGATCTCTGGGACCCCCCCGGTCACGGGACCTCGTAATGGTGTTAAAGTCCCCACCGAAAACCACCTGCCGGCTCGTAAAAAGAAAGGGCTTGATCCTCAGGAAGAGACATTTGCGGTCCCACTTGGATTGTGGGCCGTAGATGTTGATGAGCCGGAGCTCTTGTCCCCTCATGAAGACATCTAGGATCAGGCACCTCCCCATTTCCAACTCAGTAACCCGTCGGCATTCAACAGCTGCAGTCTTAAAAAGGACTGCCACCCTGCTATACGGCTCGGCCGCAAGGGACCAGTATGAGGGCCCGCACCTCCACTCCCTCCGTGCTTTATAGATGGCCCCCATGTCTGTTAGTCTGGTCTCTTGCAAGAATAAAATTTCTGCCTCAATCCGGGAGAAAAAAATCAAAGGCCGTGAAGCGAGCCGCATCTGACTTAATGCTGGCGACATTAATGGACGTCGGCGTCAACGGGGCGAGTTCAGCCATCATGGGTGATCGAGCTGGATGGCCAGTTTCTTCCCTGCCCCGCTATCACCTCCACCTGGGGAGGGGTCAGACACCTTCCTTTTCAGGGAAGCTCCCGACGTGTCCATCCCACCCCCCCCGGTGTCCTCGCCCCCGGGTTCCAGGTCTGTCCCCCCCTCAGGAGGAACAGTGCCCCCTGAGGGACGGACTCCGCCATCCCCTGAAGGACCCTCCGGTGTTGCCCCCGGCCCAGCACCCTCGTCTGGCGGCTCATCATCTGAACCTCCGAGGGCGCTGAACCGGTTGGAGAGTCTGATCAGAGGGGGGTCAGCGGGTCCTTCCGTGTGCACCCTGGTGATCGGGGGCGGGGGAGACTTTGAAGGCTTGTCAGCTTTCTTCCCCCCCGTTTTGCGCTTGGCACGCCTGGTTTTGCCACCTGATGCTGTAGGCTGCTCTCTGACATCCTCGTCGACACTTTCATAACGAGAGGAGTCGTCTGAGTCAGCCGCTTTCTCCTCTCTCTCCATCCTCCTGATCTCCTCACTCACCGCTCTCTCCCCCAGGCCCTCAGAGGCTTTGGCCACGGGCCTGGAGGGAGGAGCAGGCATCACCCCGGTTGCCCGAGGCTCCACCTGTCCCCTACCTCCCTGACGCTTTTCCTGCCTCCGCTGGTACGCGGGGCCCCTTGCAGCATTGCCCTTCCTCACTGGCCCCTCAGCCCTTCCTCCTCCGCCACCACCTGTCACAGCAGAAGAAGTGTTGCCCCCCCACGGTCTCCCCCCACCGGGCCTGCGGCAGCATTAGAGAAAGAGCGAGGGCAGCGGCTGAGAGGGTGACCTAGGTCACCACACAGGTGGCACCGAATATCCTTACACAAGGCGGCCAGGTGACCTACCCCACCACACAACGCGCACTTCTGCACCTTGCAGTTGGCGCTGAAGTGGGTGGGGTCGCCGCACTTGTGGCAGACCTTCGGTTGCCCCTGGTAGAAGACCAGGATCCTGTCCCTTCCCAGGAATGCCGAGGAAGGGATGTGGGTGACCGTGCCGCCGGAAACCGTCAATTTAACCATAAAGGTCCAGCCTCCCGACCAGATGCCGAATTCGTCCCTGTTCTTTTTTGGGACCTCGGTGACCTCCCCGTAACGGGAAAGCCACGTCATGATGTCCACGCCTGCGAGTGACTCGTTACATGTAACCACGGTCACTCGCTTGACGGAATTTTGGCGAGACACCGCTTGAGCCACGAAGTCTCGCCATCCGGGCTCTTCTCGCACCAGCTCGTAATTCGACCAGAAGAGCTCAAGCCCCTCTGGCCGCACGAAGCTGACGTCGAAGAAGCGGGATGCCGAAGGATGTATCAGGGCAAAGATGTCATTTGCCCCGAAGCCCATCCTAAGGAGGAGCTCCACCACCTTGCTCCTAGGTGGACCAGCTTCACTGCCCCCCCACCTAAGACGGACCACATTCCTTCTTGGCGGCCCCTGCCCGGCTGTGGGGAGAGACCAAACAGTCCCTCCCTCCCTTTGATTTTGGAAGGCAGCAAGGCCGTGTCTCTCTATCCAGAAAGACAAGTCCACTGTCCTCCCCTCTACCACTATCGACCTTTCTCCCCTTTTGAGAGCCTCCAGGAAACGGCGGTGCGAAACGCCGTCCCTGGAGCCCGGAGGCGAGGAGATCCCCCCAGGACCACCCCGACCCCCAGCCGCGGCCCCCCCATAATTGCGTTGAGGTCTCGCGGCCGGAGGGGCAGACGGGACAGCCCTCCCACCACTACCACCACTTGTGCCAGCACCCTCATTCGTCCTCCCAGTCACTCTTTTATTATTTGCATTCACCCCAGCATTCACTCCAGCACAGTCACCCACATTCACAGTAGCACTCTCTCCCTCATCCATGTCACTCATATCACCATTCACTTCAGCAAACATCTCCTCAAATATGTCCACTCCGCTTTCGTACTCACTCTCACTCGCACAATTGGTGTTCATAGCAACAATATTTACATTATTTACATTTCCTGAACTAGTGCAGTTCCTCTCTTTGCCTGCTGGGGGCCCTGAGCTCTCTTGCTGGGAGCTACTCCAGCTCCTGTCCAGGAGCGCTGCTGCCCCTTTAAATGCCTCAGTGCTGATGACATCATGCACTCTGTCCTGGCTGGGCCTAGGAGTAACAGCAGCTCCTGGTTTCAGCTCCATTTTTTTTTTCTTTTGTTGAGTTTTCATTGCTCTGGGCAGGGACGGCCACTGGCACCGCTCCCTGCCCTGCACTTTTCTTCACCCCCGCCGCCGGCTTGCCAGGGAGCGCCAGAGTCCCCGCACCCTCAGATGAAGGTAGGTGGGCCGGGGACCCCGACAACTCCCTGCCAGCTTTTGGGGGCAGCACATCATTACTTGGAAGGGTGGGCGGGACAGAGGGCAGTGGGCCCGCCGTGGCCACGCCTCCCCCGCCAGTCGCAGCCACCCCAGGCAGAGCCACGGCTCCTTGCGAGGCCACGGCCCCCCGGGTGACGCAGACGCAGCGGGTGGGATGACGGCCGAGGAGGACATGCCCCCCCGCACGCCACAGCCTTTGCAGGCCGGGCAACACTCGGGGAGGCCACGCCCCCCTCACGGACCACCGCTGCCACCCTATGCCCACCACTTGAGACAGGCAAGGCCGGCCACTCCCCCTCATCGCCCAGCGGCGGCGGAGCCCCCTGCACGGACCCCTTTTTGGGTCGACGTGCCGGAGACCCCGCTCTCACCACAGGCGCCGACATGGGAGCGACCAGCACTTTGCACCGCCACAGCTGCTGCTTGATGTTCTGTTCGCCCTTCCTAGGCTTCTGGACCCCCACTAGCGATCCAGACTTAGCGGATCCGTAGCCGCACTTCACATAGAGAATAATGGAGCCTCCAGCACCGACCTCCACCCGCAGAGCCGCACTCCACATAGAGAATAATGGAGCCTCCAGCACCGACCTCCACCCGCAGAGCCGCACTCCACATAGAGAATAATGGAGCCTCCAGCACCGACCTCCACCCGCAGAGCCACACTCCACATAGAGAATAATGGAGCCTCCAGCACTGACCTCCACCCGCAGAGCCGCACTCCACATAGAGAATAATGGGGCCTCCAGCACCGACCTCCACCCGCAGAGCCGCACTCCACATAGAGAATAATGGGGCCTCCAGCACCGACCTCCACCCGCAGAGCCGCACTCCACATAGAGAATAATGGAGCCTCCAGCACCGACCTCCACCTGCAGAGCCACACTCCACATAGAGAATAATGGAGCCTCCAGCACCGACCTCCACCCGCAGAGCCGCACTCCACATAGAGAATAATGGAGCCTCCGGCACCGACCTCCACCCGCAGAGCCGCACTCCACATAGAGAATAATGGGGCCTCCAGCACCGACCTCCACCCGCAGAGCCGCACTCCACATAGAGAATAATGGGGCCTCCAGCACCGACCTCCACCCGCAGAGCCACACTCCACATAGAGAATAATGGGGCCTCCAGCACCGACCTCCACCCGCAGAGCCACACTCCACATAGAGAATAATGGGGCCTCCAGCACCGACCTCCACCCGCAGAGCCACACTCCACATAGAGAATAATGGGGCCTCCAGCACCGACCTCCACCCGCAGAGCCACACTCCACATAGAGAATAATGGAGCCTCCAGCACCGACCTCCACCCGCAGAGCCCCACTCCACATAGAGAATAATGGGGCCTCCAGCACTGACCTCCACCCGCAGAGCCGCACTCCACATACATAGCTGCTCTCAGTGCTCTGTGCTGTGCGCACAGGACCTGTGATGAGGTCACAGGAGGGGAGGAGACAGGGGTCACATGATCGGGGGCCCTGACACCTTACCTCCTGTGATCTCATCACAAGCCTTTGCACGCTCCCAGCAGCATCAGCGTTCACGCTACTTGTAGATGCTGCTGGTAGCAGAGCACATAATGCCGCCCCCACGGTCACTCACTTTTAGGTGGGGAGAAGATGGAGTGCCATTGCAGCAGCCAGCAGGAATGTGGTGGGGGCCCCCTTAGAAGCTCTTGTGGTGGGGGCCCCGGGGCTGAAGCCCCGCCTGCCCTGCCTATAATCCGGCCCTGCGCGGTGGCGGATTATAATGGGGCAATTTACTGGCCTGGGCTGTGGGCCCCTTAACCCCACTGGGCCCGGGGCAACTGCCCAAATTGACCTCATTATAATCCGCCACTGTGTACATACATTACATTACTGATCCTGAATTACATTCTGTATTATACTCCAGAGCTGCACTCACTATTCTGCTGGTGCGGTCACTGTGTACATACATTACATTACTGATCCTGAGTTACATCCTGTATTATACTCCAGAGCTGCACTCACTATTCTGCTGGTGCGGTCACTGTGTACATACATTACATTACTGATCCTGAGTTACATCCTGTATTATACTCCAGAGCTGCACTCACTATTCTGCTGGTACAGTCACTGTGTACATACATTACATTACTGATCCTGAATTACATTCTGTATTATACTCCAGAGCTGCACTCACTATTCTGCTGGTGCGGTCACTGTGTACATACATTACATTACTGATCCTGAGTTACATCCTGTATTATACTCCAGAGCTGCACTCACTATTCTGCTGGTGCAGTCACTGTGTACATATATTACATTACTGATCCTGAATTACATTCTGTATTATACTCCAGAGCTGCACTCACTATTCTGCTGGTGCAGTCACTGTGTACATACATTACATTACTGATCCTGAATTACATTCTGTATTATACTCCAGAGCTACACTCACTATTCTGCTGGTGCAGTCACTGTGTACATACATTACATTACTGATCCTGAATTACATTCTGAATTATACTCCAGAGCTACACTCACTATTCTGCTGGTGCAGTCACTGTGTACATATATTGCATTACTGATCCTGAATTACATTCTGTATTATACTCCAGAGCTACACTCACTATTCTGCTGGTGCAGTCACTGTGTACATACATTACATTACTGATCCTGAATTACATTCTGTATTATACTCCAGAGCTACACTCACTATTCTGCTGGTGCAGTCACTGTGTACATACATTACATTACTGATCCTGAATTACATTCTGTATTATACTCCAGAGCTACACTCACTATTCTGCTGGTGCAGTCACTGTGTACATACATTACATTACTGATCCTGAATTACATTCTGTATTATACTCCAGAGCTACACTCACTATTCTGCTGGTGCAGTCACTGTGTACATACATTACATTACTGATCCTGAATTACATTCTGAATTATACTCCAGAGCTACACTCACTATTCTGCTGGTGCAGTCACTGTGTACATACATTACATTACTGATCCTGAATTACATTCTGAATTATACTCCAGAGCTACACTCACTATTCTGCTGGTGCAGTCACTGTGTACATATATTGCATTACTGATCCTGAATTACATTCTGAATTATACTCCAGAGCTGCACTCACTATTCTGCTGCTCTTGTACTTTATACCATGGTCCTATCAGTAGATGCCCAGGAACTTCCATCCTCTATCATCTTCTGTTCTTGTTTGTTTCACAGTTACATAATTACAATCACTTTCTCAATATGAGTAGAATATTTATTATGGGATAGATTTCTTGGAGCGGGTAATGGATTCTTTCTTCACTCTGCTGAAAAGCGCCATTTGCTGATTTATAATTTCCCGTCTTGCTTATTGTCCATAATTCTTTTTGTGAGGTTTCGCTTTATTTCGGCGGCGGCGGACATGGTTATTATTCTCGCTGATTAGGTTCTTTTAATGATATCAATAGTTTCTTTTCATTTTAGTATTTTATGGTTTAACTTAATTTTGCTTTTGTCAGAAACTTTACAGGAGATTTTTGCTGATTTTTGTATAAATACTTTATGGGCAATTTAAAGGGCCACAGTCACAAGTAGAGACCCCTGCAGAGCGGGAAGGTTATTCTGGGCCTTCCTTTCTATATAGAGGTCTGAGCAGACCCCCTTTCCCATCTTCCCATCCACAGCCATCTTTTGATACCCTAAGTGGAGAGTCACTGAAGAGCACTGCTCTTCCAAGTTTGCCTTTTACTTGGATGAGTCCTTAGCTTTAGCTGTCTCTATTTAATACATGATTAAAGAGATTTACAGTACTAAGATACTGATGGCTTATACTTAGGAGAAGTCATCGAGGGAGTCCTGACAACCAAAACTCCAACTAAATACCTGACACCTGGAGCTGCGGACAATGGAAGATCACAAGTTACAGAGTCTGGCTCCACAGCGCCATATCCTGTGTAATGGCAGGACTTGGTACTACAACTCATCTCATTTTTCCGTGGGAGCTGAGATGCAGTACCCATTAACGACCACTGCATTGTGTGTGGCACTGTGGTACTCTGAGTGACCGCTAAACCTCCCACAGATCGTGGCTCTGCCAGTCAGTGGCTGTGCTAGATGTCAGAACTACCAAGTGTCAGACCACCATCTGATATTAATGACTTATCCTGATAATAGGGAGCAGCTTTGTAATATACACCCCAATACTAATTGGCCCCTGCCCTGGCTGACAGGAGGTGCAGGAGAGTACGTATTGTTCGTGTATCCAAGCACATCTTGGTCTATAGTCTACAGATCCTCCGTGTGATAGGCTAGAAACATTATGCAATATACACATTATAGGATGTATGTTAGAAAGTAGCAGCCTATAGAACATAGAGTGACCGTCTTGTGGTAATTATGGGAAACAATGTATCTCTATGGAAATTACTATTCTGACCACAAGCAGAAACTCATTTAGATGCTACTATAGGAGGAGGAGGCCGCCGGGGTCCGGAGCAAATCTCTCCAGGATAATTGGATGCGCTTGATCCAGCGAGGTCTCCAGGTGAACAGGGGTCTAATGAAGCGATCTCAGACAGGGCGACGTGCATGGAGGGCGAGGAACCGGCGCTGAGGTCCAGAAAACAATTTGAATCAAAATTATTTCTCAATCTGCAGGATGAAAAACATTTACTGTAACTCCCAAAACTGGAGAGATGTGCACCCGCGAGATTGTAATACAAGTGTCCAGGGAGTTGTACCTGGTGCACAGAAATGGTACTGTGCTGTGTCTGTAGGGCAGATACGATACATAGAAGAGGTACTGTGCAGTGTCTGTAGGGCAGATACGATACATAGAAGAGGTACTGTGCAGTGTCTGTAGGGCAGATACAATACATAGAAGAGGTACTTTGCTGTGTCTGTAGGGCAGATCCGATACATAGAAGAGGTAGTGTGCTGTGTCTGTAGGGCAGATACGATACATAGGAGAAGTACTGTGCTGTGTCTGTAGGGCAGATACGATACATAGAAGAGGTACTGTGCAGTGTCTGTAGGGCAGATACGATACATAGAAGAGGTAGTGTGCAGCGTCTGTAGGGCAGATCCGATACATAGAAGAGGTACTGTGCTGTGTCTGTAGGGCAGATACCGATACATAGAAGAGGTACTGTGCTGTGTCTGTAGGGCAGATACGATACATAGAAGAGGTACTGTGCTGTGTCTGTAGGGCAGATACGATACATAGAAGAGGTACTGTGCTGTGTCTGTAGGGCAGATACGATACATAGAAGAGGTACTGTGCTGTGTCTGTAGGGCAGATACGATACATAGAAGAGGTAGTGTGCAGCGTCTGTAGGGCAGATACCGATACATAGAAGAGGTACTGTGCTGTGTCTGTAGGGCAGATCCGATACCTAGAAGAGGTACTGTGCTGTGTCTGTAGGGCAGATACCGATACATAGAAGAGGTACTGTGCTGTGTCTGTAGGGCAGATACGATACATAGAAGAGGTAGTGTGCAGCGTCTGTAGGGCAGATCCGATACATAGAAGAGGTACTGTGCTGTGTCTGTAGGGCAGATACCGATACATAGAAGAGGTACTGTGCTGTGTCTGTAGGGCAGATACGATACATAGAAGAGGTACTGTGCTGTGTCTGTAGGGCAGATACGATACATAGAAGAGGTACTGTGCTGTGTCTGTAGGGCAGATACGATACATAGAAGAGGTACTGTGCTGTGTCTGTAGGGCAGATACGATACATAGAAGAGGTAGTGTGCAGCGTCTGTAGGGCAGATACCGATACATAGAAGAGGTACTGTGCTGTGTCTGTAGGGCAGATCCGATACCTAGAAGAGGTACTGTGCTGTGTCTGTAGGGCAGATACCGATACATAGAAGAGGTACTGTGCTGTGTCTGTAGGGCAGATACGATACATAGAAGAGGTAGTGTGCAGCGTCTGTAGGGCAGATACCGATACATAGGAGAAGTACTGTGCAGCGTCTGTAGGGCAGATACGATACATAGAAGAGGTACTGTGCAGCGTCTGTAGGGCAGATACCGATACATAGAAGAGGTACTGTGCTGTGTCTGTAGGGCAGATACCGATACATAGAAGAGGTACTGTGCAGCGTCTGTAGGGCAGATACGATACATAGAAGAGGTACTGTGCAGCGTCTGTAGGGCAGATACCGATACATAGGAGAAGTACTGTGCAGCGTCTGTAGGGCAGATCCGATACATAGGAGAGGTACTGTGCTGTGTCTGTAGGGAAGATACCGATACATAGAAGAGGTACTGTGCTGTGTCTGTAGGGCAGATACGATACATAGAAGAGGTAGTGTGCAGCGTCTGTAGGGCAGATACCAATACATAGGAGAAGTACTGTGCAGCGTCTGTAGGGCAGACCCGATACATAGAAGAGATACTGTGCTGTGTCTGTAGGGCAGATACGATACATAGAAGAGGTATTGTGCTGTGTCTGTAGGGCAGATACGATACATAGAAGAGGTACTGTGCAGCGTCTGTAAGGCAGATACGATACATAGAAGAGGTACTGTGCTGTGTCTGTAGGGCAGATACGATACATAGAAGAGGTACTGTGCTGTGTCTGTAGGGCAGATACGATACATAGAAGAGGTACTGTGCAGCGTCTGTAGGGCAGATACCGATACATAGAAGAGGTACTTTGCTGTGTCTGTAGGGCAGATACCGATACAGAGAAGAGGTACTGTGCTGTGTCTGTAGGGCAGATACGATACATAAAAGAGGTAGTGTGCAGCGTCTGTAGGGCAGATACCGATACATAGAAGAGGTACTGTGCTGTGTCTGTAGGGCAGATACCGATACATAGGAGAAGTACTGTGCAGCGTCTGTAGGGCAGATCCGATACATAGGAGAGGTACTGTGCTGTGTCTGTAGGGCAGATACGATACATAGAAGAGGTACTGTGCAGCGTCTGTAGGGCAGATACCGATACATAGGAGAAGTACTGTGCAGCGTCTGTAGGGCAGATCCGATACATAGAAGAGGTACTGTGCTGTGTCTGTAGGGCAGATACCGATACATAGGAGAAGTACTGTGCAGCGTCTGTAGGGCAGATCCGATACATAGGAGAGGTACTGTGCTGTGTCTGTAGGGCAGATACCGATACAGAGAAGAGGTACTGTGCTGTGTCTGTAGGGCAGATACCGATTCATAGAAGAGGTACTGTGCTGTGTCTGTAGGGCAGATACCGATACATAGAAGAGGTACTGTGCAGCGTCTGTAGGGCAGATCCGATACATAGGAGAGGTACTGTGCTGTGTCTGTAGGGCAGATACCGATACAGAGAAGAGGTACTGTGCAGCGTCTGTAGGGCAGATACCGATTCATAGAAGAGGTACTGTGCATTGTCGGTAGGGCAGATGCCGATACATAGAAGAGGTACTGTGCATTGTCGGTAGGGCAGATACCGATACATAGAAGAGGTACTGTGCAGCGTCTGTAGGGCAGATACCGATACATAGAAGAGGTACTGTGCAGCGTCTGTAGGGCAGATACCGATACATAGAAGAGGTACTGTGCAGTGTCTGTAGGGCAGATACGATACATAGAAGAGGTAGTGTGCAGCATCTGTAGGGCAGATACCGATACATAGGAGAGGTACTGTGCAGCGTCTGTAGGACAGATACGATACATAGAAGAGGTACTGTGCAGCGTCTGTAGGGCAGATCCGATACATAGAAGAAGTACTGTGCTGTGTCTGTAGGGCAGATACCGATACATAGAAGGGGTACTGTACAGCATCTGTAGGGCAGATACCGATACACAGAAGAGCTTTATACTTTTTTGATCAAAATAGTGTTTACTAAGTACCCTATGTTATTTAATGCACTTGCTTTTTTACTTATTTATTTTTATTAGGGTATATGCATACATTGTTTTTTCCTTTGGTTTTGCTTGCTTTTATGGCCAATGTGAACATGCTTTTACATCATGCATGTCATTCAATTCTACTTCAGTTCAGTTTTTTTGTTTTTTTTAGAAGAGGTACTGTGTAGTGTCTGTAGGGCAGATCCGATACATAGAAGAGGTACTGTACAGCATCTGTAGGGCAGATACCGATACACAGAAGAGGTACTGTGTAGTGTCTGTAGGGCAGATCCGATACATAGAAGAGGTACTGTGCTGCGTCTGTAGGGCAGATACAGATACATAGGAGAGGTACTGTACAGCATCTGTAGGGCAGATACAGATACATAGAAGAGGTACTGTACAGCATCTGTAGGGCAGATACGATACATAGAAGAGGTACTGTGCAGCATCTGTAGGGCAGATACCGATACATAGAAGAGGTACTGTGCTGCGTTTGTAGGGCAGATACCGATACATAGAAGAGGTACTGTGCAGCGTCTGTAGAGCAGATACCGATACATAGAAGAGGTACTGTGCAGTGTCTGTAGGGCAGATACCGATACATAGATGCGGTAGTGTGCTGTGTCTGTATGGCAGATACCGATACATAGGAGAGGTACTGTGCTGTGTCTGTAGGGCAGATACCGATACATAGAAGAGGTACTGTGCTGTGTCTGTAGGGCAGATACCGTGTCATGATCCAGGTTGGATTATGACAGATATATGCACTAGTAACCTTTTTTTTCCTTCAAGCCTTTGGCTTTAAGGTAGTTTTGCCCCCGGTGCCCATTAGGGTCATTGCACTGTGGTGATTTCAGTTCTAGTTTTGCCCCCGGTGGCTGGTAGGGTCATGGCACTCTGGTTTCTTTAGTTTAGTGCACGTGATTATCATTAGCAGGTGTGATTGCTCTGGTTTAACTATATAGGTGTGTCTTGTTCTCTCACTCACTGTTGGTGATATTGCTCATTTCCAACCAAGTCTGGTGCAGGAAGGAACTACAGAGAGTGGAGTTCCTTGCAGCTCAGGCAGAGCTCTGGTGTAGTAGCTTCAGGTGGAAGCTGAATTCTGGTGGTGGACTCTGTTGCTGGGGGCAAGAGCAAAGCTAAGTGGTGTTACCCCTGTTTTGTAACTTTCCTTTTGTGTGTTTCAGTGCAGTGGTGGGATTAGTTTCTGCATCGTCCATTTCACTAGAAAGGGCTAGGTGCAGGGCGATCTAGGGTTTTTAGGTTCCTGATCGGCGAAAGGTGCAGAGCCTGTATAGGGACTGTTAGGAGTGTAGAGACACTGACTCAGGGGAGTGCAGGAGGTCTCCACGTCCCCATTCCCTATCGCAGGGCCCTCCATTGTATCAGTTTCCCTGGTGTTTCCGTTTATAATTTAAATTCGCCCTGCTGGAGGCGGTGTGTCCAGTCACACGTTGACCATCACATACCGATTCATAGAAGGGGTACTGTGCTGTGTCTGTATGGCAGATACCGATACATAGAAGAGGTACTGTGCAGCATCTGTAGTGCAGATACCGATACATAGAAGAGGTAATGTACTATGTCTGTAGGGCAGATACCGATACATAGAAGAGGTACTGTGCTGTGTCTGTAGGGCAGATACCGATACATAGGAAAGGTACTGTGCTGTGTCTGTAGGGCAGATACCGATACATAGAAGAGGTACTGTGCTGTGTCTGTAGAGCAGATACTGATTTGTAGAAGGGGTACTGTGGAGTGTCTGTAGGGCAGATACCGATACAGAGAAGAGGTACTGTGCTGTGTCTGAACAGCAGATACCAATACATAGAAGAGGTGTTGTGCAGTGTCCATAGAGTCAAAGAGAGAAAAAAATATACTGATACATAAAAGAGGTACCGTGCAATATCTTTAGGGAGGATACTTATACATAGAAGAGATACTGTGCATTGTACATTCATAAAGAGGAATACGTAAAATATACAGACACATAGAAGAGTTACTTTGGCAATTATTCAAATTCAATTCAAATACAAAGATGCTTTATTGGCAGGACCAAATAAATATTAATTTTGCCAAAGCACATGTACAGTAGGGACAGTGGGGATAATGGGAGTGGACTGTAGGAACGATGGATGGGGTGCAGGGTGGAGGCTAAGTAAGTCCATGGCATATTATGGTTGTCTTTCTCGCAGCCTATGGCACGTGCTCATGTAGGATCGTGTGCCGACTGGGGGGGTGGTCCCTGCAGCACGCCTCCGTCATTACCAAAGACAAGAGTCCGCAGCCCATTGTTGCATCAACAGGTGTCTCTTTATTTAAGTTCCTTTCTTCAGTAACATCAATTCTGGACAGCTTCTACACACCTGCCTGGGAACCCGTAAACACGTCTCTTCCTTTCCTCCTCTGCTTCCCCGGTGTGACGTCTTTTCAGTCTCTCTCACTGTGGCTGCCATTAGGCCCATAGCCACAGCGATCTCCTACTCAGCCCGTTCACCCGCTGCCACACCTACTTCTCTTCAGTGCCCAGCTCTCCAGCAGTTCGGTACCCCAGGCTCTCTGTCCCTTCCGCTATCTTCCGGAGCCACCCCCCTTTCTGTGCTTTCTCTCTTCTTCTCTTTTCTATGTCTCCTCTGTGTCTTCCTGAGCTCTTCTTTCCTCTTCTTCCTCCTGAGCTTGTTTCTCTCATCTGAGGACCTCCCCCTTTTATCTCTTCAACCTGGAAATCCCCTTCTCCTGTTCCACTAGCTCCGCCCACCATGACTTGGCTTTTCCTAGCATTAGCTGCTGTTAAGACCTTTCTCTCCCTGTACTGTGTCTTCCCCTAGTGACCAAGCTCTATACTACACTGTCTCTAGCTAATCCCTTTTTCATCCTACACATACATATACATGTTACAGTAACACATATACATTTGTCCCTTTACACTCAGATGGGTCCACATATTAGTCCTCTCTCCTACATACCCCCTTCCTTTAACCATTGTCATCCCCAACAATCCTGTAACTTTCGTTTTTTGTGCTTCCCCACTTTGCTTTCTTTCTGTGCTGCCGAGCAGAGCCCGGAGCACTTTAGCTCAACACAGGGTGCTGGGCAGAGCCTGGAGCAGTTAAGCTCCGAGTAGCTGATGGCTACTCGCAGGCGCTTTGCGCCTATATGACAATCTCCAATTCATTGGGGTAGGACCACCCGGACTCCTCAACGGGTGCTCTCCCCCACTTATCTTACACTTCTGGAACCATCTTCTAGTTTTTGGGGTGGAATGACCGAGGCTGCCCTGGAGCCTACCAGGTCACTGCTTTCCCCCCATTTTCTGTGGGTCTTTTTCCACCAGGGACCTAATTCGTAGACCATTGTCTGCACCAAACCATAAACCATCATATCAGAATGTCATGTACCCTCTTTTACATATTATCATGGCAGTCATTTCACTTTTTCCTAGATATCTACATGATACCATTTTCATCTATAACACTTTTAACATTTGCAACATTTTAGCATTTTCTCACTTTCAACAGTAGTGCTCCTCCTTCCTTTGCGGGGAGCACAGCGTATGTCCACGCTGCCGGAGAAAGGGTTTGTCTTACCCTGAAGGGACGCGGAACAGTCTCCAGGCTGTGCAACCATGCACAGCAGTCCCGCCATCGGATGGTTCAGTGGTGCTCCGGGTCTCCCCCTGCTGACCGACCATGGTCGCCGGCCGCAGGGAACTCCGCTGCCACGGAGCTCCCAGGATGACTGTCAGTTCCAGGGTCACGAGTGTCCACTTTCCCCATAGTAGTTCTGCTATGGGAGCACAACAAGCGCCCCACAAACAATTCTCCTCAGGTCCTGTAGACCATCATGGACTTTCCAGACGAGCGTTGCAGGGTTCCCTACCCTGGGGGAACGTGGGGCAGTCCCAGAAGGTGCCAACGTGCACTAGAATGGCAAGAAGGGCCCACGGAGAGTTCCAGGGCGCGCATCACGTGCCGTATCCCTACGGGAGACCCGGGCACTGGCTCGGGCTGAAGAGGACTCTGCAGCAGCAGAGCCCCCAAACCGAGGGTCAGAATCAGGGACAGAGGCTTCCTCAGCTGCCTCTGCATGGGGACCGACATCTTCTCCGGAGGGCATGGTAGTCTCAGGGGACGCCGAGCGGGAGCACGGGGGCCCAGTGACGCAGACCTTGAGCCTCATGTCCCCGCAGTGGGAATATTTTTGTTGTGCTGCAATCCCACTTTGACCAATCTGGGTATGCGTGAGGGCCCCAGACTTCACTGCTCTACAGGAGGATTGAGGTGATTATGGTATCGAAGATTTTTAGCCAGACTCTCACTGGCGGCTTCAGATGGTGGAGTTTCCTTCGGATAGCATAGAAAATTTTGCAAGCCTTGTCCTTTAGGGTCTCTTTGGCTTGATTGAAGCTCCCTGACTGGTGAATTTCCAGGCCCAGGTAGGTATATTTGTCCGTTTCTGTAAGAACGCAGTTGTTCAGCATGAATTGAATGAGCTGGTGCAGTCTTGGCTTTCTCCTCTGGGAAACCATGATATTAGTTTTCTTTGCATTGATCGGTAGTGCCCATGTGGTTGTCTTGGAGACCTTTCTCAGTTGGTGACAGCAGCAGTAGGTCATCTGCATACAGCAAAATTTCACCTGGGCATCATGGAGTGTGAGATCTGGTGCCTCAGAAGATTCCAATTAATGCAACCAACAAAAATGAAAAATTCAACAAAACATTGTGACAGTCAGTTCCCACAGCCACACCTTGTTGTGTCAGACTCTTCCCCTTTCCCTGTCATTAGACAATAGTAGTCATGTGACAACAAAGGTGATAGAAATGATTGATTAAATGCCAGATATAAATGATGCCTGATGGGACACACCCAATATAATGATTATTTCTATCGTTTAATCATTTTCAGTAGCGGTCACCATTTTTCTCCTAAAGGAGAGGTCATCAGCGTATCACTGTGTGTGTAGTGGACTTTTCCTTTAAGTCTCTTGTGTTACTTTCCACAATGAGCGCCATTTCCCAACTCGCGGCTTTTAATGTGGCTGTAAATTGCTCTTTTTATTACCCCCGGTGACATCTTAGATGCAAGAAAATTATCAAATCACATTAGTTAAAATGAACAGCAGCAAAATGCTTGCTCAGGTCCAAAAAAATCTGAATAATCCCCTTGGAGGCCGCCCGGGTGTTTATTGTTCGCTCGCCTCTTTATTGCTAGATACAATTTAGGGAATGTTATAAGTGACACCCGAGATAAGTCAATTTATTTACACTGCAAAACTTCCTGCAATCACCGAGATTTGTATCAAGTGGAAGTAATTTTCTGGGGGTTCTTTATGTGTAATCGACAAAAAGAAAATATG
The DNA here is from genome assembly GCF_039654945.1 of Dendrobates tinctorius. NCBI lineage: Eukaryota > Metazoa > Chordata > Amphibia > Anura > Dendrobatidae > Dendrobates > Dendrobates tinctorius. The sequence goes on along the minus strand of NW_027361726.1, from coordinate 26,148,405 downwards.
GAAAGGTTTAATGAGTGAAAGGGTGAAGGAGGCCGAAAGAGGTGGAGGGAGAACGGGAAAAACTGGTCATTAAAAGCCGCTGCCATTTCATCAAGCTTTACATTAATCAATAGTACGAGCAAATATCTGGAAATTTGTAATGTATCTTATCAGAGAAATCTTCTTTCTCCACTTACAGTCACTTTTCCTCCCCCTTTATGTTCTCAATATCCACTGTTTAAAAAAAATGCTAAAATCACTAAGCAACAAGACAGACTGCCAGTAAACTGAGGCGCCAGGCTACAGCTGCCTACTGAAGTCTATAGAAGAGAAGAGAAGGAGAAGCAGAGGAAGAGAAGTAAAGAGACAGTCACACACAGATCCCTGTGACAACTTTTTGATAAGTGATTTATCGAAACATGGCACTGGTTGCGCAACTACACTGCTCATTACTGATGAAAGATTCCATGCTGCTGCTTTTTAGTAAGTATGAAACAAGTATAAGACACTAATGCTCAAAAAATGGGGATAGGGCTGAATAGGCTGGATGCTGCTGATAATTGGGATGGAATGAATAAAGGGTTTGATTAAGACCTTAAAGCAGGGGTCCTCAAACTACGGCCCGCGGGCCGCATGCGGCGCTCCAAAGACTTTTATCCGGCCCCCCGCCAGGCCGACTTTGAGCTCTTGAACTGCACTGCAGTTCAGTGCCGGCGGGCCGTGTAATTGCGGGCGGGACGAGGCGCCGAGGAAAGGCGTTGCGCAGCCCTCCCGCAGCACAGTGCACACAGATGACGTGATTGTCATCACGCCGCCTGCGCGGTCTGATGATGTCACGCCGCCTGGGCCTGTGCCGGAAGTAGACGGAGACGAGCGGGCGCCTCTTCAGAGCAGCGCGGGGACATAGGTGAGTACTTTTTTTTTTTTTTTAATGCCGGGTCCTATTGGGTTCATTTTCCTGCCTAGTGGGGATCTGTGCTACCTATTGGGGACATTTTCCTGCCTAGTGGGGATCTGTGCTACCTATTGGGGATATTTTCCTGCCTAGTGGGGACATTGTTCTGCCTAGTGGGGACCTGTGCTACTTATTGGGGACATTTTTCTGCCTAGTGGGGACATTTTCCTGCCTAGTGGGGATCTGTGCTACCTATTGGGGATATTTTCCTGCCTAGTGGGGACATTGTTCTGCCTAGTGGGGACCTGTGCTACCTATTGGGGTCATTTTTCTGCCTAGTGGGGACATTTTCTTGCTTAGTGGGGACCTGTGCTACCTATTGGGGACATTTTTCTGCCTAGTGGGGACATTTTCCTGCCTAGTGGGGACCTGTGCTACCTATTGGGTATATTTTCCTGCCTATTGGGGACATTTACCTGCCTTTTGGGGACCTGTGCTGCCTATTGGGGACATTTACCTGCCTATTGGGGACCTGTGCTGCCTATTGGGGACATTTACCTGCCTTTTGGGGACCTGTGCTGCCTATTGGGGACATTTACCTGCCTATTGGGGACCTGTGCTGCCTATTGGGGACATTTACCTGCCTTTTGGGGACCTGTGCTGTCTATTGGGGAAATTTACCTGCCTATTTGGGACGTATGCTGCCTATTGGGTACATTTTCCTTCCTTTTAGGGACCAATGCTGCCTATTGGGGATTCTTGCACCACACCAGTCTGAGCCTGAGGTAAAAGTGGAGTTCCACCAATATGGGCACTGGTGAGGCTGCATTGATGGGCACTGATCAGGCTGCATTGATGGGCACTGATCAGGCTGCATTGATGGGCACTGATCAGGCTGCATTGATGGGCACTGATCAGGCTGCATTGATGGGCACTGATCAGGCTGCATTGTTGGGTACTGATCAGGCTGCATTGATGGGCACTGATCAGGCTGCATTGATGGGCACTGATCAGGCTGCATTGATGGGCACGGATCAGGCCGCATTGATGGGCACGGATCAGGCCGCATTGATGGGCACGGATCAGGCTGCATTGATGGGCACGGATCAGGCTGCACTGATGGGCACGGATCAGGCTGCACTGATGGGCACGGATCAGGCTGCATTGATGGGCACGGATCAGGCTGCATTGATGGGCACGGATCAGGCTGCATTGATGGGCACGGATCAGGCTGCATTGATGGGCACTGATCAGGCCGCATTGATGGGCACTGATCAGGCTACATTGATGGGCACTGATCAGGCTGCATTGATGGGCAGTGCAGTCTGTATGTCTCTGTGTGGGCAGTTTTATTGCTGGTATATTGTTTTTGTAGCGCTGTATATATGTTGGTATTTTACTAATAGCAATTTTGAATCCCTAGGAAACAATGATATCAAGAAAGAGAAAAAATTGACTCGAAGTGTAGGATATTCGAAGAACCCAAAAAAATCGATGATTTAATTTCATTTTTAATATTGTATTTGTTCCTATTTTTGTTTTACTACTTCTAAATAAGATATGTGCAGTGTGCACAGGAATTTATTCATAATTTTTTTTAAACTATATTCCGGCCCTCCAACGGTCCGAGGGACCGTAATCTGGCCCCCTGTTTAAAAAGTTTGAGGACCCCTGCCTTAAAGTATAGACCTTAAAGCAATGATACCACTTAGCATGAGGTAGATAATTGTAATAATTTAGACTGATGACTGTACAGCTCTGGCCAAAATTAAGAGAACACTGCACAGTTTCATAAAAATCAGCTTCTCTACATGTCTGACAGCCATTCCATTCCAGTGTCAGTTGAATTCCAACCAGAGTACACCTCATTCTACTTAATGTGCTTCTTATTAGGTGGTCACCTGAATCAAATCTTATTTAACAATGGAAAGTATAAAAAACCCTGCTGCTGTGTTCACAATCCTCTTGCAATAGGACAACCTGGATGGCAAAACAAGTGCTAGTAATATCCCAAAAGTAATAGGAATGAAAAAAAAACTTTTAACCATGCCAAAGGAGTTGAAAAGAAAAGTCTTGAGTGAGGAAAAGAAGGGCTCAATTCTGGCTTTACTAGCAGAGGGATCCAGTGAGCATCATGTTGCCTCCATCTTTAAAATTTCTAAGACGGCAGTCCATTATAACAAGCTCAAGCAGCAGACATTGGGAACAACAAAGCTACAGACCGGCAGAGTTCAAAAACGACTCGACTGACCGGGATGACCATCATCTTATTTGAATGTCACTCAGCAATCGCACGATGACATCAAGTGACCTACAAAAGGAATGGCAAATGGTAGCTGAGGTGAAGTGCACAACAAGAACAGTTAGTAACAGGCTCCTAGATGCAGGGCTCAAGTCATGTAAAGCTAGAAAAAAGCTTTTCATCAATGAGAAGCAAAGGAGAGCCAGGCGGTAGTTTGCCAAAGACCATAAGGATTGGACCATAGAGGCCTGGAGTAAGGTAATCTTCTCTGATAAGTCTAATTTTCAGCTTTGCCCAACACCTGGTCATCTAATGGTGAGACGGAGACCTGGAGAGGTGTACAAGCCACAGTGCCGCAGTGTCTTGCACCCTCTGTGAAATTTAGTGGAGGATCGGTGATGATCTGGGGATGCTACAGCAAGGCTGGAATTGGGCAGGTTAATCTTTGTGAACGACGTATGAATCAAGCCGCATACAAGGTTATCCTGGAAAAACTGTTGATTCCTTCTGTTCAGATAATGTTTCCCAACTCTGAGGACTGGTTTTTCCAGCAGGTCAATGCGCCATGCCCCCAGCTAGGTTAATCAGTGTGGCGCTGAAGGACCACCACATCAAAACCCTGTCATGGCCAGGCCAATCTCCAGACCTGAACCCCATTGAAAACCTCTGGAATGTAATCAAGAGGAAGATGGAAAGTCACAAACCATCAAAGAACTGCTTACATTTGTGTACCAGGAGTGGCATAAGGTCACCCAAAAGCAGTGTGAAAGACTGGTGGAAGATGCATGAAAGCTGTGATTAAAAATCATGGTTATTCCACAAAATATTGATTTCTAAACTCTTCCTGAGTTAAAACTTTAGTATTGTTGTTTCTAAATGATGATGAACTTGTTTTCTTAGCATTATTTGAGCTCTGCAAGCACTGCATTTTTTTGTTATTCTGACCATTTCTCATTTTCTGAAAATAAATACAAAATTTAGTGCTTGGAAATTTGAAGACATTTAGTTTATAGAATAAAAGAGCAATTTACATTTTACTCAAAAATTTACATATAAAGATAAAAATCAGACAAACTGAAGATTTTGCAGTGGTCTCTTAATTTTTGCCAGAGCTGTATACAGCTGTAAGAACAGGGCAATTAGAATATGCATTAAGACCTGCCCTTATTGGACCCCAGGAATAATTACTAATTGTTAGCGTATTCTGAGATGTGGCAGACTTGCCACGCCAAATGAAAATCCCAGGGATCCGAGGGAGGATAGGAGTGTGTCGGCATCTTCAGCGCTCCTGTGTGCATTAATATCCAGGCAATGCAGCTTGACATTGGAAAACCTGCTTAGTAATGATAAGGGATGAGCGAGTAGTGAAATACTCGAACTCGCTGTACTCGTTACGAGTAGCTCCTAATACTCGGGTACTCGTAACGAGTCCAGTGTAAGTGTATGGGAAATGCAAGTAATGGGCAGAGAATGAGTGTGGGCAGAGACTATGTGTGCATGGAGAATGTGTGTGGGGTCTGTGGGGCCGTGTGTGTGCGGGACTGTGCTGGGCTCTGTGGGCTCTGCCGTTGCTGTGTGGGGCCTGGGCGGGCTGTGCCGGTGCTGTGCGGGACCTGTATGGGCTGTGCTGGCGCTGTGAGGTGGCTGTGCGGGCATTGTCCGATAGGACTACTTGTCCCATCCGGCTATGCACGCTACAGTGACAGCATAAGTCAATGATGGGAAAGTAGTATTCCCATCATCCAGCTAATGTGAATGTAAAAAAAAAAAAAAAAGACATACAGAACATACAACATAAAACATACAGTACATACACATAACATACAACACATAACATACAGTACATACTCACCGCACACACCTAATTCCCCGAAGCCATTGATCACCTGTAAAAAAAATTAAAATAATAAAGTAACCTATACTCACCTTTCTGCCATAATCCCGTTAAAAGCGAGGGTCCCACGTTGATCTCCCGTGGAGAGCAGCTGCATCAGCTGATGCGACTGCTCTCCAGGGGCTCTAGCGATAAAGTGATGCTGCGCAGCCAGCCAATCACTGTAATGCCACAACAAAGAAGGCGGCAGCTTTACTGTGATTGGCTAACACATGCCGGTGGGAGATCCGAATATTGCGAGGCGAGTAGTGAAATTTACTCGCTAGGAATCGGGTACCGCGAGTACCTCATTACTCGCCGAGTACTGAATCCTAAAGAGTATACTTGCTCATCCCTAGTAATGATGAGACACAGGCTTTGACCGGTAGCATCCCTGGTAACCACGATGATGAAGGTCATTGGCATATGACGTCAGCTTGGTTAAGTACGGAGTCATGCGGTATACAAGCCAAAACCTACATGTTTCAGGAAAATCACGACCCTTCATCAGGCCATATCTATTTAATGAATATTTTAATTGTCCTATTCTTACAGCTGTATATTGTCATCAGTCTATACTAATACAATTATTTACCTCATTCTAAGTGCCATCATTGCTTTTATGTCTATACTTTAAGTATTGCTGTGAAATGTCTTCATTGATGCTGACGCTTTCTAGCAAGTGTTTCTCATCCCAGAGCTTGATTCACAGACTGCTCAGTACTACTATGTAATGTATTCCTTGATGCTGCTGCTGAACGTGTGCAACACAGATTCATTAGAGCAGGAATCCCTCATGTCTGTGTGTGCCATGTACGGCAAACATCTTTGCAGACAGTCTCCACCAAGTAACTCAGAGACAACTGAAAACGAGCAATAAAACCTGTACAAGGAAAATCTGCTAACCCTTATGGACACATGACAGCTTATTCTGCAGTCACAAGAAGTGATGAGCACTTTTACTGATTTAAAGTCAAATACCATCAGGAAAAAATAAATTCTAATGAGGATTTCTCAGGAAATAAACATCATTGTCCTGTCTATCCAGGGCAGCTGTGGTCGCTGCTCAGTCCTCACTTTAGCCCTCCATCAAATGACTTTGGACCCACAGCTTTCTTTTATTTCTTACAGACTATAATCTGTTTCATTTGAGATTTTCTTCATGTTTCCTGTAAAAACTGCTTTCTATCCCTGAGTAGAGGATCATTCCCATAAAGACCAGAGGCCAATAAATGTTACTTTACCGGCAGAGGGTCTCAGGAAAACCGAATGTCTCTCTCTGTAATGATGGCACAAGTCTCTCAAACTCTTGACCTTCACCTCACATATAAATCACAATGAGCCGCTTCTCCTGTACAATTATCTCTGTATGTGAAGTGGTTGGATAAAATTGGAGGCCGAAAACAGATCCAATAACAGCTTCCATCTGTGCGAGGAGCGATGGCTGAAGGAATTACGAGTACAAGATTGTGGTGCAGATGTGAAATCATCTGGAAAGGAGACAATAAAGACCCGAGGAATAAGAGACACAAAAAGTTCTGTCTTCAGACTAAACTGTGATCTGCGAGAAATATGTAAAATTCTTTCTTGTGGCTGCTTCACTAGTGAATGTACAAGACCAACAGTTCATTCCTCATTATATCCATCTACAGAAAACCACATTTCTGTTACAGTCCAAACCACTGAACTGATCAGTAAAGGCAGCTGGACAAAGAGGTCATCCAGGGAGAGAAGATCCTGTATCAGGGAATATAACAGAGGTGACGTGACTGCAAAACTCATGGAAATATACAACATACATAACTACTACACTACTGCCCCTATGTACAAGAGTATACTGTAACTACTACACTACTGCCCCTATGTACAAGAATATACTGTAACTACTATAAGGCTGTGTGCCAACACTGCGGATTAGGTGCGGATTCATCCGCGCGGATTTTGTAAAATCCACAGGTGAAACCGCAGGTCAAAATACCTGCGGTTTTATCTGCGGATTGCTCTGCGGTTTTGCCCTGCGGGTTTTCATCTCCTCAATGGAGGAGATGGCAAACCGCAGGGCAATCCGCAGAAAGAATTGACATGTCAATTCTTTCTGCGGATTGAAAACCACAGATAATCCATGCGGAAAATACCACACCATCTGCACTGCAGTTTTTGATTTCCATAGGGAATCATGGTACTGTACACCGCAGCAAAAACTGCTGCGGGTCCGCAGCGTCCGGAACCGCAGCAAAATCCGCAGTGTGTGCACACAGCCTAATACTGCCCCCTATGCACAAGAATATAACTACTATAATTCTGCCCCTATGTACAAGAATATAACCACTATAATACTGCCCCTATGTACAAGAATATAACCACTATAATACTACCCCTATGTACAAGAATATAACTACTATAATACTGCCCTCTATGCACAAGAATATAACTACTATAATTCTGCCCCTATGTACAAGAATATAATTACTATAATACTGCCCCTATGTACAAGAATATAACTACTATAATACTGCCCCTATGTACAAGAATATAACTACTATAATACTGCCCCCTATGCACAAGAATATAACTACTATAATGCTGCCCCCTATGTATAAGAATATAACTACTATAATACTGCCCCTATGTACAAGAATATAACTACTATAATACTGCCCCTATGTACAAGAATATAACTGCTATAATACTGCCCCTTATGTACAAGAATATAACTACTAGAATACTGCTCCCTATGTACAAGAATATAACTATAATACTGCTCCTATGTACAAGAATATGACTACTATAATACTGCTCCTATATACAAGAATATGACTACTATAATACTGCTCCTATATACAAGAATATGTCTACTATAATACTGCCCCTTATGTACAAGAATATAACTGCTAGAATACTGCTCCCTATGTACAAGAATATAACGATAATACTGCTCCTATGTACAAGAATATAACTACTATAATACTGCCCCTATGTACAAGAATATAATTACTATAATACTGCCCCTATGTACAAGAATATAACTACTATAATACTGCTCCTATGTACAAGAATATAACTACTGTAATACTGCTCCTATGTACAAGAATATAAGTACTGTGATACTGAAAATATACAAAAAAGTTTAGTGTCTGCTCACCTCCTCCTGGAGCGCACGGATCCTGTTGTGCGGCAAGTTTTCAGAACTTAGAAAAATTAAGTCCAGCGCTGTACGTACTATAATACTGGCCCTATGTGTAAGAATATAACTACTACTAGCTGAAGAGTCCGGCGCTGCCCGGGCATAGTAACTAACTACGGTTAGTTATAAGGGCTGTGGAGTCGGTAAGCCAAACCTGCGACTCCGACTCCGTCTCCTCAGTTTCCCTTACACCGACTCCGACTCCACGACTCCGACTCCCACATATATTGCTTATATTTAAGTGAAAAATTTATTGTAGTACAATGTGAACATCAGACATTTAATCATTTCTATGATGCAATAATCAAGATATTTAGATAGAACATAATATCTATTTATTGGAATACAAGTTTAGAACACAAAAAACTGTAATAAATTGTAAATATGTAATACACTGTATAATATCGATTACACCCCTGAACCCAATCGAGATGGTTTGGGGTGAGCTGGACCGCAGAGTGAAGGCAAAAGGGCCAACAAGTGCTAAGCATTTCTGGGAACTCCTTCAAGACTGTTGAAAGACCATTTCCAGTGACTACCTCTTGAAGCTCATCAAGAGAATGCCAAGAGTTTGCAAAGCAGAAATCAAAGCATCAAAGCAAAAGGTGGTTACTTTGAAGAACCTAAAATATAAGACATACAGTATTTTCAGTTGTTTCACACTGTTTTGTTAATTATAAAATTCCACATGTGTTAATTCATAGTTTCGATGACTTCAGAGTGAATCTACAATTTTCAGTCATGAAAATAAAGAAAACGCTTTGATTGAGAAGGTGTGTCTAAACTTTTGGTCTGTACTGTGTATATATATATATATATATATATATATATATATATATATATACACACTCACTGGCCACTTTATTAGGTACACCTGTCCAACTGTGTGTTAAGACTTAATTTCTAATCAGCCAATCACATGGCGGCAACTCAGTGCATTTAGGCATGTAGACATGGTCAAGACAATCTCCTGCAGTTCAAACCGAGCATCAGTATGGGGAAGAAAGGTGATTTGAGTGCCTTTGAACGTGGCATGATTGTTGGTGCCAGAAGGGCTGGTCTGAGTATTTCAGAAACTGCTGATCTACTGGGATTTTCACGCACAACCATCTCTAGGGTTTACAGAGAATGGTCCGAAAAAGAAAAAAAATCCAGTGAGCGGCAGTTCTGTGGCCGGAAATGCCTTGTTGATGCCAGAGGTCAGAGGAGAATGGGCAGACTGGTTCGAGCTGATAGAAAGGCAACAGTGACTCAAATTGCCACCCGTTACAACCAAGGTAGGCAGAAGAGCATCTCTGAACGCACAGTGCGTCGAACTTTGAGGCAGATGGGCTACAGCAGCAGAAGACCACACTGGGTACCACTCCTCTCAGCTAAGAACAGGAAACTGAGGCTACAATTTGCACAAGCTCATCGAAATTGGCCAGTAGAAGATTGGAAAAACGTTGCCTGGTCTGATGAGTCTCGATTTCTGCTGCGACATTCGGATGGTAGGGTCAGAATTTGGCATAAACAACATGAAAGCATGGATCCATCCTGCCTTGTATCAACGGTTCAGGCTGGTGGTGGTGGTGTCATGGTGTGGGGAATTTTTTCTTGGCACTCTTTGGGCCCCTTGGTACCAATTGAGCATCGTTGCAACGCCACAGCCTACCTGAGTATTGTTGCTGACCATGTCCATCCCTTTATGACCACAATGTACCCAACATCTGATGGCTACTTTCAGCAGGATAATGCGCCATGTCATAAAGCTCGAATCATCTCAGATTGGTTTCTTGAACATGACAATGAGTTCACTGTACTCAAATGGCCTCCTCAGTCACCAGATCTCAATCCAATAGAGCATCTTTGGGATGTGGTGGAACGGGAGATTCGCATCAGGGATGTGCAGCCGACAAATCTGCGCCAACTGTGTGATGCCATAATGTCAATATGGTCCAAAATCTCTGAGGAATGCTTCCAGCACCTTGTTGAATCTCTGCCACGAAGAATTGAGGCAGTTCTGAAGGCAAAAGGGGGTCCAACCCGTTACTAGCATGGTGTACCTAATAAAGTGGCCAGTGAGTGTATATATATATATATATATATATATATTATATATACTGTATGTGTGTGTGTGTATATATATATACATATATATATATATATATATATACAAACACTATGACTTATCTCAGCTAAGATAAAGCCTAGATCCTCAGGCTACATTCACACTATGGGCGTAGCCAGGATCAAACCTAGAGGAGGGGGGGCAGAACCTCATACTGTTCTGCAGAATTTAATTCTGCACACCTCAGCTGCTGCAGAACCTCATACTGCACACCCCTACACTTGAAAATAAAGCCTGCACCTTAAGAAGATGTGGTGGTGAATGCAGTCTATTTATTCCAACTATCAATTGATGTTGATGTGTTACTGAAGACGAGCAATGCCTGTCCTGGGCATCATTTTGGGCAGCTATGAGGTGTACCTGACTGGTGCTAAAAAAAAAGGAGTGTTAGTCTGTGTGCTACCCGGCTTTCATTCTTTTTGGTACAGATATGATATGGATAGACAGATATGGATAAATGGATGGATAGAGCAGATTTCTAATCTGCTTTTGCTATTGAAAACATCTATTAGCTCAAAAACCTTTCAGGTGATGCCGTTTTTTAAAAAGTTGATCTGCTTTTGCAACTGAAAAACGTATCCTCAAAAAACGCAGGAAAAACACTGTGTGTGAATGTAGTCTTAGATCAGGAATAGAACAGTCATTTATAGGACATTTCATAACTTTCCCAAATTCCTATGAAAAAATATTCAGCACATTCTGCATTGAACTATTGTACCCAATTTATTATATATTTTAGGAGTCGGAGTCGGTTCATTTTATACCAACTCCAACTCCACCAAAATGAGCACCGACTCTGACTCCATGACTCCGACTCCACAGCCCTGGAACAAATTTTAATTATTATATCTATATATAAAGCTGAGTGCAGAGCCCCGCCGATTCCGCATAGCCACATTCACTATAATATCCCACATCATCCCATCAGCCAGAGCCACCGGACAACTACCACTAATATCCCACATCATCCCGTCAGCCAGAGCTACCGGACTACTACCCATAATATCCCACATCATCCCGTCAGCTAGAGCCACCGGACTACTACCACTAATATCCCACATGATCCCGTCAGCCAGAGCTACCAGACTACTACCCATAATATCCCACATCATTCCGTCAGCCAGAGCCACTGGACTACTACCCCTAATATCCCACATCATCCCATCAGCCAGAGCCACCAGACAACTACCACTAATATCCCACATCATCCCATCAGCCTGGAGGCAGAACCAGAGCGCTGAGTGGAACGGTCCTAACTTCCATACTGGGGATCCCTTTAAGAGAGGCCTGGGGTCAGAACCAGAGCGCTGAGTGGATTTGCCCTGACTTCCATACCAATGATCCCTTTAATAGAAACCTGAGGTGAGAATCAGAGATCTGAGGGATTTACCCTAACTTCCATACCCGAGATCCATTTAAGAGAGGCCTGGGGTCAGTACCAAAGCGCAGAGTGGATTTAACCTCACTTCCATACAGAGGATCCCTTTAAGAGGGGACTTGGGTCAGAACCAGAGCACTGAGTGGATTTGCCCTAACTTACATACCGGGGATCCCTTTAAGAGAGCCTGGGGTCAGTACCAGAGCATTTGAAGGCAATTGCCCTGACTTCCATACCGGGGATCCCTTTAAGAAAGGCCTGGGGTCAGAACCAAAGCGCGGAGTGGATTTGCCCTAAAATTCCATACCAATGATCCCTTTAAGAGACCCTGGGGTCAGTACCAAAGCGCTGGATGGATTTGCTCTGACTTCCATACCAATGATCTCTTTAAGAGGGAAGATGTGCCAACGGGATGGAGGATGTGTGATGTGTATATGGGCACGGGAGGGGGGGATTCATTTCTGTCATGTGCTCTCTGCTCCTTTCAGGGGGGCAGACAATGGCTGGGAGCTTATGTTCCCAGGGATGCTAGATTTCTCCCACCATGTCAGTGTCTGCTGAGGTGTTGTCAAGTGGGAAAACTGTTGGTCATAGCAACCAATCACAGCTCATCTTCTTTTAACCAGCTCTGGTGAAATGAGAGATGCTTAGTGATTGTTTGCCAGGGAAACTGTTGGTCATAGCAACCGATCACAGCTCAGCTTCTTTTGAACAGCTCTGGTGAAATGAAAGATGTTTCGTGATTGGTTGGTGATACACACACACACACACACACACACACATTGATTTTTATATATAGAGATAATACTGCTCCCTATGTACAAGAATATAACTACTATACTACTGCTCCTATATACAAGAATATAACTACTATGATGATCTTTTTATTTAAAAACTGGCAACCATGTTACAAAAATATTACATTAAAATCTCAAAGCAATAAATAGTAAAGGCGATAAATATTGTGTTGTTACATCACTTAAACAATAGAACTAGCAAACATTGACAAATCCCGATACATGGATGTTCCTCCAGTTCATATTACCTGGGTTCCTCTTCATATCCTTCTTATATACAGCCTTGAGACTTTCTGGGATCTTATACCTGACAGTATCACAGGACAGGACTTCCTTATTGATGAGCAGGCAGCACCGCGCACACCACAGAAGGTAGATGGTCACCACAATTATTATATGCAGAGATCTTCTCTTATATGCCCTGAGCTCAGGTTGGAAGTCTCCGTACAGCATCTGACTATACGACTGTCCCACCAGGTGTAGTAACTTTAGGGACAAGGACACAGACTCCCATACCTGCATACTGAAGGGGCACTCTAACAGCAGATGGTCCATCATCTCCAGTATATGGGGGCACTCTTCTCTGGGACAGGATCTGTCTGATACATTCCTGCACTTTAGATTATCTCTAACGTACATCTTACCATGGAGCGCCAGCCACGCTACGTCTCTCATATGAGGGGGAACTCTGGGATCTAGCATGTTTTTTGCAGCCCGTTTTACATCCAGACTTGGAACGCCCCTCAGTTGTACCTGGACACTGATGTGAGATGACAGGACATTCTTATACAGCTCTTTCCTACTATGCTGCCTGACGTCATCATACAAGATCCTCCATCTGATGACCTTACTTATTATGTGGACACCATACCAAGAAACTAGATATGAGCGACTTTGCCTTTTTTCGGGTCGAGTCGAGTCGGGTTTCATGAAACCCGACTTTCGCAAAAGTCGGGTCGAACGCAATCGGCCAATTATCGTGAAAAGTCGAAGGCCGACTGAAACACGAAAGAAAAGTCGGCAGTGAGTGGAGGACAGGAAACACACCTACTGTGCCCATTTTAATGCCAAAAACATCAATTCTTATTATTTAAGCTTGTCAACCTTAATTTACTTTATAATAATAGTTAGGCATTGAAAATTGGGGGTTATTTGGCTAAAGTTGTGGGGGGGGTAGGGCTGGCTCCAGATTTTCGTGGGCCCAGGGCCAAAGAGTGTCACTGGGCTCCTTTAACATATGCCACAATTCATGATCCTCTGATACGGCAGAGAAATAGCGGTATAGTACAAAGAAAAATACTTCACTTCTTAAATCTCATGACTCCATTTTAAATTCTCCAATAGCTCCAAAAACGGACAGTATATTACTCCATACAGTATTATGGCCACCACATAATGCACCATACAGAGTAATGAGGCCCATATATTTCTCCATACAGAATCATTGGTCCCATATAATGTTCGATACAGTATATGATGAGCTCCACATAATGCTGCAGTATATGTTGGTCCCCATGGATGAAGCTCCACTGTCTTATGGGCCCAAATAATGCTCCATATATAATGGGCCCCATTTCTAATGCTCCAGTGTATAATGTGCCCTGTAAATGCTGCTCCAGTGTCTGATGTCCCCCATTTGGAAAGCTCCAGCATATGATGGGCCTCAAGGATGATGCTCTAGTGTACGATTGGTCAAAATAATGCTCCATATATAATCTGCCCCATTTACAAAGCTCCTGTATATGATGGGCTCCATGGATGATGCTCCAGTGTCTTATGGGCCCAAATAATGCTCCATATATAATGGGCCCCATTTCTAATGCTCCAGTGTATAATGGGCCCTGTAAATGCTGCTCCAGTGTCTGATGTCCACCTTTGGAATGCTCCAGTGTATGGTGGGCCCCATATATCATTCTCCAGAGTATAGTGCGCCCCAAAAATTGCTGTCCCAACATTGAAAACAATTAAATAAGTCTCTTCGCTAGGGAATCCCTGTACTAGTCTGGACTTCTCGTCGTCCCCATCTTCCATCTCTCTGCACTTGGACTGTTTAGGCAGAGGGCGTACAGATGTGATGTCATCGCGCTCTCTGACCAGAATGTCACTGTCAGGAAACGCGGAAGACGTCACGGCGGTGGAGCAGGGAGAGGTAAGTATTTCAACTTTGCAAGTGCTGTGATCCTGAGCAAGCGGGGGGGCCCACTCGTTGGCGACGGCGGTATGGCTGACAGCGGGTGGGCCCTGCCACCGGCAGAAACACTTTTGCGTACTATGAGGGGCCCTGTGCAAGTGTCATCGCCCATGAGTATGCCCCCCCCACCTGCTCAAGGAACCTGCACTTTCATCTGCACCTTCCTCTTTGTCACCCAGTAAGGTGGTATAGTATGTGGGAAGGGAAACCTGAGTTTCATCAGGGTCAGATTCTGGCTGTGCAGAGTGCGAAGGGAATGTAGTGGTCTGGGTCAATGTATCAGCAGAATCATCTAGCAGTGGCTGGGCATCAGTGTAGTTATGGCGCCCCCAGGAGTACGGGCGCCACAGTGGAATTACCTTCCTCCTAGGGAGTGTGATGTCATGCTTGGGAGCAACGAAGGATCTCTGTAGCAGTTAAACCAACACACAACACAGTTCCCACTCCAGGCCAGCAGGGAGAGCTCTGAACCTGACTGCTCAGGAGCTGCTCTCTGTGGTCGGGAGGAGGGAAGTTAGGGCAGTCTGTGAAGGGAAGTGGAAGTGTGTGGATGTGAGAAGGGGAGCGGGAGGATGAGCAGAGTTAAGGCTCACTTCTAGCTGGAGCGCATGGTCCAGATTCTGGTCTCCGAGTTTGTAGGGACACTGACGGTCCTGCAGCAGAAACCGGAGGAAGTAGCAGCTGTAAATGCTCTGTTCCCAACTAAGGCTAGGAGGCCCCAGCAGCGATGTGTGTGAGCCAGAAGGAAAAGGCTACAGCTGCCTGCCATACGAGAAAGTTCCAAAAGAGAGTCAACAGGGGGAACTTCAGTGAACTCAGTACTGCGAGTACCTCAGATAAGCGCTAGAACGGAGGCCACACTACCTATCTGCAGAGAGAGAATTCCTAATTTGCTTCCAGGCTGACCAACTCCTTCTCCATCTGTACTCTGGGTCCTGGATGGCACTTACCAAGTACAGGTAAAGGAACTGCACGACTGTGTCTGTCATCTTTCTCCTGCGCCTGGCGCATGGCTCTGCTACATCCTGCACTGCACACCATCTATCAACTCTTTCATCTGCCCTGCGACTACGGCCCTACCTGTGCAGGGCTTCTACATCTTAGCTGCACCACAACATCTGTCCCAGAGAAGTGACACTGCAGCGCTGGTCAATCTGATCAGAAACCACAGGTGGCGTCACGTATCATTCACCTATAAACGTTATTCACCCCTTTGCATGGACACCAAGGGCCACGGACCGGGTCACCACCACCGTGACACATCCCTCTGAGACACCGTCCCGGTACCGATTAACCCCACTGCCCTGGCTGGCGACCCACACTCCGTGTCAGATTCATCTTGGACAGAGGAATTCACAATTTGACTTGATAACCCAGGCATGGTATGTGAGAAAGAGCTACGTGGACTAATGTGAAGTGTGGCCTGCTGCATCATTCACTTTTGGTGGGGGTGAAGGACACAAGGAAAGGGGTTCTTCCTAACCAGGAGCCAGCACTTGACCACTCGGTGTTGCATTTTTTGAAACTTCGGCAGAGGCGGGCATATTAGCTGGAGTCTGTTTTGGCAATGTAAGCCAAAACCAGTTCCTGATGCTCCGGCTTTAAAAGCGGTTAACCTACTCCCAGAAAAGGTAGCCTTCCAGGCCTTCCGGAGCCAGACCATGACGCAGGCTCAACACCTCCTGCCTTAGCTGCTATTGTGCTTTTGCCACTACCAGCAGATGCACCACCACCACTATCAGTACCAGCTGGCAACCCCCGCCCACTTCCACGGCCTCTTCCACCATACTTCCTCATTTTTGGGAAAATGTACCCAAAATACCACCAGCTATATGGTACTGTAAAGCAAGGTACAATGTGTATATAGTATTGGGGAGAATTTGAATCTCCCTAGAGATTTTAGGAGGCTGAACAATTATCTCAGGCCCACTCTGGATTACACCTCAATTTAACAGGCTGAAATTGGCTGGTGTATGACAAGGTACAAGGTGTATATAGTATTGGGGAGAATTTGAATCTCCCTAGAGATTTTAGGAGGCTGAGCTATTATCTCAGGCCACTATAGATTACACCTCAATTTAACAAGCTGAAGTAGGCTGGTGTATGACAAGGTACAAGGTGTATATAGTATTGGGGAGAATTTGAATCTCCCTAGAGATTTTAGGAGGCTGAACTATTATCTCAGGCCCACTATAGATTACACCTCAATTTAACAGGCTGAAATTGGCTGGTGTATGAGAAGGTACAAGGTGTATATAGTATTGGGGAGAATTTGAATCTCCCTAGAGATTTTAGGAGGCTGAACAATTATCTCAGGCCCACTATAGATTACACCTCAATTTAACAGGTTGAATTAGGCTGGTGTATGAGAAGGTACAAGGTGTATATAGTATTGGGGAGAATTTGAATCTCCCTATAGATTTTAGGAGGCTGAACTATTATCTCAGGCCCACTATAGATTACACCTCAATTGAACAGGCTGAAATTGGCTGGTGTATGACAAAGTACAAGGTGTGTATATAGAATTGGGGAGAATTTGAATCTCCCTAGAGATTGTAGGAGGCTGAACAATTATCTCAGGCCGACTATAGATTACACCTCAATTTAACATGCTGAAATTGGCTGATGTATGACAAGGTACAAGGTGTATATAGTATTGGGGAGAATTTGAATCTCCCTAGAGATTTTAGGTGGCTGAACATTTATCTCAGGCCCACTATAGATTACACCTCAATTTAACAGGCTGAAATAGGCTGGTGTATGACAAAGTACAAGGTGTATATAGTAATGGGGAGAATTTGAATCTCCCTAGAGATTTCAGGAGGCTGACAATGATGCTCTCAGTCCAAGTATGGCAGCAGGCAGCCTAATAAGCAGGACTGCTGCACACAAAAGTGGGGAAAAAATGAATGCTTGGTAACTGTGCAGAAAAGAGGAAAAGTATTTTTGCTTTTAAAAAAGCAGTTTGCACAGCAGTGTGCAAACAGCAATGCAGCTATCAGGGAGCCTTATAAGGCAGCCTAATAACCAACAGAGCTGATGCACAAAAATATATCCTCCCCTGTCACTGCACACAAACTGTTGTGTTGTACAGTGAAAATCGCTACCAGCAGAAGCAGTTTTTTTTTCTTCCCTGCCTAACGCTCTCTCTTATTCAGAATCAGCAGCAGCAACCTCTCCCTATGCTAAGATCGGCAGAAGTAAGATGGCGGTCGGCGTGCACGCCCTTTTATAGCCCCTGTGACGCCACACAAAGCAAGCCAATCACTTGCATGCCCTTCTCAAAGATGGTGGTGACCGCTGCCCATGTCATTGCATTGCCCACAGTGTGCTTCCTCCATCATTGGCTGAAAAAGGGCGCTGGAAGCATCATTTGAAACGCGACTTTGGCGCTCTGGTCGCCGACCTCATGGCCGACCTCACGCTATGGTCGGGTTTCGTTTCATGAAACCCGACTTTAGCGAAAGTCACGACTTATGAATTTGACCAACCTGTTTCGCTCAACTCTACAAGAAACATTATTCTTTAGTCATCCTGAGTTTCTCTTGATGGGGTCCCCTACTGACCACACAGACACAAACTACTGGATCTGGTTCTTAAACAAACAAGACCATGGCACCTTCTCTGAATTCTTACAAAATGAAAAATTCTTCATAAGAAACAAAAGATTAAAGAAGAGCTCCGGACAAGGCATGGAGAGACCACCATCCTTATGAGGGAGATAGACAATGTTTCTCCTTACCACATTCACCCCCACAAGAAGTGAAAGAAGACATTGGCAAGTCTGGGGAGCTACGTATCTGGCACCGGGAACACCACACTGATATAGAGGAACAGTGGGAGCAGGAAGGTCTTCAGCAGGCGGATATTCTCCAGATATGTCAGCTTCCAGTGTCTCCAGCTCTGCACCTTCCACTCACACACCACCAGCTTCTCCTCCCAGTTCACCTTACCATCATCTACAGCATCAAACACAACTCCCAAAATCTTTATCTGACCCTGCACTGTTCTGAAGGGCACAGAGAAGACACCACGGTCGCTCCCCAGCCACAACACCTCGCACTTCTCCATGTTCGCAGAGGAGTTAGATACATTGGAGAAGGCTGTGATCTCCTGTTGTAGAGCCGCACAGTCATCTCTAGAAGACACCACAACTGACACATCATCCGCAGAGGCACAGAACTTTACCTCCTCCACCATGCTCTGCAGGTGGCATCTCAGCCTTGTGAAATCCTGCAGTTTTCTGAGGAAAGGATCAAGACTGAAAACATACAACAATGAGCTGAGAGGACAGCCCTTCCTCACCTCTGACATGATCGCAAATGGCTCGGCCAAGTGACCATTAATCAGCGGCAGGCTTATAGCTTCCTCATACAGAAATCACATCCACTGCACAAACCGCATCGGGAGGCCATACTGTAACAACACCTGATACAGGTAATCATGATGGACTCTATCAAAGGCTTTACTCTGGACTAAGCCCACAATATACGCCCCCACATGGTGCTGCTTCATGTACGTCACGGCTTCTCTCACCAACAATGAGTCCTCTGTCGTCCGACCCTTCACACCACATATCTGGTTAGCGATGATAAGCTCATGCACCACCTCACTCAGCCGATAATACAAGATCATGGCCAGAATTTTATAATCCTTGTTCAGCAAAGAGAATGGACGTCAGTTCTTTATATCTTTTAGATTTCCTTTCTTTGCCAGAAGAACCAGAACAGATTTATACTGGGACAGTAGAAGCTTCCCTGCAGAGAGGCAATTATAGACCTGCACCAGGTCTGGAGCTAATAAGTCCCTGAACTCTCTATAAAACTCACTGGTCAGGCCGTCCAGCCCTGGTCTCTTGTTGGCCTTTAAGGAGTCAATGCTCTTCTTCACCTTCTCTTCAGTTATGGGACCGGCCATACTATCTGCCTGTGTGGGGTCTAATGTTGGTAGGGACACCCTCTTCAGGTAGGCATTAATGGCTTCCTTATCGATATGAGCCCCTTTATACAGATCTCTATAATAATCAGCAATGATCTTGTGGACTTTCTCCTGCTCCACCCCATTCTCATCCAACAAACCAGTGATTAGCTTCTTACTGACCCTATTTTTACAGGCAATAAAAGGATCTGGGTTATGAATGCCCCAATTATCAAACTGTCCCTCCGCCTTGAGAGACTTGAGGCGATCGTACTGCAGCTCCCTGATTCGCTGCTTTATGTGGCTGATGCTCCGTCCATCCACCCCCTCACCGTCATTCATCCTGCTATATAGCCGGCTCAGTTGCAGTCTCAGGGCAGAGTATCTCACTATTACTATGTCTCCTGGCTGCTCGTATAATAAACTGCTTGATGTCATTTTTCATGGTCTCCCACCACTCAGCTGTGTCATCACACATACATTGGGTGGTCCTACGATCATTATAGAAGGTGGTGAAGGCCTCTCTGAACCGTGGATCTTGGATCATGGAGCTATTCACCTTCCAGTACCCCTTTCCACAGACCACAGCTTGGGCCAGATCCAGCATCACGCTCACCATGCAATGGTCAGAGAACTCCAGAGGGCTGATCCTGTACTGAGAGCATCTCACTTCTCTCTTTATATACACCCGGTCTATTCTGCTGGCATTACCACCCTTATGGTTTGTATACGTCTTACTGGTATGGTGGGAACCATAGGGGTCTACTAGGTGGGCCTGCTGGACTATATTATTAAGAAATATCTGATCATATCTCAGTTTCTTATGACTGCTGGATCTATCCACATTACAAGACACATTATTAAAATCCCCACACAATATAAACACTTTAGAGGTAAAACAATATGGCTTCATATGATCAAACAATTCCCTCCGCTCTTTCCTGGTCTGCGGAGCATAAATATTTATTGCTCTATAATGGATGGAGTCCAGTATAAAGTCCAGCATCAGACAGCGGCCCGGACAGATCTCCAGGACTCTGTCCACTTGGACGTCCATGGTATTAAAGAGGATTCCCACACTGTCATTCCTCTCCAGCCCGAAGGACCAGGATGGACCTAATCTCCAGTCTCTCTTGGCTGCATACACATGGGCATTGCATTTCAGATACGTGTCCTGTAAAAAGACGTCAGATCTCTCATCAGACAAATTGCTGGTAGATCGCCTGCAGCTGGCTACCAGTCCTCACACTGTTCACATTAATGGAGCTTATTCTCAGCATGGAGCCGCGGCGCCCTATCCTTCACTTCCAGCACCAGGTACATTGGCCAGACATTCAAGCGCATTAATGTGGTGCAGTTTAAATACATAGGTGCCAAGGAGGATCTGCCACAACGCAGGTATGTGGTGAGAGAGCTGCTCTGCGGCCAGATGGGGTTTGTGGCAAATGAGATACTGGCAGTGTCTAGCTGCCTAATCTTCAGGACAGGCAGGGCTACGAGGTCAGCTTCAAGCTCATGTCTGACCTGGATAGATTCTGGGCTAATTACCCCAAGTTCAGAGATGCTGAGGGCTGGAATAAGTTTGTGTTGGTTCCTATCTCCAGGCCAGACACAGTCACAGTGAATATCATCTTCTGGAATGAGGCCGTTCCTCCACAGGACATCGAGGTGTGGCTCCGGAGACACTGTGACCTCGTATCTGGACTCACCAAGGTCAGAGATGCGGATGGTATCTATACAATGGGATGGCGGGTCTTGGTGAAACTGTGGCAATATGATAACATCACTGCCCACTTACCCAACTCCTTCTTCATTGGGAAGGAAAAGGGGAGATGTTATTATCCCGGGCAACCCAGAAAGTGCTTTAAATGTGGTGGGAAAGGTCATCTGGCTAACGCCTGTACTGTGGTGAAGTGTAGTCTGTGTGGGGCAATCGGCCATGTCGCTGCAGACTGCCGGGACGTCAGGTGCAACGTCTGTGGTAAGATGGGCCACCCTCACAGGGACTGTCCAGACGCCTGGCACAACTGTTATGAATGAGTCACCGTAGGAGGCAAAAGCAGAAATACAAGCTAAGTCCAGAAACCCAGAGAAGTTGGCAACTATCAGATTGCAGACCCCTGAACCTATCAACACAACTAGCAGTAGCCGTGGGGGGTTCCTACGATGCCCTAGACCCCTCGATCACAGCCAGAGAATTACATAGGCCTAAAGAAAGAAAGGGGAAATCTAAACTTCCCCTTGAGCAGACCCCAAAGCAATAGGCAGCCCCCAACATATAATGACGGTGAAGCAAGATGAAAAAACTAACACAGACAGAAAGATAGACTGAGCAAAGACGGGGCCCAAAACTACCTAGATAGGAAAGGACAGGAAGGCTGCTGTCTGCAATCTGCCAAAACCCTATCAAAGACATAAGCCAACAAGCTGATATGAAAAAGGCCCTGAAGCAGCTAGGCTTCAAAAACTAAATCAGCACTCAGGTATTTTCAGAAGACAGAGCTAAATGAATTCAGCACACCCCAGCAGGGAATGGCAGAAATCCAGAAAAAAAAAGCAAAACAAAGTCAAAGCAACAAAGCAAAAGGCCGAGCGGCAAACTTAGCTTTAGAGGAGCAGGAATTCAGACTGTTTTCCAAGGATCCCACAGAGAAATCACCCGCAGGGCAGAAGGGCGTCGGCAGCCTTATATCCAGTCAGTAACTCCACTCAGCCAGTCATCATCATCAGCCTCTGGTGTTTGATAATCAGGCTCACTACCTTTCTTTACCAGAAGAGGGAGTTCCTCGGGCCTCAGTAATGAAGGGGAAAATGAACTCAGAACACACAACATCTGCAGAGTCTTCCCTGATGAGTTTGTGAGGCAGGGGCAGAGGCTCAGGAGGATGAGGATGTGATGGCAGGGACACATGGGGAGGAGGAGTTAATGTCAGGAGAGATGCTGACCAGCTCAGATGCCCACCAGAAGTCCACTCAGATAGCACCAGAGAAGCAGGGTGCAGAGGGGAACATGGAGGTCGTCCATCAGGTCCAGCAGCCTCAGATAGCCCCCCCTTCAGCATCGCTGTCTGTATCTGATGACTGTAGCATTAATCAAAATAAAAGGAAGAAAAAGAACACATCCTCCTATAAACCTGAGGCAGAATATGACACTGGTCAGACTGCTAGTAAGAAGGTTCAGAATTCTGCAGGAGTGATGGTCGTGTCCAACAAGTATGGAGTTTTATCTGACTCCAATGGTGACGATTATGAGGAAGAGTTGAGGAAAGTTGATGCTGAGTGTGACAGGGACATAGAGGACCATCCCCCGCCAAAGCGGAAGCCCTTATCTGTAGACCCTCAGGTAGAGTCTGACATGGACACCAGTGGTGGACAGATATCTCTGACTCATGATGATGGCTGTTACTCTGCTCCTTCTATATTGTGTTGTGATGGCGGAGTTCTCATTGACAGTGACCTCAAGTAATGTGAATGGCATTAAGCTGAGGAGAACTAGACATGCTGTGTATGAACATCTTAAATATCTGGACACAGATGTCATTTTCCTGCAGGAGACACGACTGACATCTCTGGGGCTTATGAGAGAGGCTGATAGGGATTAGTGTTCCGGTCCTTCTTTCTGGTCACTGGCAGTGGAGCCTTACGCCGGGGTCGCTGTCCTGTTTAACACCAAAGATGTGACTGTGCATGGGATGACGGAGGTGGCCATGGGAAGATGTCTGGTCCTGGAAGTCACTATCCATGGTAGGCGACTCCGGCTTATTAACATCTATGGGCCACAGACAGTGACTGACAGGATCCAGCTGTTTAATGACATCAAGCCTTACCTCTTCACTTCTTTTCCAGTGGTGATGGCGGAGAACTTTAATGCCATACTGACAGCAGGTGACAGCTCCTCAGGCAGGACAGTGACCAGGGTCGGTAAGGTCCTACATAACGTCAAAATGCAGGCAGGACTGACTGACGTTTTCACACAGGGTGGGCGACAGCCAAAATTCACGTATTCATGTTCCAACAGGAGCAGTAGGATAGATTTTGCTTTTGTCAGTCCTACTGAGGCTGTCAGCGCCCTGGGTGAGAAGGTCGTCCCTTAGTCTGATCACCTAGCCTTGTGCTTCTCTTTGAGGACCTCTAACCGTCCGGACATTGGTAGAGGGTTGTGGAAGCTCAATTCCAGTCTCCTGGATGATGCCTATGTTCAGAGCCGTGTTCACTTCCCTTATCCAGCTTCATCTAGACAGGGTTGACTTCTATGACAACATGACCAACTGGTGGGAGGACGTCAAGGAGGATATCAGATCCCTCTTAAAGAGACTGTCAGTTAATAAAGGGAGGAATAAGTACAGCCAGTACCTAAAGCTGCGCAAAGAATTGGAGTCACTGTATTCGGCGGGCGGGGAAGACAAAGTGAAGATCGACCAGCTGAAATCTGAGATAAGGCAGTATCAGTATAACAGGTATACCTCCCTGATTCTTGAACGGGATTATGGGTCCTTAGGGGCCCCTGATCCCTTTGAGAATTGCAGGGAGTGGGTGGCCAAAAAAATGGTCACGGGTCTCATTGACTCCCAGGGTGTATTGCAGGATTCACAGGAGGGTATCCTGGAGGTGGTGAGATCTTACTATGCTCAGTATGCTGACTTGTTTCAGAGGAAAGTTTTGGATAAAGATAAGATGGCTCAATTCTTGGAGGCAACTCCAGTGCCTGATACTAATGATCTGGACTTCTCTCCTTTGACAGCAGAATTAATGGTGGAGGAAGTTAAGGAGGCTATTGATAAATTATATCTGAAGAAGGCACCAGGTCCAGATGGTATAACAGCAGAATTTTATAAGAAATTCAGAGACCTCCAGGCTCCAATTCTCATGGATGTGTATAGAAATTGTCTAGAAAATCACCTGATGCCTCCATGCATGAGAGTGTCCTCGTTAATTCTGGTGTCTAAAGGTAAAGAGCCGAGCGACATCAAGAACTGGAGGCCGATTGCCCTCTTGAATGTGGACAGGAAGATTCTAGCATAGATCCTATTTTCTAGATTAGTCTGTTTGTCCCCGGCACTGTTGGCAGGCTCTCAGTTTGGCAAAGTAAAATGGCGGAACATCTCTGGAGCAGTCATCTCGATACAGGGGATGTTTGAGAGATGTAAAGCTCTGCGGTGTGGGAGATATGTTGTTAGTCTGGACCAGGCTAAAGCCTTTGACAGGGTTGATCATGACTATCTGTGGGCCACTTTGTCAAAGTACAGTATTCTGGGACAATTTGTGGATTGGCTGAAGACGTGAGCTTTCCTCTGATTAATGGTTGGCAGGGTGACACTTTTGGAGTTGGGGCGGGGGTGGGTCAGGGCTGTCCACTGAGTCCGCTCCTGTATGTTTTTGCCCTAGACCCGTTTCTGAGATCACTGCAGGAGTGCGATTTTCAGGGGGTGCCGGTCCCCCACTGCCCACCTCCGAATGTTGTTGCCTATGCGGATGATGTGACGTTGGTGATCTCCAATCCTCGAGAGGTGCAGATGTTATCTGCGTCCATCAGAAGCTACTCAGAGGCCTCCGGGTCTCTGGTCAACCTTGAAAAGAGTCAAGCTCTGTGGACATTAGATACTGCGCCCAGCTGTGATCTGCCGCAGTTTTCCAAAGCCTCCACTCATATTAAGATCCTAGGGGTTAAATTTGGGAGGGATGATAATGCTACTCTAAATTGGGAGGAGAAATTAGATACTGGAAATGCAAAGGTTCAGTGATGGAAGAACTGGAGGCTGACCTACAGAGAAAGGGTCACAATGTTGAAGACTTACCTGGTCCCCATTTTCTTGTATGTCTCTGTCATTTTCCCTTTGCCAGAATCTTTCTCAGCGAGGCTCTTCAGCCTGTTCTTCCAGCTCTTGTGGGGGAATAGGTTGAACCTAATAAAGAGGGAAATAATGTAGCTATGGCGGAGAGAGGGTGGGCTGGATATGTTGAATCCAAGGGTTTTCTTTGACTCCTTGTTTCTAAAGGTGAATTTTGGGAACATGGACTCAAACAGTAGCTCCCTGTGGGTAAATAGTATCAGGTACTGGATATTGCCTTTTGCAGAATCTTGGGTGTGAGGCGGCAGTCTCAAGAGGAGGAGATGGACAGGTGACCACCTCCCCCAGTATCTGGACTATGGTCTGAAGTGTGTTAGGAGGTGGGGACTGGAGAAGTCTTACATTGAGAGCAGTACCAGAAGAGACCTGTATGCTTGGGTATGTGGGACTTTCTTCTACTCTCCGCTGGCCCTGAGAGATTGAGTCACCACCACCCTGCAGGAAAGCCATAGGTTCCTAAATGAGAAACGGCTTCCACCTAAACTGTTTGATGTCACTTGGCTTCCACTGCATAGTCAGCTCTTTGTCAGGGGGAACCCGAAACATCTGTGTGTCTCTGATCGGAATTGTCCCCTTGGTTGTCAGCAGAAGGAGACTATGGAGCACTTTATATGTGATTGCTGGGGAGGGAGGAAGATCTGGGAGGAAGTGTCAGATAATCTAAAAATCCCCAGACTGCGGACCCTAAAGTACCCTGACATAATCTATGGTGTCCCCTCCACTGTTAGTAACATCGACAGAGAGACGTTGTACATTATAATCAGTGTCATCAAATATTATCACTGGCACATGAGAACCCGGGTGTCACTGAACAATGAGCCGTTCGATCACACCGCTGCAGCCAATCAGGTTACATCAGAACTCCAGTGGATAAAATCACTGGAAGTTGGATGGAGTCCGAGAAACATAACGTTATGGAGAAACGTAAAATTCAGTTAGGAAATATGTTTTTTTTTTCTTTTCTCTCTAACTTTCTTTTTCCATCCCCAGGTGTGGACACTTTAATTTATTTATGAATATGATTTGATTATTTAGTGCTTGTGTATATATAACCTAAGTGATTTGTGTTTTGTACTGCTGGATGATTTTTGTTTTATTATAATGGTATTTATGTTTGGTTTTATAATAAACATTGCCCCTATGTACAAGAATGTAACTACTATAATACTGCCCCTTATGTACAAGAATATAACTACTATAATACTGCTCCTATGTACAAGAATATGACTACTATAATACTGCTCCTATGTACAAGAATATAACTACTATAATACTGCAACATCTAAGTACAAGAATATATCTACTATAATACTGCTCCTATGTACAAGAATATAACTACTATAATACTGCTCCTATGTACAAGAATATAACAACTATAATACTACTCCTGTGGCGCCCCTGAGGGTTCAGTCGCAACAGAGGTACTGCACCTCCTCCTAGGGTGTGGTGCCCCACCATCCAGGTAAGGTGGAGACACCTGACCACACTCCAACACCTGCACCCCACACCACAAAGTAGTGTAGCAAAGCACCTTCGGCGGCTCCCTGCTTGGAGTATAGCAAAGCACCCCTTGGTGGCTCCCTGCTTGGAACACGAAACGTGCTGGGAGGTGGGTGGAGTTTAGTTCAACCAGAAGAGCGGGAAGAGTTCAGTCAGTCTTTCATTCAGTCAGTGAGTGAAGATGTAGAAGGACAGAGTGTGAGACAGAGAAGATCCCCGGGAGAGGGATGGAAGAAGGAAGTGGTGCAGCAGGCCACAGTGACCTGGGTCTGCTGGCACAGGAAAGAGACAGAGAAAGGAAGCTTGATACTCCATTGGGAAGAAGTATTAGCACGGAACGTGAGGAGAATAAGAGAACAAGGCTTAGGGTTAGAAGAGAACCCTTTTCAAGTTCTAAGCGCAAGGCCGGGGTCTGGTCCCCGAGGTTGTACGGATACTAATGGTCCTGCAGCAGACACCGGAGGAATAGAAGTAGTGACCGCTTTATTTCCACACAAGACTTGGGGGCACAACAGCAACATATTAGTGAGCCGGGACTTAATAGCAAGGAGTCCCCGAAGCAGGCTACAGCTGTCTGCCGTACAAGTAGAGTTCATAGGAACATCTGACAGGAGGAACTCCAGTGTAACTCAGAACTAGGAGTACTTCACTCAAAGGCGCTATAAGAGGAGACGTTCAGAAAAGGCAGATATGTTGGCGGAGTGTTGGAAAGGAGTATTCCAATTGGCCTGGGGGTTGACTGCGTCCCTAACCCGAAGGACACGGCACGGAGGCAGGCACCTGTTTACACAACAGACTGTGAGTAAAGCTTTGGAACTACATGCCCTGGTGTCCTCCACTTATTCCTGTGCCAACCTGCCCAGCACTGCTACCTCCCTCGCGCCTGACACTACACCATCTGTCACTTCACCTACACTGCCCTGGGACTACAGCCCTGCCTGTGGAGGGCTATAACATCACTGCTGCACCACACCATCTGTCCCAGAGGATCTGTCTGCAGTGTCGGCTTACATCTCTATTGCCGAATACCACAGGTGAAATCACGAATCACTTATAAACTTTCACTACCATAAGCACACTGAACATTCCCCTTTTACAATGGGAGCCAAGGACCACGGACCGGGTCCCAACTGCTGTGACATCTCCCATTGAAGCTCATCGGGCCCGGTACCGAGTACCCCACAGCCCTGGGTGTGAGGGCGTCCCACTCCTATGTACAAGAATATAACTACTATAATACTGCTCCTATGTACAGGAATATAACTACTATAATACAGCTACTATGTACAAGAATATAACTACTATAACACTGCTCCTATGTACAAGAATATAACTACTATAATACTGCCCCTGTGTACAAGAAAAATGCTACTATAATACTGCTTACATGTACAAGAACATAACTACTATAATACTGCTACTGTGCTCAAGAATATAACTACTATAATACTGCTCCTATGTACAAGATTATAGCTACTATAATACTGCCCGAATGTACAAGAATATAACTACTATAATACTGCCCCTTATGTACAAGAATATAACTACTATAATACTGCCCCTTATGTACAAGAATATAGCTACTATAATACTGCCCCTATGTACAAGAATATAACTACTATAATACAGCTCCTATGTACAAGAATATAACTACTATAATACTGCCCACTATATACAAGAATATAACTACTATAATACTGCCCCCTATGTACAAGAATATAACTACTATAATACTGCCCCTTATGTACAAGAATATAACTACTATAATACTGCCCCTTATGTACAAGAATATAGCTACTATAATACTGCCCCTATGTACAAGAATATAACTACTATAATACAGCTCCTATGTACAAGAATATAACTACTATAATACTGCCCACTATATACAAGAATATAACTACTATAATACTGCCCCCTATGTACAAGAATATAACTACTATAATACTGCCCCTTATGTACAAGAATATAACTACTATAATACTGCTCCTATGTACAAGAATATAACTACTATAATACTGCCCACTATATACAAGAATATAACTACTATAATACTGCCCCCTATGTACAAGAATATAACTACTATAATACTGCTCCTATGTACAAGAATATAACTACTATAATACAGCTCCTATGTACAAGAATATAACTACTATAAAACTGTCCACTATATACAAGAATATAACTATTATAATACTGTCCCTATGTACAAGAATATAACTACTATAATACAGCTCCTATGTACAAGAATATAACTACTATAATACTGCTCCTATGTACAAGAATATAACTACTATAATACTGCCCACTATATACAAGAATATAACTACTATAATACTGCCCCCTATGTACAAGAATATAACTACTATAATACTGCTCCTATGTACAAGAATATAACTACTATAATACTGCCCCTATATACAAGAATATAACTACTATAATACTGCCTCCTATGTACAAGAAGATAACTACTATAATACTGCCCCTATGTACAAGAATATAACTACTATAATACTATCCACTATATACAAGAATATAACTACTATAATACTGCCCACTATATAGAAGAATATAACTACTATAATACTGGTCCTATGTACAAGAATATAACTACTATAATACTATCCACTATATACATGAATATAACTACTATAATACTGCCCCTATGTACAAGAATATAACTACTATAATACAGCTCCTATGTACAAGAATATAACTACTATAATACTGCTACTATGTACAAGAATATAACTACTATAATACTGCCCACTATATACAAGAATATAACTACTATAATACTGCTCCTATGTTCAAGAATATAACTACTATAATATCTGCTCCTATGTACAAGAATATAACTACTATATTACTGCCCCCTATGTACAAGAATATAACTACTATAATACTGTCCCTATGTACAAGAATATAACTACTATAATACTGTCCACTACATACAAGAATATAATTATTATAATACTGCCCCCTATGTACAAGACTATAACTACTATAATACTGCTCCTATGTACAAGAATATAACTACTATAATACTGCTGCTATGTACATGAATATAACTACTATAATACTGCCCTCTATGTACAAGAATATAACTGCTATAATACTGCCCCCTATGTACAGGAATATAACTACTATAATACTGCTCCTATGTGCAAGAATATAACTACTATAATACTGCTCTGTATGTACAATATAATTACTGTAATATTGCTATTATGTATAAAACCGTAGACGTAGACTTAGGCCTGTTTCACACTTCAGCTTTTTAGGCTGTGTGCACACGCTGCGGAAAAGGAGCGGATTCATCCGCGCGGATTTTGTACAATCCGCAGGTGAAACCGCAGGTCAAAAGACCTGCGGTTTTACCTGCGGATTGCTCTGCGGTTTTGCCCTGCGGTTTTTCATCTCCTCAATGGAGGAGATGGCAAACCGCAGGAGAATCCGCAGAAAGAATTGACATGTCAATTCTTTCTGCGGATTGAAAACCGCAGATAATCCGCGCGGAAAATTCCGCACCGTCTGCACTGTGGTTTTTGATTCCCATAGGGAATTATTGTACTGTACACCGCAGCAGAAACTGCTGCGGGTCCGCAGCGGCCAAAACCGCTGCGGAACTGCAGCAAAATCCGCAGCGTGTGCACACAGCCTTAGTGTCAGTTAAAATCCGCCAAAATGGCGGAAAGCGGATCCGTTGCTAACTGATGTGAATGGACGGCACCGGACGGTTTTTTTTGACGGATCCGATGAATGAAGAATTTTTAAGGAACCGCTGGCCGGGAAGGAAAGAGAGAGAGAGAATGAATTTTTTGCGCACTATAAAAATGCGGATCCTGTAGCACTAAAACATCGCATGGTCCGTCCAGGCATGTCGGCGGACGCAAAAAAATTGACAGATCTGCAAAAAAACGGATCCAACGGATGGCCATCCGTCAAGATCCGCCGGTAATGCAAATCAATGGGGAAAAAAACGGATCCGCCAAAAAAAATGGTGGATCCTTTTTTTGCAGAAACGGCGGATTTTGACTGATGGTCAAAAACGGAAGCGTGAAACAGGCCTTACATGATATCATCAGCCATATTTCTCCTGCTCATAGATTTCTTTTTATGAGTTTTTGCATTACTTTGTAACTAATAGTTTATGTCTCAATTTAAGAAGCTAAATAATTTAGTGTTACATCTCTTGTGCTGTAATAAAATTATGGGCAGTAATGTGGTGGATTGTAATTAGTGATTCATTAGCGGCAGCTGTGCATTTCTGACGTTTCTGTTTACTTTTATTATATTAGTAGTGCTCTGAAAGAAAAATAATTGGATTATTTCACAGTCATCATATTCCATTATATTATGGATGGCTGAACTTCTAATTAGGAGCAGAAGCAAGCACCAGATGAAATTCTGTGTTGGGATTCATGGTGCCGATGATCAAGGCGACTTCTATAATGTAAAGTAAAAAAGGATGAAAAATAGCCTCAAACAGTGCAAATAAAATAAACAGTAGACACATATCACTGATGCTATAAAAAAACACTGAGAATGCCTCCTATCCATCACTAGAGATCAGCGGTGACATCACTGAGAATGCCTCCTATCCATCACTAGGGATCAGCAGTGACATCACAGAGAATGCCTCCTATCCATCACTAGAGATCAGCGGTGACATCACTGAGAATGCCTCCTATCCATCACTAGAGATCAGAGGTGACGTCACTGAGAATACCTCCTATCCATCACTAGAGATCAGCGGTGACATCACTGAGAATGCCTCCTGTCCATCACTAGGGATCAGCAGTGACATCACTGAGAATGCCTCCTATCCATCACTAGGGATCAGCAGTGACATCACTGAGAATGCCTCCTATCCATCACTAGAGATCAGAGGTGACATCACTGAGAATGCCTCCTATCCATCACTAGAGATCAGCAGTGACATCACTGAGAATGCCTCCTATCCATCACTAGGGATCAGCAGTGACATCACTGAGAATGCCTCCTATCCATCACTAGAGATCAGAGGTGACATCACTGAGAATGCCTCCTAATCATCACCAGAGATCAGCAGTGACATCACTGAGAATGCCTCCTATCCATCACTAGGGATCAGCAGTGACATCACTGAGAATGCCTCCTATCCATCACTAGGGATCAGCAGTGACATCACTGAGAATGCCTCCTATCCATCACTAGAGATCAGCGGTGACATCACTGAGAATGCCTCCTATCCATCACTAGAGATCAGCAGTGACATCACTGAGAATGCCTCCTATCCATCACTAGGGATCAGCAGTGACATCACTGAGAATGCCTCCTATCCATCACTAGAGATCAGAGGTGACATCACTGAGAATGCCTCCTAATCATCACCAGAGATCAGCAGTGACATCACTGAGAATGCCTCCTATCCATCACTAGGGATCAGCAATGCCTCCTATCCATCACTAGAGACCAGCGGTGACATCACTGAGAATGCCACCTATCCATCACTAGAGATCAGCGGTGACATCACTGAGAATGCCTCCTATCCATCACTAGGGATCAGCAGTGACATCACTGAGAATGCCTCCTATCCATCACTAGGGATCAGCGGTGATATCACTGAGAATGCCTCCTATCCATCACTAGAGATCAGCGGTGACATCACTGAGAATGCCTCCTATCCATCACTAGGGATCAGCGGTGATATCACTGAGAATGCCTCCTATCCATCACTAGGGATCAGCAGTGACATCACTGACAATGCCTCCTATCCATCACTAGGGATCAGCAGTGACATCACTGAGAATGCCTCCTATCCATCACTAGAGATCAAAGGTGAAATCACTGAGAATGCCTCCTATCCATCACTAGAGATCAGTAGTGACATCACTGAAAATGCCTCCTATCCATCACTAGAGATCAGCGGTGACATCACTGAGAATGCCTCCTATCCATCACTAGAGATCAGCGGTGACATCACTGAGAATGCCTCCTATCCATCACTAGAGATCAGCGGTGACATCACTGAGAATGCCTCCTATCCATCACTAGAGATCAGCAGTGACATCACTGAGAATGCCTCCTATCCATCACTGGAGAGCAGTGGTAACATCACTGAGAATGCCTCCTATCCATCACTAGAGATCAGCGGTGACATCACTGAGAATGCCTCCTATCCATCACTAGAGATCAGCAGTGACATCACTGAGAATGCCTCCTATCCATCACTAGAGATCAGCGGTGACATCACTGTGATGCCTCCTATCCATCACTAGAGATCAGAGGTGACGTCACCGAGAATGCCTCCTATCCATCCCTAGAGATCAGCGGTGACATCACTGAGAATGCCTCCTATTCATCACTAGTGATCAGCGGTGACATCACTGAGAATGCCTCCTATCCATCACTAGAGATCAGTAGTGACATCACTGAGAATGCCTCCTACCCATCACTAGAGATCAGCGGTGACATCACTGAGAATGCCTACTATCCATCACTAGAGATCAGCGGTGACATCACTGAGAATGCCTCCTATCCATCACTAGAGATCAGCGGTGACATCACTGAGAATGCCTCCTATCCATCACTAGAGATCAGTAGTGACATCACTGAGAATGCCTCCTATCCATCACTAGAGATCAGCGGTGACATCACTGAGAATGCCACCTACCCATCACTAGAGATCAGCAGTGACATCACTGAGAATGCCTCCTATCCATCACTAGAGATCAGCGGTGACATCACTGAGAATGCCACCTACCCATCACTAGAGATCAGCAGTGACATCACTGAGAATGCCTCCTATCCATCACTAGAGATCAGCGGTGACATCACTGAGAATGCCTCCTATCCATCACTAGAGATCAGTAGTGACATCACTGAGAATACCTCCTATCCATCACTAGAGATCAGCGGTGACATCACTGAGAATGCCTCCTATCCATCACTAGAGATCAGCGGTGAAATCACTGAGAATGCCTCCTATCCATCACTAGAGATCAGCGGTGACATCACTGAGAATGCCTCCTATCCATCACTAGAGATCAATGGTGACATCACTGAGAATGCCTCCTATCCATCACTAGAGATCAGCGGTGACATCACTGTGATGCCTCCTATCCATCACTAGAGATCAGAGGTGACATCACCGAGAATGCCTCATATCCATCCCTAGAGATCAGCGGTGACATCATTGAGAATGCCTCCTATGCATCACTAGAGATCAGCAGTGACATCACTGAGAATGCCTCCTATCCATCACTAGACATCAGAGGTGACATCCCTGAGAATGCCTCCAATCCATCACTAGAGATCAGTGGTGACATCACTGAGAATGCCTCCTATCCATCACTAGAGATCAGCGGTGACATCACTGAGAATGCCTCCTATCCATCACTAGAGATCAATGGTGACATCACTGAGAATGCCTCCTATCCATCACTAGAGATCAGCGGTGACATCACTGTGATGCCTCCAATCCATCACTAGAGATCAGAGGTGATATCACCGAGAATGCCTCATATCAATCCCTAGAGATCAGCGGTGACATCACTGAGAATGCCTCCTATCCATCACTAGAGATCAGCAGTGACATCACTGAGAATGCCTCCTATTCATCACTAGAGATCAGCGGTGACATCACTGAGAATGCCTCCTATCCATCACTAGAGATCAGCAGTGAAAACACTGAGAATGCCTCCTATCCATCACTAGAGATCAGCGGTGACATCACTGAGAATGCCTCCTATCCATCACTAGAGATCAGTGGTGACATCACTGAGAATGCCTCCTATCCATCACTAGAGATCAGCGGTGACATCACTGAAAATTCCTCCTATCCATCAATAGAGACCAGAGGTGACATCACTGAGAATGCCTCCTAATCATCACCAGAGATCAGCAGTGACATCACTGAGAATGCCTCCTATCCATCACTAGAGATCACAGGTGACATCACTGAGAATGCCACCAATCCATCACTAGAGATCAGAAGTGACATCACTGAGAATGCCTCCTATCCATCACTAGAGATCAGCGGTGACATCACTGAGAATGCCTCCTATCCATAACTAGAGATCAGCGGTGACATCACTGAGAATGCCTCCTATCCATCACTAGAGATCAGTAGTGACATCACTGAGAATGCCTCCTATCCATCACTAGAGATCAGCAGTGACATCACTGAGAATGCCAACTGTCCATCACTAGAGATCAGCGGTGACATCACTGAGAATGCCTCCTATCCATCACTAGAGATCAGAGGTGATATCACTGAGAATGCCTCCTATCCCTCAATAGAGACCAGAGGTGACATCACTGAGAATTCCTCCTATCCATCACTAGAGATCAGCGGTGACATCACTGAGAATGCCTCCTATCCATCACTAGAGATCAGCAGTGACATCACTGAGAATGCCTCCTATCCATCACTAGAGATCATAGGTGACATCACTGAGAATGCCTCCTATCCATCACTAGAGATCAGCGGTGACATCACTGAGAATGCCTCCTATCCATCACTAGAGATCAGCAATGACATCACTGAGAATGCCTTCTATCCATCACTAGAGATCAGCGGTGACATCACTGTGATGCCTCCTATCCATCACTAGAGATCAGAGGTGACGTCACCGAGAATGCCTCCTATCCATCCCTAGAGATCGGCGGTGACATCACTGAGAATGCCTCATATTCATCACAAGTGATCAGCGGTGACATCACTGAGAATGCCTCCTATCCATCCCTAGAGATCGGCGGTGACATCACTGAGAATGCCTCCTATCCATCACTAGAGATCAGCGGTGACATCACTGAGAATGCCTACTATCCATCACTAGAGATCAGCGGTGACATCACTGAGAATGCCTCCTATCCATCACTAGAGATCATCAGTGACATCACTGAGAATGCCTCCTGTCCATCACTAGAGATCAGAGGTGACATCACTGAGAATGCCTCCTATCCATCACTAGAGATCAGCAGTGACATCACTGAGAATGCCTCCTATCCATCACTAGAGATCAGAGGTGACATCACTGAGAATGCCTCCTATCCATCACTAGAGATCAGCGGTGACATCACTGAGAATGCCTCCTATCCATCACTAGAGATCAGCAGTGACATCACTGAGAATGCCTCCTGTCCATCACTAGAGATCAGAGGTGACATCACTGAGAATGCCTCCTATCCATCACTAGAGATCAGCGGTGACCTCCCTGAGAATGCCTCCTATCCATCACTAGAGACCAGCAGTGACATCACTGAGAATGCCACCTATCCATCACTAGAGATCAGCAGTGACATCACTGAGAATGCCTCCTATCCATCACTAGAGATCAGAGGTGACATCACTGAGAATGCCTCCAATCCATCACTAGAGATCAGCGGTGACATCACTGAGAATACCTCCTATCCATCACTAGAGATCAGCAGTGACATCACTGAGAATGCCTCCTGTCCATCACTAGAGATCAGAGGTGACATCACTGAGAATGCCTCCTGTCCATCACTAGAGATCAGAGGTGACATCACTGAGAATGCCTCCTATCCATCACTAGAGATCAGCGGTGACATCACTGAGAATGCCTCCTATCCATCACTAGAGATCAGCAGTGACATCACTGAGAATGCCTCCTGTTCATCACTAGAGATCAGAGGTGACATCACTGAGAATGCCTCCTATCCATCACTAGAGATCAGAAGTGACATCACTGAGAATGCCTCCTGTCCATCACTAGAGATCAGAGGTGACATCACTGAGAATGCCTCCTATCCATCACTAGAGATCAGCGGTGACATCACTGAGAATGCCTCCTATCCATCACTAGAGATCAGCGGTGACATCACTGAGAATGCCTCCTATCCATCACTAGAGATCAGAGGTGATATCACTGAGAATGCCTCCTATCCCTCAATAGAGACCAGAGGTGACATCACTGAGAATTCCTCCTATCCATCACTAGAGATCAGCGGTGACATCACTGAGAATGCCTCCTATCCATCACTAGAGATCAGCAGTGACATCACTGAGAATGCCTCCTATCCATCACTAGAGATCATAGGTGACATCACT
This sequence comes from Dendrobates tinctorius, assembly GCF_039654945.1. Classification (NCBI taxonomy): domain Eukaryota; kingdom Metazoa; phylum Chordata; class Amphibia; order Anura; family Dendrobatidae; genus Dendrobates; species Dendrobates tinctorius. Next base: position 26,111,430 of record NW_027361726.1, on the reverse strand, counting down.
GAGAATGCCTCCTATCCATCACTAGAGATCAGCGGTGACATCACTGAGAATGCCTCCTATCCATCACTAGAGATCAGCAGTGACATCACTGAGAATGCCTTCTATCCATCACTAGAGATCAGCGGTGACATCACTGTGATGCCTCCTATCCATCACTAGAGATCAGAGGTGACGTCACCGAGAATGCCTCCTATCCATCCCTAGAGATCGGCGGTGACATCACTGAGAATGCCTCATATTCATCACAAGTGATCAGCGGTGACATCACTGAGAATGCCTCCTATCCATCCCTAGAGATCGGCGGTGACATCACTGAGAATGCCTCCTATCCATCACTAGAGATCAGCGGTGACATCACTGAGAATGCCTACTATCCATCACTAGAGATCAGCGGTGACATCACTGAGAATGCCTCCTATCCATCACTAGAGATCATCAGTGACATCACTGAGAATGCCTCCTGTCCATCACTAGAGATCAGAGGTGACATCACTGAGAATGCCTCCTATCCATCACTAGAGATCAGCAGTGACATCACTGAGAATGCCTCCTATCCATCACTAGAGATCAGAGGTGACATCACTGAGAATGCCTCCTATCCATCACTAGAGATCAGCGGTGACATCACTGAGAATGCCTCCTATCCATCACTAGAGATCAGCAGTGACATCACTGAGAATGCCTCCTGTCCATCACTAGAGATCAGAGGTGACATCACTGAGAATGCCTCCTATCCATCACTAGAGATCAGCGGTGACCTCCCTGAGAATGCCTCCTATCCATCACTAGAGACCAGCAGTGACATCACTGAGAATGCCACCTATCCATCACTAGAGATCAGCAGTGACATCACTGAGAATGCCTCCTATCCATCACTAGAGATCAGAGGTGACATCACTGAGAATGCCTCCAATCCATCACTAGAGATCAGCGGTGACATCACTGAGAATACCTCCTATCCATCACTAGAGATCAGCAGTGACATCACTGAGAATGCCTCCTGTCCATCACTAGAGATCAGAGGTGACATCACTGAGAATGCCTCCTGTCCATCACTAGAGATCAGAGGTGACATCACTGAGAATGCCTCCTATCCATCACTAGAGATCAGCGGTGACATCACTGAGAATGCCTCCTATCCATCACTAGAGATCAGCAGTGACATCACTGAGAATGCCTCCTGTTCATCACTAGAGATCAGAGGTGACATCACTGAGAATGCCTCCTATCCATCACTAGAGATCAGAAGTGACATCACTGAGAATGCCTCCTGTCCATCACTAGAGATCAGAGGTGACATCACTGAGAATGCCTCCTATCCATCACTAGAGATCAGCGGTGACATCACTGAGAATGCCTCCTATCCATCACTAGAGATCAGCAGTGACATCACTGAGAATGTCTCCTATCCATCACTAGAGATCAGAGGTGACATCACTGAGAATGCCTCCTATCCATCACTAGAGAACAGAGGTGACATCACTGAGAATGCCTCCTATCCATCACTAGAGATCAGCAGTGACATCACTGAGAATGCTTCCTATCCATCACTAGAGATCAGCGGTGACATCACTGAGAATGCTTCCTATCCATCACTAGAGATCAGCAGTGACATCACTGAGAATGCCTCCTATCCATCACTAGAGATCAGCGGTGACATCACTGAGAATGCCTCCTATCCATCACTAGAGATCAGAGGTGAAATCACTGAGAATGCCTCCTATCCATCACTAGAGATCAGCAGTGACATCACAGAGAATACCTCCTATCCATCAATAGAGATCAGCAGTGACATCACTGAGAATGCCTCCTATCCATCACTAGAGATCAGCAGTGACATCACTGAGAATGCCTCCTATGAATCACTAGAGATCAGAGGTGACATCACTGAGAATGCCTCCTATCCATCACTAGAGATCAGCAGTGACATCAATGAGAATGCCTTCTATCCATCACTAGAGATCAGAGATGACATCACTGAGAATACCTCCTATCCATCACTAGATATCAGAGGTGACATCACCGAGAATGCCTCATATCCATCCCTAGAGATCAGCGGTGACATCATTGAGAATGCCTCCTATGCATCACTAGAGATCAGCAGTGACATCACTAAGAATGCCTCCTATCCATCACTAGATATCAGAGGTGACATCACTGAGAATGCCTCCTATCCAACACTAGAGATCAGCGGTGACATAACTGATAAAGCCTCCTATCCATCACTAGAGATCAGAGGTGACATCACTGAGAATGCCTCATATCCATCACTAGAGATCAGTGGTGACATCACTGAGATTGCCTCCTATCCATCACTAGAGATCAGCGGTGACATCACTGTGATGCCTCCTATCCATCACTAGAGAGCAGCGGTGACATCATTGAGAATGCCTCCTATTCATCACTAGAGATCAGCGGTGACATCACTGAGAATGCCTCCTATCCATCACTAGAGATCAGAGGTGACATCACTGAGAATGCCTCCTATCCATCACTAGAGATCAGCGGTGACATCACTGAGAATGCCTCCTATCCATCACTAGAGATCAGCGGTGACATCACTGAGAATGCCTCCTATCCATCACTAGAGATCAGTGGTGACATCACTGAGAATGCCTCCTATCCATCACTAGAGATCAGTGGTGACATCACTGAGAATGCCTCCTATCCATCACTAGAGATCAGCGGTGACATCACTGAAAATGCCTCCTATCCATCACTAGAGATCAGAGGTGACATCACTGACAATGCCTCCTAACCATCACCAGAGATCAGCAGTGACATCACTGAGAATGCCTCCTATCCATCACTAGAGATCAGCAGTGACATCACTGAGAATGCCTCCTATCCATCACTAGAGATCAGTAGTGACATCACTGAGAATGCCTCCTATCCATCACTAGAGATAAGAGGTGATATCACTGAGAATGCCTCCTATCCATCACTAGAGATCAGAGGTGACATCACTGAGAATGCCACCAATCCATCACAAGAGATCAGAGGTGACATCACTGAGAATGCCTCCTATCCATCACTAGAGATCAGCGGTGACATCACTGAGAATGCCTCCTATCCATCACAAGAGATCAGTAGTGACATCACTGAGAATGCCTCCTATCCATCACTAGAGATAAGAGGTGACATCACTGAGAATGGCTCCTATCCATCACTAGAGATCAGCAGTGACATCACTGAGAATGCCTCCTATCCATCACTAGAGATCAACGGTGACATCACTGTGAATGCCTCCAATCCATCACTAGAGATCAGCAGTGACATCACTGAGAATGCCTCCTATCCATCACTAGAGATCAGAGGTGACATCACTGAGAATGCCAACTATCTATCACTGGAGATCAGCAGTGACATCACTGAGAATGCCTCCTATCCATCATTAGAGATCAGAGGTGACATCACCGAGAATGCCTCCTATCCATCCCTAGAGATCAGCGGTGACATCACTGAGAATGCCTCCTATTCATCAGTAGAGATCAGCGGTGACATCACTGTGATGCCTCCTATCCATCACTAGAGATCAGAGTTGACATCACCGAGAATGCCTCCTATCCATCCCTAGAGATCAGCGGTGACATCACTGAGAATGCCTCCTATTCATCAGTAGAGATCAGCGGTGACATCACTGAGAATGCCTCCTATCCATCACTAGAGATCAGCGGTGACATCACTGACAATGCCTCCTATCCATCACTAGAGATCAGCGGTGACATCACTGAGAATGCCTCCTATCCATCACTAGAGATCAGTGGTGACATCACTGAGAATGCCTCCTATCCATCACTAGAGATCAGTGGTGACATCACTGAGAATGCCTCCTATCCATCACTAGAGATCAGCGGTGACATCACTGAAAATGCCTCCTATCCATCACTAGAGATCAGAGGTGACATCACTGACAATGCCTCCTAACCATCACCAGAGATCAGCAGTGACATCACTGAGAATGCCTCCTATCCATCACTAGAGATCAGTAGTGATATCACTGAGAATGCCAACTATCTATCACTAGAGATCAGCAGTGACATCACTGTGAATGCCTCCAATCCATCACTAGAGATCAGCAGTGACATCACTGAGAATGGCTCCTATCCATCACTAGAGATCAGTAGTGACATCACTGAGAATGCCTCCTATCCATCACTAGAGATCAGCGGTGACATCACTGTGAATGCCTCCAATCCATCACTAGAGATCAGCAGTGACATCACTGAGAATGCCTCCTATCCATCACTAGAGATCAGAGGTGACATCACTGAGAATGCCAACTATCTATCACTGGAGATCAGCAGTGACATCACTGAGAATGCCTCCTATCCATCATTAGAGATCAGAGGTGACATCACTGAAAATGCCTCCTATCCATCACTAGACATCAGCGGTGACATCACTGAGAATGCCTCCTATCCATCACTAGAGATCAGCAGTGACATCACTGAGAATGCCTCCTATCCATCACTAGAGATCAGCAGTGATATCACTGAGAATGCCTCCTATCCATCACTAGAGATCAGAGGTGACATCACTGAGAATGCCTCCTATCCATCACTAGAGATCAGCAGTGACATCACTGAGAATGCCTCCTATCCATCACTAGAGATCAGCGGTGACATCACTGAGAATGCCTCCTATCCATCACTAGAGATCAGCGGTGACATCACTGTGATGCCTCCTATCCATCACTAGAGATCAGAGGTGACATCACCGAGAATGCCTCTTATCCATCCCTAGAGATCAGCGGTGACATCACTGAGAATGCCTCCTATTCATCAGTAGAGATCAGCGGTGACATCACTGAGAATGCCTCCTATCCATCACTAGAGATCAGCGGTGACATCACTGAGAATGCCTCCTATCCATCACTAGAGATCAGCGGTGACATCACTGAGAATGCCTCCTATCCATCACTAGAGATCAGTGGTGACATCACTGAGAATGCCTCCTATCCATCACTAGAGATCAGTGGTGACATCACTGAAATGCCTCCTATCCATCACTAGAGATCAGCGGTGACATCACTGAAAATGCCTCCTATCCATCACTAGAGATCAGAGGTGACATCACTGACAATGCCTCCTAACCATCACAAGAGATCAGCAGTGACATCACTGAGAATGCCTCCTATCCATCACTAGAGATCAGTAGTGACATCACTGAGAATGCCAACTATCTATCACTAGAGATCAGCCATGACATCACTGAAAATGCCTCCTATTCATCACTAGTGATCAGCGGTGACATCACTGAGAATGCCTCCTATCCATCACTAGAAATCAGCGGTGACATCACTGAGAATGCCTCCTATCCATCACTAGATATCAGCGGTGACATCACTGAGAATGCCTCCTATCCATCACTAGAGATCAGCGGTGACATCACTGAGAATGCCTCCTATCCATCACTAGAGATCAGTGGTGACATCACTGAGAATGCCTCCTATCCATCACTAGAGATCAGTGGTGACATCACTGAGAATGCCTCCTATCCATCACTAGAGATCAGCGGTGACATCACTGAAAATGCCTCCTATCCATCACTAGAGATCAGAGGTGACATCACTGACAATGCCTCCTAACCATCACCAGAGATCAGCAGTGACATCACTGAGAATGCCTCCTATCCATCACTAGAGATCAGCAGTGACATCACTGAGAATGCCTCCTATCCATCACTAGAGATAAGAGGTGATATCACTGAGAATGCCTCCTATCCATCACTAGAGATCAGAGGTGACATCACTGAGAATGCCACCAATCCATCACAAGAGATCAGAGGTGACATCACTGAGAATGCCTCCTATCCATCACTAGAGATCAGCGGTGACATCACTGAGAATGCCTCCTATCCATCACAAGAGATCAGTAGTGACATCACTGAGAATGCCTCCTATCCATCACTAGAGATAAGAGGTGACATCACTGAGAATGCCTCCTATCCATCACTAGAGATCAGCAGTGACATCACTGAGAATGCCTCCTATCCATCACTAGAGATCAGCAGTGACATCACTGAGAATGCCAACTATCTATCACTAGAGATCAGCGGTGACATCACTGACAATGCCTCCTAACCATCACCAGAGATCAGCAGTGACATCACTGAGAATGCCTCCTATCCATCACTAGAGATCAGTAGTGACATCACTGAGAATGCCTCCTATCCATCACTAGAGATAAGAGGTGATATCACTGAGAATGCCTCCTATCCATCACTAGAGATCAGAGGTGACATCACTGAGAATGCCACCAATCCATCACAAGAGATCAGAGGTGACATCACTGAGAATGCCTCCTATCCATCACTAGAGATCAGCGGTGACATCACTGAGAATGCCTCCTATCCATCACAAGAGATCAGTAGTGACATCACTGAGAATGCCTCCTATCCATCACTAGAGATAAGAGGTGACATCACTGAGAATGCCTCCTATCCATCACTAGAGATCAGCAGTGACATCACTGAGAATGCCAACTATCTATCACTAGAGATCAGCAGTGACATCACTGAGAATGGCTCCTATCCATCACTAGAGATCAGTAGTGACATCACTGAGAATGCCTCCTATCCATCACTAGAGATCAACGGTGACATCACTGTGAATGCCTCCAATCCATCACTAGAGATCAGCAGTGACATCACTGAGAATGCCTCCTATCCATCACTAGAGATCAGAGGTGACATCACTGAGAATGCCAACTATCTATCACTGGAGATCAGCAGTGACATCACTGAGAATGCCTCCTATCCATCATTAGAGATCAGAGGTGACATCACCGAGAATGCCTCCTATCCATCCCTAGAGATCAGCGGTGACATCACTGAGAATGCCTCCTATTCATCAGTAGAGATCAGCGGTGACATCACTGTGATGCCTCCTATCCATCACTAGAGATCAGAGTTGACATCACCGAGAATGCCTCCTATCCATCCCTAGAGATCAGCGGTGACATCACTGAGAATGCCTCCTATTCATCAGTAGAGATCAGCGGTGACATCACTGAGAATGCCTCCTATCCATCACTAGAGATCAGCGGTGACATCACTGACAATGCCTCCTATCCATCACTAGAGATCAGCGGTGACATCACTGAGAATGCCTCCTATCCATCACTAGAGATCAGTGGTGACATCACTGAGAATGCCTCCTATCCATCACTAGAGATCAGCGGTGACATCACTGAAAATGCCTCCTATCCATCACTAGAGATCAGAGGTGACATCACTGACAATGCCTCCTAACCATCACCAGAGATCAGCAGTGACATCACTGAGAATGCCTCCTATCCATCACTAGAGATCAGTAGTGATATCACTGAGAATGCCAACTATCTATCACTAGAGATCAGCAGTGACATCACTGTGAATGCCTCCAATCCATCACTAGAGATCAGCAGTGACATCACTGAGAATGGCTCCTATCCATCACTAGAGATCAGTAGTGACATCACTGAGAATGCCTCCTATCCATCACTAGAGATCAGCGGTGACATCACTGTGAATGCCTCCAATCCATCACTAGAGATCAGCAGTGACATCACTGAGAATGCCTCCTATCCATCACTAGAGATCAGAGGTGACATCACTGAGAATGCCAACTATCTATCACTGGAGATCAGCAGTGACATCACTGAGAATGCCTCCTATCCATCATTAGAGATCAGAGGTGACATCACTGAAAATGCCTCCTATCCATCACTAGAGATCAGCGGTGACATCACTGAGAATGCCTCCTATCCATCACTAGAGATCAGCAGTGACATCACTGAGAATGCCTCCTATCCATCACTAGAGATCAGCAGTGATATCACTGAGAATGCCTCCTATCCATCACTAGAGATCAGAGGTGACATCACTGAGAATGCCTCCTATCCATCACTAGAGATCAGCAGTGACATCACTGAGAATGCCTCCTATCCATCACTAGAGATCAGCGGTGACATCACTGAGAATGCCTCCTATCCATCACTAGAGATCAGCGGTGACATCACTGTGATGCCTCCTATCCATCACTAGAGATCAGAGGTGACATCACCGAGAATGCCTCTTATCCATCCCTAGAGATCAGCGGTGACATCACTGAGAATGCCTCCTATTCATCAGTAGAGATCAGCGGTGACATCACTGAGAATGCCTCCTATCCATCACTAGAGATCAGCGGTGACATCACTGAGAATGCCTCCTATCCATCACTAGAGATCAGCGGTGACATCACTGAGAATGCCTCCTATCCATCACTAGAGATCAGTGGTGACATCACTGAGAATGCCTCCTATCCATCACTAGAGATCAGTGGTGACATCACTGAAATGCCTCCTATCCATCACTAGAGATCAGCGGTGACATCACTGAAAATGCCTCCTATCCATCACTAGAGATCAGAGGTGACATCACTGACAATGCCTCCTAACCATCACCAGAGATCAGCAGTGACATCACTGAGAATGCCTCCTATCCATCACTAGAGATCAGTAGTGACATCACTGAGAATGCCAACTATCTATCACTAGAGATCAGCCATGACATCACTGAAAATGCCTCCTATTCATCACTAGTGATCAGCGGTGACATCACTGAGAATGCCTCCTATCCATCACTAGAAATCAGCGGTGACATCACTGAGAATGCCTCCTATCCATCACTAGATATCAGCGGTGACATCACTGAGAATGTCTCCTATCCATCACTAGAGATCAGCGGTGACATCACGGAGAATGCCTCCTATCCATCATTAGAGATCAGAGGTGACATCACTGAGAATGCCACCAATCCATCACTAGAGATCAGAGGTGACATCACTGAGAATGCCTCCTATTCATCACTAGAGATCAGCGGTGACATCACTGAGAATGCCTCCTATCCATCACTAGAGATCAGAGGTGACATCACTGAGAATGCCTCCTATCTATCACTAGAGATCAGCAGTGACATCACTGAGAATGGCTCCTATCCATCACTAGAGATCAGTAGTGACATCACTGAGAATGTCTCCTATCCATCACTAGAGATCAGCGGTGACATCACTGAGAAGGCCTCCTATCCATCACTAGAGATCAGAGGTGACATCACTGAGAATGCCAACTATCTATCACTAGAGATCAGCAGTGACATCACTGAGAATGTCTCCTATCCATCATTAGAGATCAGAGGTGACATCACTGAGAATGACTCCTATCCATCACTAGAGATCAGAAGTGACATCACTGAGAAGGCCTCCTATCCATCACTAGAGATCAGAGGTGACATCACTGAGAATGCCAACTATCTATCACTAGAGATCAGCAGTGACATCACTGAGAATGTCTCCTATCCATCATTAGAGATCAGAGGTGACATCACTGAGAATGCCTCCAATCCATCACTAGAGATCAGCAGTGACATCACTGAGAAGGCCTCCTATCCATCACTAGAGATCAGAGGTGACATCACTGAGAATGCCAACTATCTATCACTAGAGATCAGCAGTGACATCACTGAGAATGTCTCCTATCCATCATTAGAGATCAGAGGTGACATCACTGAGAATGACTCCTATCCATCACTAGAGATCAGAAGTGACATCACTGAGAATGCCTCCTATCCATCACTAGAGATCAGCAGTGACATCACTGAGAATGCCTCCTATCCATCACTAGAGATCATAGGTGACATCACTGAGAATGCCTCCTATCCATCACTAGAGATCAGCGGTGACATCACTGAGAATGCCTCCTATCCATCACTAGAGATCAGCGGTGACATCACTGAGAATGCCTCCTATCCATCACTAGAGATCAGCGGTGACATCACTGTGATGCCTCCTATCCATCACTAGAGATCAGAGGTGACATCACCGAGAATGCCTCCTATCCATCCCTAGAGATCAGCGGTGACATCACTGAGAATGCCTCCTATCCATCACTAGAGATCAGCGGTGACATCACTGTGATGCCTCCTATCCATCACTAGAGATCAGAGGTGACATCACTGAGAATACCTCCTATCCATCACTAGAGATCAGCGGTGACATCACTGAGAATGCCTCCTATCCATCACTAGAGATCAGCAGTGACATCACTGAGAATGCCTCCTGTCCATCACTAGAGATCAGAGGTGACATCACTGAGAATGCCTCCTATCCATCACTAGAGATCAGCGATGACATCACTGAGAATGCCTCCTATCCTTCACTAGAGATCAGCGGTGATATCACTGAGAATGCCTCCTATCCATCACTAGAGATCAGCGGTGACATCACTGAGAATGCCTCCTATCCATCACTAGAGATCAGCAGTGACATAACTGAGAATGCCTCCTATCCATCACTAGAGATCAGCAGTGACATCACTGAGAATACCTCCTATCCATCACTAGAGAACAGAGGTGATATCACTGAGAATGCCTCCTAGCCATCACTAGAGATCAGAGGTGACATCACTGAGAATGCCTCCTATCCATCTCTAGAGATCAGCAGTGACATCACTGAGAATACCTTCTATCCATCACTAGAGATCAGCAGTGACATCACTGAGAATGCCTCCAGTCCATCACTAGAGATCAGCAGTTGCATCACTGAGAATGCCTCCTATCCATCACTAGAGATCAGCGGTGACATCACTGAGAATGCCTCCTATCCATCACTAGAGATCAGAGGTGATATCACTGAGAATGCCTCCTATCCATCACTAGAGATCAGCGGTGACATCACTGAGAATGGCTCCTATCCATCACTAGAGATCAGTAGTGACATCACTGAGAATGCCTCCTATCCATCACTAGAGATCAGCGGTGACATCACTGAGAATGCCTCCTATCCATCACTAGAGATCAGCATTGACATCACTGAGAATGACTCCTATCCATCACTAGAGATCAGAGGTGACATCACTGAGAATGCCTCCTATCCATCACTAGAGATCAGCGGTGACATCACTGATAATGCCTCCTATCCATCACTAGAGATCAGCAGTGACATCACTGAGAATGCCTCCTATCCATCACTAGAGATCAGAGGTGACATCACTGAGAATGCCTCCTATCCATCACTAGAGATCAGCGGTGACATCACTGAGAATGCCTCCTATCAATCACTAGAGATCAGCGGTGACATCACTGAGAATGCCTCCTATTCATCACTAGTGATCAGCGGTGACATCACTGAGAATGCCTCCTATCCATCACTAGAGATCAGCGGTGACATCACTGAGAATGCCTCCTATCCATCACTAGAGATCAGCAGTGACATCACTGAGAATGCCTCCTGTCCATCACTAGAGATCAAAGGTGACATCACTGAGAATGCCTCCTATCCATCACTAGAGATCAGCGGTGACATCACTGAGAATTCCTCCTATCCATCACTAGAGATCAGCAGTGACATCACTGAGAATGCCTCCTGTCCATCACTAGAGATCAGAGGTGACATCACTGAGAATGCCTCCTATCCATCACTAGAGATCAGCAGTGACATCACTGAGAATGCCTCCTATCCATCACTAGAGAAAAGAGGTGACATCACTGAGAATGCCTCCTATCCATCACTAGAGATCAGCAGTGACATCACTGAGAATGTCTCCTATCCATCACTAGAGATCAGAGGTAACATCACTGAGAATGCCTCCAATCCATCACTAGAGAACAGAGGTGATATCAATGAGAATGCTTCCTATTCATCACTAGAGATCAGCAGTTACATCACTGAGAATGCCGCCTAGCCATCACTAGAGATCAGTGGTGACATCACTGAGAATGCTTCCTATCCATCACTAGAGATCAGCAGTGACATCACTGAGAATGCCGCCTAGCCATCACTAGAGATCAGCGGTGACATCACTGAGAATGTCTCCTATCCATCACTAGAGATCAGAGGTGACATCACTGAGAATGCCTCCTATCCATCTCTAGAGATCAGCAGTGACATCACAGAGAATACCTCCTATCCATCACTAGAGATCAGCAGTGACATCACTGAGAATGCCTCCTATCCATCACTAGAGATCAGCGGTGATATCACTGAGAATGCCTCCTATCCATCACTAGAGATCAGCAATGACATCACTGAGAATGCCTCCAATCCATCACTAGAGATAAGAGGTGACATCACTGAGAATGCCTCCTATCCATCACTAGAGATCAGAGGTGACGTCACCGAGAATGCCTCCTATCCATCCCTAGAGATCAGCGGTGACATCACTGAGAATGCCTCCTATTCATCACTAGTGATCAGCGGTGACATCACTGAGAATGCCTCCTATCCATCACTAGAGATCAGCGGTGACATCACTGAGAATGCCTCCTATCCATCACTAGAGATCAGCAGTGACATCACTGAGAATGCCTCCTGTCCATCACTAGAGATCAGAGGTGACATCACTGAGAATGCCTCCTATCCATCACTAGCGATCAGCAGTGACATCACTGCGAATGCCTCCTGTCCATCACTAGAGATCAGAGGTGACATCACTGAGAATGCCTCCTATCCATCACTAGAGATCAGCGGTGACATCACTGAGAATTCCTCCTATCCATCACTAGAGATCAGCAGTGACATAACTGAGAATGCCTCCTATCCATCACTAGAGATCAGAGGTGACGTCACTGAGAATGCCTCCTATCCATCCCTAGAGATCAGCGGTGACATCACTGAGAATGCCTCCTATTCATCACTAGTGATCAGCGGTGACATCACTGAGAATGCCTCCTATCCATCACTAGAGATCAGCGGTGACATCACTGAGAATGCCTCCTATCCATCACTAGATATCAGCAGTGACATCACTGAGAATGCCTCCTATCCATCACTAGAGATCAGAGGTGACATCACTGAGAATGCCTCCTATCCATCACTAGAGATCAGCAGTGACATCACTGAGAATGCCTCCTATCCATCACTAGAGATCAGCGGTGACATCACTGAGAATTCCTCCTATCCATCACTAGAGAACAGAGGTGACATCACTGAGAATGCCTCCTATCCATCACTAGAGATCAGCAGTGACATCACTGAGAATGTCTCCTATCCATCACTAGAGATCAGAGGTGACATCACTGAGAATGCCTCCTATCCATCACTAGAGAACAGAGGTGATATCAATGAGAATGACGCCTATCCATCACTAGAGATCAGTGGTGACATCACTGAGAATGCCGCCTAGCCATCACTAGAGATCAGTGGTGATATCACTGAGAATGCTTCCTATCCATCACTAGAGATCAGCAGTGACATCACTGAGAATGCCGCCTAGCCATCACTAGAGATCAGTGGTGATATCACTGAGAATGCTTCCTATCCATCACTAGAGATCAGCGGTGACATCACTGAGAATGCCTCCTATCCATCACTAGAGATCAGCGGTGACATCACTGAGAATGCCTCCTATCCATCACTAGAGATCAGAGGTGAAATCACTGAGAATGCCTCCTATCCATCTCTAGAGATCAGCAGTGACATCACAGAGAATACCTCCTATCCATCACTAGAGATCAGCAGTGACATCACTGAGAATGCCTCCTATCCATCACTAGAGATCAGCGGTGATATCACTGAGAATGCCTCCTATCCATCACTAGAGATCAGCAGTGACATCACTGAGAATGCCTCCTATCCATCACTAGAGATAAGAGGTGACATCACTGAGAATGCCTCCTCTCCATCACTAGAGATCAGCAGTGACATCACTGAGAATGCCTTCTATCCATCACTAGAGATCAGAGATGACATCACTGAGAATGCCTCATATCCATCCCTAGAGATCAGCGGTGACATCATTGAGAATCCCTCCTATGCATCACTAGAGATCAGCAGTGACATCACTGAGAATGCCTCCTATCCATCACTAGATATCAGAGGTGACATCACTGAGAATGCCTCCTATCCATCACTAGAGATCAGCGGTGACATCACTGATAAAGCCTCCTATCCATCACTAGATATCAGAGGTGACATCACTGAGAATGCCTCATATCCATCACTAGAGATCAGTGGTGACATCACTGAGAATGCCTCCTATCCATCACTAGAGATCAGCGGTGACATCACTGTGATGCCTCCTATCCATCACTAGAGATCAGAGGTGACATCACTGAGAATGCCTCCTATCCATCACTAGAGATCAGCAGTGACATCACTGAGAATGCCTCCTATCCATCACTAGAGATCAGTAGTGACATCACTGAGAATGCCTCCTATCCATCACTAGAGATCAGCAGTGACATCACTGAGAATGCCAACTATCTATCACTAGAGATCAGCAGTGACATCACTGAGAATGGCTCCTATCCATCACTAGAGATCAGTAGTGACATCACTGAGAATGCCTCCTATCCATCACTGAGATCAGCGGTGACATCACTGAGAATGCCTCCAATCCATCACTAGAGATCAGCAGTGACATCACTGAGAATGCCTCCTATCCATCACTAGAGATCAGAGGTGACATCACTGAGAATGCCAACTATCCATCACTAGAGATCAGCAGTGACATCACTGAGAATGCCTCCTATCCATCACTAGAGATCAGCGGTGACAACACTGAGAATGCCTCTTATCCATCACTAGAGATCAGCGGTGACATCACTGAGAATGCCTCCAATCCATCACTAGAGATCAGCAGTGACATCACTGAGAATGCCTCCTATCCATCACTAGAGATCAGAGGTGACATCACTGAGAATGCCAACTATCCATCACTAGAGATCAGCAGTGACATCACTGAGAATGCCTCCTATCCATCACTAGAGATCAGCGGTGACATCACTGAGAATGCCTCTTATCCATCACTAGAGATCAGCGGTGACATCACTGAGAATGCCTCCTATCCATCACTAGAGATCAGCGGTGACATCACTGTGATGCCTCCTATCCATCACTAGAGATCAGAGGTGACATCACCGAGAATGCCTCCTATCCATCCCTAGAGATCAGCAGTGACATCACTGAGAATGCCTCCTATTCATCAGTAGAGATCAGCGGTGACATCACTGAGAATGCCTCCTATCCATCACTAGAAATCAGCAGTGACATCACTGAGAATGCCTCCTATGCATCACTAGAGATCAGTGGTGACATCACTGAGAATGCCTCCTATCCATCACTAGAGATCAGTGGTGACATCACTGAGAATGCCTCCTATCCATCACTAGAGATCAGTGGTGACATCACTGAGAATGCCTCCTATCCATCACTAGAGATCAGTGGTGACATCACTGAGAATGCCTCCTATCCATCACTAGACATCAGCGGTGACTTCTGTTGTGAGTTCATTTTTCCCTTCATCATTGAGGTCTGATGAACTCCCTCCTCTGGTGAAGGAAGGTAGTGAGACTGATTACCAAACACCTGGGCAGCTAGATGATAACTGGGTGGCTGGAATTGAGGACTGGATATAAGGCTGCCGACGCCCTTCTTCCTGGCTGGTGATTTTCCTGCTGGATTCTTGGAGACCAGTCTGATCCCTGCATCTCAAAGCTAAGTTTTTCTGCTCTGCTTAGTACTATTCGGTTTTGTTTTTGTTCTGCCTTGTTTTTTGGGAGTTCTGCCATCCGCGGCCGGGGGTGAGCTGAATTCCACTTTTGTCTCTGATCTGTTGATCTTTTGCTCTGTCTTCAGAATATACCTGAGTGCTGATATAGTCTTTTGAAGCCTAGCGTCTTCAGGGCCTTTTTTTCCTATCAGTCGGTTGGCTCAATTTGATAGGGTTTTTGCGGATGGCAGACAGCAGCTTTCCTATCCTGTCCTATGTAGTTAGCTTGGGCCCCATCATTTGCTCAACCTATCTTTCTATCTGTGTTAGTGTTTTCATCTTGCTTCACCGTCATTATATGTTGGGGGCTGCCTATTGCTTTGGGGTCTGCTCTGGGGCAGTTTAGTTTTTCCCCTTTCTGTCTTTAGGCTATTTAGCTCTCCGGCTGTGTTTGAGGGGTCTAGGGCACCGTAGGAACCCCCCACGGCTACTGCTAGTTGTTGTGGATAGGTTCAGGGGTCTGCAATCCGATAGCTGCCAACCTCTCCGGTTTTTCTGGACTTAGCTGGTATTTTGTTTTTTCCTCCTTCGGTGACTCATCATAACAGAATCACCAGCCATACCGCAGATCCTAAGGTACTCAATAGTAGGAGAGAATTGTAAAAAAAAAAGAAAAAAGTGTCAGAATTTTTTTTTTGTGTGTGCCTATTTTTTGCTCTATATCTCTGAGGCCATAGGGGGAATTTTTCTCTCAATGGAGATGAAGCAATTGTCTGATCGTGTGGAGCAGCTCGCTGCTGAAGTGCGGGGAATTTCCGCCTATCTTGCTCATTCACATGCTGCTGAACCAAAGATTCCTACTCCAGATGTGTTTTTTGGGGATCGGTGTAAATTCTTGAATTTCAAGAATAATTGTAAATTATTTTTTGCCTTGAAGCCTAACTCGTCTGGGAACTCCGCGCAGCAGATTAAAATTGTCATCTCTTTGCTGCGCGGCGATCCCCAGGATTGGGCGTTTTCTTTGAAACCTGATGATCCTATTCTGAATAATGTGAACGCATTTTTTCAAGCCTTGGGGTTGTTGTATGATGAACCTAATGGTATTGATCAGGCTGAAAAGACCCTGTTGGCATTAAGCCAGGGTCGGTATTCGGCAGAGTTGTACTGTCAAAAATTCCGAAAGTGGGCGGTCCTTACTACCTGGAATGATGGTGCCTTGGCAGCCCTCTTTCGGAAGGGTTTGTCAGAAACTGTAAAAGGTACTATGGTGGGATTTCCTGTTCCCTCTGGTCTTGACGATTCTATGTTATTAGCCATTCAGGTGGATCGGCGTTTACGTGAACGCAAAACTACACGAGAGATGTTGCCACCTGTTGAACAAATGTCTGAACCTATGCAATGTGATAGAGTTTTGTCTAGGGTGCAACGTCAGGAGTTCAGAAGGCATAATAAGCTGTGTTTTTTTTGTGGAGATGCCTCGCATATTATTTCTGTCTGCCCTAAACGAGAGAAACGTTGTGTACACAGGTTTTCTGTGGGTGGTGTTCAACCTAAGTTTCTTCTGGCAATTACTCTGATCTGCTCCCTGTCCACGTTTTCCGCCAAGGCTTTTGTGGATTCAGGAGCAGCTCTGAACCTGATGGACTTGGATTTTGCTAAACATTGTGGATTTCCTATGACACCTCTGCAGACGCCTATCCCTTTGAGGGGGATTGATGCTACTCCTTTGGCGAAGAATAAACCTCAGTTTTGGACCCAGGTGGTAATGCGGGTCGCCCCAGACCATCAAGAAAATTGCAGATTTTTGGTGTTGCATAATTTGCATGATACCATTGTTCTGGGGTTTCCCTGGTTGCAAATCCATAATCCAGTTCTGGATTGGAAATCTTTGTCTGTGGTGAGTTGGGGTTGTCGGTGTGCCCTTAGTGATGCTCCTGTTTTCTCCACCTCTCCCCAGTCGCATGATGTTCCTGACTATTTGGCTGACTTTTATGATGTATTTAGTGAGAATGAGTCTGCGTCTTTGCCTCCTCATAGGAGTTATGACTGTGCAATTGAGCTGAACCCGGGGTGTAAATTCCCCAAGGGTCAGCTTTTCAATTTATCTGTACCCGAGCACGAGGCTATGCGATCCTATATTAAGGAGGCATTGGAGAAGGGTCATATTAGACCATCCTCTTCACCATTAGGTGCTGGGTTTTTTTTTCGTGGCTAAAAAGGATGGTTCATTAAGGCCTTGTATTGACTATCGTGCCCTCAACAAAATTACTGTTAAATATCAGTATCCGTTACCCCTGATTTCTGATCTATTCTCCAAAGTTAAAGGTGCTTGCTGGTTTACCAAGCTTTACCTCAGGGGGCGTATAATCTTATTCACATTAAGCATGGGGATGAATGGAAGACAGCGTTTAATACTCCGGAGGGACATTTTGAGTACCTGGTGATGCCTTTTGGGCTCACTAATGCCCCTTCTGTCTTCCAGTGCTTCATGAACGATATATTCCGAGACTTTGTGGATAAATGTTTGATCTATTTGGATGATATTTTGATCTTCTCCAAGAATTGGGACTCTCATGTGGAACATGTTCGGACTGTGTTCCGGATTTTGAGGGAGAATTCCCTGTATGTCAAGGGATCGAAATGCCTTTTTGGGGTACAGAGGGTTTCATTTTTGGGATTTATTTTGTCTCCGTCAACTATTGAAATGGACCCGGCCAAGGTACAGGCCATTTATGATTGGGTTCAGCCCACTTCTTTGAAGGCCCTCCAGAAGTTTTTGGATTTTGCTAATTTTTATCGGAAATTTATAGCTAATTTTTCTGGTATTGCCAAGCCATTGACAGATTTGACTAGGAAGTTTGCTGATGTGCTGAATTGGTCTCCGGAGGCTGTTTCTTCCTTTCAGTAGCTGAAGCGAAGATTCACTTCTGCTTCGGTTTTGCGGCAACCTGATGTCTCACTCCCGTTTCAGGTGGATGTGGACGCTTCTGAGATTGGTGCAGGAGCGGTGTTGTCCCAAAAAGATCCTGTGACATCTAAAATGAATCCTTGTGCTTTCTTTTCCCGAAAGTTCTCCCCATCCGAACGTAACTATGATGTGGGGAATCGGGAACTGTTGGCCATGAAATGGGCATTTGAGGAGTGGAGACATTGGTTGGACGGAGCCAAACACCAAGTCGTGGTCCTTACTGACCACAAGAATTTGATTTACCTGGAGTCGGCCAAGCGCTTGAATCCTAGACAGGCTAGGTGGGCCTTGTTTTTCACACGTTTTGATTTTGTAGTCTCTTTTCTTCCGGGCACTAAGAATGTCAAGGCAGACGCCCTCTCTAGGAATTTCCTTTCTGATTCTCCTGTTGTGACTAAGCCTGCTACCATCTTAGGCGAGGGGGTAGTTCTTTCTGCCATCTCGCCCAATTTGAGACGTGCTCTGGAAGAGTTTCAGGAGGACAAACCTGAGCGTTGTCCCAGTGGAAAGTTGTATGTTCCTGACCAGTGGAGGAAGAGAGTGATGTCTGAAGTTCATTGCTCTACATTGGCTGGTCATCCAGGTATTTTTGGTACTAGAGATCTGGTGAGTCGGTCTTTTTGGTGGCCCGCCTTGTCTCGTGATGTCAGGAATTTTGTGCAGTCCTGTGGGACTTGCTCCCGGTCTAAACCTTGTTCTCGCTCTAGTGGCTTGTTGATGCCTTTGCCGGTGCCCAGGAGGCCATGGACCCATATTTCAATGGATTTTATCTCTGATATGCCTGTCTCTCAGAGAATGACTGTTATTTGTGATAGATTCTCTAAGATGGTCCATCTTGTACCACTCCCTAAGTTGCCATCTTCCTCTGAGTTAGTGCCCTTGTTTTTGCAACAGGTGGTTCGCTTGCACGGGATTCCTGAGAACATTGTATCTGACAGAGGAGTTCAGTTTGTGTCTAGATTTTGGAGGACTTTCTGTTCCAAGCTGGGAATTCAGTTGTCCTTCTCCTCTGCGTTTCACCCTCAGACCAATGGGCAGACGGAGAGAACAAACCAGACTTTGGAGTCGTATTTGAGATGTTTTATTTCTGCCGATCAGGATGATTGGGTTTCATTTTTGCCCTTGGACGAATTTGCTTTAAATAATAGAGCTAGTTCTGCCACTTTGATGTCACCTTTTTTTTGTAACTTTGGGTTTCACCCTCGATTTTCTTCAGGGCAGGTGGAGCCTTCTGACTGCCCAGGTGTTGACACTGTGATGGAGAGAATGCACCAGATCTGGGACCAAGTAGTGGATAAGTTGTCTCTCTCCCAGAAAAAAGGCCCAGCGGTTTTCCAACCGGCGTAGGACCGTTGGTCCCCAGTTTAAGGTGGGTGATATGGTTTGGTTGTCATCAAAAAATATCGCTATGAAGGTGGCTTCTCCTAAGTTTAACCCTAGATTTATTGGACCTTACAAGATTTTGGAGATTATTAATCCGGTCTCTTTTCGGTTGGCTCTTCCTGTCTCATTTAAAATTCATAATGTGTTTCATAAGTCCTTGTTGAAGAGGTTTGTTGAACCAGTAGTTCCTGTGGTGGCACCTCCTGACCCTATATTGGTTGAAGGTAACATGGAATATGAGGTAGAGAAGATACTGGATTCCCGTCTGGCTAGACGGAGGCTCCAGTATTTGGTTAAGTGGAAGGGTTATGGTCAGGAGGATAATTCCTGGGTCTCTGCCTCTGATATTCATGCCGAAAGATTGGTGCGTGCCTTTCATCGGGCTCACCCGGATCACCCTGGTGGCATGGATGAGGGTTCGGTGACCCCTCCTCAAGGGGGAGGTACTGTTGTGAGTTCATTTTTCCCTTCATCATTGAGGTCTGATGAACTCCCTCCTCTGGTGAAGGAAGGTAGTGAGACTGATTACCAAACACCTGGGCAGCTAGATGATAACTGGGTGGCTGGAATTGAGGACTGGATATAAGGCTGCTGACGCCCTTCTTCCTGGCTGGTGATTTTCCTGCTGGATTCTTGGAGACCAGTCTGATCCCTGCATCTCAAAGCTAAGTTTTTCTGCTCTGCTTAGTACTATTCGGTTTTGTTTTTGTTTTGCCTTGTTTTTTGGGAGTTCTGCCATCCCCGGCCGGGGGTGAGCTGAATTCCATTTTTGTCTCTGATCTGTTGATCTTTTGCTCTGTCTTCAGAATATACCTGAGTGCTGATATAGTCTTTTGAAGCCTAGCGTCTTCAGGGCCTGTTTTTCCTATCAGTCGGTTGGCTCAATTTGATAGGGTTTTTGCGGATGGCAGACAGCAGCTTTCCTATCCTGTCCTATGTAGTTAGCTTGGGCCCCATCATTTGCTCAACCTATCTTTCTATCTGTGTTAGTGTTTTCATCTTGCTTCACCGTCATTATATGTTGGGGGCTGCCTATTGCTTTGGGGTCTGCTCTGGGGCAGTTTAGTTTTTCCCCTTTCTGTCTTTAGGCTATTTAGCTCTCCGGCTGTGTTCGAGGGGTCTAGGGCACCGTAGGAACCCCCCACGGCTACTGCTAGTTGTTGTGGATAGGTTCAGGGGTCTGCAATTCGATAGGTGCCAACCTCTCTGGTTTTTCTGGACTTAGCTGGTATTTTGTTTTTTCCTCCTTCGGTGACTCATCATAACAGGCATCACTGAGAATGCCTCCTATCCATCACTAGAGATCAGCGGTGACATCACTGAGAATGCCTCCTATCCATCACTAGAGATCAGCGGTGACATCACTGAGAATGCCTCCTATCCATCACTAGAGATCATCAGTGACATCACTGAGAATACCTCCTATCCATCACTAGAGATCAGCAGTGTCATCAATGAGAATGCCTCCTATACATCACTAGAGATCAGAGGTGACATCACTGAGAATGCCTCCTATCCATCACTAGAGATCAGCAGTGACATCACTGAGAATGCCTCCTATCCATCACTAGAGATCAGCAATGACATCACTGAGAATGCCTCCTATCCATCACTAGAGATCAGCGGTGACATCACTGAGAATGCCTCCTATCCATCACTAGAGATCAGAGGTGACATCACTGAGAATGCCGCCTATCCATCACTAGAGATCAGCGGTGACATCACTGAGAATGCTTCCTATCCATCACTAGAGATCAGCGGTGACATCACTGAGAATGCCTCCTATTCATCACTAGAGATCAGAGGTGACATCCCTGAGAATGCCTCCTATCCATCACTAGAGGTCAGCGGTGACATCACTGAGAATGCCTCCTATCCATCACTAGAGATCAGTGGTGATATCACTGAGAATGCCTCCTATCCATCACTAGAGATCAGCGGTGATATCACTGAGAATGCCTCCTATCCATCACTAGAGGTCAGCGGAGACATCCCTGAGAATGCCTCCTATCCATCACTAGAGATCAGCAGTGACATCACTGAGAATGCCTCCTATCCATCACTAGAGATCAGCGGTGACATCACTGAGAATGCCTCCTATCCATCACTAGAGATCAGCGGTGACATCACTGAGAATGCTTCCTATCCATCACTAGAGATCAGCGGTGACATCACTGAGAATGCCTCCTATTCATCACTAGAGATCAGAGGTGACATCACTGAGAATGCCTCCTATCCATCACTAGAGATCAGCAGTGACATCACTGAGAATGCCTCCTATCCATCACTAGAGGTCAGCGGTGACATCACTGAGAGTGCCTCCTATCCATCACTAGAGATCAGCGGTGACATCACTGAGAATGCCTCCTATCCATCAATAGAGATCAGATGTGACATCACTGAGAATGCCTCCTATCCATCACTAGAGATCAGCAGTGACATCACTGAGAATGGCTCCTATCCATCACTAGAGATCAGCGGTGACATCCCTGAGAATGCCTCCTATCCATCACTAGAGATCAGCGGTGACATCACTGAGAATGCTTCCTATCCATCACTAGAGATCAGCGGTGACATCCCTGAGAATGCCTCCTATCCATCACTAGAGATCAGCAGTGACATCACTGAGAATGCCTCCTATCCATCACTAGAGATCAGCGGTGACATCCCTGAGAATGCCTCCTATCCATCACTAGAGATCAGCAGTGACATCACTGAGAATGCCTCCTATCCATCACTAGAGATCAGCAGTGACATCACTGAGAATGCCTCCTATCCATCACTAGAGATCAGCAGTGACATCACTGAGAATGCCTCCTATCCATCACTAGAGATCAGCGGTGACATCCCTGAGAATGCCTCCTATCCATCACTAGAGATCAGCAGTGACATCACTGAGAATGCCTCCTATCCATCACTAGAGATCAGCAGTGACATCACTGAGAATGGCTCCTATCCATCACTAGAGATCAGCGGTGACATCCCTGAGAATGCCTCCTATCCATCACTAGAGATCAGTGGTGATATCACTGATTGCGCCACCTGTCCTTGTCATGTTGCTTGTTACATCTGTGCGATCGTCAGTGTCTGCAGATCAGATTGCTCACACCATTTGCTGCGGAGATGACTCTGCCGTCCTTGGATCAGGTGCGGGATATGCTGAGTAATGTAGATTATTCTGTCACTGCAGATTCTCCCAAGGCTGTAATTTCTTCAGGATGGAACAAATCTCAGGATTTTCTGAACCATCAAGGTCACTGTAAAAAAAAAAGTATAACATAAACACATTATTTATAAAAGGCACTTTGTGTGAGACACGGCGGCCTAATATGTCCTAAAAATGTCAAGCGAGACAGTGGAGATAAAAGCCAAGCCGTCTGCTCTCCGCGCCTGGACATAATGGACACAACTCAATCTCCGAGCAGCATTCAGGGTTGCACCGCTCGGCTGAGAGCAGAAACTCTGTGACTTGTGGTGTTTTGCAAAATTTGTGGCTATTGCCATGTTCTGGTGATAAGTGCAGAAATCTAATGCTTATGTCTGTAATCGTCTCCAAAGAAACATTTCTCCTGTGCAGCCAAATAGAAAAGTGTATGGAAGCCAGGCCGCACCTACTGCCCAGGAATATATTGTATAAAATGCATACATATCCTCCAGTCCTGGGGCAGAAAACGCAGAATCCTTGGCGCGCACGGTGCGTGTGTTGAGGGGATACATAAGTCGGCGGTCACACTAATTCGCTGCAGACATTGATTTGGATTTGGATTTATAAATAAAATGTAGATTTTTCTGTTTCTGGTAAAGTTTGGTAAGAAGTCATGCTGTGCGTCCATCTCCCACAGATATAACGTCCCCAGATACCATCTAGCGGTACACGTGACGAATCGTTCAGTCCCCCGGTGATGCAGCTCCCAGCACTCAGCTTTTGGCGCCCCGACTTTAATTATTGCTGTGGTCGGAAACATTATCAAAGAATGTGCAAGAATCCAGAGAAACAAACATGTCTGCCCTTTCCTTCAGCTGCAGATGTGGAACAATCGAGACTTTGCCAAACTTACCAGCCCCTTGTGTCATGTGCCAGCTGGAGTCACTTCTGTCTTCCCAGCACTTTGCTGAGAGTTTTGTTTGGACGTTTGAGCTGAAGGAGCCTAAAAAAACATGTAACTTGGAGGGCAACGCCACTCCAGATAAAACTGACCGACGAAGAGGAACAGGGATCCCAGTGCCATGTCTGTAGATATAATGTGTCAGTCAAGTATCAGTGCCATACATGTAGATACAATGAAGCAGTCTAGTGTCAGTGCTATACCTCTAGATACAATGTATCAGTCATGCATCATTAAAGTCACCAATGACCTACAGTATTAACCGCCAAATCCAAGCAACACTCCTTTGTCCTCATCCTCCTGGACCTGTCCTCTGCCTTTGACACAGTGGACCATTCCCTATTACTACAGACTTTCATCTCTTGGCCCAATCTTGGATCTCGTCATATCTAACAGACCAGACATTCAGCATCTCCCACTCATACACCACCTCCTCACCTCGCCCCCTATCTGTCGGAGTCCTGCAAGGTTCAGTCCTAAGGCCTCTTGCTCTTCTCCATTTACACCTTCGGCCTTGGACAGCTCATAGAATCTCACGGCTTTCAGTATCACCTCTATGATGATGACACACAGATCTACATCTCTGAACCAGGAATCACCTCCTTACTAACCAGAATCCCTCAATGTCTGTCTGCTATTTCATCCTTCTTCTCCTCTAGATTTTTAAAACTTAACATGGACAAAACAGAATTCATCATCTTTCCCCCATCTCACTCGACCCCCCCTAACGGACCTATCCATTAAAGTAAATGGCTGCTCACTCTCCGCAGTCCCACAAGCCTGCTGCCTCGGGGTTATCCTTGACACTGCTCTCTCCTTCAAACCACATATCCAAGCCCTTTCCACTTCCTGCCGACTTCAACTCTAAAACATTTCATGGATCCGTACATTCCTAAACCAAGAATCTGCAAAAACCCTAGTCCATGCACTCATCATCTCCTGCCTTGACTACTGCAACCTCCTGCTTTGTGGCCTCCCCTCTAACACTCTGGCACCCCTCCAATCTATTCTAAACTCTGCTGCTTGACTAATCCACCTGTCCCCCCGCTATTCCTCGGCCTCTCTCTTCTGTCAATCCCTGCACTGGCTCCCCATTACCCAAAGACTCCAGTTCAAAACCCTAACCATGACATACAAAGCCATCCACAACCTGAGTCCTCCATACATCTGTGACCTCGTCTCCCGGTACTTACCTGCACGCAACCTCCGATCCTCACAAGATCTCCTTCGCTACTCCCCTCTTATCTCCTCTTCACACAATCACATACAAGCTTTCTCCAGGGCATCCCCCTACTCTGGAACTCTCTACCGCAACATATCAGACTCTCGCCTACCATGGAAACCTTCAAAAAGAACCTGAAGACCTACTTTTTCCGGCAAGCCTACAACCTGCCAAAACCACCAATCCACCAAACCGCTGCACGACCAGCTCTACCCTCGCCTACTGTATCCTCACCCATCCCGTTGTAGATTGTGAGCCCTCGCGGGCTGGGTCCTCTCTCATCCTGTACCAGTCGTGACTTGTATTGTTTAAGATTACTGTACTTGTATGTATACCCCTCCTCACAGGTAAAGCGCCATGGAATAAATGGCAGTATAACAATAAATAATAATAATAATGTATCAGTGCCATACCTGTAGATACGATGTATCAGTCTAGTATCAGTGCCATACCTGTAGATATAATGTATTAGTCTAGTATTCGTGCCATACCTGTAGATACAAAGTATCAGTCTATTATCAGTGCCATACCTGTAGACACAATGTATATTTATAGTATCCGTGTCATGACTGTAGATATAATGTATCAGTGTGATGACTTGGTTTTTCCTGTCTCAGAAACATGTAACAATCTTACATTTTGTCCTGAAGCCAATCATGTGACTTTGAAATAACAGGAGGGGGTGCTGGGGTGGTCAGTTCTTGGACCTAAGTACAAAATAAATATTAGGGCCCCCAAGTATCATCTTTAATTCTATAAAAGACTGACATATAGCTGCTTTTGAGACCCTGTTGGAATCTGTGCCCAGGGCCACTACACCACTTCACCCACTGTAGATGCAGAGATATTGCACAGACCGTCTGCATTCTTTTAAGTGTTTAGTCTCAATCTAGAGCTGCAATCACAACTACACTGTTCAGTACTGCTGTAAAATCATCTCTAATCTGCTGCTGGTTTTTATTAAGCCTTTATCTCACCCTGGTACTGTAGTGTACAGAGAAATTGCATAGTACTGCTGTAAAATGGCTTACATGCTGTTGCTGCTGCTTTTTCATTAAGTTCTTTCCCCAGTGCTATATTCACAGCCACACTGCTTATTACTGTCATGTTATGGCCTCCACACTGCTGCTGCTTTTTAGTAAGTGTTATCTCTCATCTGTATAAAGCCCTCCATGCTGTCTTAGTGTTTTATCCCATCTCAGTGCTGGATTCTCAGCTACACTGCACAGTATTGCCGTGCAATGCCCCCATGCTATTCTAGTGTTTTATCCCATCTTAATGCTGGATTCACAGCTACACTGCACAATATTGCTATGTAATGGCCTCATGCTGTTCTAGTGTTTTATCTAATCTCAGTGGTGGATTCACAGCTACACTGCAGACTGTTGCTGTATTATGTCATCCATGCTACCGCTCTTTCTTATGAACTTGTCTCTATGTACTGTGTATAGGATACATAACAGCAACCTACTAGCTCAGAGACAGCTGACAATTAGGGATAGAGCCTGCAGAGGGGACCACTGGAGAAAAATGCAGAGTACAAGTCATATAATTGGCAGAAATAGTGCTATCTGTCATGTGCACACAGGACTGCTTATTCTGAGCATTGCCTGATGTGTCAGGTGCTTTAAGATCAGTGATCAGCTTCATTATCCATTATCTGCAGCAACACAAATATCTCTTTGCAGGTTGTTCTGGCTGCAGCTGATGCAGTGCCTGTTCATGCTGAAGCTAGTTCAGCGTCTCTCCATGCTTCAGCTGGTGCAGCGCCTCTTCAGGGTGCAGCGCCTCTTCATGCTGCAGCTGGTGCAGCGCCTCTTCATGCTGCAGATGGTGCAGCGCCTCTTCATGCTGCAGCTGGTGCAGCGCCTCTTCATGCTGCAGCTGGTGCAGCGCCTCTTCATGCTGCAGATGGTGCAACGCCTCTTCATGCTGCAGCTGGTGCAGCGTCTCTTCATGCTGCAGATGGTGCAGCGTCTCTCCATGCTGCAGCTAGTGCAACGCTTCTTCATGCTGCAGCTGGTGCAGCGCCTCTTCATGCTGCAGATGGTGCAGCGCCTCTTCATGCTGCAGCTGGTGCAGCGCCTCTTCATGCTGCAGCTGGTGCAGCGCCTCTTCATGCTGCAGATGGTGCAACGCCTCTTCATGCTGCAGCTGGTGCAGCGCCTCTTCATGCTGCAGATGGTGCAGCGTCTCTCCATGCTGCAGCTGGTGCAACGCCTCTTCATGCTGCAGCTGGTGCAGCGCCTCTTCATGCTGCAGATGGTGCAGCGCCTCTTCATGCTGCAGATGGTGCAGCGCCTCTTCATGCTGCAGCTGGTGCAGCGCCTCTTCATGCTGCAGCTGGTGCAGCGCCTCTTCATGCTGCAGATGGTGCAACGCCTCTTCATGCTGCAGCTGGTGCAGCGCCTCTTCATGCTGCAGATGGTGCAGCGTCTCTCCATGCTGCAGCTGGTGCAACGCCTCTTCATGCTGCAGCTGGTGCAGCGCCTCTTCATGCTGCAGCTGGTGCAGCGCCTCTTCATGCTGCAGCTGGTGCAGCGCCTCTTCATGCTGCAGATGGTGCAACGCCTCTTCATGCTGCAGCTGGTGCAGCGCCTCTTCATGCTGCAGATGGTGCAGCGTCTCTCCATGCTGCAGCTGGTGCAACGCCTCTTCATGCTGCAGCTGGTGCAGCGCCTCTTCATGCTGCAGCTGGTGCAGCGCCTCTTCATGCTGCAGCTGGTGCAGCGCCTCTTCATGCTGCAGATGGTGCAGCGCCTCTTCATGCTGCAGATGGTGCAGCGCCTCTTCATGCTGCAGCTGGTGCAGCGCCTCTTCATGCTGCAGCTGGTGCAGCGCCTCTTCATGCTGCAGATGGTGCAACGCCTCTTCATGCTGCAGCTGGTGCAGCGCCTCTTCATGCTGCAGATGGTGCAGCGTCTCTCCATGCTGCAGCTGGTGCAACGCCTCTTCATGCTGCAGCTGGTGCAGCGCCTCTTCATGCTGCAGCTGGTGCAGCGCCTCTTCATGCTGCAGCTGGTGCAGCGCCTCTTCATGCTGCAGATGGTGCAACGCCTCTTCATGCTGCAGCTGGTGCAGCGCCTCTTCATGCTGCAGATGGTGCAGCGTCTCTCCATGCTGCAGCTGGTGCAACGCCTCTTCATGCTGCAGCTGGTGCAGCGCCTCTTCATGCTGCAGATGGTGCAGCGCCTCTTCATGCTGCAGCTGGTGCAGCGCCTCTTCATGCTGCAGATGGTGCAGCGTCTCTCCATGCTGCAGCTGGTGCAACGCCTCTTCATGCTGCAGCTGGTGCAGCGCCTCTTCATGCTGCAGATGGTGCAGCGCCTCTTCATGCTGCAGATGGTGCAGCGCCTCTTCATGCTGCAGCTGGTGCAGCGCCTCTTCATGCTGCAGCTGGTGCAGCGCCCCTTCATTCTGCAGCTGGTGCAGCGCATCTTCATGCTGCAGCTGCTGCAGCCCCTCTCCATGCTCCATGCACCTTTGCCCATTTATTGCGATCTTAGGGAGCCTTCACGCCCGGACTGAGAAGTGGCGAGCAATGTCTCCAGTACTGCACCGTGGGCAGATCCGCAGCCATGAATTTACCAAACACTTCTTGTTTCCCGAGCGTCGGTGTAATGTGCAACAATAACGGATTAGTGGAAATTACCAGCCAATCCACATCCCACTATTGCGATCCTAAATGTCGCCATCTTTATTGGCGGCCGTCCTCTTTGGGGACGTTGGTATTTCTGGATGTAAAAGGCTCGGTTACTTTTCCTGAAAGGCATTTCTCATCTTCTTCATTACAGAATATGTTACTGACTGTTGCCGGGGAGAAGTGATTCATTTTTCACAGTGGGGCCTTGAGGATTGTATGCTAATCGACTTGAAATATTGGTCGTCTTGATTCCCACAAATGCTAATTCCTTCTATGTACACAGCGATTTCCATCATCTTCCCATTAATAGCCCAGTGGAGCTCTGAATTGCACTCGGAGTTTGCTGTAGTAAATCACGTCTCAACCTTAGTCAATGGCAACAGACATTTGTTATTTCCAACATGAATAATTGGTAACAGGCGGCGAGATGAAGTGGAGAGCGGAGAAGGGCGATAAAGGGGGCTCCTGCTACAAAAGATCCTTCTTATAGAGGATAACCTGAAGAATGAGAGTGAGGACCCCAGAGAAGCACCTGATAACACTTTTTTTTACCTTGAGTTTCCCAACAAATGCAGTAAACACACAACTTTTTTCCTGTAGTTAAAACCAATGCAAAAAAAAACAACTGCATGGTGTGAACTGTTCAGAGGAGCTTATTTTTGATCTGTGTGCCGTTCATACAAACAGACCATACACTGATGAACGTTCTCCTATGTGGCGGATAAATAAGAGATGGCAGAGAGCACTGGTCCTTTATGATTTCTGGATAAGACTAGATCAATGGCAGCCAGCAGCTCCTGTGGATGTCTGCTACCCGGACGGGTAAAGCTGCACACGGCGACTGGTACCTCCACTACCATATATGCGGACATCACTGGTCCAACATTTACAGGGTTACGGTTGGGATGCGGATTAGTTTTGGGGTAAAGATTAGCGTTAAGCTGAAGGTTATGGTTAGGCTGAGTAATAGGTTTAGGTTGAAAGTTATGAATAAAATGAGGGTTAGAGATAGGCTAAGGATTAAGATGAAGAGTATGTTTAGGCTGAGGATTAGGGTTAGGCCGGGGTCACACTTGCGAGTGCAATGCGAGAAGCTTGCGTGAGTCTCTAGCCTCAATACACGACACTGCTGCCCGCGGTTCGGACCGGAGCGTGAGTTTCTCAAATTGCACTCGCAAGTGTGACCCCGGCCTTAGGCTGAATATTCACTTTGTTACTTATGCTTAGGCTGATGGCAATTGTTAGATTGAGACATAATTAGGCTGAATATTTGCTAGGCAAAGGATTACGGTAAGGCCGGGATCACACATGCGAGGAATACAGCCGAGTCTCGCATGGTAATACCCGGCACTGCTGTCAGCACACGGGAGCAGAGCGTGTAGCTCCATTTATTTCTATGCAGCCGTACGCTCCGCTCCGGAGTTCCGGCGCCAGAACTTGGTTTTAACCTGCGAGACTCGGCCGTATCTCGCTGTGTGTGATCACGGCCTAAGGGTTAGGGCTAGGCTGAATACTTGGTTTAGGCTGACACTTATGGTTAGGCCGTGGTCACACTTGCGAGAAACTTATGCGAGTCTCTCGCCTCAATACCCGGTGCTGCCACCGGCAGTTCGGACTGGAGCGCTCAGAAATACATGCAGCCGCACACACCGGTCCCGAGTATCGGCGGTAGTGCCGGGTATTGAGGCAAGCGTGACCCCGGCCTTAGGATGAGACTAAATTTAGGCTTAGGGCTGGTTGATTTTGATTGGCAATCCATAAACTCCTCCACATCTAATCTATGTTGTTTGCCAATCTGCCTCATTTTCAGGAGACACATTACTATCTTTGTGGTTCCAGAATATTGTTTTTTTCATAAATTCTAATTATAGGACTTTTTTTTGCCAAAGATGAACATTTAGAAGCCAGAGCAGCTAATCAGCTTACGGAGCCTAAGAAGCTTAGTGTTGGGTTTGGCATTGGGGCCGCCATCTCTCTCTGCGCTGCCATACTTCTCTCCCATCTTGTCACTGAAACCCGCTGCGCAGTATCACACAGTGATGCCGGGTATTCTGGGTAGTCGGCCGTAAGACGCTCTGGACGTTAAATATCCTCCTATAGTTTATTACTAAGCACTGCCCTAGAAATGCACCGATGTCGTTATAAAGCAGCAACAATCATTTCCATCCAGAAATCGCGATTGTATCATTTCACTTTAGTAGCGTTCGCCACCGGCTTATTATTTCCACCCGCGGCTGCCGTCTCCCATGTAGGTTTTGGCAGCGAGAAAAGACTTAAGCTTTAGTATTAGTAAATGTGAAATCCACATAAGCTCTTCTGTCGTTCTCCAAATGACTGTGAGCTTCTATGGAGTCTGAGCACGAGATGTGTAATCTTCGCCATACACAACCCTGGACCTCCCCGGAGTCTAGAGTATACGCCGTCTTCTGGTGGGATCAATGGGGGAGGGGGTCAGTGAGAGCCGCGTGTTATATGACCTGGTGATACATTAGAATATCTCTCATATTGTGTGTCTTATTAACAATCCGTCCATGTTTATATTGGAGGCAGAACGTACACCGCCGATATCCGTGCCACATGATAGTCTTGGGAATATTATAAAAGTTGGGCAGTAAAGTTGCTGGATCAACGCCCAAAGACTGGAATAACAAACTCACTGTTGTATTCTATAAGTGTCGGACCCCCCCTAAACTGTGAAGTCATGGTGGGTATATTGGTCTGCCGACCATAGATCCTGCATCCTTGTCACTAAAGTCCTCTGCAGCTTGGAGATGCCACATGTGGACTTCTCTGTAAGTAATGGTGGCACGGCAGCCAGGGGAAAAGGATGGGGAAAGAGAGCTTCAGAAAGGGCCGGTGCAGCCAGGCAGGACCCCATACTGAGGAGGGACCCTGTGCCATACCTTGCCCTAAACAGAGATCTGGGAGTTCTTTGGAGATATTGATCCACATACTAAATGGTCAGAACATTTTCAATATTGGAAATATGTAGGATATTTACTTTGTCTAAACCACCTAATGACACCATCAGCTCTAGGCTGGCCCCGATTACATCATCTCTTCCGGGGCTGTCCCAACGGCATCATCTGTTCCAGGACTGCCTCTGATGACATCATCTGCTCCAGGGCTGCCATCAATGACATAATCTGTTCCAGGTCTGCCACCGATGACATCATCGGTTCCGGGGCTGCCCCTGATGACATACTCATATCCAGGGCAGCCCCTGATAACATTGTCAGATCCAGGGCGGCCCTTATGTCATCCACAGAACCAGGGCTGCCCCCTCATGACATCATCAGATCGAGGGCTGCCCCTGATGGCATTGTCAGATCCAGGGTGGCTCCTGATGAAATAATCAGATCCAGGGCGGCCCCTGATGACATTGTCAGATCCAGGGCAGCCCCTGATGACATCATCAGATCCAGGGCTGCCCCTGATGGTATTGTCAGATCCAGGGTGGCTCCTGATGACATCATCAGATCCAGGGCGGCCCCTGATGACATCGTCAGTTTCAGGGCTGCCCCATCATGACATCGTCAGATCCAGGGCTGTCCCTGATGACATCGTCAGATCCAAGGCTGTCCCTGATGACATCATCAGATTCAGGGCTGCCCCTGATGGCATCGTCAGATTCAGGGCTGCCCCTGATGGCATCATCAGATCCAGGGCTGCCCCTCATGACATAGTCAGATCCAGGGCGGCCCTTGATGACATCGTCAGAACCAGGGCTGCCCCCTCATAACACTGTCAGATTCAGGGCTGTCCCTGATGACATTGTCATATTCAGGCTGCCCCCTCATGACATCGTCAGATCCAGGGCTGTCCCTGATGACATCGTCATATCCAGGGCGGCCCCTGATAACATCGTCAGATCCAGGGCTGCCCCTCATGGCATCATCAGATTCAGGGTGGCCCCTGATGGCATTGTCAGATCCAGGGCTGGCGCTGATGACATAGTCAGACCCAGGGCTGTTCCTGTTGAAATCATCAGATCCAGGGCTGGCCCTTTCTGACATGGGTAAACATGGAGTGGAATGATCCAATCCAAATTCACCAGTTATGCTAAGGAATAAACAGATGAGACATCTGTTGTGAGGACCCCCAGGCTGCCCCACCACCAAACCCACTTTATTAACATAACAGACGTTGACACCCCTGATGATCCCACCTCCTCTATGACATCACTGGTTACAATGTCCACTTTTCACGTTCTTCGCTCCTCTGACCACACATCAGGTTTTTATCATTTATCTACATTTTTGTGGAGTTGAATTTGCATTTTGAGCGGCGGTGCCCACAGCTCCGTCACATCCAGTGGAAAGTTTCATCACTCCTCTTAATGAACTTGCATTTCATTAGGAAATCTCCAAGCAGCGGTTAATAATGAGCGATTCTTGGGCTGATTTAAAGCAATATTAAATATGATAATTTTTGTTCAAATACGATTTAATTAAGTCACTAAGCAAACAGCTTGACTAAAACCGGAGAAGAACGCTCCGGCGCAAGCTCCCATTGATTAATGGAGACGGTGGCAGATGATAGGGAAGCCAAGACGTACGGGGTGTGAGGCCGGACCACGGGGATGAGAAATCTCAGACTGAAATCATCATCTTCATCAGGCTCTGACTGATACGTGTCTGAAATAGATGAGTGATCGACCGCAGAGTCCGACGGACTGGGGTGTTACTGGGCTTCAGGGCCTCAGACACTGGCATAAGTGACACCACTCCCAAAATAATATACCCCGACAACGAGTCCGATGGAGCTCAGCACCCCATGACTGATAATCCGGAGGGCAGGAAATTTCTCCCTCTTCATCTGTAACCTTTGCAAACCCAAAACCAGCATGGCCGCCCCTGAAGATTCTGCAATCCATCAATGTAGTGAGGATGAGGATGGCACCAGGAGGACCCACCGGTCAGACGGGCACACAATTCCACCATCAGCCCCTTATGTAGTTGGAGGCTGGAATCCACTCCCGAATCCTACCGCCTCTGTCTGAGGTTTCTGCCTCTGCGGATGCTGGAAACGAAGGTTTCCAGCATCCGCAGAGGAATCGCCAAAAACATCATTAAGTCAGACGGCGCCTTAATTCACAACACAAATATTACAGAAATCCTGGGAGACATGGTTGCCTGCGCATGGTGAATCTGAGGGGTTATTGATCTTATACGTCGCCATAGCTGTGCAGGGATATACGGTTGCAGGTCTCAAGCGTTATGTACAGTATACCAACGCAGTCTGATCCACTATCTTGGTGTGGGAGGAGCGCCCCCCGTCGAGTGTCCGGGCAGGAACCAAAGGAGCCGTCATCTGGGTTCCGGGGGAACTGTCCCCGGGGGACAGAATTCGGGGACGGACCATTCTGACTGACAGATGGGCTGGGGGAGGGTCCAGTATAAAGGAGGCGGGGAATTCCCCGGACGATGAGTCAGCAGACCTGGACAGAGCCTTCAGGAGAGCATGGGAGCGACTGGAAGCTAGAGCTACCCACCAGTGCCAGAGAAGACGCTCACCTGCTTCAATAGGGTTACCTTGACACGGTGAAGCAGCTTGGTATACATTTTTTTGCAAAAAAAGTATCGACTAAATACCCTGTATTTGTTATCATCTTTTCATCAGCACTTGCTAACTACTGTTATATGTTTTACTGCAGGATATTTCTGCACAATTGTCATTCTGTGCTCTCTGTTTGTGTTTGAGTCAGTGGGTGGTATGAACAGTGTCCTACTGACTTGTTCATATGTGTGCATGTCACATGTGTTTTTAATCCAGTTTTTTCCGTGCCTATGCATGATTTGAGAGACCCCACCCCTCTCTTGTGTGACATGCACATAAGGAGCTGGCTACACCATGTGCCCATACTAGGAAGCGGCCTATCTTCATCCTGTTCACTTAGACACTGTTCACATGTTCAGGTTTTAAACACATTAGATAGGGACTGCTTCAATAGGGTTACCTTGACGCGGTGAAGCAGCTTGGTATACATTTTTTTGCAAAAAAATGTATCGACTAAATACCCTGTATTTGTTATCATCTTTTCATCAGCACTTGCTGACTACTGTTATATGTTTTACTGCAGGATATTTCTGCACAATTGTCATTCTGTGCTCTCTGTTTGTGTCTGACTGATACATTTCTGAAATATATGAGTGATCGACCGCAGCGTCCGACGGACTGGGGTGTTACTGGGGGTCAGGGCCTCAGACACTGGCATAAGTGACACCACTCCCAAAATAATATACCCCGACAACGAGTCCGATGGAGCTCAGCACCCCATGACTGATAATCCGGAGGGCAGGAAATTTCTCCCTCTTCATCTGTAACCTTTGTAAACCCAAAACCAGCATGGCCGCCCCTGAAGATTCTGCAATCCATCAATGTAGTGAGGATGAGGATGGCACCAGGAGGACCCACCGGTCAGACGGGCACACAATTCCACCATCAGCCCCTTATGTAGTTGGAGGCTGGAATCCGCTCCCGAATCCTCCCGCCTCTGTCTGAGGTTTCTGCCTCTGCGGATGCTGGAAACGAAGGTTTCCAGTATCCGCAGAGGAATCACCAAAAACATCATTAAGTCAGACGGCGCCTTAATTCACAACACAAATATTACAGAAATCCTGGGAGACATGGTTGCCTGCGCATGGTGAATCTGAGGGGTTATTGATCTTATACGTCGCCATAGCTGTGCAGGGGTATATGGTTGCAGGTCTCCAGCGTTATGTACAGTATACCAACGCAGTCTGATCCACTATCTTGGTGTTGGAGGAGCGGCCCCCGTTGAGTGTCCGGGCCGGAACCAAAGGAGCCGTCATCTGGGTTCCGGGGGAAACTGTCCCTGGGTGACAGAATTCGGGGACGGACCGTTCTGACTGACAGATGGGCTGGGGGAGGGACCAGTATAAAGGAGGCGGGAATTCCCCGGACGATGAGTCAGCAGACCGGGACAGAGCCTGCAGGAGAGCGTGGGAGCGACTGGAAGCTAGAGCTACCCACCAGTGCCAGAGAAGACGCTCACCGAGGACTCCAGAGGGACGGTGCCAAGGCGACCGGCCAAGACATGCTGCCCCGCTCCAGCCCGTGGCCACTGCGGCCTCAGTTCAACCCGCTGCCGCATCTTCTTAGCCCGCGGCCACCGCCGCCTCCCCTCAGCCTGCGGCTGTGGCCTGTTCCCTGCCACCCGCCGCCACCCCACTCTCGCCCATGGCCACGGCAAGTACCGTGCCATCGGCGGCCACCACTGTCCCGCTCCAGTCTGCAGCAGGGGCCAGGCCTCTGCTGACCGCGGACTCCCCATCGCAGCCGCTAGCTGCGCAGGTGGCCTGTCATTCGCCACCACCCATCGCTACCGCTTGCCCCAGGCCAGGGCCTGCGGCCCACCTGTCCAAGGACTCCGCCGGGGCCTGTGGGACTCCAGTGTCACCAGTGCGCCGGAGGGCGCGAAGACTCCATCAACGCCTCAGCAACTGGGCCCAGCAACTACTACACCGAAAGACCACCAACCCGAACGGCGAGGGACGTCTGGGCAGCTAAATTGTCTTTACAATTAAGGACCCATAGTCGGCCATACCACGTCCCTATAGTGACCGGCTATTGCCGGAAGTAGTCGTGTTCTACCTATCTGTGTTTGCTTGTCTATAGCTCCTGCGAGGGCAACCCGTGTTACCCCTGTTGGCGATCAGGCCGAGACTGAGGAAAGTTCCCTCTAGTCTTATAAACGTTATTTTAGAAAGTAATAATAATAATAATATAGAAATAGAAAGCACCAAATTGTTTCGCGACTCGTCACTGCATCCTGCGTACCTGCAAATACCCCTGGGCGGCTCCTATTGTGTTGGTCTGCAAAAAGGATGGCACCTTACGATTCTGCGTGGACTATCGAAAGCTGAATGCTTGTACTATCAAAGACTCGTACCCACCACCCCGAATAGAAGAATCCTTGTCCGCCTTGGGGAAGGCAACGTACTTTTCTACTTTGGACCTGGCCAGTGGGTACTGGCAGGTACCCATGTCAGAAGAAGACAGGGCTAAGACGGCGTTCATACTTCCTATGGGGCTATTTGAGTTTAATCGAATGCCGTTCGGACTGGCTAACACTCCGGGGACCTTTCAGCGGTTGATGGAGCGGTGTTTGGGAGATCTCAATTTTGTGGCCACGTTGATATACCTGGATGATATGTTCATCTATGCTGCCACTTTTGAGGACCAACTGAAGCAGTTGGGGCAGGTACTCGGATAGCTGCAAAAGTACGGTTTGAAGGTAAAACCCCAAAAATGCCATCTATTTCGCACCCAGATTGAATATCTGGCTCATGTCGTCTCAGCGGAGGGCGTAAGGCCGTTCCGGGAAAAGGTTGCTGTCATTCAGGGATGGCCTACCCCCGAGACGATAAAAGACGTGCGGGCCTTCCTGGGGTTGGCCGGATACTACGGTCGTTTCGTAAAGAATTTTGCATGCCGGGCTCGAGCCCTGCACAACCTGCTGAAGGGGGCTCCCGCTGGGGCAAATGGACGAAAAATCCAGTGGCGACAACCTCAAGAAGAGGCCTTCCAAGACGTTAAGGCTGCGCTTTCGGATGCTCCGGTGTTGGCTTATGCGGATTTCTCACAACCATTCATCCTGCACACTGACGGGAGTCTTCACGGGCTGGGGCTGTGTTGTCACAAGTTCAAGATGGCCAGGAGAGAGTGATCGCGTATGGAAGCCGTTCATTCCATGATTCCAAGTGCAACCCTGACAATTACAGCTCCTTTAAGCTCGAGCTCCTCGCAGTAGTGTGGGCCATGACGGAGCGGTTCGCAGAGTACCTGGCGGGCTCTGAAGTAGTGGTGTGGAACGACAATAACCCGCTGGCCCATTTGGAAAGTACCAAACTGGGAGCTCTGGAACAAAGATGGGTGGCCTGGATGGCGAAATTCAACTATAAAATTATCTATAAAAGAGGGGCCGAGAATGTACACCCTGATGCTCTCTCCAGGATTCGACATACAACCCCAGGGAAAAGTCGAGACGACGAACTAGAAGGGGAAGAGATACTGTTCGCCCTCACCGCTGCCGTGCTTACAGCTGCCGCCCAGGAAGTACCTCCCACAGAGACCCTAAGGAGCATGCTGGGACAATCCCGGGATAAGTGGATCCAACAGCAGCAAGAAGACGAAGAAATTGGGGTTCTCCGGAAATGGGTAACCGCTGGCAAATTGCCCACTGACTCCCAAAGACAGATTTTGACTCAGGACATGTCACTGATGTTACGACAATAGGAGAGACTGGTTATCCGAAAGGGACTATTGTATCGTAAAATGACATCACGAACAACATCTATGACGATTTGGCAGGTAGTTACTCCAGGAGCCCAACTTAACGAACTGGCTCGAGAAGCCCACGAAAAAGGGTCTCATTTCAGAGCTCAAAAGACCTTGCAATGGTTACAACAGAAAATTTACCATCCACGCTTGCATGCTGTTGTGGACGAGACTTGCCAGACCTGTCGCCTATGCGAATTAGCTAAACCGCCCGCACAGTGAGCCCCAGTACAAACAATCGTGACCTCAGCGCCCCTCGAGCTTCTGACTGTGGATTACCTGACCATTGGTCCCGCATTCCAGGGGCATGAACACTGCCTCGTCATGGTAGACCATTTCACTAAGTTCGCTGTGGTTACCCCCACTCAAGACCAGACCACGGAGTCGGCTGCCTCCGCAATTTGTAGAAACTTTATACAAGTTTACGGCTGCCCTCAACGGATACATTCCGATCAAGGAGCATGTTTTTTGGGAAAAATAATGGAGGAACTACATCGTCTCTACGGTATTGACAAATCCCGGACCACGCCATACCACCCACATGGAAACGGGACCTGTGAGAGATTTAATCGGACATTAATCCAAATTTGCGTAGTCTGGAGAGTGACAAGAAGGCCCATTGGCCCAAATATGTCCCTGAACTAGTATGGGTCTATAACAACCGAGTACATCGAGTTACTGGCTATACCCCTTATTCCCTGTTGTTCGGAAGCGAGGGCAAGGGGATCACGGAGGTAGAGTTGGACCCAGAGGAACCTCAGCCCTGGACTGGGGTATCATCATGGGTCCGAAATCACCGGCACAGGGTGCAAACTCTTCATCGAATCGTAAATACCAAACTTCAAGACTTAGAACACCCAGGAAAGAGTTCATCTCTATCTCCCGACCTCCAAAGCGGAGACCGAGTACTCGTACTAGACCAACGTCCCCAGAACAAATTAGAGCCACGCTGGGAAGAGGGTCCCTATCGGGTCCTACGCCGTATAAACCCTGAAGAACCTGTCTACGAAATACGACACGAGAAAGATTAAACGCTGCCTACCCACATAGTGCATTGGAATATGCTACGCCCCTGTATTTCCACTGACCTGAAACAACCTGAACCTGCTCCTCAGGTCTCTGAACCATTGCCCATGTTCTGGGACTCGGACGACGAAGAAGACTTCCCCACAATAACCAGGGGCTCTCTACTCGATGACAAACCAACTGATACAATTAGCCCGCCAGAACCAGCTAGCCCACCACTGGCCACCACCCCAGAAGACTCCACCTTCGTCGAACTAAGATGCTCCGAGCGGTCGACAGCCGGCAAACCCCCCATACGAACAGGACCAGTTCTTATGGCAACGAAAACTGACACCTCCGGAGAGCAGCCCAAGTATACTGAGGCCCTCGCCCGAGGACTGGCGAGCTTACAGGATGGA
The DNA here is from genome assembly GCF_039654945.1 of Dendrobates tinctorius. Lineage (NCBI taxonomy): Eukaryota > Metazoa > Chordata > Amphibia > Anura > Dendrobatidae > Dendrobates > Dendrobates tinctorius. The sequence continues at coordinate 26,071,929 of NW_027361726.1, read as the reverse complement.
GGAGTGTAGGGAGGAGGACCCCCACAGAGTGTCTGGGCCGGAACAAGGGGACCGCCATCTGAGTTCCTAAGGAAACAGTACCCGGGGAACAGAGGAGGAGAGTGGACTGTTGAGAGTGACAGGACAGCAAGGGGAAGGGAGAGTATAAAAGGGGCAGGGAGCGCGCAGAGGAGTCAGTTGGTGATACGTCAGACATGGAGCAGGAGACGGAGGGGGCGTGAGAGAGCGGGAAGGACACTGACAAATCAAAGAAGAGACCAGCAGCAGAGGGTAGATATGCAGTGGCCCTCAGGAAAGAGGCGCAAAGCTTGCAGACAGGGGACTGACTCTTCACCCCAATCCCGGGTTATCATCTGCCCCCGGTCATCCTCAGCCGTTACCGCTGAGCTCGAGCCCTCCACGGCCTGTACGCTCCATCTCCTGGCTGCTGCCACCCCCCTTCAGCCAGCGGTTGCGGCCTGCCCGCTGCCACCCGCGGACGCTGCCGGTTCACATCAGCCCGTGGTTGCGACCTGTCTATCACCGCTCACAGCCGCCTTCATCCCACTGCAATCGGCAGTTGGGGCCTGTTTCTCGTCAACAGAGGCGCTCTGCACACAGCCCCAGGCTGAGCGCGCGGCCAGTAAACTGCTACTCTTGAGCACTGCGACACAACCCTGCTTGGGGACAGGAGTCCCATTGAACTCGCTAACAAGCGCAATCCCGCTGTTACAACAGGGGTTTACTTCATCTCAGGACTCCATCAGTGCCTCTTGGGCAGCAACTCCTCCTGGGCGCTGGGGCGCCCGAAGACTACTCCAAATCTTCAGTAGCTGGGTCCAGCGGCTGCGATGCCAAGGCAGCCTCATCAAAGACGCCACAGCAGCCTCATCAAAGACGCCAGAGCAGCCTCATCAAAGACGCCAAAGCAGCCTTATCAAAGACACCAAAGCAGCTTCATCAGCAACACAGCTTCCACAGAGACGCCGAGGGATGTCAGGACGGATAAGTGACATTATAGAGTATAAGGACCCGTAGACGGCCATACCGTAGCCCCATAGTAACCGGCCTCGGCCAGATTAGTCGTGTTCTTTCCAAATAGTGTTTGGTTGCACAAAAAGTTTGCTTTTCAAAGTTCAACCAGTTTCGCGTCTCGTCACTGCATCCTGCGAACCTGCTGTTACCTACACCAGCGTAGTCTGCTTCACTATCCTCGGCCTCATCGGTGTATTCTCTTCCTCTATCAGCGCAGTCTGCTTCGCTATCCTCGGCCTCATTAGTGCAGTCTCTTCCTCTACCAGTGCAGTCTGCTCCACTATCCTCTGCCTCATCGGTGCGCAGTCTGCTCCACTATACTCAGCTTCATCGGTGCAGTCTCGTCCTCTATCAGCACAGTCCTCTCCACTATCCTCGACCTCATCGGTGCATTCTTTTCTTCTATCAGTGTAGTCTGCTCTGCTATCCTCAGCTTCATCGGTGCAGTCTTTCCTCAATCAGCACAGTCTGCTCCGCTATCCTCGGCCTCATCAATGCATTCTCTTCCTCTATCAGCGCAGTCTGCTCCACTATCCTCAGCTTCATTGGTGCAGTCTCTCTTCCTCTATCAGCACAGTCTGCTCTGCTATCCTCGGCCTCATCGGCGCAGCCCCGGAAAAGGGGCTTGCTGTGCATCCGGGCCGGAACTATGGGGGCTGTCACCAGGGTTCCCACGGGGTACGTTCTTGGGGGAAATGATTGTAGGCCAGGACAAACAGTCGATCAGGAGACGTGGGGGTGGGATAAAGAAAGGGGGCGTAGCAACTATAAAATGAGCGGTGGAGACCAGCAGGAGGGACTCGGCAAGGAGAGAGACATGGGTCGCCCTCCAAGGGCTGTGGGGTACTCGGTACCAGGCCGGTGTCAAGGGAATGTGTCACAGCAGCAGTGACAGGACCGTGGCCCTGGGCGCCCAAGTCAATGGCGGAATGTATATGTAGTTAATGGAATAGTTCGTGACGCCACCTGTGGTGTTTGGCAAGCAAGATGTTAAGCCAACGCTGCGTGCGGATCCTCTGGAGCTGATGGTGTGTTGCAGCATAGATGGTGTTGCTCCCCACAGGTGAAGCTGTAACCCCAGGGCAGTGTAATTGCAATAGATGAGAATAGGCGCAGGCGGTGTGAGGAATGCTGGTACCCAAATGTAGCGGTGCTGACGGTGTTAGCGCACAAATGAATGGAATACACCAGGGCTTGCAGTTCCAAAGCTATACTCATAGTCCGTGGTACACACTGGTGCCCACTTCCATGCCGTGTCCTGCGGGGCAGAGACTCAGTCAACCTCCCAGGCAAGTCAGGGCTCTCCTCTCCAACACTCCGCCAACATGTACCTTTCCTGAACGACTCCACCAATGCGCAATTTAGTGTGAAGCTCTCCAGTACCGTGGTACTCTGGAGTTCCTCATGTCAGATGTTCCTAGCATTTCTACTCGTATGGCAGACAGCTGTAGCCTCTGTCAGGGACCCCTTTCTCCGGAGTCCTGGCTCTCTATTCAGTTGCTGTTGTGCCCCGAGTCTAAGTTGGGAGTAATGCATTTACAGCCAACTACTCCACCAGTGTCTGCTGCAGAACCATAAGTGTCCATACAACCTCGGGGACCGGACCCCGGCCTTGCGCTGAGAACCTATAGGCAGGGTTCCTCTTCCAACCCATGTCTCCTCTCTGTTCTCCTACTCCTTCGTTCCGCACTGTTCTTTCTCTCTCTTATGGAAGCTTAGGTTGCAGTTCTACGTCTTTCTCCTTCTGTTCTTTTCCCATGCCAGCTGGCTCAGATCACTGAGGCAGCTGCAGCACTCCTTCTCCTCGGACCCGTCCTTAGACTCTCCTGACTGACTATCCTTCTCTCGCCTGACCTCCCGTCAGGCTGACCTCCAGACTGATCTGTAATTCTAAACCTTCCCCATCTTTTATATGGATCTCAACTCCACCCACCTCCCAGCACATCCAGTGTTCCAAGCAGGAAACCACCAAAGCACTCCTAATGTCTAGGAGGAGAGAGAGACCTCAATGTGGTTGTGCTGAACAACCCTGTCGTGTGGGATGCAAGTGTTGGAGTGTGGAAAGGAGCTCCCAAGTTGCCTAGGTGGTGGGACACCACACCTTAGGAGAAGGTGTAGTACCTCTGTGGCGACTGAGCCTCAGTGGCGCCACATACCCCCCCGTTAAGCACAGCACGTCCGCGGGCTGCAAGGTAAACAAAGTTGACAGTACAGGAACATACAAAAATTTTTTTTAATGCTGCATAAACAATTCTTATACTAAACTTCCTAGTATAGGAGGTACTTATTCTTGAACGATACAAACAATTCTTATTTAACTATCTAAATTTCAAGTCAAAAAGTGCAATTTTCCATTCTAAGTGCCATTATCTGTGACTCACTATCACTTCAGTATTATTCAGCTTTTCTTTCTCTAGTACACGTTTCTTTATCATTTTTCTACTTTGACTGTCTCTTCTAGACGCAAGACGCTGACCGCAAGTACCTGGTCCGTCACCTGCCTACTTTCAATTCTTTATTCTTAATTCTGCATCAAAACATTCTCAATTCTCTATAAAAGCCATTTCTCAGTTTCTAATACTCTTATAAAACACATCATCAACAATAAAACATTTCAAAGATTCTTGTAAGTGCTGGACACCGCTCCCAGCCGGGACTTCTTGCAGTGTCCTTTGAGGTAGACATCATCTTCGAAAAGTGTCCTTATGTAAAACCAAGAGAGGGCACCTAAAGAGGTGCAAACTATTTACAAGAGAGTTTGTGATACACTCCAAGTTCATGATCACTGTAGTTCAAAATTGAAGAATGCTGCCACTGCAAAAATTAGGCAACAAAAGTGCTACCAGAAAAACAAGATAACAACAAAAATAGAAACAGGCACAACGGTGCAAACAAACCCTCATGGGGTAACGAGATTTTGAAAATTTTCAAATTGTGGTCCCCTCCTGGGGTTCTGGAAGCCGAACTGGAACTGTCCTCATCCTGATTCTGGTTTCTTGCTAAAGGGCCTTGAAGCTGTGGCAAAGGGAACCCATGATGCATCTCAATGCCCATCAACTGTTCCTCCTCGATAGGTGGTTCCGCTGTCCTGGTACGAGGTCGAGCTCCCAGGGCTTCTGCAGCTTGTCGGCGCTGGCAAGCAATTACCTGGGGACTTGGCAGTGAAGGTATCCCGAGATCACCATTCCAAAACGATCCAGACCCCCCTCTTCCCTGAAGATGTTGGATCGGGTGTGCCGGCTCCAACCGTACCCCTGGCAGCAGGGACCTCCTCCACCTCCCCATCAACCCATTATGAGGGCCGGGGTATATACCTGGGAGTTCCCGGCAGTGCGGTCTCCACTCCGGTGCAGACGTGGTGGCAACGGGTGTTGCCCGGTGAGACACCGGGGACGGCGGTGGGGCCAATGGCAGCTTCGGCTCCGCGGGGGTCGCTGGCGGGAACTGCGCAGCCGCGCAGATCCGGGCAGGGGCTTCTCTTCCTCCACTTCAGCTCTCTGGGCTGTGTACAATTCCTCCGGTGGTAGCGGCAGAGAGGGAACAGGGTATGCTGCCGGTGGCATGGCAGCGGCTCCAGGCTCCACGGGGTCTGCCGGGAAAAGGTCTGGTGCAGCAGCGGCGGGTACCGGTGTCGCGGGTACCGCAGGCGTAGGTCGCTCCTGAGCATGCTGCAGATTTAATGTCCATAGCGCTTCTCGCCTCAGTCGCAGGCGGCGCGTCAGCTGGATAATCTCGTCCTCCAGCTATTGGTGATTCATCCCGGGGATCAGGTTGGAGCCTTCAGCTATGGCACCAGGGAAATCCGTTTCCCCGTGCTCCGCAGGCCTCCTTCCCTCACTCTCCAAAATGGCGCACTGGCGTTCTTCCTGCCTTGGCCCCTTTCCTGCCACTGGCTTCTTCTGCCCCTCCTTCCGGGGGCGGCGTCTTCTTCCAGCGCCTCCGTACCAAGCCAGTATTCGAATCCCTCACAGGGTGGGCCATGTCGCTGTCACATAGTAATTCAGGCAGGGAAGGCCCAATACTCTTCGTAGTCTTTTTCTAGGACCTCCCATCTCTTCCTACCCTTCTTCTCCGCGCCAGCAGCCATTTCTAATGTCCATTTTAAAGTCCATCAAATCAGGTCTTCTGCACATTTTCAAAAGTATAAAGTCCAACAAATCTTAGGCACACAGAACCCGATGGTATCGGGTCTCGTCATCCTGTTCGTGATGCCAAGTTGGGTCGCCCTCCCAGGGCCATGGGGTACTCGGTACCGGGCCGGTGTCAGGGGGAATTGTGTCACAGCAGTGGTGACCCAGTCCGTGGCCCTGGGCGCCAAAATCAATGGGGGTTTGTGATATAGTTTATGCGAACAGCTCGTGACGCCACCTGTGGTGTTTGGCAAGCAAGATGTTAAGCCAACGCTGCGTGCAGATCCTCTGGGGCTGATGGTGTGTTGCAGCATAGATGGTGTTGCTCCCCACAGGTGAAGCTGTAACCCCAGGGCAGTGTAATTTCAATAGATGAGAATAGGCGCAGGCGGTGTGAGGAATGTTGGTACCCAGATGTAGCGGTGCTGACGGTGTTAGCGCACAAATGAATGTAAGACACCAGGGCTTGCAGTTCCAAAGCTTTACTCACAGTTCGTGGTACACACTGGTGCCCGCTTCCATGCCGTGTCCTCCGGGGCAGAGACTCAGTCAACCTCCCGAGCAAGTCAGGGCTCTCCTCTCCAACACTCTGCCAACATGTACCTTTCCTGAACGACTCCACTAATGCGCCTTTTAGTGTGAAGCTCTCCAGTACCGTGGTACTCTGGAGTTCCTCCTGTCAGATGTTCCTAGTAATTCTACTCGTATGGCAGACAGCTGTAGCCTCTGTCGGGGACCCCTTTCTCCGGAGTCCTGGCTCTCTATTCAGTTGCTGTTGTGCCCAGAGTCTAAGTTGGGAGTAATGCATTTACAGCCAACTACTCCACCGGTGTCTGATGCAGAACCATAAGTGTCCATACAACCTCGGGGACCGGGCCCCGGCCTTGCACTGAGAACCTATAGGCAGGGTTCCTCTTCCAACCCACGTCTCCTCTCTGTTCTCCTACTCCTTCATTCCGCACTGTTCTTTCTCTCTCTTATGGAAGCTTAGGTTGCAGTTCTACATCTTTCTCCTTCTGTTCCTTTCCCATGCCAGCTGGCTCAGATCACTGAGGCAGCTGCAGCACTCCTTCTCAGACCCGTCCTCAGACTCTCCTGACCTCCCGTCAGGCTGACCTCCACACTGATCTGTAATCCTAAACCTTCCCCATCTTTTATATGAATTTCAACTCCACCCACCTCCCAGCACATCCAGTGTTCCAAGCAGGAAACCACCAAGGCACTCCTAATGTCTAGGAGGAGAGAGAGACCTCAATGTGGTTGTGCTGAACTATCCTGTTGTGTGGGATGCGAGTGTTGGAGTGTGGAAAGAAGTTCCCAACTTACCTAGCTGGTGGGGCACTACACCTTAGGAGAAGGTTTAGTACCTCTGTTCTTTCTCTCTCTTATGGAAGCTTAGGTTGCAGTTCTACGTCTTTCTCCTTCTGTTCTTTTCCCATGCCAGATGGCTCAGATCACTGAGGCAGCTGCAGCACTCCTTCTCCTCGGACCCGTCCTTAGACTCTCCTGACTGACTATCCTTCTCTCGCCTGACCTCCCGTCAGGCTGACCTCCAGACTGATCTGTAATTCTAAACCTTCCCCATCTTTTATATGGATCTCAACTCCACCCACCTCCCAGCACATCCAGTGTTCCAAGCAGGAAACCACCAAAGCACTGCTAATGTCTAGGAGGAGAGAGAGACCTCAATGTGGTTGTGCTGAACAACCCTGTCGTGTGGGATGCAAGTGTTGGAGTGTGGAAAGGAGCTCCCAAGTTACCTAGGTGGTGGGACACCACACCTTAGGAGAAGGTGTAGTACCTCTGTGGCGACTGAGCCTCAGTGGCGCCACATACCCCCCCGTTAAGCACAGCACGTCCGCGGGCTGCAAGGGTAAACAAAGTTGACAGTACAGGAACATACAAAAAAATTTTTCAATGCTGCATAAACAATTCTTATACTAAACTTCCTAGTATAGGAGGTACTTATTCTTGAACGATACAAACAATTCTTATTTAACTATCTAAATTTCAAGTCAAAAAGTGCAATTTTCCATTCTAAGTGCCATTATCTGTGACTCACTATCACTTCAGTATTATTCAGCTTTTCTTTCTCTAGTACACGTTTCTTTATCATTTTTCTACTTTGACTGTCTCTTCTAGACGCAAGACGCTGACCGCAAGTACCTGGTCCGTCACCTGCCTACTTTCAATTCTTTATTCTTAATTCTGCATCAAAACATTCTCAATTCTCTATAAAAGCCATTTCTCAGTTTCTAATACTCTTATAAAACACATCATCAACAATAAAACATTTCAAAGATTCTTGTAAGTGCTGGACACCGCTCCCAGCCGGGACTTCTTGCAGTGTCCTTTGAGGTAGACATCATCTTCGAAAAGTGTCCTTATGTAAAACCAAGAGAGGGCACCTAAAGAGGTGCAAACTATTTACAAGAGAGTTTGTGATACACTCCAAGTTCATGATCACTGTAGTTCAAAATTGAAGAATGCTGCCACTGCAAAAATTAGGCAACAAAAGTGCTACCAGAAAAACAAGATAACAACAAAAATAGAAACAGGCACAACGGTGCAAACAAACCCTCATGGGGTAACGAGATTTTGAAAATTTTCAAATTGTGGTCCCCTCCTGGGGTTCTGGAAGCCGAACTGGAACTGTCCTCATCCTGATTCTGGTTTCTTGCTAAAGGGCCTTGAAGCTGTGGCAAAGGGAACCCATGATGCATCTCAATGCCCATCAACTGTTCCTCCTCGATAGGTGGTTCCGCTGTCCTGGTACGAGGTCGAGCTCCCAGGGCTTCTGCAGCTTGTCGGCGCTGGCAAGCAATTACCTGGGGACTTGGCAGTGAAGGTATCCCGAGATCACCGTTCCAAAACGATCCAGACCCCCCTCTTCCCTGAAGATGTTGGATCGGGTGTGCCGGCTCCAACCGTACCCCTGGCAGCAGGGACCTCCTCCACCTCCCCATCAACCCATTATGAGGGCCGGGGTATATACCTGGGAGTTCCCGGCAGTGCGGTCTCCACTCCGGTGCAGACGTGGTGGCAACGGGTGTTGCCCGGTGAGACACCGGGGACGGCGGTGGGGCCAATGGCAGCTTCGGCTCCGCGGGGGTCGCTGGCGGGAACTGCGCAGCCGCGCAGATCCGGGCAGGGGCTTCTCTTCCTCCACTTCAGCTCTCTGGGCTGTGTACAATTCCTCCGGTGGTAGCGGCAGAGAGGGAACAGGGTATGCTGCCGGTGGCATGGCAGCGGCTCCAGGCTCCACGGGGTCTGCCGGGAAAAGGTCTGGTGCAGCAGCGGCGGGTACCGGTGTCGCGGGTACCGCAGGCGTAGGTCGCTCCTGAGCATGCTGCAGATTTAATGTCCATAGCGCTTCTCGCCTCAGTCGCAGGCGGCGCGTCAGCTGGATAATCTCGTCCTCCAGCTATTGGTGATTCATCCCGGGGATCAGGTTGGAGCCTTCAGCTATGGCACCAGGGAAATCCGTTTCCCCGTGCTCCGCAGGCCTCCTTCCCTCACTCTCCAAAATGGCGCACTGGCGTTCTTCCTGCCTTGGCCCCTTTCCTGCCACTGGCTTCTTCTGCCCCTCCTTCCGGGGGCGGCGTCTTCTTCCAGCGCCTCCATACCAAGCCAGTATTCGAATCCCTCACAAGGTGGGCCATGTCGCTGTCACATAGTAATTCAGGCAGGGAAGGCCCAATACTCTTCGTAGTCTTTTTCTAGGACCTCCCATCTCTTCCTACCCTTCTTCTCCGCGCCAGCAGCCATTTCTAATGTCCATTTTAAAGTCCATCAAATCAGGTCTTCTGCACATTTTCAAAAGTATAAAGTCCAACAAATCTTAGGCACACAGAACCCGATGGTATCGGGTCTCGTCATCCTGTTCGTGATGCCAAGTTGGGTCGCCCTCCCAGGGCCATGGGGTACTCGGTACCGGGCCGGTGTCAGGGGGAATTGTGTCACAGCAGTGGTGACCCAGTCCGTGGCCCTGGGCGCCAAAATCAATGGGGGTTTGTGATATAGTTTATGCGAACAGCTCGTGACGCCACCTGTGGTGTTTGGCAAGCAAGATGTTAAGCCAACGCTGCGTGCAGATCCTCTGGGGCTGATGGTGTGTTGCAGCATAGATGGTGTTGCTCCCCACAGGTGAAGCTGTAACCCCAGGGCAGTGTAATTTCAATAGATGAGAATAGGCGCAGGCGGTGTGAGGAATGTTGGTACCCAGATGTAGCGGTGCTGACGGTGTTAGCGCACAAATGAATGTAAGACACCAGGGCTTGCAGTTCCAAAGCTTTACTCACAGTTCGTGGTACACACTGGTGCCCGCTTCCATGCCGTGTCCTCCGGGGCACAGACTCAGTCAACCTCCCGAGCAAGTCAGGGCTCTCCTCTCCAACACTCTGCCAACATGTACCTTTCCTGAACGACTCCACCAATGCGCCTTTTAGTGTGAAGCTCTCCAGTACCGTGGTACTCTGGAGTTCCTCCTGTCAGATGTTCCTAGTAATTCTACTCGTATGGCAGACAGCTGTAGCCTCTGTCGGGGACCCCTTTCTCCGGAGTCCTGGCTCTCTATTCAGTTGCTGTTGTGCCCAGAGTCTAAGTTGGGAGTAATGCATTTACAGCCAACTACTCCACCGGTGTCTGCTGCAGAACCATAAGTGTCCATACAACCTCGGGGACCGGGCCCCGGCCTTGCACTGAGAACCTATAGGCAGGGTTCCTCTTCCAACCCACGTCTCCTCTCTGTTCTCCTACTCCTTCATTCCGCACTGTTCTTTCTCTCTCTTATGGAAGCTTAGGTTGCAGTTCTACATCTTTCTCCTTCTGTTCCTTTCCCATGCCAGCTGGCTCAGATCACTGAGGCAGCTGCAGCACTCCTTCTCAGACCCGTCCTCAGACTCTCCTGACCTCCCGTCAGGCTGACCTCCACACTGATCTGTAATTCTAAACCTTCCCCATCTTTTATATGAATTTCAACTCCACCCACCTCCCAGCACATCCAGTGTTCCAAGCAGGAAACCACCAAGGCACTCCTAATGTCTAGGAGGAGAGAGAGACCTCAATGTGGTTGTGCTGAACTATCCTGTTGTGTGGGATGCGAGTGTTGGAGTGTGGAAAGAAGTTCCCAACTTACCTAGCTGGTGGGGCACTACACCTTAGGAGAAGGTTTAGTACCTCTGTGGCGACTGAGCCTCAGGGGCGCCACAGACACAGGAGATGAGAGACAGGAGGGAGGAGTCTAAGAGGCATCCCAGAGCAAGAGGGAGTTAGCGCATCCGACACAGGGGAGACAGGGGCTTACTTGGCCTGGAGGGAGGATGGTGCCGAGCAGCACGAGGAGGAGATCCAGCGAGACCCACAGCTGCCATTGCCCCGCTCCATACCATGGCTGCGGCTTGTACAGTGAGACCCGCGGCCACCATTGCCCTGCTCCATACCGCGGCTGTGGCCTATATGCCGAGACCCGCGGCCGTCTCAGCCTTGCCTCCCAACGAAGCAACCCCAGCGGAGGGGAACCGGCCTGGGGCCTGCATCGTTTCCCTGGCACCAGGGCGTAGGAACACCCGCAGTCTGCATCAACTCTTCTTTGACTGGACCCGGCGGCTGAGGTGCCGGTCAGACATCTCCTGGACAACAACTCTGCAGGACATTAGAGATCGATAAGTGACACTTCGTTTCTATTTATAGTTAGTCCAAGGACCTGTAGCCGGCCGCGTTGTGGCCATATAATTATCGTCTCCCGCCGTACTGTTTAGTATTGTGTACATGTGTATTTGTATCTGACTTCCCTGCGTGAAAAACCATTGTTAGCTTTACTCTTTATCCATATACTTTATAAAAGTTAAGTTTAGCCCCTGCTCTGTCTCCGGCTCGTCACTGCATCCTGCGTACCTGCGAGTACCACACAGTCTCTTCCTCTATCCGCGCAGTCTGCTCCTCTATCCTCGGCCACATTGGTGCAGTCTCTTCCTCTATCAGCGCTGTCTGATCCGCTATCCTCGGCCTCATTGGTGCAGTCTCCTCCTCTATGACCATGGTGCAGTCTCTTCTCCTATTTTCAGTGCAGTGTCTTCCTCAATTATCAGCGCAGTCTTCGCTTTCCTTGGCTTCATTGGTGCAGGATGCCGATGTCCCCTTTGTCTTCTCCAGATATCGGTGCAGTCTCTTCCTCTATTATTGGTACTGTCTTTTCCTCTGTTATCGGTGCAGTCTCTTCCTCTGTTATCGGTGCAGTCTCTTCCTCTGCTATCGGTGCAGTCACTTGCTCTGTTATCGGTGCTGTCTCTTCCACTGTTATTGGTGCTGTCTGCTCCTCGCTCGTAGATGTGTCTCTTCCCCTCCCTTTTTGCATTATGATAAATGTCCGCCCCGGATGCCATTGGAAAATAATTTGCAGACAGTGAGGTGTGGGCTGATTTCATGCCCAGCCTGGCAGTGCCCGGGGCCTGACCACACGCTGCTTAATGCCTGTCATACCCTTTGCTCTTAAAGGGCAGCACTTTATCGAGCTCTTCTGAGGTTCAGCCATCCATTAATAAGCGGCGTCCTCCACAGCAGGAAACGCACCGGCGCAGAACATCTGCCGCAGGACACGCACCAGCGTGGAGCATCCACCGCACTATCTCCTAATGTGTTTTATTAGGAAATAGTAATTAGTATTTTGCTGTGTTATTTGCGGCGTTTGCGGACGAAGCTTGCTTGGGATTTCTCATCACCTTTCCTTAATGATACCGTTGCTGTTTATTGCAGCGTTACCCCGGACCCCGCTGGGCGCCCGCTCCCCTCCTTCCTCCGCACCGCCACGTTCTCCTTTAGGTTTCGTCTCTTTCCCCTCTGGCAGTAATATAATTAAGCTTAGGAAAACACAAGGGGCGATTCCATCTACCGGATCTATTTAATGACAGACTCGGCAGCGCCATCCACTGCGCGGAATATGACAATGCTCCGTACAGTAATGGCCGACTTGCCAGCGTCCTGCGCTTGGTGACAGTGACCTTGGGGCAGCGCCGTTCACCTTGAAATAACACCGTCCGAATATGAGGCATCGAAATTAAAAGCCGCGGGACGTCAGCCACAAAAGCAATGAACCAGAAACCGCGCCGGCTGCCGACTCCTGATATTCAGTATTTGTGCAGCTCACAATCTACACAACCTCTGCTTCCCATCAGTGAATATTACACACAGAAATCACAATTGTGTCCAAACCGATGCACTGATCAAACGGATACATTGTAGCAAACATTGCATTATGTCCATTCACTGCAAGCAAGCAGAGATCTTCAAAAAGCAAAATAAAATTATGTATAAAGTCTATTAGAAAGTGGCAGAATTATCAATAACACCAGGACTAATGGAGGATTGTTTCATAAAGTGGTTGGATATCGCCAGGACATGCTATCGCTTTATGATGAGTAGGGTCCCTGAGGTCACTAGGGGTCAAAGAGCCATGTGACCAACTAATGATTGTTGTGGGTTCCGGAGCATCATACCATCACTGTGACAGGTGAGAGTCCTAGAGGTCAGTGGGGGCCCCATAGCGACTGGTTCCTGCACCCGTCATATTAATATCCGTGGTGACCGGTGATGCCCCTTATATCACTAGCAGGTCTGATAAATGGGGAACGCTAGTGATGACGGGTTCTGCTGTTAGGTGGCGTTCACACTGCGTTTTTAAGCCCCTTGGGAAATGTCGGTGTGGACAGTAGCAGACAGTAATCATAGCTGCTGATATCATTTACTTTGCTGCACATAAGATGTCCATGACCGCGGCGCGGTGTGCGTTCTGCTGCCATCATTTGTGCGGAGCATCCTTCTAACATTTCCAGGACTCCCCTCGCCCCCTCCAGCCGTAGCCGTAGATTACAGCCGTAGGTGGTCCGGTTATTTCACTGTATGTGACAACTCCACTCGTCACAGACTTATGAATAGAAAGGCAGAAGTGCAGTGAAGACTGACACAAGAGGAGAAATGGAGCTGAAGGATTCAACAAAGTAACAAATAGATACACGTATGGGGCAACAATCAGATGGACTTACTACTGCTCCCTCTAAGGATATGTGTACACATTGCGGATTAGTCTGCGGATCCGCAGCAGATTTGGCCCTGTGGATCCGCAGCAGTTTTCCAAGTGATGTACAGTACAATGTTATCGTATGGAAAGCAAAAACCAATGTGTACATGCTGCCGAAAATTCGATGGGGAAACAAAGCGGTTTATTTTCCGCAACATGTCAATTCTTTGTGCGGATTCCGCAGCGTTTTTACACCCATTCCATTATAAGAATCCGCAGGTGTAAAAACGCAGGCGAAATCCGCTAGAAATCCGCAGGTAAAACGCGGGCATTTTGTCCTGCAGATTCCGCGCGGAAAAATCCGCATTCGAATCCGCAACATGTGCTCATACCCTAATAGTTGTCAGCCATGCTGGAGAGCGAGAACACAACGTTAAGAGATTCCACACTTGAGAGAGTGATAAGTGCCGGGAGCCGTTTATATATAATCAATACGCTCCGACTGGCCGCAGCCCCCTTGGTGGTGGCCATTATCCCCTCAGTTGGGCTGTGGTTACTTGTGACGCTTTCTTATGACTTTGTCTATATGTAAGGAGACGTCGGAGGCTGCCGCCAACTCGCATCACTGCAGCGCATTAACATTCCTGAGGGAGCCGGAGCGCCATTTCGTATTCCAGAGGACGCAGCTGTGTGATACGCTCGGCAATTTCAGGCAGATTTAGCGTTCATCCCGCCGTTGAATAATAGATGTTCCTCGGAATAACTGGTTATGTGAGAGTGGACTTTAATAGATTCTAAACTTGGTAAATTTGTGGCGGCTATCATCGGCGCCTGTGAAGAATTGCGCTGCCGGAGATTAGTAAACCATCAGATTCTCTAAAAAACCATTTCATGTAGATGACGAGCCGAGCTCAGGTGCTTCTAGGCCCGGAGGAAATGATGTCGCTGCGCCGCCGCCGCCAACGTCTCCTGGAAGAGATTTCCTTCTAGAAGTCTCCTGCAATTACCGGAATGTGAAGAGAGAACTACAAGAAGCAAACGCTGAATCCTCCTCGCTACAAACCGACAAAATGGAACAAATCAAAGAAAACTCATTTCCTGAAGAAGTTTCTCGCCTTTCCCTGGATTCCGTATAATGAGGATCAGCGGCGCCGCGCACCGACGAGTCTGAGTCACTGCGCGGCCGGATGTTACATTGCAGCGAGCGGAATCCGTGTAAATATTATTGAATGTAATAATATATTTATGTTTATTTCTGGCAGAGATACATTGTATTGTGTGAAGCCTATGGACAAACCGGACGTCATCATCCTCCCACATCTGCCTGAATCAGACACTGGGAAACTGGGTCAATCCGCTCTGCCACAAGGTGCCGTCCTCTGTAAGACTCTGTTCACATATCCAGGTGTCCTCAGTCTGTAATGGATCCAGTATTATACAAAAAAATTTGCATCTGGTACAAACAGAGCAGAAACTTATGCAGGAGGGAAACCAACATTTCCAGTTTTGATTGGATCTGTCATTAGAAAAAGAGGATCTTTTGAAAAATGTCTACTTTGGTTTCTGTTTTGCATCTTTTTATGCATTTTTCATGGATCTCTTTATACCAGAGATGTCTCTAACGTTCTGAGCATACAGCACTAAAAAACGGGTCAAATAACGGATGACTAATGTAATAGAAAAGAACTAATCCAGTTCATTGCCTATAAGTCTCCTTACAGCAACTAGACACTCTCAAAAAGATGAAACATTCCTTCTTAAACCCCAAGTTAGAGGCATCTCACCCAAAACAAATCAGACCTCCTGCCTTGCCCTAATGAGAGGAAAACACCCTGAAACAGGTGTCTGCAAATGGAAGGTCCTGTGGCAGGGGTCTATTAACTTTTATTAGGTGGCGCTACTGATCAAGTAGTCTTTTTCTCCAAATGCCATCTAATATATAAAGCTGAATGTGTGTATGTGTGTGTGTGTGTGTGTGTGTGTGTGTGTGTGTGTGTGTGTATGTATGTGTGTATGTCCGGGATTGGCATCTACACCGTCGCAGCTACAGCCACAAAATTTTGCACAGTCACACGTCTGGACCCCTGTGTTGTGAGGCGAAATTTTAACCCCGTGCGTTCCAATTCAACAAAGAATTTGGCCAATTATTCTTAACATTTCTATGGTGTTATCGTCCTTCTGTAAAGCTGGAAATAACACAATTTATTACCGTGCCAACACAGACAACCCTCTGACACAGACTGCAGGGGGAGCCCAGTATCACACAGGATAGGATTAGATACATGGCTCAGCAGTCAGTATCACACGGGATAGGAATAGATACACAGCTCAGCAGTAGGTATCACACAGGAGAGGATTAGACACATGGCTCAGCAGTCAGTATCACACAGGATAGGATTAGATACACAGCTCAGCAGTCAGTATCACACAGGATAGAAATAGATACACGGCTCAGGAGACAGTATCACACAGGATAGGATTAGATACACAGCTCAGCACACAGTATCACACAGAATAGTATTGGATACAGGGCTCAGCAGACAGTATCACACGGAATAAGATTAGCTACACGACTCAGCAGTCAGTATCACACAGGATAGGATTAAATACACGGCTCAGCAGTCAGTATCACAAAGGATAGGATTAGATGCACGGCTGAGCAGTCAGTAACACACATGATAGGATTAGGTACACGGCTCAGCAGTCAGTATCACACAGGATAGGATTAGATACACTGCTCAGCAGTCAGTATCACACAGGATAGGATTAGATACACAGCTCAGCAGTCAGTATCACACAGGATAGGAATAGATACACGGCTCAGCAGACAGTATCACACAGGATAGGATTAGATACACAGCTCAGCACAAAGTATCGCACAGAATTGTATTAGATACACGGCTCAGCAGACAGTATCACACAGAATAGGATTAGATACACAGCTCTTCAGTCAGTATCACAAAGGATAGGATTAGATACACGGCTCAGCAGTCAGTATCACACAGGATAGGATTAGATACACAGCTCAGCACACAGTATCGCACAGAATAGTATTAGATACACGGCTCAGCAGATAGTATCACACAGGATAGGATTAGATACACGGCTCAGCAATCAGTATCACACAGGATGGGATTAGATACACGGCTGAGCAGTCAGTAACACACATGAAAGGATTAGGTACATGGCTCAGCAAAAAGTGTCACACATGAGAGGATTAGGTACACAGCTCAGCAGACATTATCACACAGGATAGGGTTAGATACACAGCTCAGAAACAGGATGCGCTAAAGGAGAGGACATTTTCATTCCAAGAATTCCACTCATTCCATCTGATTTGTTTTTTGATTTTAAACGCCTCCAGTTTCCAGTTCAACTGCTATTTGCAATGTCCATTAACAATGCTCAGGGACAGTCCTTGAAAGTAGTAGGGATCGATTTGCAATCTCCATGTTTTTCTCATGGTCAATTGGTTACATTCAAGAGTTGGAACTGCCAAAAATCTGTTCATCTTTGCACCGAAAGGAAAAACCAAAAATCTTGAATGAGTTGAAAATAAAATACTATCAATACTTGGGTAATCGTTTAGTTAATATGTGTTGCAAATCTGTAGTGGTGAATATATGATGTGAATATATGATGTGAAATGTTTTTATGTGCAATATAATCATTATAATTTGTTATAACTAACCACAGTTGGTTACTATGCCCAGGCAACGCCGGGCTCTTCAGCTAGTATGTCCATAAAAAAAAGTTCTGAGAAAAAGAAGGAAAGAAACAGTGGACATCTTATGATGTCTCCTCTGCTGGAATGTTTTATTTCTGTTTGTATGATATAAAAATGCAAAAAAATACCCTTGACATGTTCTCAGAGCCTGCATGAGCTGCGTTATCCGATAGATCCGACACGATTTACTGCATTTTTCACCCATGGCGTCTGCTTGGATCTGGAATAACGAGCGCATTACAGCCCAGTCCTCTCCATAGTGACTCTGTGGAGCCGCCTGCAGGCTGTAATTCCAGTTTCTGCATTGCTCAGTTTATATAAAACCTTCCTGACACATTATCTGTGGCGTTCCAGGACGCTAGATGTGATATTGATTGTCGTAGTTGGGAGGTAATCAGCTCACTCTACTTAGGGCCATTATCATCAGCTCACATTGGAGACGGCCATTCATCACTGACATTCATGCTGTTCCTAATCCAAAGTGCCCACAAAGACAAAATAGTCAGTCCTTAAAAGGGATGTCCCATCTGGAATATTTATGGTGCATCCTGTAAGATCCTCTGAAACTCTCTGCGCTGCTGTGGATACTTCTATTATTTAAATGTGCTAGGAGAGCCCACAATGGAGAAATACTTTCAATATTGATTTTTCAGTAATGGTGGGTTTCACATCCCTTGTTCCTTATATCAGCTGGAGGGAAGCACTATAGTACACTGGTCCGTTACACTAAGTGACTACGACCGGTCATAGACTTGTAGTCAGTCCCCAACACCTGCGGGAATGATTGTGGTATGTCAGGCAGCACTGCATAAGAGAGTATAAGAAATAAATAATAAAAATAAGCCGCCGTTGAATGATGCTGTGATCCCAATAAAGATGTGGTTTGATGGGATCTACTAAGAGAACTTTTTTAATATTAGGATAAAGCCTTAGGTTGCATTTAGATGTTGCAGTAATGGTGCAGTTTATTGCCACAATAAAGGTGAAACCAAAGCAATTTCACCTGATTTTTGACAATCTCTACAAAACATTGCAGCAAAAGAAGAGAAAACGCGGCTACAACATGTGAACACAGTCTAAAGGCCTAATCCCAATAGATCATATATCGCAACTTTACTGCATCCAGGGCATAGCTGGGAAATTTACTTACATTCTATGGTGCCACCTGGTGTTCATGGTGCATAGCTGCAGGCATGTCCACCAAATGAGCTGAAGACTGTTGGTCGCATATGCTCAGTCACTCTGCACAGCCAGGTCTCTTCATAGACATCCTCTGCAGGGCAGCCAGTAGAAATAGATTTCTGTCTGCTTGTCAGGAAAGGAGGAGATCCTCCACAATACATGACAGTATTGCTGGGGAGACTTCTTCTTCAGGGGGAAGTGAGAAGTGACTATGTTGTCAACTGCCAGAGGGTGATGGAAACTGATTCCAACCAGAAATGCAAAATAACTGTAGCATGAAGGAAAACACATGGAAGTAAAAATAATTACAAGGGTATAGTTGTGCAGTACAACTTATATATATATATACTATGATTAACATGTATGTATTTAGACTTTATGCGCATGCCCTGGTCCGTTAGATTTTCTGGTGCTCCATGTTAGGCTTTGCAAGAAGCCAGGCATGTTCCAATGTGTTGTATCTTGTATAGGCCTCCCAGGACACACACCTGAGTCTTGGTATTGTATTATGATTTCCTAGTAACTCTTTTAGTTGTCTGTGCATAGTTTCAGTCCACAGTCATCAGGATGTCTCCTAGCTGTCTGTGGTTTCCAGTTCATGAGTTACTTGTCTGCATTTTCAAGTAACCCATCTACCTGACAGTGGTCTTCAGGACTTCACCTGCTTGCCTGCGGTTTCCAGTAACCTTGTTACCCATTAGTGGAGGACTTTTCTTGTCTGACAGCAGCTTCCATGGTTTTCAGACTTTCTAGTTACTCCAGAGTGCTGTCTACCAATTGTTCCAGGTCTTCTAGAACCTCTGCTGATGTCCGGTGGTTTCCAGAATGTCTCCTAGCTACATACGGCTATCATGGGATTTGGACTTTCTTGCTACACTGAAAATTTGTCTGCTACCTGTCTTCATCTCCATGATGCCTCCTGTCTTCCTGCAGCCTCCAGTCCTTGAGTCTCCAGTCTGCCTATGTTTTTGAGTAACTTTCAATCTGCTTGTGGTCTCCTGGATGTTTCCCACCAGTTTCCAGCATCATGCCTGCTTACCTGTGGTTTCCTGGCTGTCTCCTGGCTGCCTCTGCTTTCCATCAGCCTGTCTGCTTGCCAGTGATCTCCTGGATGTCTCCTACCTGCCAGTGGTTTCCAGCATGCTGCCTGCTTGCCTGTGGTGGCATGGATGTCTCCCTCCTGCTTGTGATTTCCAACATCCCGCCTGCCTGTGGTTTCCTGGATGTCTCCCACCTGCCTGAGGTTTCCCGGATATCCCCCACCTGCCTGGGTTATGTAGAATCCTGCCTGTTTGCCTCTGGTCTCCTGGATGTCTCCTACCTGCCAGCGGTTTCCAGCATCCTGCCTGCTTGCCTGCTGTCTCTTGGATGTTTTTCACCTGTTTGCGGTTTCCATTATCCCGCCTGCTTGTCGGAGGTTTCCAGGACTTTATTAAGACATTCAGTTTGCCTTCTATGTGTCCGACTGTGGATTTCAGGATGCCCCCTTCCACGATAATGTGAATATGACCTATGTTTCCCTTAATAACACATATTCCTGAACTTTCTGCTACAGTTATAGCTGCCCAGAGACAAGCGACCCCCTCCTTCCCCCTCAGCCCTGCACACACACACACACACACACACACACGCTGCAGCTGTGACCCCCCTTCCCAGCTGCTCCAGGGGAGATCTCTCACTTGCCTGCCTGTAATCCAATACTCTAGTGTGTGATCTCCTCACCCCTTCCCCAAGGAATCTTTGTCTTCAACATGTGCTTGGCTCTTCCATAGCCTACAGTTAAAATCTAATCATTTGGACATAATGCGACGTCAGTTTATGTTAGAAATATGAAAATTACATATCTGGGACGTGCGTCGACGGAGCCTCTTAGCCTGTGTTTTTCCCGGTTCCAGCGCCAGCAGAATCTGAGAAATGGGTTTCTCCTGAACAGAGTTGAATAGACAGTCTGCGTTTAGTGTCGTTAGAAAGCGAATGCCAAGATAAGTTGAGTGATGGTTCTGCCGTTATTCTGCTAGGTTCTCCAGCCAAGTTATTATAATTATAAGTTTTCTTAGCAAATCTGTAACTCTGAAAAAAGGGGAGGGCGGTGGTAACTAAACCCTCTTTAGTGATGTCACAGCCTACAAGTATAAGTTATTGCCAGTCAGCCCACCCCTCAGTCACTGCCTGGGAAGCTGTTGCAACAAGACCCTCCAATGCATTTTCATGTATCACCCCACCCTCGCCAGCATGGTTAGCCTGGAATGATCTAAGCAACATGTGAGTGTTTATGTTTTAATCCTCTTTATTTTGTAATTGCTTTATACATACTTTATTTGTCTCAAATTGTAAAATCTTCTGTAAACACTGCCTACCTTTTTGGAGTAAAATATAAAATTATTAGTTTCGTCTTCTCCATGCTCTATAACGAACTTACACGTGCCTGAAGTTAGTTACGCTACTAATTTGGGTTGGCTTCGTATCCCTTTATTAATTTGGAAATATTAATAGAGTAATCGGAGATGCTGGCAGCAAAGTGTGTTCTGGGCTAGGTGGGTAAGCTGGCAGTGATGGAACGGGTTTTAGTAGCTATTGTCTGGCTGTGGCCAGAGCAGTTATAATTCCCTCGCTGCAGCGTACCTGATAGCCAGTCCACAGTGAAGCGGCCCATCCGGCGACAAAATATCCTAGGTTCAGTTCCCTGACTGACCTGAGGGTAAGGGGGGCGCCGTAGAGCTGCAAGTTCCCAAGCAGAACTGGAAGGTTGGATATACATAAATCCCTGCAGTTCGTGACATATTGCTGAGAGCAGTGGGATAACTACAATAAGCCCCTGTGGTAAATTGACAGGTCAATAGCCTTTTTTGCTGTTTTTCATCACATTGTTGGCAGCGGTGGGATAACTAAGATGCACATGTGATAGCCGTGTGCTGGCCAAAGTTCCCTTTTTCATAACATTTTAAAATGTCCTGGCTATCTGCTTGCGGCTTCCAGGACTTTATTAAAACTTTTAGTTTGCTTTATATGTGTGTGCCTGCTTGTCTGTGGTCTTCTGAACGTCTCCTACTTGCCTTCGGTTTCGAGCATTCCACCAGTTAATAGCATACCTGTTATTTCCAGTCCCTCAGCTGTCGCGCGTTCTGTGTGCTCCACCTAGCTGTTGCAGTGACACCCCTGTGCCCACCCGGACCCTGCATCCTGGCCTTAGGGGATCCGCCTCACTCAGTAAGCCAACATTGTGTAAAATATACTTTCATACAATGCAATGTATGATTCGGAATAGTGTGATATTTCTGATACAATATTGTCTAATGACCTTATACTGAATATACAAGTACATCAGCCGCCCTCCTCCGTGTCCGCGGTCCGTTGCTCGCCGCAGGCTTCCTCCTCCTGCTTTATATACAGTGCTGTAATAAACCTCAGCAGTGGGATCGGCCAATAGTCCTTGCTCAGCACACTTGGGCCGCGCACGGTAAATTGGTGTAATGTTGGTAAATGATGTATCTCTTTATTGTATTTCTAAGGCCCAGGGGGATAATTGCCAGCTGATTACATTCTCCCATAAATGAGCCACATTGTTTATGGATCGGAGCTGCGGACACTCGTCTGATATATATATATAACCTCTGGACACAAACAACATGCAGGGACATCATGGATTTACTAACCGCACAAACGCCAAATTGTCAATACAGGCAACAGGGAAATAAACGCTTTATGGGCAGCTATTGGCCCCAACGTTTTATAATTATTGAATGGCGCTCGCAGTCGTCCTGACGGTAAATTGTAGCAGATATTGGATTCAGCTGTAATCATTTGTGACATAAATATAGTTGTAAAAAGTCGATAATTTATCACGTACATAATAAGCGAGTGACCCGGGGCCGCGCACAAATCTCCCACTCTGAAGTGACGGTTCCCCGGCTCCTAGATTATGTGGAAGGAAATAGGAAGGTGCCTGCAGGAGGCGCTATACCATGAAACCAGAGTAAGGGACAATATGTTGTCTGCCCAGGGAGTTGTAATTGGACACCGATTATTCATTCACATGTCAGATACGCCCATCAGATGATCCATTCCTGGCAATAACTGACACAGGCCTGTGACCGACCTGTGAATTTGTTAAGGAAGAAGCGGCTGTGTCTTACCATTGATAACGAATCGGCTGTCAGTGACCTTCCTGTGGTTACATAAAGGCAAAAAGCTGTGATCGGTTAATAGTGACAGACAAGAAATTGGAATCCAAGAAATGGATCACAAAATCACTGTACACCAGAGGACAGATCTCCAAACAACTGGACACCGGGAGATAGATCTCCAAACAACTGGACACCAGGAGATAGATCTCCAAACAACTGGAGACCAGGCGATAGATCTCCAAACAGCTGGACACAGGGAGATAGATCTGCAAACAACTGTACATCGGGAGATAGATCTCCAAACCACTGCGCACTGGGAGACAGATCTCCAAACAACTGGATACAGGGAGATCTCCAAACCAATGGATGCCAGGAGATAGATCTCCAAACCAATGGGCGCCAGGAGATAGATCTCCAAACCAATGGACGCCAGGAGATAGATTGCCAAACCACTGGATGCCAGGAGATAGATCTCCAAACCAATGGACGCCAGGAGATAGCTCTCCAACAACAGGACATCAGGAGATAGATCTACAAACAACTGGACACCTGGCGATAGATCTACAAACCACAGCAGCTGTAGAGATGTCACTTTGCATTGTCTCTTCTTGTAGGCGCCACATCTCTTAATCTTGGCTCTTTCCTCCGCACCCGCTGCCTGTACCTGCACCTATCAGATCTGATCATCTCCCGTCCTCCTGACACTAAGCTCTCTGCACTCGCTGCCATCTTTTACTGGGATTCAATGCATTTGTGATACTTGTATGACGCCTCGCAGCCCCCTGAGAAAGCTGCTTTATCGTTACTGCAATTGTCAGACATCTAAAGGGACTGCAGGAAAACATATGTAAGACGTCAGCGGCGAGCAGTGGGCACATTAGATGTGATGCCAAGTGACAGGTAAATGGCGGCAGCTACCACCAGAGAGAACGATCGCTCCGCTCACACCGGAGAAGGCGGCACAATTCAGACACCTTTCATTCTCCTGTGATGAAACAGTCTGCAGCTCTCTAGTTTAATGTTCTGCTTGCTATCAGTGAATTAAATATTCTTGTTAATTCTTCTCACAGCTGAGTGTTTGCTACAATTGTATCCAGTGTACACAATCCTGTGAGCTAAAACCACAAACCTCTGCTGTTCATTCTGATAGTTTGCTACAGTGTATCAGCGCTGGAGTGATGTATCAGTCTGATAGGAGATGACAGACACATGACATTCCAGTATAGAAAGCTCTTATGGGGACAAGGACATTCCGGTATAGAAAGCTCTTATGGGGCTGAGGACATTCCGGTATAGAAAGTTCTTATGGGGCAGAGGACGTTCCGGTATAGAAAGCTCTTATGGGGCCGAGGACATTCCGGTATAGAAAGCTCTTATGGGGCCGAGGACATTCCGGTATAGAAAGCTCTTATGGGGCCTAGGACATTCCAGTATAGAAATCTCTTATGGGGCAGAGGACGTTCCAGTATAGAAAGCTCTTATGGGGCAGAGGATGTTCCGGTATAGAAAGCTCTTATGGGGCAGAGGACATTCCCGTATAGAAAGCTCTTATGGGGCAGAGGACGATCCAGTATAGAAAGCTCTTATGGAGCAGAGGACGTTCCGGTACAGAAAGCTCTTATGGGGCCGAGGACGTTCCAGTATAGAAAGCTCTTATGGGGACAAGGACATTCCGGTATAGAAAGCTCTTATGGGGACAAGGACATTCCGGTATAGAAAGCTCTTATGGGGCTGAGGACATTCCGGTATAGAAAGTTCTTATGGGGCAGAGGACGTTCCGGTATAGAAAGCTCTTATGGGGCCGAGGACATTCCGGTATAGAAAGCTCTTATGGGGCCGAGGACATTCCGGTATAGAAAGCTCTTATGGGGCCGAGGACATTCCGGTATAGAAAGCTCTTATGGGGCCTAGGACATTCCAGTATAGAAATCTCTTATGGGGCAGAGGACGTTCCAGTATAGAAAGCTCTTATGGGGCAGAGGATGTTCCGGTATAGAAAGCTCTTATGGGGCAGAGGACATTCCCGTATAGAAAGCTCTTATGGGGCAGAGGACGATCCAGTATAGAAAGCTCTTATGGAGCAGAGGACGTTCCGGTACAGAAAGCTCTTATGGGGCCGAGGACGTTCCAGTATAGAAAGCTCTTATGGGGACAAGGACATTCCGGTATAGAAAGCTCTTATGGGGCTGAGGACATTCCGGTATAGAAAGTTCTTATGGGGCAGAGGACGTTCCGGTATAGAAAGCTCTTATGGGGCCGAGGACATTCCGGTATAGAAAGCTCTTATGGGGCCGAGGACATTCCGGTATAGAAAGCTCTTATGGGGCCGAGGACATTCCGGTATAGAAAGCTCTTATGGGGCCTAGGACATTCCAGTATAGAAATCTCTTATGGGGCAGAGGACGTTCCAGTATAGAAAGCTCTTATGGGGCAGAGGATGTTCCGGTATAGAAAGCTCTTATGGGGCAGAGGACATTCCCGTATAGAAAGCTCTTATGGGGCAGAGGACGATCCAGTATAGAAAGCTCTTATGGAGCAGAGGACGTTCCGGTACAGAAAGCTCTTATGGGGCCAAGGACGTTCCAGTATAGAAAGCTCTTATGGGGCAGAGGACATTCCCGTATAGAAAGCTCTTATGGGGCCAAGGATGTTCCAGTATAAAAAGCTCTTATGGGGCAGAAGACATTCCGGTATAGAAAGCTCTTATGGGGCCGAGGACGTTCCGGTATAGAAAGCTCTTATGGAGCAAAAGACATTCCGGTACAGAAAGCTCTATGGGGCCAAGGACGTTCCAGTATAAAAAGCTCTTATGGGGCAGAGGACGTTCCAGTATAGAAAGCTCTTATGGGGCAGAGGACGTTCCGGTATAGAAAGCTCTTATGGGGCAGAGGACATTCCCGTATAGAAAGCTCTTATGGGGCAGAAGACGTTCCAGTATAGAAAGCTCTTAAGGGGCAGAGGACGTTCCGGTACCGAAAGCTCGTATAGGGCCAAGGACGTTCCAGTATTAAAAGCTCTTATGGGGCAGAAGACGTTCCGGTATAGAAAGCTCTTATGGGGCCAAGGACGTTCCAGTAAAGAAAGCTCTTATGGGGCCTAGGACATTCCAGTATAGAAAGCTCTTATGGGGCAGAGGACGTTCCAGTATAGAAAGCTCTTATGGGGCAGAGGACGTTCTAGTATAGAAAGCTCTTAAAGGGCAGAGGACGTTCCAGTATAGAAAGCTCTTAAAGGGCAGAGGACGTTCCAGTATAGAAAGCTCTTATGGGGCCTAGGACGTTCCGGTATAGAAAGCTCTTATGGGGCAGAGGACGTTCCGGTATAGAAAGCTCTTATGGGGAAGAGGATGTTCCGGTATAGAAAGCTCTTATGGGGCAGAGGACATTCCCGTATAGAAAGCTCTTATGGGGCAGAGGACGTTCCAGTATAGAAAGCTTTTAAGGGGCAGAGGACGTTCCGGTACAGAAAGCTCTCATGGGGCCGAGGACGTTCAGGTATAGAAAGCTCTTATGAGGCCGAGGAGGTACCGATATAGAAAGATCTTATGGGGCCGAGGACGTTCCGATATAGAAAACTCTTATGGGGCCGAGGATGTTCCAGAGTAGCAGGTGCACTGTTATCGCAGGTAGCTGGACTCCAGATATGAGGAGGGTCAATAATACATCCTCATATTGCAATGTATCCATCACAGAGATCATATATAGATCAGCATTGTGTAATGAGTCTTTGCACAACTCCCTGATCTGGAGATCGTTTATGACAATGCTCATCCTGATCTCCTGATTCAATGCAACACCTACAGTACAGACGGACACACAGCCAAAGCAGCGATAAATTACAAGTAAGGATTAGATATTTCATGAGACTGGAAGGTATACTGCAGAAAGAAATTTCTTTCAGAAACTTGCAGGTCAGCCCATGGCAGTGAATGGAGCTCAGCAGCAATGCCAGGTACAAGACGTGGTCAAGGGCGGCGCTGAGAGACAGCAGCCATGTAGGTATATTATTGGATAACCCCTTTAAAGAAGAAATTGCCCTTTTGCCTGTTTGAGCCATTGATGTCCAGCACCGTTGGCTTCTGGTCCCAATGACATTGCAATCCGCGTGGCACACGGTATCTGCCAATCAGACATGTATTTTTCCAGATACGCGGTTCGTGCACCAGACAACCCTTTACAGGGGACGCACAGCATCATTGCTAATTTACTGCAAATTACGAAGTTCGACTGCAGATCTACCACAGCTGACATTGATGTTTTCATCCTGGGCCTCCTGATTCATGCACAGAATGCCAGAACTACAGAGACCCGGGCAGAGCAGCTGGAGTCAGGGGGATGGTCATGTTGTGTGCTCCTCTGTGCAATTTATGATGTAACCGTGTGTCGTGGACGGTATATAGTCAGTGACACCCGGACGTGGCGCCCCCGGAGGACGCAGGTGGTAGCGCACAATTTTCTACTGCCGGATCCTTTGCTCTTCTGCCGGTGACTTTTCTCGCCTCAATGCATTGAAATCGATGGCGACGGCTCAGCAGCACGGAGAGAAGACGGCAGTCGCCATAAAGAAGACGTGTAGATGTTATTGTGTGTTCTGACACCGGCTCTATACATGCGGCTGTCAGATCAATAGCGCCATGACTCAGGCAGCTTCATTATCAGCGCCGGCCGCTCGTTGGGTAAAACTCGGGCGAGTGAATCACTTGTTGTCTTAGGAACTCGTTAGCTTTCATTTGAGCACAATAACCCGTGTATATCACAGTACACAAAACAGCCCAGGAAATATGGATCTGTGCCGAGAATGTCAGCCGAGGGCCCGCGGATAATTATATGCCACATATACTGTATACCTCGCCACCCGGGAAATACTGTGGGGCTGAATCCCGTAAAACGAGGCGTTATCATGTGCACTCATCCATTACAGTGCTGTGTGTACAGTCCTCATAAAGGGACGGAGCCATGTTCAAGTCCACTGCCGGCAAGCCAAGATCTTGACAAGTGAAGACTTTATTAGGACTGATATTAACAGTACTGTGCTAGAGAAAAACATTACTGGACCACTAATAATAATAATAATCTTTATTTTTATATAGCGCTAACATATTCCGCAGCGCTTTACCGTTTGCACACATTATCATCACTGTCCCCGATGGGGCTCACAATCTAAATTCCCTATCAGTATGTCTTTGTAATGTGGGAGGAAACCGGAGTGCCCGGAGGAAACCCACGCAAACACAGGGAGAACATACAAACTCCTTGCAGATGTTGTCTTTGGTGGAATTCGAACCGAGGACTCCAGCTGCCATGTTATCCACTGAGCCACGGTGCTGCCCACCATTGGGATAAATCATTTGTATCAGATTTGTGGGGTCTGGCACCTCCAAAGATGCCATCAGCTCCTGCAGTGAAAAGCTCTACTCTATACACTGTCTAGTGGCCGTTCTCAGTACTGCAGCTGAGATCACATTCACGTCAATAGAAGCAGAGTCGCAGTACTGAGAACGGCCACTACCCTGAATATGGCGCTGTGCTATCCTGACTCCTTACACTGCCCATCCGTTCACTGCTGATTGTGGGGTGCAGGGATACGACCTCCACCGATCTGATATTAATGATATATCCCAAGGATGGTCCGTCCACATCTAAGTACTGAAAACCCCTTTAAGAAGCATATGTATTTCTGTCTGGTTTGGCCCATAAAATGTCTATAGGATAAGCCTCCATCCTTGTTACCGCCCAAAGGGGTCAGTCCACAGAGTTCACAAATTGCTTTGGAGATGTGGATATCATTTGTGTTCAGCGAAGCTTGTAGTGAAAATTGTCCACAACGAATGGGTCAGAGGCCGCCCCATGCCTCGCTGTGGTTTTAGTTTTTCTTTATTTGGTTTTGTTTTTATACCTTTTTTCTTTTGTTTATTGATACTTTAACTGTAACAAAAATTCTTGTAACTTGCAATATACATGGACATTGCACACACACACACATATATATATATATATATATATATAAACACACATATATACGCACACACACATACATATATGTATATACAGTATATATATATATATATATATATACACACACACACTACACACATATATCTACACAGACATTACATAGACACATATATATACTCACATTACACACACAATACAGACATTACATATACATACAGTTGTGCTCAAAAGTTTACATACCCCGTCAGAATTTTTGCTTTTTCAGCCTTTTTTCAGAGAATATGAATAATAAAACCAAACCTTTTTCTCCACTCATGGTTAGTGGTTGGGTGAAGCCATTTATTGTCAAACTACTGTGTTTTCTCTTTCTAAGTAGTTTGACAATAAGGCCGGGGTCACACTGGCGAGGAATACGGGAGAGTGAGAGGTGCAAAAAGCACGCATTAGACACGGACCAATGATTCTCTATGGGGTCCCTCGCACCAGCCGTATATTTCTCCTCAGTACCCTACGCTCCGTGCCACTCGCAGCATGCTGCGATTGTCAGCGTACTACGCCCGTAATACGCCAATGCAAGTCTATGGGTGCGCAAAAAATACGGATTACACACGGACCACACGTGTGACTTGCGAGAAATACGCACCCGGTGTCTTTTAGCAAAGCCGGCAATTCAGTGCGCTATACAGTAAACTCACACTGACAGGTTTAATAAAGAAATGAAAGAATAGATATAGACACATAGAATACATATATATATATGCATTCTATGTGTGTATATCTATTCTTTCATTTCTTTATTAAAACTGTCATAGGGCTCCATTATATGTCCATTTTGCAAGCCTGCGAGAAAGTCTCGCCATACGGATGCCATACGGATTACATACGGATGCTGACATGCGCAAAATACGCGACCACACCTTGATTACGGATGACATACGGAGCACTGTTTAGGGGTCTGTCATCCGTATTACGCATGTAAAATACTGGCCGTATTTTGCGCAGGTTAGTGTGACTCCAGCCTAAATGGCTTCACCCAAACACAAACCATTTAATGCATTTATGCCTCTGCTATTACCCTCAGCCTTGATGCTAGCCTCTGATTGCACATACTGTACATCTGTTATTAACCTCATCCTTGCAGCAAGTCCCTGATTGCATATGTCTCTGCTGTTAACAATATACCCGCTGCAAGTTCCTGATTGCATATTCTTCTCTGCTGTTCCTGTAATTAACTGCCCTCTAGCAACATTGAGTGCTTCCAGCTTTGCCTGCCCATATGCTGTCCAACAAACTCTGTAGCCTGATCCTCTCTGATCCATGCAGTCTGTCTCTGACCTACAGCTTAGAGAATCCACTTCACGAGGTGAGCCCATAATATCAGGCTTTCTAAAAACCCAGGCCACAGTACAGATTCTGGGGGCCTGCAACACCCGGCAGGACGCCTATGTGAGCTACCCTGTGTACACCCTAGAACCTCTGTGTGTATTAGTGTATCCATATTATACCAGCGGCGCAGGTCAAAAAAAAGTGATCAGAACAGATTCTGCACCAGATCTTAACCAAAGGACAAAACTTGCTTACTTGTACCCGATGAAGACCCTTTTTGAAAGTGGAAACGTATTTTTATTCAATACCGTGGCAGTTTTCTGTTTCTCAGGGTGCAATAATTGCCCATTAGAAGAAGCTTTCTTGCTTTACTATAGAACTGCAGATCGGGGCTATTATAAAAGGGTGGCACTGTGACTACATGTTGTTAAAGGAATTCTCTATGGAGCGGTACAGGTTTTCGGATTCTGCCCTTTATGCTCAAAAAAGTTTTGCTTCTTACTGAATATTCATATTTGAGTCAGCCTCCATCCTGCACCCGGTGCGAATCCTCACATCAGCCCCGGACGCTTTTATCTGTGTAAAATCTGAAAATGGAGTGAGGTTTCCACTTGGAACAGACGTTGGTTCCCGGGCTACGTCCTGACAGACGGGGGCTCAGTTGCTTGTGATAAAGCAGTTTCTGAATAGATTTGCCCGAGGAAACTCAACAGATGTTCATCTTCTCAGAACACACTTGAATCAGACTTGGAAACCCTGAGACGGTGATAGAAGAAGATCCCGGGGTAACTGTGACTGGAGTTAATGGATGCCAACCATCATTTTGGGTTTTTCTTTACACACAAGTCTATATTTCAAGCCATTGACCTTTGCAGAATTCCATTGTGGCTAATTACCGGGGAGCGAGAGGCGCTTACTGTTTGCAAAAAAATGCAATTTTGTTGCTAAATAACCTTGAGTCTTTTGTAGCCAACGAGGCTGAAGAATCTCCACTGCTTCTTAGGGTCTTTCCTGGCAGGCGCAGTCTGCTGGCATCTCGCTGAGCCTCCGCTCAGCATCACAGTCAGCAGTCTGCTATTCCCTGCCTGCTGTTTAGGCTGCAGATAATCTCCAATCTGTACAGTTATTCAGAAAGAAAACTTTTTACAATAACTTGAAAGGAGAGTGAAAAATGGAGATATAAGAATCCAGGGACACAAGAAGAAAAAAGGAGGGTAATGCCAAGAGGAGGCAACGAGGGTAATGCCAAGAGGAGGCGAGGAGGTTAATGACAAGAGGAGGCAAGGAGGGTAATTCAGCAGGAGTCAAAGAGGGTAATTGCATTGGAGGTGAGGATGTTAATGGCAGTAGGAGGATAATGCCAAGAGGAGACGAGGAGGTTACTGCCAAGAGGAGGCAACGAGGGTAATTCCAAGAGGATGTGAGGAGGGTAATGCCATGAGGAGGCCAGGAGAGTAATGCCAGCAACAGGCGAGGAAAGTAAAGGCAGCAGGAGGCTAGGAGAGTAATACCAGGAGGCTATAAGAAGGGTAATGCCAGGAGGAGGCGAGAGGGGTAATGGCAGTAGGAGGCAAGAAGGGTAATGTAAGAGGTGGTGAGTATAATGACAAGAGGAGGTAAGGAGGGTAATGACAAGATGAGTTGAAGAGGGTAATGACAAGAGGAGGTGAGTAGGGTAGTGCCAAGAGGTAATGCCAAGAGGAGGCGAGGAGGGTAATGACAAGAGGAGGTGAGGAGGGTAAAGACAGGAAGAGGTAAGGATGGTACTGGCAGCGGGAGGTGAGAAGGGTGATGCCAGCAGGATGCCAGGAGGGTAGTGGCAGCAGGAAGCGAGGAGGGTAATGCCAGAATGAGGCCAGGAGGGTAATGGCAGTAGTAGGCCAAGAGGGTAATGTCAAGAGGAGGCCAGGAGGGTAATGGCAGCAGGAGGCCAGGAGGGTAATGGCAGCAGGAAGCAAGGAGGGTAAAGACAGGAGGAGGGTAATGGCAGCAGGAGGCGAGGAAGATAATGTCAGCAGGAGGCGAGGAGGGTAATGCTAAGAGGAGGCAAGGAGGGTAATGACAAGAGGAGGTGAGGAGGGTAAAGACAGGAAGAGGTAAGTGGTAAGGATGGTAATGGCAGTGGGAGGTGAGGAGGGTAATGCTAGCAGGAGGCCAGGAGGGTAGTGCCAGCAGGAAGTGAGGAGGGTAATGCCAGAATGAGGCCAGAAGGGTAATGGCAGTAGTAGGCCAGGAGGGTATTGTCAAGAGAAGGCAAGGAGGGTAATGCCAGCAGGAGACCAGGAGGGTAATGGCAGTAGGAGGCCAGGAGGGCAATGCCAGCAGGAGGCAAGGAGGGTAATGGCAGTATAGGGTGAGGAGGGTAATGTCAGCAGGAGGCGAGGAGGGTAATGCCAGCAGGAAGCAAGGAGGGTAATGGCAGTAGAGGGCGAGGAGGGCAATGCCAGCAGGAGGCAAGGAGGGTAATGTCAAGAGGAGGGTAATGGCAGTAGGAGGCAAGAAGGGTAATGCCAATAGGAGGTGAGGAGGGTAATGCCTGTAAGAGGTGAAAACGGTAATGCCAGCAGGAGGCAAAGAGGGTAATGCCAATAGGTGATGAGGAGGGTAATGCCAAGAGGAGGTGAGGAGTGTAATGCCAGCATGAGGCGAGGAAGGTAAATCCAGCATGCTGCGAGGAGAGTAAAGGCCCCGTTTCACATAACAAGATCGTTAGCGAGATTGCCAGCGATCTCGCTACGTGTGACACATTACGGTGACCGCCCCCCCCGCTGGATATCACTGATCGTGATCGAATGTCCTGGCCATTTTTTGATCATTGGCGTCCCGCTGGCCAGCATGCATCGCTGTGTTTGACGCCGAGAGACCTCGTTGGCGACGCAGAACTCAGGGACGCAGGCGTGAGTCATCAGAATAGCTGCTGTGTGACAAGGTACCAACGACCGCCGAGGTCGTTATACGGTTTGCCGTATCGTTGCTGCGTCGTTGAATAGATCAGCCTGTTTGACAGCTTACTAGCAACCTTGTAGCGACGCACCAGCGATCCTTACCAGGTCGTATCATTGTTGGGATCGTTGGAGCGTCGCTATGTGAAACGGGACCCTAATGCCAGTAGGAGGCCAAGAGGGTAATGCCAAGGGTAGGTGGGTCGCCCTCCCAGGGCTGTGGGGTACTCGGTACCGGGCCGGTGCCAGCAGAATGTGTCACAGCAGCAGTGACCCGGTCCGTGGCCCTGGGAGCCCAAGTAATAGGGGAGATTGAATGGTGAAATGTAGTTAATGGAATAGTTCGTGACGCCACCTGTGGTGTTCGGCAAGTGAGATGTTAAGCCGACGCTGCATGCAGATCCTCTGGGACTGATGGTATGGTGCAGCAAAGATGTAAAAGCTACCCACAGATGAAGCTGTAGTCCAAGGGAAGTGTAGATGTGGTTGGCACGGGGATGTAGCAGTGCCGGAAGGGTAGGAAGCAGACAAAGACACAGCGGGGTGCAATTTCTGTACCTTAACTTGATAAATGCAGTCCAGGGTCCTGATTACAGATGGTACTGGAGCAGGCTAGCCTGGAAGCAGCTCAGTATTCTCTCTCAGCAGATGGGCTGTGCAGTCTCCTTCTTAGCGCTTATTTGAGTGAAGTACTCCTAGTACTGAGTTACACTGAAGTTCATCCTAATTCTCTTCTACTAGCACTCCTCGTATGGCAGACAGCCGTAGCCGCTATTCCTCTCTTGGCTCACTCTGTGCTGTTGTGCCTCCAAGTCTTTGATGGGGTAGGGCATTTACAGCCTCCAACTCCTCTGGTGTCTGTTGCAGGATCGTTAGTATCCATACAACAGTGGAGACCAGGCTCCAATTCATGCGCTTTCTCTGTGAGGGAGCTCTCTTTCCTCAGCTCAACCTCCAGCTTCTCTCCACACGTCTTGACACGTGGCCCTCCTCACACTAACTGACCACTCCTTCCTCTTGGCCCTCAGAGAGCACTCCTCCCTTCAAATCCGGTTCAGAGTCCCCCCTGCTGGCCTGGAGTGGAACTGTGTTGCATGTATAGGTTAACTGCGAGAGAGACCCTTCACTGCTTCCAAGCCTGGCATTACCCTCCCTGGAGGAAGGCAAAGCCACTGTGGCGGCCATACTCATGGGGGCGCCACATAGGTGAGAAGGGTAATGTCAGGAGGAGGCGAGGAGGGTAATGCTAAGAGGAGGCAAGGAATGTATTGTCAAGAGGAGGGTAATGCGAAGAGGCCAAGTGGGTAATGGCAGCAAGAGGCGAGGAGGGTAATGCCAAGCTGAAAAGTCTCCATATAACTCAAGAACAAAAGAAATGTAAAAAAGTTGTCTTCCAAAAAGTTTTGATAAAGGGATGATTCTTTGAAGCCTCATTCAGACACCCGTGCTGTATATGCTATTTTTCATAGATACAGCCTCTACCTGTGTTATTGGGACGTTTCTTGGAGGGCTTTTTATTGGGACGTGTTATTGGGGCGTGTTATAGGGACGTGTTATTGGGGCGTGTTATCGGGGTGTGTTTTTGGGGCGTATTATCTGGGTGTGTTATCGGGACGTGTTATCTGGGCATCTTATTGGGGCGTGTTTTTTCTCACGGATATTTGCTTCTTGGGTGAGAAGACGACAAGCAGTAATTGCCGGCAAATTAAAATCGTATGAAATGTTAATGCCGGCAGACAATGCGGAGACGTCAACATTGGGAAACAGAGGTCAATGGCAACCAATTAGGGGAATGACGGAGGACTCAGTCAGAAAGGGCGAAGCTGAGTCTTGTTGGTAAAAGCTGCAAATTAATGAAACGTTGAAGATCGGCGAGCGCCGGCGGCAGAGAATGTTTTTTTCCATAGTCGTATAGTACGAGAAACACCATTAGCAATGTAACAAAATAGTTACAAGCCAATCCCGAAACCTGCCACCTGTGAAGCACGAATAATGGCTGCTGCAAGCATCATGTGCGGCAAAAACACACATCAGCCCGGCCCCGGCAACTAATAAGACGAGATGTTTATTTATAAGACTCATTTAGCCTGAAGCCGGGTCTCAAAGGAGACGGAGCAAAATGTATCTTATGGGTGAAATACATAGAAAATAATCATTGAAAGATCTACAAATGCGCAGTCATGGCTGCAGGCGACTAACAACACGGAGGGTCTAGGAGAGCGGAGCGGCCACTGACTGCAGGTGCCGGCTCCTAGGGCTGGAGCAAGTGGGATGCAGCGCAGGATGCAACCTGGCGTCTCTTTCCACTGCCAATGGCAGATAAAGAAAATGTGCATCTT
This sequence comes from Dendrobates tinctorius, assembly GCF_039654945.1. NCBI lineage: Eukaryota > Metazoa > Chordata > Amphibia > Anura > Dendrobatidae > Dendrobates > Dendrobates tinctorius. Next base: position 26,037,177 of record NW_027361726.1, on the reverse strand, counting down.
ATACACGGCAGGAGAAGATATTGCTAAGATATTATGCAGCTTCTCAGCGAGATCACTCAGCACAAGTCTATCCCAAGAACAGAGCGAAAGCCGAAGAATTATTCACAATTCTCATCTAGAATTAATTTCCATAGACAGCGGAGTAACTCGCACATAACTTACATTACTTATATTCTGCATTATACTCCAGAACTACACTCGCTATTCTACAGTCACTGTGTACATACATTACAAATCCTGAGTTACATCCTGTAGATCTTTTATTATAAAAATGTAAAACATAACAATAATAATAACAGAACAAAACAAACATATCAGCCAGAAAAATAATCCGTATACTGAACACTGGTCCAGCTGCTCATTCTCTCCTGTCATACATATTATACATATATACAGAATAATAACTAATATTAAGTACTTACACCCTCTGGTCTGGTCACCAACAAACTAATAACAAACAAATAAAATAAACAATAGCAAACAAAAACTATATACATAATTTTTTTTTAAATTTTAATTAAATAACCACAAACTATACAAATATATACAAGACTAAACTAACCACCACCCCCACGCTCAAGACCACCATTCCCAAACTTCGCACTGACCTGAGAGCTGGTCCTGCATCTCATGCCTCAGTCCATGTCCAATGTCCATAGGCCAGATCAGGCAGTACCAGTGTTTCCCCCAAACATCCCAGTGTCACATAGTCCCACAAGATAAACCCACCTCCCCCCTTTTCCCACCACCCAACCTAACACCTAAACCCAAGTCTATATCCATATATACAGAAACAAACACTACAATACCTACATATCACAAAGCCCAAGCTCGGAGCCTGCAGCCCTACATCACTGTATACCGATCACAAAACAAAAATCTACAGTGTCAGCAGCAGCCCACCACAAGGAAAGGAGATGACCAGACTAGGGCACACTAAAAGAAAAGCCCCTCCAGAGGAGAGCGGCCCTACGTGTGCCCAGTCTCTCATACTCCAGAGAGCGTACCTTCACCAGGTCACCGAGTATGGTCCTAAACACATCGTCCACTGGGAAGATTTTCCGTTGCGTCGATACTAAGCACTGTGCGTTCCACGTGTGATACCTAACCATGGTGCTAACTAGAAATAAGGTGCAGCGGTCCCGACCACCAAGGTCTCCGAATGCTCCATAGGCCCATTCTGCATAGGAGAGACCGGCCAGCCGAGACCAGCCAAAGGAGGCGCCCACCCTGTTGTACACCTCTTTCCTCAGAGCTCCTACACTTCAGATTGTCCCTCACACACAGTTTCCCATGGAAGCAGCGCCAAGCCAAGTCCCAAAACTTCCAGGGGATCCTGATAGAATTCAAAAGATGCAAACCCACCCCAAGATCCCGAATTGGGCAATCCCTGAGCACCAGAGGCCTCTGGAAATGGGTCAACAGAACCCTATTGTCAAGGAGTTTCCTTGGCAGAGTCCTGATCTCCCACATTCCCAGACCCCACCAGCGAATTACCTTCAGAAACAAGGTTGCATAAGCCGGAAGATGTCCATGTAGTGTGCGAAGATCCTTCACTTGCCCTCCTGTCTCCCATTCCTGGAAGAAAGACTGAAACCATCACCTACAGGAGAATACCCACGGAGGAGCCCTCTCTTTCCAGAGGTTTGCAATATTGATCTTAATGAAGGTATCCACAAGGAATACCACAGGGTTGACCAAACCCAACCCTCCTAGTCTCCTCGTCAGGTAAGTAACCTCCCTCTTGACCAGGTTCAGTCTATTCCCCCATAACAGTTGGAAGAACAAACTGTAGACCCGAGTCCAGAGAGACTCCGGCAAGATGCGCACACTGCCCAGATAAATCAGTAAAGGGAGCAGGTAAGTTTTGATTAGGTTTACCCTTTCCCTGAGGGTCAAAGACCAACCCTTCCATAGGTTCACCTTCTGAGTGGCGATCTCTAGCCTGCTGTCCCAATTTTGTGTGGGGTAATCCCCCTGGCCAAATTCAATACCAAGGACTTTTGCAGAGACTTTGGGTCCTGGAAGGGTGTCCAGGATATCAAAACCGGGATCTCCTCCTCCCAGCTAGAGACTCTTACACTTATCCTGGTTGATCTTGGACCCGGATGCCTCCGAGTAGCGATCTACCTCTGACATCAGCCACCCTGCCTCCTCGAGAGAGGAAACAAAAACAGTGACATCATCGGCATACGCCACCACCCTCAGAGTGGCTTCCGGTGCTGCCCGGTCCATCCCGATCCTGGCCAACGGTCCACCCTCCTAAGAAGTGAAGTGAATCGCAAACACGTACAGCAGCGGGTTCAAGGGACAACCCTGGCGAACACCAGATCAAACCTCAAAAGAGCTGCCAATCCAACCGTTCTCAAGCGGGAAACTCTCTGCCCCACATTACAAGGTTTTAAGCCAATTAACAAACCCCCCCGGCAGGCCATATCTCAGAAGGACAGACCAGAGGTACTCGTGATTAACCCTATCAAACGCTTTTGCCTGGTCCAGTGACAGCATGTATCCCTTCCAGTGACCAGCCCTACCCTGCTCCACCACTTCCCGGACACCGAGCACAGCACTAAATGTGCTGCAACCTGAAACAGAGCAATGCTGGGCCTCCGAAAGGAGTCAGGGTGCAAATTTCACCAGCCGTTTAAACAGCACCTTTGCCAGAACCTTCCAGTCTGCATTGAGAAGCGCTATCGGACGCCAATTCTCAATGCATGATGGGTCCTTACCCTTTGACAAGATGATCAGGGCAGACCTCCCATTGACTCTGGCAGAGTGCCGGAGGAAAGACACACATTGAATACCTCAGTCAAGAGGGGAACCAAAGCGTCCTTAAAGGTCTTATAGAACTCAGATGTTAAGCCATCTGGACCGGGCGATTTTTTGGGGGGCAAGCCCTTCAATCACCAACTTAACATCCTCTTTACTGATCATCTCTGTCAAAACGTCAAGAGAGGGGTCTACCCCTGGTTTGGGAACGGCTTCAGCAAGGAAAGCCGACATCTCATCCCAATCAAGATCCCTCTTCCCCAAGAGGTGCGAGTAGAAAGACATGACAACCTCCAGGATCCTTGATCTGGATCGCCTCAGAGACCCCGTAGTGTCGACCAGTCCTGTAACCACTTTACTATTCACTGACTTCTTGCAGTTTCTGTAAGGGTTAGGTGAGCGGTACTTCCCGTAATCCCTCTCAAAAACCAAAGATGCATGTCTATCATACTGACATCTCATAAGCAAAGATTTCACTCTGGAGATCTCCTCACGGCTACCTCCAGTTGAGACAAGATGCTCGAGTTTCCTCCTCTGACCCTGATACAGGCGGTACCTGTTCACTCCTGAGGCTCGAGAGCTGGCGGAAGAATCTTGCCACCCTTTTCTTGAACATCTCCCATCACTCTGACTTACTACTACAAAGATCCAGTAAGAGTACCTGGCTCTGAAGAAAATCCTCAAAGGACTGTCTTATGTCCACTTCTTCCAAGAGAGATGAATGGAGCCTCCAAAAGCCTCTTCCCATCTGGAGGGTCTCTGTAGCATTCAGAGAAAACAAAATTAAACAGTGGTCGGAAGAACTCCACCTCAACAACAGTCACTGCTGAAGAGACAGCTTCCTCCTTTAAATAAAACCTACCTATTCTGGACCTACAGTTACCTCTATGATAGGTGAACCCCTCGTGGCCTGGGGTGTGCCGAATGTGGCCATCCACCAGGTGAGCCTCACTAGCTATACTATTAAGGACAACGCTATCATAAGTCAGCTTGTCTCTGGAACCTCCTCTATCTCGGGGCCTCGTGACAGTATTGAAGTCCCCTCCAAAGACAATCTGCCGACTTGTAAAAAGGTAGGGCTTGATCCTCATAAAGAGACACTTCCGGTCCCATTTAGATTGGGGACCACAGATGTTAATAAGCCGGAGCTCTTGTCCCTTCATGAGGACATCTAAGATCAGGCACCTCCCCATTTCTAACTCAATAACCCGTCGGCATTCCACCGGTACAGTAAAAAGGACCGCCACTCCGCTATACGGCTCGGCCACAAGAGACCAATAGGAGGGCCCGAGTCTCCACTTCCTCTTGGCTTTAAACACGTCTGCCATGTTTGGCGGTCTGGTCTCTTGCAAAAAGAAAATGTGAGCTTCAACACGGCTGAGAATATCAAAGGCCGCAAATCTGGCTGTATTTGACTTTATGCTGGCGACATTATTGGACGCCAGGGTCAACGGAGTGGGTACAGCCATCATTGGTGATTGATTTAGATGGCTTTCTTCCTACTCCCCTTATCCTCTGCCTCAGAGGAGGAACCCTTTCCCCTCTTTAATGACACAGAGGTGTCCATTCCCACGTGTTTTTTCTTTTTGTCGTCCTCGTCTCCGGACTCTGGGCCAGTCCCTCCCTCCAAGGACCTTACATTCACAGAAGAAAGAGGCTCGGCACCCTCTGTAAGCTCTGCTGAGGATGGATCCTCACCCTCAGCTTCCTACTCAGAGGAAGAGATGTTCTCAAGGGCTTGGAACCGGTTAGAAAGACCAACCAGAGGGGAGTCAGTTTTTCCTTTCTTATGTACCTTGGTCATAGCGGGAGAAGATGTTTTATCTCCCTTCTTTCTCTTCTTTTTGGTTCCGAGCTTACGCTTGTCCTCTAGCCACTGCCTATTATCCTCATCCATACTTTCATAATGGGAGGATTCGGAGGCAGTTTCCTCCCTGTGGATCTTCCTGACCTCCTCATCCAACTCATCATCCCTCATGGCCTCAACAGCAAGACTGGCATCCAGGAAAGGGGTCACCTCAGTAACCCGGGGCTTGCCCAGCTCCCTCTCCTGTCTGCGCTTGTCTAGACACCTCAGCTTGGCAGGCATCTTTTTATTGCTTTTCCTCCTTGGCCCCTCAGCTCCCCCACCCCTGCTAGTCCCTTCCCCAGCAGAATCAGCCTCACGGCTTTCTGCCACCGGGGTCACGACTGCATTAGTGAAGGAGCGAGGACAACGGCTGAATGGGTGACCCAAGTCACCACACAGGTGGCACCTAATTTCCATACAAGATGCAGCAAGATGGCCGATATCCCCACACAATGCACATTTCTGCACAGTGCAGTTTGCACTGAAGTGTGTGGGGTCACTGTGCTTGTGACAGAGCTTCAGCTGCCCCTGGTAGAAGACCTGGATACGATCCCTACCCAGGAAGGCAGATGATGGAATGTGGGCAACCGTACCACCTGAACGCTTAAGTTTTACCATAAATGTCCTGGCCCCTGACCAGATACCAAACTCATCACGGTTTTTCTTCGGCATCTCCACCACCTCTCCATATCGGCCAAGCAATGTCATGATGTCATAACAAGAAAGCGACTCGTTACAAGTCATCACGGTCACTTTCTTAACTTGATTTTGGCAAGACACCGCCTGGATGGCAAAGTCTCGCCAGCCAGGCTCATTTTTTGACAACTCAGAATTCGACCAGAAGAGCTCAAGCCCCTCTGGCTGAACAAAGATGACATCAAACTCAGGCGTGGAATAGGGATGTATCACGGCGTAGATGTCAATAGCCTTGAAGCCCATCTTCAGCAGGAGCTCCACAACCTTAAGCCCCCGTTACACACTGCGATTTCGCTAGCAATATCGCTGTAAAGTCACCGATTTTGTGACGTTACAGCGATATTGCTAGCGATATCGCTGCATGTGATACTTACCTCCGACTGGCTCCCCCGCTAGTTATCGCTGGTCGCGCGAGAAGCTCCTGGACCATTCCTCGTCGGTCACTTCCTGCGGCGCTTCCTGCTGTGACGACGAGCGACGCGTGGAGCCGGGCAGGAGGACGCAGGATCGCCGCGTCTGACAGGTAAGTAGCGATCCCCGTCCCCAGCGATGTCGCTGGTGAGATCTGCCTGAGTTGCAGCTCACTAGCGACCACCCAGCGTTTCACCAGCGATCCTGACCGCGTCATATCGCTGGTCGGGATCGCTGGTGAGTCGCTAGGTGTAACGATTCCCTTAGACCTTGGAGGACACGCATCACTGCCCCTCCACCAAAGACGGACCACATTCCTAGGCACACTACCTGGCCCAGCTGTTGGGAGGGACAACACTGTATTTCCCCCATTTTGCTCTCGGAAGGTCCCGAGGCCATGCCTCTCTATCCAGAAGGATAGATCAACCTCTCGACCCTCTACCATTAGTGATCCCTCCCCCTTCTTTAGAGCCTCCAGGAGATGCCGCTGCAACGTGCTGTCCCCAGAGCCCGGAGCCAAAGAGGATGCCCTATTTCCCCGGAGGTGACAGTGGCATAACTCCTGACGGGCTCTGCCACCACCAGGGGGGAAACCGGACCAGTGACCACATCAACACCACTATTACCCACCTCCATAACCCCCTCACCCTCCACCAAACCAGCAGCCACACCACTAGACAACGAAATTTCCTCATCCACACCTCCCACCACATTCTCTTCTGCTGGACCAGTGACAACAGGGGGTGGCATTTGACTTCTGCATCCTCAGGCACAAGGGGCTCAGTTTCCTCCACAGAACTGAAGGCGACCTCACCCCTGGACTTACGGGTACCCTCCGCATCATCAGTTGGCAATTTTTGTTGCTTTACTAGGCGCCACTGATCTTTTGCCGCTGTGAGGCGCCACTGATCCTTTACATCAGAATCTTGCTGACCAGCAGCTCCAACGCAGAACAGGATTTAAGGAGGATCAGAACGCCCAGCCCCGACAACCCCCTCACACTGTGGCCGCTTCTCAACTAAGTGATCAGCGGCAACAGCATTCGGGGACGCCGAGGCTACCGGAGCTGCCCCGGACACTGGGCCGTTCCCCTCTCCCACTAAAGAGTGCACAACAGTATTGTGGCCTAACCGTATACCTGCCGCCGGGCCGCCCTCACTGTCCAGCCTTTCGGCTGATGCACCTGCTGCTACGTCCCCGCTACTACAAACAGAGATGGAGCTCTGCGCCTCACTACTGTGCTCTGTACTCTCCCTGCGCCTTTGCACTGGATCCACAGCAGAACCTGGGCTGGGCTGGGCAACGGGACTAAGGCCTCTTTCACACATCAGGTTTTCGCCGTCAGGCGCGATCCGGCGCTTTTGACAGAAACCGGATCCGGCGAAATGCAATGCCGGATCCGGTTTCCCCCCCATTGACTTGCATTTGCGCCGGATCGCGCCGGATGGCCATGCGTTTCATCCGGTTTTCGCCGGATCCGGCAATGTGTCGCGATCCGGCGTCTGGAAAAAACGGCTACTGTAACGTTTTTTGTCTCCGGCGAAAAAGCCGGACACGCCGGATCCGGATCCGGTTTTTTTGGTCTGAGCATGCTCAGTAGCTCTGCCCACAAGACATATATAAAAGCAAGACAGTGGGACCCACAGCCACACCCAACATGCCACCCAAGAAAGCAACCAAGCGCAGCAGGAGAAGGCAGGAGACCACTGCAGCACCATCAGCACCACCACCACCCCAAATGGAGCAGCAAATGGAACATGCTGAGGAGGGGAGGCCAGCAGCAGATGAGAGACGGTAATTATCAAATCCCCCATTCCTCCAAACTAGGGCTATTGAATATCAAGATATTCATTGGCCCTTTGTTTCTCTTTATTCAACAGCCGCCCAATAGATGCAGCAGCAGCAGCAGCAGCAATGGCAGCAGCTGGAACACCACCCACAGGCATGGAGTGTGGCCACCAGGAAGACAGCACATCATCTTCTGGGAGCCCTCCCTCGCATCGTCAGCGTTTGACGGTAAGTTTTTATTTCCAAAATCCATCATCTCTGTAATATATGTCTATTCATTGCCTTTTATTTCAAAACAGGATTCACAAGATGAAGAGGAGCTCCCAGAAGAAGAAGGAAGGGGTGGACAGACACTTGGAGTGGGCTCACAATTGGTAAGTTTTTTGCATCAAATGCAGAAACACAACATCACACTACACACAACACATAGAAAACAATGTTCTGCAGACCACACACAGCAAACAAATGCCTACATCCAAAGACATAACATTTTTTGTTTTCTTCTCTAGTCTTCCCAATCTGGTGCTCGGCCAAGAGGTCCTCGCAGTGCCTCCCAGGGTCGTCGGCGACAGCAACGCGGCGGTCACCAGCGTGTAAGTATAAATATTTTTGCTTTGTTTTTTTGCACTTTTTATTTCATTTCTTTTGTGGAGGCTAATTATGTTATTTTTGTCTTTTTCTTTAACAGCCTTCACAGCGTGCTCCCGACTCTGACGGTGAGGATGGAGGACTCGATGTGAACCACCTCATCGATCTCATCAGAGAAAGGGAGCCGCTCTGGAATATGGCTGACCGCCGCCACGCTGACCTTATCGTTACCCGACGACTCTGGGAGGAAATCTGTTCGCTCCTTGTGGGCCGCTGGGAGGACCTCGATGTTCGGGCCCAGATTAAAGAGCGTAAGTATATACAGTACCGGTTGCTTGATGTAAACCAGTGTTTCCCGAACTCCAGTCCTCGTGGTCCCCACGGATCATGTGTTCAGGATTTCTATTTACTATGGAAATCCTGAAAACATGACCCCTGGGGACCATGAGGACTGGAGTTTGTGAAACACTGATGTTGTATACTAACCACTCCTTTCTCGTTTCAGGGAACAGAATTGTGAATCGGTGGCGGTCTGTGAGGGATCGTTTCAAGAAGGAGTTCAATAAAGAGATGCGGGCCCCGAGTGGATCTGGAGGACGCAAGAGCAAGTACGCACAAGCCCTGTCGTTCCTCCGGGAAACAATGGTCACTAGAAGGTAAATATTACACACCACATGTGAAAAAAAATGTTAGATGTAACTTTTTTTTTTCAGCCAGGGCCATACCATGTCAGTATTTTAATTGTTTTTTTTTCTCTTTATTCCACAGCACGGTGAGCAGCACTCAGGAGCCTGCACGATTGGACCCTTCTGAGGCGATCCCTGAGGAGACCGACACCGAGGGACACTTCGACCGCCCCGGTACATCTGCACCTTCCCAGCCTTCCCACACATTCGACCCATCTGTCCCATCCACCAGCACAGGAGCATCGTGGCCGCCTACATTACATGAAGCTGCTGGTGAGGAGATCGCTTTCCCTTTACCCCACCCTTCTGCCCCTGCCACCTCAAGTACACCTGCGGGTACTGGGCGACAGCGGCAGAGGGGTCAGGAAAAGAGTTATGCGCCAGAGTTCTTGCATCTGAATGCATCTTTCCAGAACTGTCTAAAAGTCTTGTCAGAGCAAATCTCCGCAGGCTTTCAGCAGATCAACTCCAGCATTCTGGAGGTGAAGACACTTCTGCAAACCATGCATTCAGAAGCAAGATCTTCGCCAAACCACACCTTTTTACAGGTCTGTTGTGGAGCGCATGGCAACACTATCTCCTACCCAGCAGATGCATGTAATGCATTCGTGCCACGATGCTCTACAGCAGGTTACCTCCCAACCTACACCTCCCACCACTGTAGTTCCTCCACCTGCACCCCCTCCAGCCACTTTCCATCCTCCCCCTCCTATTACATCTGCACCCCCTCCAGCCACTTTCCATCCTCCCCCTCCTATTACATCTGCACCCCCTCCAGCCACTTTCCATCCTCCCCCTCCTATTACATACCAGCAACCTCACCAGTACCAGCAACCTCCCCAGTACCAGACATCTCCCCACTTCCAGCAACCTGCCCCGTACCAAACGCCTTCCCCGTACCAAACTCCTTCCCCGTACCAAACTCCTTCCCCGTACCAAACTCCTTCCTCATACAACTTTCCATCAACATCATCTGCTCCTACAGTCCCTGCCCAACCCTCCACTCCACCGCCCACCACCTCTTCTGCCTCCCACATGTCCACCCATTCTGTAGCTTTTTCCACACCATCACCTCTAACTGTTCCTTCCCCACCACGATCCCAGTCCTCTCTCCACACTCCCATTGTCGAAGTGTCCCGCAGCCCCTCCAGCAGTATTTCCACCCCACACTACACCGAGTTATAATGTTTTTTTTGTAATAAAAATGCCCATTTGGTTGGTTTCAAACCTTTATTAAAAAAGTTTTTTTAACTTTAAAAACAGTTTACACAAAAAAAAATATTTTAAATAAAAGTTAAATTATTGTTTACACTGGTTGTCTGTCATTTCTTTCTGCGGCGAAATATGTTTAAAAAAAAGGTTAAATACAGGGTATTTAAAAGGTAAAAAGGTATTCAAAACCAGGTATATAACTGTGGGTAAATTTTAGCTTTTTGCCACAGTTGTGTTCCTGGTTGTGTTTGAAGCAAAGTATTTCACCTGAAAAGTTGTGTTTATTGTTGGTGATTTCCTAACAATGTACACAACTTTTGTTAAAAGGTGAAATACTTTGCATAAAACACAACCAGGTACACACCTGTGGCCTAAAGCTAAAAATAGTAAGACCATGACAAGATAGCCAACTTTGGTTGGCAAAGGTATATACTGTTGGTCCAGAAGGTACACAAGTTTGGTTAGGGCACAAATCTTTCACACTCTGTCATCCTGCCAGTGTACTCTGCCTTGAGGTGACATAAAGTATAGTGCAAAATTGTCCCTCATTACTGAAACCGTCACAGAACTTCTAGTGGTAATATTTCCAATGACAACATCCATCTTCGCCAGTAACTTGCTCTTCTCTCCAACCTGCACTTTCTTCTCTACAACCTGTCAAAGAAGGGCTGTAGGAACATGCTATATATAGTTTTCCAGTAGCCAATCCCGTTCGGAAGGCCACAAGGGTCAATTTTGAAAAACCGGATCCGGCGTAATCCGTCGAAAAACTGATAGAAAAACGGATGAACCGGATGAGACGGATCCGGTTTTGTCTGTCAAGAACAAGACGGATCCGGCAGAAAACTGGATCCGGCACATCAGGTTTTACAAAACATTTGCCGGATCCGGCATTCCGGCACGACGCCGGATCGCGCCTGACGCCGAAAACCTGATGTGTGAAAGTAGCCTTATAAAGCGAGCTGACCCTGCAGCTGACTCAGGGGGTACAGGGAGGGGGGCATATATATATATAGCTTACCGCTTCCTGGAGCTTTGGCTTAGTCTTCTTTACCATTTTATTCTGGCCCCCAGGTGCCTCGTCTGGTAAATCGTCACCATGATGAAAATTCTGAAGGCACACTGGGGACTCCAGGAGCTTGATCTCCGCCATTAGCGCCCCTCCCTGGCCACTGTTATCACTGTCCTCCCCAGAGCCAGCAGAACTGCCCAGATGCCAATGTCGCCTGTCCTGCAGGGAGCTTGCTGCACATGGCCTGCGGGTGACTTTGCAGGCTGCCAGGTGGGACTTTCTGCTGTTCATCATCATCATCATCATCATCCTCCACCTGGCTCTCAGGCTGCAGCCCCATCTGCCTTTGCTCTCTGTTATCAGCCATTTCTCTGAATCTGTCCTCATTTAGTAGTTTTTCTTTAAATGGTCCACTTTTTTCTTTAAGGAATGCTTTCCTCACTTCCAGCTCATTAATATCAAGCTTCAGTCACTTTACCTCTGCCTGGAGTTGGGTCCTCCTGGGTTTGGAGGAACCTGCAGCTTTGGCGCTTGTGCAGCGCAGCTCCTCCCGGCGTCTCCTGATGCTATTACTTGCCTCTTCATACTCACGGAGGTATAGGTGGACACAGACTCCTTGGGTTTCTGCTGCCCCCATCCTTCCTCAGTGAGGTTGGTCTTACCTCCGTGAGCACTCAGCTTTCCTCTAGAAGGACCGGCATCTTGCACACTGCCAGCAGGCTTCTCCTTCATGTTGGAAGCCTTGCAGCTTCTCTGGGTCTCTGCAGACTTGGGAGGAGCAGGAGCCACATTGCTGCGACTCCTGGTGGAGCGTCTCACCCCGGAACCTCTGATGTGCAGGCCGGTTGCTGGTTTCTTCTGTTCCCCGCCGGCCTTGACCAGGAAACATAAGCCTGGGACTTGGCTCCTTCACTCATCCCAGGAAACCCACTCCTCCCTGGGTAAGAGAGAGAGCAGGTCCCTGGGTGGAGAGGTGTTGGTTCTCTGGATCTCAGGAACACACAGCAGGATCAGTGTCGACCGCACCCACAATCACCACAATAAGCAGCAGCTGAACAGAGCTGCACTCACTATTCTGCTGGTGCAGTCACTGTGTACATACATTACATTACAGATCCTGAGTTACCTCCTGTATCTCTATTATTATAAAAATATCAAAAACACAATACATAATACATAAGACAGACAAAAACAACATTCCAGAACTAAAAAACAAGACAAAACCATACAGAAACATACAACGCCTGTGCAAAACTTGCAATGTCCTTTGTGGTCCTCAAGCTTTCCAGCTTGGAAGGCCCCCAGCAGGAACTCTCCACCAACACTATACAATTTAAAAAATAAAAAACCCCAGATATAATCCATTCATCCTCATGCATACCCTTTCACACTCCATTCACGTTTCCCACCCATTTTCCCACCCATACCTACAGTGGGGAAAAAAAGTATTTAGTCAGTCAGCAATAGTGCAAGTTCCACCACTTAAAAAGATGAGAGGCATCTGTAATTTACATCATAGGTAGACCTCAACTATGGGAGACAAACTGAGAAAAAAAAATCCAGAAAATCACATTGTCTGTTTTTTTTTCATTTTATTTGCATATTATGGTGGAAAATAAGTATTTGGTCAGAAACAAAATTTCATCTCAATACTTTGTGATATATCCTTTGTTGGCAATGACAGAGGTCAAACGTTTTCTGTAAGTCTTCACAAGGTTGCCACACACTGTTGTTGGTATGTTGGCCCATTCCTCCATGCAGATCTCCTCTAGAGCAGTGATGTTTTTGGCTTTTCGCTTGGCAACACGGACTTTCAACTCCCTCCAAAGGTTTTCTATAGGGTTGAGATCTGGAGACTGGCTAGGCCACTCCAGGACCTTGAAATGCTTCTTACGAAGCCACTCCTTCGTTGACCTGGCGGTGTGCTTTGGATCATTGTCATGTTGAAAGACCCAGCCACGTTTCATCTTCAATGCCCTTGCTGATGGAAGGAGGTTTGCACTCAAAATCTCACGATACATGGCCCCATTCATTCTTTCATGTACCCGGATCAGTCGTCCTGGCCCCTTTGCAGAGAAACAGCCCCAAAGCATGATGTTTCCACCACCATGCTTTACAGTAGGTATGGTGTTTGATGGATGCAACTCAGTATTCTTTTTCTTCCAAACACGACAAGTTGTGTTTCTACCAAACAGTTCCAGTTTGGTTTCATCAGACCATAGGACATTCTCCCAAAACTCCTCTGGATCATCCAAATGCTCTCTAGCAAACTTCAGATGGGCCCGGACATGTACAGGCTTAAGCAGTGGGACACGTCTGGCACTGCAGGATCTGAGTCCATGGTGGCGTAGTGTGTTACTTATGGTAGGCCTTGTTGCATTGGTCCCAGCTCTCTGCAGTTCATTCGCTAGGTCCCCCCGCGTGGTTCTGGGATTTTTGCTCACCGTTCTTTTGATCATTCTGACCCCACGGGGTGGGATTTTGCTTGGAGCACCAGATCGAGGGAGATTATCAGTGGTCTTGTATGTCTTCCATTTTCTAATTATTGCTCCCACAGTTGATTTCTTCACTCCAAGCTGGTTGGCTATTGCAGATTCAGTCTTCCCAGCCTGGTGCAGGGCTACAATTTTGTTTCTGGTGTCCTTTGACAGCTCTTTGGTCTTCACCATAGTGGAGTTTGGAGTCAGACTGTTTGAGGGTGTGCACAGGTGTCTTTTTATACTGATAACAAGTTTAAACAGGTGCCATTACTACAGGTAATGAGTGGAGGAAAGAGGAGACTCTTAAAGAAGAAGTTACAGGTCTGTGAGAGCCAGAAATCTTGATTGCTTGTTTCTGACCAAATACTTATTTTCCACCATAATATGCAAATAAAATGAAAAAAAAAACAGACAATGTGATTTTCTGGATTTTTTTTTCTCAGTTTGTCTCCCATAGTTGAGGTCTACCTATGATGTAAATTACAGACGCCTCTCATCTTTTTAAGTGGTGGAACTTGCACTATTGCTGACTGACTAAATACTTTTTTTCCCCACTGTATATACAAATAACTAAAGAAATACTTCCGGCCCATACTGCCTCAAAACTAGCTTTAGCCATTAGCTTGGCAAAAAGAACCGCCACCGAGCTTACCACCCCTATCCTCTTTTTTTTTTTTTAATTTTTTTTATTATATATTTTTTTTTATAATTTTTTTTTTTAATTTTTTTCCCCCCACCTTTTTTCCTCACCACAGGTCCATATACGTCCATGGCCTATCACTCCACAAGATCCATAACAGTTCGTGGCCTATCACATCTACTTGAGGAGCACGAAAGTTTTATGCCCCTCAAGAAAAAAAAAACCCTCCACCATTTGCCTCCGATGTGCTCCAGCATGCCTTCTTCCTCCATGGTCCATGGTATATCTCCACTTGCCACTTCCCTTGACTTGGGGTCCTTTGATTTTTCCATTCTCACCTCCCCCATTCACCCCCCTCCCAACCTCACTATACCCTCCCATGCCCTCTAACTAAAAGAAAATAATAACACATACACAACACATAATAACATACAATACAATACATAATACAATATAACACCAATTAAATATAATTAATTACTAAATACACCATACCCTTCAAAACGTTTCTTACAGGCCCAAGTTCAGTGCCTGCAAGCCCAATATCCATTAATGCTCTATGTTTCCAAAACAAAAGACTAGAGTGGCATGCTTTTAGCCCACCACCAGGAAAAGGAGTTCTCGAGGCCCCGTCCCTCACTAACTCATTCACCCTGTCCCTTAACAACTAAGACTGTCCCTGCTTCTGTCCCTAAAGAAACTGTCCCTATCTGTCCCTTCCTGTCCCTACTCCACCTAACTTAACATAACTAACTCTCTATCTGTCCCTCAGTGCCTGTCCCTCCCTGTCCCTATCTGCCCCTACTTCTGTCCCTAACACACCCAGTGAAACTTATGCTATCCCTACCCTCATTCACACGGAGCTAGCCCTCCCTTGAGTGCGTTTTTAAAAGGAGAGGCCTCTCCAAAGCCAAGAGGCCTTCCTCACACCCAACCTTTCGAACTCCAAAGAATGGACCTTCACCAGGTCACCCAAGATGTTTCCTACCACCTCATCCCTTGGGAGGGTTTTTTTCCGCGTCGAAACTAGGCACCGTGCATTCCAAGTGTAGAACCTAACCACTACACTGACTAGGAATAAAGTGCACGGGTCCCGGCCACCCAGGGATCTGAACGCTCCATAGGCCCACTCAGCGTAGGAGAGGGACGCCAGCCGCGGCCAGCGTATGGAAGCACCCACCCTGTTGTACACCTCTGCATTAAAGGGACACTGAAGCAGGAAGTGCTCCATGCTTTCCAGCACGTCGCCACACTCCTCACGGGGACAACCCCGATCATCGGATTTCCTGCACTTCAAGTTATCCTTTACATACAGCCTCCCGTGGAAGCAACGCCAGGTCAAGTCCCAAAACTTCATGGGGATCCGCTTAGAATTTAAAAGCCCCAGCCCGACCTCCAGATACCGGCCTGGGCAATCCTTAAGGGCCAGGGGCTTCTGGAAATGGGTCAACAGGACCCTCCTGTCAAGGCATTGCCTCGACATGGTCCTGATTTCCCACATTCCCAGACCCCACCGGCGGATCACCTTCAGAACCGGGGTAGCGTAAGCCGGGAGATGCCCATGAGGTGTGCGTAGGTCCTTCACCTGCCCTCCTGTCTCCCATTCCTGGAAGAAAGGCCAAAGCCAACCCTTGCAGGAGACTACCCACGGAGGAGCCCTCTCTAGCCAGAGGTTGGAGATGTTAGTCTTAAGAAAGGTGTTTACTAGAAACACCACCGGGTTGACCATACCCAACCCGCCTAGTCTCCTCGTACGGTATGTAACCTCCCTCTTGATTAGGTTAAGCCTATTCCCCCATAACAATTGGAAGAACAGGCTATAGACCCGTGTCCAGAGAGGTTCCGGCAAGATGCACACACTGCCCAGGTATATTAATAAAGGTAGCAGAAAGCCTTTAGCCAAGGCAACCCTTTCCCTCAGGGTTAAAGACCAACCCTTCCATTGGTCCACCTTTTGGGCGGCAATCTTAAGTCTGCCCTCCCAATTTTGCTGGGGGTAATCCCCGGGGCCAAATTCGATGCCTAGAATTTTGGCGGTGGCCTGGGGCCCTGGAAGGGTGTCCGGGAGATCAAACCTGGGATCTCCACCTCCCAGCCAGAGACTTTCACACTTATCCCGGTTGATCATGGACCCGGATGCCTCCGAGTAGCGCACTACCTCCGACATGACCCAATCCGCCTCCCCTCTCGAGGACACGAAAAGGGAAACATCATCAGCATACGCCACCACCCTCAGAGAGGACCCAGAGCCCGCCTGGTCCATCCCGACTCCCGCCAACGGTCCACGATCTACCCTCCTTAGGAAGGGATCGATCGCAAACACGTATAAAAGCGGGCTCAGCGGACAGCCCTGACGGACCACAGAACCCACCTCAAAAGGGCGACCTGACCAACCGTTCACCAATGGAAAAGTCTCAGCCCCTTGGTACAAGACCTCTAACCATTTTACAAACCTCCCAGGCAGACCATACCTCAAAAGGACGGACCAGAGGTACTCGTGGTTGACCCGGTCAAAGGCTTTCGCTTGATCTAATGACAGCAGGCAGGGCCGGCTCCAGGTTTTTGAGGGCCCCGGGCGAAAAAGTCTCAGTTGGCCCCCCCTTAACACATACCACGACTCATGCCGTGTGACATCCGTGGTGACGGCCAAAAACGGACTTCTCTCTGTGTGGATCACACGGACACGCATGTGATCCACACGGACACTCGCTCTGTGGCAAAACACGTTCATGTGATGGAGGCTACTGATTAGTAGTGTACGCATGAAAGAAAGAAGAGAGGGGAAATAAAGAACAGAGAAAGAAAGAGAGAATGGAAGGAAGAACAGAGAAAGATACAGAGAGAGAAAGAAAGAAAGAACATAGAAAGAACGAACAGAGAAAGAAAGAAAGAAAGAAAGAAAGAAAATAAAGAACAGAGAGAAAGAAAGGAAGAACAGAGAGAGAAAGAAAAGAACAGAGAGAAAGAGAAAGAAAGAGGGTAAAGAAAGAAAGAACAGATAGAGAAAGAAAGAGGGGAAAGAAAGAACAGAGAGAAAGAAGAAAGAAAGAAAAAGAACAAAGAGAAAGAAAGAGTGGACAGAAAAAAAGAAGAGAGAGAAAGAAAGAAAGAAGGGAATAAAGAACAGAGAGGGAGAGAAAAAAGGGGAAAGAAAGAACGGAGAGAGAAAAAGAGTTGACAGAAAAAAAGAACAGGGATAGAGAGAAAAAGAAGGAGGGGAAAGAACAGAGAGGAAGAGGGGAAAGAAAGAACAGAGAGAGAAAGAAAGAGAGGAAAGAGAGAACAGACAGAGAGAACAGAGACAGAAAGAAAGAAAGAGAACAGAGAGCGAAAGAACAGAAAGAGAGAAAAAAAAGATTTGAGAGAAAGAACAGAGAGAGAAAGAAACAGAGAAAGAAAAATTCTATAAAGATACTATAGCAGCCCAGCTCCCATTGTAGTGCCTACCTGAGCCTCCTGGTGCAGGACATATCATGATCCGCTCACATGGCCGACACCCCGAGTTCAAGGCGATCTCGCTGTCCGCTGTCAGAGGAGGACACGGTGATGGATCTGAAGCATTCCCTGAAGTGCCTCCATGGTTCTGTCACAATCTCCTACTGAAATTACCTAATTTCTGGTCAGCTTCCAGCACGTCACTTCCGGTAGAACGTTACGTGCAAGTTTTAAATTGCTCCTTGGGGCTCTGCTGTGTACTCCTGTGTCCCGCGGGGAAAGTAAGCTCCCGGCTGGGGCAGTCTCTCTCTCAAAATCGGGACTGTCTCGCTGGATCCGGGACAGTTGGGACTTGGGAGGTATAAATGCTCCCCACCATACACCTCGTACACGCACGGCTCCGCTTTGTATGCCTCGTACACACACGGCTCCGCTCCGTACACCTTGTACACATGCAGCTTCACTCCGTACACCCCCGGCTCTGCTCCGCTCCATAAACACACAGCTCAGCTCCGTACACACAGGGCTCCGTTCCGTACATCTCGTACACACACGGCTCTGCTCCATACACCTCGTACACACACGGCTTCGCTCCGTACACCTCGTACACACACGGCTCTGCTCCGTACACCTCGTACATGCGGCTCTGCTCCGTACAACTTGTAAACCCCTCCTGACCCCACCCAAGAGCACACACGGCTCTGCTACATCCACCTTGTTAAACCCCTCCCTGACCCCACACAAGTACACACACGGCTCTGCTACATCCACCTTGTAAAACCCCTCCCTGACCCCACACAAGTACACACACGGCTCTGCTACATCCACCTTGTAAAACCCCTCCTGACCCCACACAAGTACACACACGGCTCTGCTACATCCACCTTGTAAACCCCTCCTGACCCCACACAAGTACACACACGGCTCTGCTACATCCACCTTGTAAAACCTCTCCCGACCCCACACAAGTACACACACGGCTCTGCTACATCCACTTTGTAAAACCCCTCCCTGACCCCACACAAGTACACACACGGCTCTGCTACATCCACCTTGTTAAACCCCTCCCTGACCCCACACAAGTACACACACGGCTCTGCTACATCCACCTTGTTAAACCCCTCCCTGACCCCACACAAGTACACACACGGCTCTGCTACATCCACCTTGTTAAACCCCTCCCTGACCCCACACAAGTACACACACGGCTCTGCTACATTCACCTTGTTAAACCCCTCCCTGACCCCACACAAGTACACACACGGCTCTGCTACATCCACCTTGTAAACCCCTCCTGACCCCACACAAGTACACACACGGCTCTGCCACATCCACCTTGTTAAACCCCTCTCTGACCCCACACAAGTACACACACGGCTCTGCTACATCCACCTTGTAAACCCCTCCTGACCCCACACAAGTACACAAACGACTCTGCTACATCCACCTTGTAAACCCCTCCTGACCCCACACAAGTACACACGGCTCTGCTACATCCACCTTGTAAACCCCTCCTGACCCCACACAAGTACACACACGGCTCTGCTACATCCACCTTGTAAACCCCTCCTGACCCCACACATAAGTACACACACAGCTCTGCTACATCCACCTTGTAAACCCCTCCTGACCCCACACAAGTACACACACGGCTCTGCTACATCCACCTTTTTAAACCCCTCCCTGAGCCCACACAAGTACACACACGGCTCTGCTACATCCACCTTGTAAACCCCTCCCTGACCCCACACAAGTACACACACGGCTCTGCTACATCCACCTTGTAAACCCCTCCTGACCCCACACAAGTACACACACGGCTCTGCTACATCCACCTTGTAAACCCCTCCTGACCCCACACAAGAACACACACGGCTCTGCCACATCCACCTTGTTAAACCCCTCTCTGACCCCACACAAGTACACACACGGCTCTGCTACATCCACCTTGTAAACCCCTCCTGACCCCACACAAGTACACAAACGGCTCTGCTACATCCACCTTGTAAACCCCTCCTGACCCCACACAAGTACACACACGGCTCTGCTACATCCACCTTGTAAACCCCTCCTGACCCCACACAAGTACACACACGGCTCTGCTACATCCACCTTGTAAACCCCTCCTGACCCCACACAAGTACACACACGGCTCTGCTACATCCACCTTGTAAACCCCTCCTGACCCCACACATAAGTACACACGGCTCTGCTACATCCACCTTGTAAACCCCTCCTGACCCCACACAAGTACAAACACGGCTCTGCTACATCCACCTTTTTAAACCCCTCCCTGAGCCCACACAAGTACACACACGGCTCTGCTACATCCACCTTGTAAACCCCTCCCTGACCCCACACAAGTACACACACGGCCCTGCTACATCCACCTTGTAAACCCCTCCTGACCCCACACAAGTACACACACGGCTCTGCTACATCCACCTTGTAAAACCCCTCCCTGACCCCACATAAGTACACACACGGCTCTGCTACATCCACCTTGTAAAACCCCTCCCTGAGCCCACACAAGTACACACACGGCTCTGCTACATCCACCTTGTAAACCCCTCCTGACCCCACACAAGTACACACACGGCTCTGCTACATCCACCATGTAAACCCCTCCCTGACACCACACAAGTACACACACAGCTCTGCTACATCCACCTTGTAAACCCCTCCTGACCCCACACAAGTACACACACGGCTCTGCTACATCCACCTTGCTAAACCCCTCCCTGACCCCACACAAGTACACACACGGCTCTGCTACATCCACCTTGTTAAACCCCTCCCTGACCCCACTGTCCCACACATAAACGTTACCTCATCCATCCAGACCAGCACCATAATGAAAAGCGACCAGCACAGTACAGCTGAGTCCTGCAGCCGCCCTGATCATGTGACCCGACTCCTCCCCTCCTGTGACCTCATCACAGGTCCTGTGCTGGCACCGCACACAAGATTACAGCTGAAGGAAGCGATGATCATTGCTGGCTGTAAGGGGCTGCGTCACTGCGTGGGTCCCTCGCGGAGGGCGCAGGATGGGGTCAGTACATGGGGGGCGTGGCGGCTGCCGGCGGGTATCCCAGACAGCGTGAGTGGGCCCTCTCATCTCGCCAGTGCCCCGGCACTTGCCCGGGTGCGCCGGGTGCTGACGCCGGCCCTGACAGCAGGTACCCCTTCCAGTGACCTGCCCTACCCTGCTCCACTGCCTCTCGGACACCGAGCACAGCACTAAAAGTACTGCGGCCTGGAACAGAGCAATGCTGGGCCCCTGAAAGGAGCCGGGGTGCAAACTTCACCAGCCGATTAAACAGCACCTTGGCCAGAACCTTCCGGTCCGTATCGAGAAGCGCTATGGGACGCCAATTCTCGATACGGGACGGATCCTTACCCTTTGACAGAATAATGAGGGCTGACTTCCTCATTGAGTCGGGAAGAGTGCCCGAGGAGAGACACTCATTAAATACCGCTGTCAAGATGGGGACCAAGGAGTCCCTAAAAGTCTTATAGAACTCGGATGTTAAGCCATCCGGACCTGGTGATTTCTTGGGCCGAAGCCCATCAATGGCCAGTCTCACTTCCTCTTCCCTGATTTCTTCTGCCAAAACACCAAGAGAGGGATCACCCCCTGGCTCAGGGACGGTTTCAGCCAGGAAAGCCGACATCCTGTCCCGATCCAGATCCTTCTTTTCCAAGAGGTGTGAGTAGAAGGATCTGACCACCTCCAAGATTCCTGATTTGGATCTGTTCAGGGACCCCGTACTGTCGATCAGTCCTGTCACCATCTTACAATTCACTGACATCTTACAGTTTCTGTAAGGGTCGGGCGAGCGGTACTTCCGGAAGTCCCTCTCAAAAACTAAAGATGTGTGTCTATCATACTGACACCTCTTGAGCAAAGATTTCACTCTGGAGATTTCCTCACGGTCACCTCCAGTCGAGACAAGCTGCTCGAGTTTCCTCCCCAGGGCCTGGTACAAGCGGTGCCTGTTCAGACTCCTGAGGCTCGAGAGCTGACGGAAGAACCCCGCCACCCGCTTTTTGAAGATCTCCCACCACTCTGACTTACTACTACAGAGATCCAACAGCGGTACCTGGCTCTGAAGAAAATCCTCGAAGGATTGTCTCACCTCCGCTTCTTCCAGCAGGGACGAATTGAGCTTCCACAGCCCTCTTCCCATCCGATGAGTCTCTGCAACATTCAGAGAAAAGAAAATTAGACAGTGATCGGAGAACTCCACCTCAACGGCGGACACAGCAGAAAAGATGGCGTCCTCCTTCAAAAAAAACCTGTCTATTCTAGACCTACTGCTACCCCTATGGTAGGTGAAACAGCCGTGACCTGGGGTGTGCCGGATGTGGACATCCACCAGGCGAGCTTCACTGGCTATGCTATTCAACGCGACACTATCATAAGCCAGGCGATCTCCGGGACCCCCCCGGTCACGGGACCTCGTAATGGTGTTAAAGTCCCCACCGAAGACCACCTGCCGGCTCGTAAAAAGAAAGGGCTTGATCCTCAGGAAGAGACATTTGCGGTCCCACTTGGATTGTGGGCCGTAGATGTTGATGAGCCGGAGCTCTTGTCCCCTCATGAAGACATCTAGGATCAGGCACCTCCCCATTTCCAACTCAGTAACCCGTCGGCATTCAACAGCTGCAGTCTTAAAAAGGACTGCCACCCCGCTATACGGCTCGGCCGCAAGGGACCAGTATGAGGGCCCGCACCTCCACTCCCTCCGTGCTTTATAGATGGCCCCCATGTCTGTTAGTCTGGTCTCTTGCAAGAATAAAATTTCTGCCTCAATCCAGAAGAAAAAATCAAAGGCCGTGAAGCGAGCCGCATCTGACTTAATGCTGGCGACATTAATGGACGCCAGCGTCAACGGGGCGAGTTCAGCCATCATGGGTGATCGAGTTGGATAGCCAGTTTCTTCCCTGCCCCGCTATCACCTCCACCTGGGGAGGGGTCAGACACCTTCCTTTTCAGGGAAGCTCCCGACGTGTCCATCCCACCCCCCCGGTGTCCTCGCCCCCGGGTTCCAGGTCTGTCCCCCCCTCAGGAGGAACAGTGCCCCCTGAGGGACGGACTCCGCTATCCCCTGAAGGACCCTTCGGTGTTGCCCCCGGCCCAGCACCCTCGTCTGGCGGCTCATCATCTGAACCTCCGAGGGCGCTGAACCGGTTGGAGAGTCTGATCAGAGGGGGGTCAGCGGGCCCTTCCATTTGGACCCTGGTGGTCGGGGGCGGGGGAGACTTTGAAGGCTTGTCAGCCTTCTTCCCCCCCGTTTTGCGCTAGGCACGTCTGGTTTTGCCACCTGATGCTGTAGGCTGCTCTCTGACATTCTCGTCGACACTTTCATAACGAGAGGAGTCGTCTGAGTCAGCCGCTTTCTCCTCTCTCTCCATCCTCCTGATCTCCTCACTCACTGCTCTCTCCCCCAGGGCCTCAGAGGCTTTTGCCACGGGCCTGGAGGGAGGAGCAGGCATCACCCCGGTTGCCCGAGGCTCCACCTGTCCCCTACCTCCCTGACGCTTTTTCTGCCTCCGCTGGTACGCGGGGCCCCTTGCAGCATTGCCCTTCCTCACTGGCTCCTCAGCCCTTCCTCCTCCGCCACCACCTGTCACAGCAGAAGAAGCGCCACCGGGGGTTGCCCCCCCCACCGGGCCTGCGGCGGCATTAGAGAAAGAGCAAGTGCAGCGGCTGAGAGGGTGACCTAGGTCACCACACAGGTGGCACCGAATATCCTTACACAAGGCAGCCAGGTGACCTACCCCACCACACAACGCGCACTTCTGCACCTTGCAGTTGGCGCTGAAGTGGGTGGGGTCGCCGCACTTGTGGCAGACCTTTGGTTGCCCCTGGTAGAAGACCAGGATCCTGTCCCTTCCCAGGAACGCCGAGGAAGGGATGTGGGTGACCGTGCCGCCGGAAACCTTCAATTTAACCATAAAGGTCCAGCCCCCCGACCAGATGCCAAATTCGTCCCTGTTCTTTTTTGGGACCTCGGTGACCTCCCCGTAACGGGAAAGCCACGTCATGATGTCCACGCCTGCGAGTGACTCGTTACATGTAACCACGGTCACTCGCTTGACGGAATTTTGGCGAGACACCGCTTGAGCCACGAAATCTCGCCATCCGGGCTCTTCTTGCACCAGCTCGTAATTCGACCAGAAGAGCTCAAGCCCCTCTGGCCGCACGAAGCTGACGTCGAAGAAGCGGGATGCCGAAGGATGTATCAGGGCAAAGATGTCATTCGCCCCAAAGCCCATCCTAAGGAGGAGCTCCACCACCTTGCTCCTAGGTGGACAAGCTTCACTGCCCCCCCACCTAAGACGGACCACATTCCTTCTTGGCGGCCCCTGCCCGGCTGTGGGGAGAGACCAAACAGTCCCTCCCTCCCTTTGATTTTAGAAGGCGGCAAGGCCGTGTCTCTCTATCCAGAAAGACAAGTCCACTGCCCTCCCCTCTACCACTATCGACCTTTCTCCCCTTTTGAGAGCCTCCAGGAAACGGCGGTGCGAAACGCCGTCCCTGGAGCCCGGAGGCGAGGAGACCCCCCCAGGACCACCCCGACCCCCAGCCGCGACCCCCGCATAATTGCTTTGAGGTCTCGCGGCCGGAGGGGCAGACGGGCCAACCCTCCCACCACTACCACTACTTGTGCCAGCACCCTCATTCGTCCTCCCAGTCACTCTCCCATTCACTCTTTTATTATTTGCATTCACCCCAGCACAGTCACCCACATTCACAGTAGCACTCACTCCCTCATCCATGTCACTCATATCACCATTCACTTCAGCAAACATCTCCTCAAATATGTCCACTCCGCTTTCGTACTCACTCTCACTCGCACAATTGGTGTTCATAGCAACAATATTTACATTTTTTACATTATTTACATTTCCTGAACCAGTGCAGTTCCTCTCTTTGCCTGCTGGGGGCCCTGAGCTCTCTTGCTGGGAGCTACTCCAGCTCCTGTCCAGGAGCGCCGCTGCCCCTTTAAAAGCCTCAGTGTTGATGATATCATGCACTCTGCCCTGGCTGGGCCTAGGAGCAACAGCAGCTCCTGGTTTCAGCTCCATTTTTTTTTCTTTTGTTGAGTTTTCATTGCTCTGGGCAGGGACGGCCACTGGCACCGCTCCCTGCCCTGCACTTTTCTTCACCCCTGCCGCCGGCTTGCCAGGGAGCGCCAGAGTCCCCGCACCCTCAGATGAAGGTAGGTGGGCCGGGGACCCCGACAACTCCCTGCCAGCTTTTGGGGGCAGCACATCATTACTTGGAAGGGTGGGTGGGACAGAGGGCAGTGGGCCCGCCATGGCCACGCCCCCCCCGCCGGTCGCAGCCACCCCAGGCAGAGGCCACACCCCCACGGGTGACGCAGACGCAGCGGGTGGGACGACGGCCGAGGAGGACATGCCCCCCCCACACGCCGCAGCCTTTGCAGGCCGGGCAACACTCGGGGAGGCCACACCCCCCTCACGGACCACCGCCGCCACCCTATGCCCACCACTTGAGACAGGCAAGGCCGGCCACTCCCCCTCGTCGCCCAGCGGCGGCGGAGCCCCCTGCACGGACCCCTTTTTGGGTCGACGTGCCGGAGACCCCGCTCTCACCACAGGCGCCGACATGGGAGCGACCAGCACTTTGCACCGCCTCAGCTGCTGCTTGATGTTCTGTTCGCCCTTCCTAGGCTTCTGGACCCCCACTAGCGATCCAGACTTAGCGGATCCGTACGTGGGGGGCCCAGAAGCCCCAGCACTCGCCGCCGGAGGTGCGGCCCTGGCTGTACCAACTTTACCTGGTGCCAGGCCAGCCCCCCCTGCCACCGAGGGCTGAGCCTGGACACCACCACAACCAGCACCGACCTCCATGTCGCTGCCCTGGTCTGAACTGTCACCAGATGCGACAGTCAGGTCACAACAGTCATCTCGGTCCCCGCTCCTTCGCTGCGGACCCACCACAGGGCCCGAGCCCGGGTGGGTAGCGGGTTCCACACAGCGGGACAGAGGGGCCCCCGGGAAGAGGAGCAAAAACCAGTTGTTCCTCCACGCCTTCAGAGGCCTTACGCCTGCGCCTCCTGTTTCTCCTCTTCCCGGTTGCCTCATCCTCTGGGCAGACTTCATACCCAAACAACAGCGTGCCAAACCGTGCTGGGGATTCCGTCTGCCGTACTTGTTTAAGGATGAGGCAGCCCCCCTCAGAACTACTCCCGCTCCCTCCATCCTCCCCCTCGCGCCCGCTTTCCTCCTGCTCGGGGGCTATCCCACTGCATGTTACCTGGCTCACGCTGGTGTCCGCCAGGTCTTCAGGTGGAGGTGGCCCGGGTGTGGTGTGGGCGCCATCTTGCTCTTCCTCCTCCTCGCTTTCCTCCACCTGGATGGGGACTCCTGACCCCCCAGGAGACCCACCGGCCATGGTCCTGAACCGGTCCTCGTTCTGCAGCTTTTCCTGGAAGGGGCCGCTGCCGGCCATGATGGTACTTCGCCGGTCCTCCAGGGCCCGAATCTCCCCTTTCAGCCGCTTGACTGTGGCGGTGACCTCCGCTCTCTTTGAGGCAGGGAGCCTGTTTTTACTGATGACCCGGGCTCCCTCCAACTCCCCCCGGAGTCTCCTGAGCCGCTTGCCGGCCTCCTCGTACTCGGAGAGGTGGGCATGGATGCGGGAGGCGTAGGTGGTAGCTGGCTCTCCCGCAACCTTGGAGCCCCAGATATTAAGGGGGGCCCCGCCTCACCTCTGCCGGCTGCTGCACCTCCGGGGGAAGGGCCCGCCACAGCCTTCACTTCAGGGGTCCCGGACCCTGGAGCCTTGCGGCCCCCTGGGGTCCGCTTTTTCCCCATCCCTGGGACTGGCTGGCTGTGCCTTGGGCCTCCTGGTGGTGGATGAGGCCCCCACCCCCAGCTGGCTTGCCGGAGGGTGGGAGCCAGGGGCACAGCCCCGGCGCTCAGTCCCAGGGAGAGTCCTCTTTCCTGGGAAGGGGGCAGATGGAAAGTCCTTGCAGGAAAAAAAACCTCCCTTCCCAGGAGCTTAGCAAAACCCCAGCCTGCAGAGGCTCAGCTGCGACGCTCCTCCTCTTCTGGGGTGTGTCCAGAGCTGCACTCACTATTCTGCTGGTGCAGTCACTGTGAACATACATTACATTACTGATCCTGAGTTACATCCTGTATCTCTTTTATTATAAAAATATCAAAAACACAATACATTAGACAGACAAAAACAACATTCCAGAACTAAAAAACAAGACAAAACCATACAGAAACATACAACGCCTGTGCAAAACTTGCAATGTCCTTTGTGGTCCTCAAGCTTTCCAGCTTGGAAGGCCCCCAGCAGGAACTCTCCACCAACACTGTACAATTTAAAAAATAAAAATAAAAAAACCCAGATATAATCCATTCATCCTCATGCATACCCATTCACACCCCATTCACGTTTCCCACCCATACCTATATACAAATAACTAAAGAAATACTTCCGGCCCATACTGCCTCAAAACTAGCTTTAGCCATTAACTTGGCAAAAAGAACCGCCACCGAGCTTACCACCCCTATCCTCTTTTTTTTTTTTTTAATTTTTTTTATTATATATTTTTTTATAATTTTTTTTTTTTTTTTTTAATTTTTTTCCACCCACCTTTTTTACTCACCACAGGTCCATATACGTCCATGACCTATCACCCCACAAGGTCCATAACAGTTCGTGGCCTATCACATCTACTTGAGGAACACGAAAGTTTTATGCCCCTCAAGAAAAAAAAAACCTCCACCATTTGCCTCCGATGTGCTCCAGCATGCCTTTTTCCTCCATGGTCCATGGTATATCTCCACTTGCCACTTCCCTTGACTTGGGGTCCTTTGATTTTTCCATTCTCACCTCCCCCATTCACCCCCCTCCCAACCTCACTATACCCTCCCATGCCCTCTAACTAAAAGAAAATAATAACACATACACAACACATAATAACATACAATACAATACAATACATAATACAATATAACACCAATTAAATATAATTAATTACTAAATACACCATACCCTTCAAAACGTTTCTTACAGGCCCAAGTTCAGTGCCTGCAAGCCCAATATCCATTAATGCTCTATGTTTCCAAAACAAAAGACAAGAGTGGCATGCTTTTAGCCCACCACCAGGAAAAGGAGTTCTCGAGGCCCCGTCCCTCACTAACTCATTCACCCTGTCCCTTAACAACTAAGACTGTCCCTGCTTCTGTCCCTAAAGAAACTGTCCCTATCTGTCCCTTCGTGTCCCTACTCCACCTAACTTAACATAACTAACTAACTCTCTATCTGTCCCTCAGTGCCTGTCCCTCCCTGTCCCTATCTGCCTCTACTTCTGTCCCTAACACACCCAGTGAAACTTATGCTATCCCTACCCTCATTCACACGGAGCTAGCTCTCCCTTGAGTGCGTTTTTAAAAGGAGAGGCCTCTCCAAAGCCAAGAGGCCTTCCTCACACCCAACCTTTCGAACTCCAAAGATCGGACCTTCACCAGGTCACCCAAGATGTTTCCTACCACCTCATCCCTTGGGAGGGTTTTTTTCCGCGTCGAAACTAGGCACCGTGCATTCCAAGTGTAGAACCTAACCACTACACTGACTAGGAATAAAGTGCACGGGTCTCGACCACCCAGAGATCTGAACGCTCCATAGGCCCACTCAGCGTAGGAGAGGGACGCCAGCCGCGGCCAACGTATGGAAGCACCCACCCTGTTGTACACCTCTGCATTAAAGGGACACTGAAGCAGGAAGTGCTGCATGCTTTCCAGCACGTCGCCACACTCCTCACGGGGACAACCCCGATCATCGGATATCCTACACTTCAAGTTATCCTTTACATACAGCCTCCCGTGGAAGCAACGCCAGGTCAAGTCCCAAAACTTCATGGGGTCCGCTTAGAATTTAAAAGCCCCAGCCCGACCTCCAGATCCCGTCCTGGGCAATCCTTAAGGGCCAGGGGCTTCTGGAAATGGGTCAACAGGACCCTCCTGTCAAGGCATTGCCTCGACATGGTCCTGATTTCCCACATTCCCAGACCCCACCGGCAGATCACCTTCAGAACCGGGGTAGCGTAAGCCGGGAGATGCCCATGAGGTGTGCGTAGGTCCTTCACCTGCCCTCCTGTCTCCCATTCCTGGAAGAAAGGCCAAAGCCAACCCTTGCAGGAGACTACCCACGGAGGAGCCCTCTCTAGCCAGAGGTTGGAGATGTTAGTCTTAAGAAAGGTGTTTACTAGAAACACCACCGGGTTGACCATACCCAACCCGCCTAGTCTCCTCGTACGGTATGTAAACTCCCTCTTGATTAGGTTAAGCCTATTCCCCCATAACAATTGGAAGAACAGGCTATAGACCCGTGTCCAGAGAGGTTCCGGCAAGATGCACACACTGCCCAGGTATATTAATAAAGGTAGCAGAAAGCCTTTAGCCAGGGCAACCCTTTCCCTCAGGGTTAAAGACCAACCCTTCCATTGGTCCACCTTTTGGGCGGCGATCTTAAGTCTGCCCTCCCAATTTTGCTGGGGGTAATCCCCGGGGCCAAATTCGATGCCTAGAATTTTGGCGGTGGCCTGGGGCCCTGGAAGGGTGTCTGGGAGATCAAACCTGGGATCTCCCCCTCCCAGCCAGAGACTTTCACACTTATCCCGGTTGATTATGGACCCGGATGCCTCCGAGTAGCGCACTACCTCCGACATGACCCAATCCGCCTCCCCTCTCGAGGACACGAAAAGGGAAACATCATCAGCATACGCCACCACCCTCAGAGAGGACCCAGAGCCCGCCTGGTCCATCCCGACTCCCGCCAACGGTCCACAATCTACCCTCCTTAGGAAGGGATCGATCGCAAACACGTATAAAAGCGGGCTCAGCGGACAGCCCTGACGGACCCCAGAACCCACCTCAAAAGGGCGACCTGACCAACCGTTCACCAGCGGAAGTGTCTCAGCCCCTTGGTACAAGATCTCTAACCATTTTTCAAACCTCCCAGGCAGACCATACCTCAAAAGAACGGACCAGAGGTACTCGTGGTTGACCCGGTCAAAGGCTTTCGCTTGATCTAATGACAGCAAGTACCCCCCCCAGTGACCTGCCCTACCCTGCTCCACTGCCTCTCGGACACCGAGCACAGCACTAAAAGTACTGCGGCCTGGAACAGAGCAATGCTGGGCCCCTTGGCCAGAACCTTCCGGTCCGTATCGAGAAGCGCTATGGGACGCCAATTCTCGATACGGGACGGATCCTTACCCTTTGACAGAATAATGAGGGCTGACTTCCTCATTGAGTCGGGAAGAGTGCCCGAGGAGAGACACTCATTAAATACCCCTGTCAAGAGGGGGACCAAGGAGTCCCTAAAAGTCTTATAGTACTCGGATGTTAAGCCATCCGGACCTGGCGATTTCTTGGGCCGAAGCCCATCAATGGCCAGTCTCTCTTCCTCTTCCCTGATTTCTTCTGCCAAAACACCAAGAGAGGGATCACCCCCTGGCTCAGGGACGGTTTCAGCCAGGAAAGCCGACATCCTGTCCCGATCCAGATCCTTCTTTTCCAAGAGGTGTGAGTAGAAGGATCTGAC
Source organism: Dendrobates tinctorius (assembly GCF_039654945.1). Taxonomy (NCBI): domain Eukaryota; kingdom Metazoa; phylum Chordata; class Amphibia; order Anura; family Dendrobatidae; genus Dendrobates; species Dendrobates tinctorius. Next base: position 26,007,013 of record NW_027361726.1, on the reverse strand, counting down.
CACCTCCAGGATCCCTGATTTGGATCTGTTCAGGGACCCCGTACTGTCGATCAGTCCTGTCACCATCTTACAATTCACTGACATCTTACAGTTACTGTAAGGGTCGGGCGAGCGGGACTTCCCGAAGTCCCTCTCAAAAACTAAAGATGTGTGTCTATCATACTGACACCTCTTGAGCAAAGATTTCACTCTGGAGATTTCCTCACGGTCACCTCCAGTCGAGACAAGCTGCTCGAGTTTCCTCCCCAGGGCCTGGTACAAGCGGTGCCTGTTCAGACTCCTGAGGCTCGAGAGCTGACGGAAGAACCCCACCACCCGCTTTTTGAAGATCTCCCACCACTCTGACTTACTACTACAGAGATCCAACAGCGGTACCTGGCTCTGAAGAAAATCCTCGAAGGATTGTCTCACCTCCGCTTCTTCCAGCAGGGACGAATTGAGCTTCCACAGCCCTCTTCCCATCCGATGAGTCTCTGCAACATTCAGAGAAAAGAAAATTAAACAGTGGTCGGAGAACTCCACCTCAACTGCAGACACAGCAGAAAAGATGGCGTCCTCCTTCAAAAAAAACCTGTCTATTCTAGACCTACTGCTACCCCTATGGTAGGTGAAACACCCGTGACCTGGGGTGTGCCGGATGTGGACATCCACCAGGCGAGCTTCACTGGCTATGCTATTCAACGCGACGCTATCATAAGCCAGGCGATCTCCGGGACCCCCCCGGTCACGGGACCTCGTAATGGTGTTGAAGTCCCCACCGAAAACCACCTGCCGGCTCGTAAAAAGAAAGGGCTTGATCCTCAGGAAGAGACATTTGCGGTCCCACTTGGATTGTGGGCCGTAGATGTTGATGAGCCGGAGCTCTTGTCCCCTCATGAAGACATCTAGGATCAGGCACCTCCCCATTTCCAACTCAGTAACCCGTCGGCATTCAACAGCTGCAGTCTTAAAATGACTGCCACCCCGCTATACAGCTCGGCCGCAAGAGACCAGTATGAGGGCCCGCACCTCCACTCCCTCCGTGCTTTATAGATGGCCGCCATGTCCGTTAGTCTGGTCTCTTGCAAGAATAAAATTTCTGCCTCAATCTGGGAGAAAAAATCAAAGGCCGTGAAGCGAGCCGCATCTGACTTAATGCTGGCGACATTAATGGACGCCAGCTTCAACGGGGCGAGTTCAGCCATCATGGGTGATCGAGTTGGATGGCCAGTTTCTTCCCTGCCCCGCTATCACCTCCACCTGGGGAGGGGTCAGACACCTTCCTTTTCAGGGAAGCTCCCGACGTGTCCATCCCACCCCCCCGGTGTCCTCGCCCCCGGGTTCCAGGTCTGTCCCCCCTCAGGAGGAACAGTGCCCCCTGAGGGACGGACTCCGCCATCCCCTGAAGGACCCTCCGGTGTTGCCCCCGGCCCAGCACCCTCGTCTGGCGGCTCATCATCTGAACCTCCGAGGTCGCTGAACCGGTTGGAGAGTCTGATGAGAGGGGGGTCAGCGGGCCCTTCCGTATGCACCCTGGTGGTCGGGGGCGGGGGAGACTTTGAAGGCTTGTCAGCCTTCTTCCCCCCCGTTTTGCGCTTGGCACGCCTGGTTTTGCCACCTGATGCTGTAGGCTGCTCTCTGACATCCTCGTCGACACTTTCATAACGAGAGGAGTCGTCTGAGTCAGCGGCTTTCTCCTCTCTCTCCATCCTCCTGATCTCCTCACTCACCACTCTCTCCCCCAGGGCCTCAGAGGCTTTGGCCACGGGCCTGGAGGGAGGAGCAGGCATCACCCCGGTTGCCCGAGGCTCCACCTGTCCCCTACCACCCTGGCGCTTTTCCTGACTCCGCTGGTACGCGGGGCCCCTTGCAGCATTGCCCTTCCTCACTGGCCCCTCAGCCCTTCCTCCTCCACCACCACCTGTCACAGCAGAAGAAGCGCCACCGGGGATTGCCCCCCCACGGTCTACCCCCACTGGGCCTGCGGCGGCATTAGAGAAAGAGCGAGGGCAGCGGCTGAGAGGGTGACCTAGGTCACCACACAGGTGGCACCGAATATCCTTACACAAGGCGGCCAGATGACCCACCCCACCACACAAGGCACATTTCTGCACCTTGCAGTTGGCGCTGAAGTGGGTGGGGTCGCTACACCTGTGGCAGACCTTCGGTTGCCCCTGGTAGAAGACCAGGATCCTGTCCCTTCCCAGGAACGCCGAGGAAGGGATGTGGGTGACCGTGCCGCCGGAAACCTTCAATTTAACCATGAAAGTCCAGCCCCCCGACCAGATGCCGAATTCGTCCCTGTTCTTTTTTGGGACCTCGGTGACCTCCCCGTAACGGGAAAGCCACGTCATGATGTCCACGCCTGCGAGTGACTCGTTACATGTAACCACGGTCACTCGCTTGACGGAATTTTGGCGAGACACCGTTTGAGCCACGAAGTCTCGCCATCCGGGCTCTTCTCGCACCAGCTCGTAATTCGACCAGAAGAGCTCAAGCCCCTCGGGCTGCACGAAGCTGACGTCGAAGAAGCGGGACGCCGAAGGATGTATCAGGGCAAAGATGTCATTCGCCCCGAAGCCCATCTTAAGGAGGAGCTCCACCACCTTGCTCCTAGGTGGACAAGCTTCACTGCCCCCCCACCTAAGACGGACCACATTCCTTCTTGGCGGCCCCTGCCCGGCTGTGGGGAGAGACCAAACAGTCCCTCCCTCCCTTTGATTTTGGAAGGCGGCAAGGGCGTGTCTCTCTATCCAGAAAGACAAGTCCACTGTCCTCCCCTCTACCACTATTGATCTATCTCCCCTTTTGAGAGCCTCCAGGAAACGGCGGTGCAAAACGCCATCCCTGGAGCCCGGAGGCGAGGGAACCCCCCCAGGACCACCCCGACCCCCAGCCGCGGCCCCCGCATAATTGCGTTGAGGTCTCGCGGCCGGAGTGGCAGATGGGCCAGCCCTCCCACCACTACCACCACTTGTGCCAGCACCCTCATTCGTCCTCCCATTCACTCTTTTATTATTTGCATTCACCCCAGCACTTTCACCCACATTCACAGTAGCACTCACTCCCTCATCCATGTCACTCATGTCACCATTCACTTCAGCAAACATCTCCTCAAATATGTCCACTCCGCATTCGTACTCACTCTCACTCGCACAATTGGTGTACATAGCAAAATTATTTACATTTTTTACATTATTTACATTTCCTGAACCTGTGCAGTTCCTCTCTTTGCCTGCTGGGGGCCCTGAGCTCTCTTGCTGGGAGCTACTCCAGCTCCTGTCCAGGAGTGCCGCTGCCCCTTTAAATGCCTCAGTGCAGATGACATCATGCACACTGACCTGGCTGGGCCTAGGAGCAACAGCAGCTCCTGGTTTCAGCTCCATTTTTTTTTCTTTTACTGAGGTTTCATTACTCTGGGCAGGGACGGCCTCTGGCACCACTCCCTGCCCTGCACTTTTCTTCACCCCCGCCGCCGGCTTGCCAGGGAGCGCCAGAGTCCCCGCACCCTCAGATGAAGGTAGGTGGGCCGGGGACCCCGACAACTCCCCGCCAGCTTTTGGGGGCAGCACAGCATTACTTGGAAGGGTGGGTGGGACAGAGGGCAGTGGGCCCGCCGTGGCCACGCCCCCCCGCCGGTCGCAGCCATCCCAGGCAGAGCCGCGGCCCCCTGTGAGGCCATGGCCCCCCGGGTGACGCGAGCACAGCGGGCGGAGCCGCGACCGCTGAGGCCACGCTCCCCCACCAGTCACAGCCACCACGGGCAGAGCAGCGACCCCTTGCGAGGCCACGCCCCCCCGGGCGACGCAGACGCAGCAGGTGGGACGACGGCCGAGGAGGACATGCCCCCCCGCACGCCGCAGCCTTTGCAGGCCGGGCAACACTCGGGGAGGCCACGCCCCCCTCACGGACCACCGCCGCCACCCTATGCCCACCATTTGAGACGGGCAAGGCCGGCCACTCCCCCTCGTCGCCCAGCGGCGGCGGAGCCCCCTGCACGGACCCCTTTTTGGGTCGACGTGCCGGAGAATCCGCTCTCACCACAGGCGCCGACATGGGAGCGACCAGCACTTTGCACCGCCTCAGCTGCTGCTTAATGTTCTGTTCGCCCTTCCTAGGCTTCTGGACCCCCACTAGCGATCCAGACTTAGCGGATCCGTACGTGGGGGGTCCAGAAGCCCCAGCACTCGCCGCCGGAGGTGCGGCCCTGGCTTTACCAACTTTACCTGGTGCCAGGCCAGCCCCCCCTGCCACCGAGGGCTGAGCCTGGACACCACCACCAACACCACAACCAGCACTGACCTCCATGTCGCTGCCCTGGTCTGAACTGTCACCAGATGCGACAGTCAGGTCACAACAGTCATCTCTCTCCCCGCTCCCTCGCTGCGGACCCACCACAGGGCCCGAGCCGGGGTGGGTAGCGGGTTCCACACAGCGGGACAGAGGGGCCCCGGGAAGAGGAGCAAAAACCAGTTGTTCCTCCACGCCTTCAGAGGTCTTACGCCTGCGCCTCCTGTTTCTCCTCTTCCCGGTTGCCTCATCCTCCGGGCAGACTTCATACCCAAACAACAGCGTGCCAAACCGTGCTGGGGATTCAGTCTGCCGTACTTGTTTAAGGATGAAGCAGCCCCCCTCAGAACTACTCCCGCTCCCTCCATCCTCCCCCTCGCTCCCGCTTTCATCCGCATTACTGGAGTCCAGCGGGAGGGCCACCTGCTCAGGGGCTATCTCGCTGCATGTTACCTGGCTCACGCTGGTGTCCGCCAGGTCTTCAGGTGGAGGTGGCCCGGATGTGGTGTGGGCGCCATCTTGCTCTTCCTCCTCCTCGCTTTCCTCCACCTGGATGGGGACTCCTGACCCCCCAGGAGACCCACCGGCCATGGCCCTGAACCGGTCCTCGTTCTGCAGCTTCTCCTGGAAGGGGCCGCTGCTGGCCATGATGGTACTTCGCCGGTCCTCCAGGGCCCGAATCTCCCCTTTCAGCCGCTTGACTGTGGCGGTGACCTCCGCTCTCTTTGAGGCAGGGAGCCTGTTTTTACTGATGACCCGGGCTCCCTCCAACTCCCCCCAGAGTCTCCTGAGCTGCTTGCCGGCCTCCTCGTACTCGGAGAGGTGGGCATGAATGCGGGAGGCGTAGGTGGTAGCTGGCTCTCCCGCAACCTTGGAGCCCCAGATGTTAAGGGGGCCACGCCTCACCTCTGCCGGCTGCTGCACCTCCGGGGGAAGGGCCCGCCACAGCCTTCACTTCAGGGGTCCCGGACCCTGGAGCCTTGCGGCCCCCTGGGGTCCGCTTTTTCCCCATCCCTGGGACTGTCTGGCTGTGCCTTGGGCCTCCTGGTGGTGGATGAGGCCCCCCACTCCCAGCTGGCTTGCCGGAGGGTGGGAGCCAGGGGCACAGCCCCGGCGCTCAGTCCCAGGGAGAGTCCTCTTTCCTGGGAAGGGGGCAGATGGAAAGTCCTTGCAGGAAAAAAAAACCTCCCTTCCCAGGAGCTTAGCAAAACCCCAGCCTGCAGACGCTCAGCTGCGACGCTCCTCCTCTTCCTGGGCGTGTACAGGGCTGCACTCAGTATGCTGCTAGTGCAGTCACTGTGTACATACATTACATTGATTCCCACTGTCAAACTGCCCTCTCCTGGTAGATAGGTAGATAGTGGCTTTTTATATAATAGCTGATAATAAATGGAAATAAACAATTAAATAAAAAAAGTATTACAGAATTAAGAAACATTTTAGTAACATATATATATATATATATATATATATATATATATAGTACTAGCTGAAGAGCCCGGCGCTGCCCGGGCATAGTAACTAACTGTGGTTAGTTATAACAAATTATAATTATCCACCATCCCATAGTCCCATGCCCATATACCCATCATACATATCCACGATCTCATAGGCCCGTGCCCATATACCCATCATACATATCCTCCATCCCATAGTCGAGTGCCCATATACCCATCACACATCCTCCATCCCATAGTCCCAAGCCCATATACCCATCATACATATTCTCCATCCCATAGTCCCATGCCCATATACCCATCATACATATTCGCCATCCCATAGTCGAGTGCCCATATACCCATCACACATCCTTCATCTCATAGTCCCATGCCCATATACCCATCATACATATCCTCCATCCCATAGTCCCGTTCCCATATACCCATCATACATATCCGCCATCCCATAGTCCCGTGCCCATATACCCGTCATACATATCCTCCATCCCATAGTCCAATGCCCATATACCCATCACACATCCTCCATCCCATAGTCAACCATTATGACATCATAATGAGCATCGGGGCTTGCCACCTATGATGACATCAGCGTCGTAATAAGGGGCGGGGCTTGATACACACCTTTTTCCCCATTATGTAGATAGGGGCAAAATTGTTTGGTGAATTGGAACGCGCGGGGTTAAAATTTCACCTCACAACATAGCCTAGGACACTCTTGGGGTCCAGACGTGTGACTGTGCCAAATTTTGTGGCTGTAGCTGCGACGGTGCGGATGCCAATCTCGGACATACACACATACATACATACATACACTCACTGGCCACTTTATTAGGTACACCTGTCCAACTGTGTGTTAAGACTTAATTTCTAATCAGCCAATCACATGGCGGCAACTCAGTGCATTTAGGCATGTAGACATGGTCAAGACAATCTCCTGCAGTTCAAACCGAGCATCAGTATGGGGAAGAAAGGTGATTTGAGTACCTTTGAACGTGGCATGATTGTTGGTGCCAGAAGGGCTGGTCTGAGAATTTCAGAAACTGCTGATCTACTGGGATTTTCACGCACAACCATCTCTAGGGTTTACAGAGAATGGTCCGAAAAAGAAAAAAAATCCAGTGAGCGGCAGTTCTGTGGCCGGAAATGCCTTGTTGATGCCAGAGGTCAGAGGAGAATGGGCAGACTGGTTCGAGCTGATAGAAAGGCAACAGTGACTCAAATTGCCACCCGTTACAACCAAGGTAGGCAGAAGAGCATCTCTGAACGCACAGCGCGTCGAACTTTGAGGCAGATGGGCTACAGCAGCAGAAGACCACACCGGGTACCACTCCTCTCAGCTAAGAACAGGAAACTGAGGCTACAATTTGCACCAGCTCATCGAAATTGGACAGTAGAAGATTGGAAAAACGTTGCCTGGTCTGATGAGTCTCGATTTCTGCTGCGACATTCGGATGGTAGGGTCAGAATTTGGCGTAAACAACATGAAAGCATGGATCCATCCTGCCTTGTATCAACGGTTCAGGCTGGTGGTGGTGGTGTCATGGTGTGGGGAATTTTTTCTTGGCACTCTTTGGGCCCCTTGGTACCAATTGAGCATCGTTGCAACGCCACAGCCTACCTGAGTATTGTTGCTGACCATGTCCATCCCTTTATGACCACAATGTACCCAACATCTGATGGCTACTTTCAGCAGGATAATGCGCCATGTCATAAAGCTCGAATCATCTCAGATTGGTTTCTTGAACATGACAATGAGTTCACTGTACTCAAATGGCCTCCTCAGTCACCAGATCTCAATCCAATAGAGCATCTTTGGGATGTGGTGGAACGGGAGATTCGCATCAGGGATGTGCAGCCGACAAATCTGCGCCAACTGTGTGATGCCATCATGTCAATATGGTCCAAAATCTCTGAGGAATGCTTCCAGCACCTTGTTGAATCTCTGCCACGAAGAATTGAGGCAGTTCTGAAGGCAAAAGGGGGTCCAACCCGTTACTAGCATGGTGTACCTAATAAAGTGGCCAGTGAGTGTACATACATACATACATACATACATACACACATACATGCATACACACCCACATTGAGCTTTATATATTAGATTTATGTGTGTATAAGATCACGGCCGCCTCTGTGCGCTAAGATGACTGCAGACATTGAATATATCACATTTCTACTGTATAGAATATACTCTAAGATTGAGACACACAAGTCAGTTCGTTTGAGCCCACCAACCAAGACAAGGCGACCTTTCTTTGATCAGACCCTTACTTTTTTTTAATATCAGTTGTGTCTTTCCTGGGGCAAAAGCTGCCAATATAAAGGGATGGAAGGATCCAACGTTTATTCAGCCTTCGGCCTTCACACCTCCATTTTTTCATGTGTGAGTTTCTTTAAAGATTTTTTTTCCGAATTTCATTTGCGTTTTAAGTGTTTCTCAGACGATTCTCTACTTTCTTCTACCTAACACTCTGCTAGACAGACAGACGGCACACAGATGGCATCCAAGTGCTGTGTAATTTTGTTTCTATGGAGCTATAGACTTACATTACAAATTTTTGATCTGGATAATTATTGGACTTGTCTCCACACTTTTGTGCAGATGACTTGGTCAGCAAAAAAAAAATCCTTTCCCCATAAGATCACATGGTATAGTGCAGCCTCTCCGAAGGGACTATTGGAGCCACTGAATAAACATTACCGATGGTGTGTGATAGCACCACAGGGAAGGATGGCTTCCTTTCTTTTAGTCACAGCCAGGTACTGTATGTGGAGGTCAATTGGACATTACTAAGGATGTGTCTTCATTACAGATCTTGGCAGGTGGGATGCAGTGCTAGGAAACTCCAGAGTGTTACACTCGTCTTTTCAGGGCATTTGGAGGCTTTGCTGTGTTTGCACAAATAATTTGCAGCAAATTACAGTGGGGAAAAAAAGTATTTAGTCAGTCAGCAATAGTGCAAGTTCCACCACTTAAAAAGATGAGAGGCGTCTGTAATTTACATCATAGGTAGACCTCAACTATGGGAGACAAACTGAGAAAAAAAAATCCAGAAAATCACATTGTCTGTTTTTTTTTTCATTTTATTTGCAAATTATGGTGGAAAATAAGTATTTGGTCAGAAACAAGCAATCAAGATTTCTGGCTCTCACAGACCTGTAACTTCTTCTTTAAGAGTCTCCTCTTTCCTCCACTCATTACCTGTAGTAATGGCACCTGTTTAAACTTGTTATCAGTATAAAAAGACACCTGTGCACACCCTCAAACAGTCTGACTCCAAACTCCACTATGGTGAAGACCAAAGAGCTGTCAAAGGACACCAGAAACAAAATTGTAGCCCTGCACCAGGCTGGGAAGACTGAATCTGCAATAGCCAACCAGCTTGGAGTGAAGAAATCAACTGTGGGAGCAATAATTAGAAAATGGAAGACATACAAGACCACTGATAATCTCCCTCGATCTGGTGCTCCAAGCAAAATCCCACCCCGTGGGGTCAGAATGATCAAAAGAACGGTGAGCAAAAATCCCAGAACCACGCGGGGGGACCTAGCGAATGAACTGCAGAGAGCTGGGACCAATGTAACAAGGCCTACCATAAGTAACACACTACGCCACCATGGACTCAGATCCTGCAGTGCCAGACGTGTCCCACTGCTTAAGCCTGTACATGTCCGGGCCCATCTGAAGTTTGCTAGAGAGCATTTGGATGATCCAGAGGAGTTTTGGGAGAATGTCCTATGGTCTGATGAAACCAAACTGGAACTGTTTGGTAAAAACACAACTTGTCGTGTTTGGAAGAAAAAGAATACTGAGTTGCATCCATCAAACACCATACCTACTGTAAAGCATGGTGGTGGAAACATCATGCTTTGGGGCTGTTTCTCTGCAAAGGGGCCAGGACGACTGATCCGGGTACATGAAAGAATGAATGGGGCCATGTATCGTGAGATTTTGAGTGCAAACCTCCTTCCATCAGCAAGGGCATTGAAGATGAAACGTGGCTGGGTCTTTCAACATGACAATGATCCAAAGCACACCGCCAGGGCAACGAAGGAGTGGCTTCGTAAGAAGCATTTCAAGGTCCTGGAGTGGCCTAGCCAGTCTCCAGATCTCAACCCTATAGAAAACCTTTGGAGGGAGTTGAAAGTCCGTGTTGCCAAGCGAAAAGCCAAAAACATCACTGCTCTAGAGGAGATCTGCATGGAGGAATGGGCCAACATACCAACAACAGTGTGTGGCAACCTTGTGAAGACTTACAGAAAACGTTTGACCTCTGTCATTGCCAACAAAGGATATATCACAAAGTATTGAGATGAAATTTTGTTTCTGACCAAATACTTATTTTCCACCATAATATGCAAATAAAATGAAAAAAAAACAGACAATGTGATTTTCTGGATTTTTTTTTCTCAGTTTGTCTCCCATAGTTGAGGTCTACCTATGATGTAAATTACAGACGCCTCTCATCTTTTTAAGTGGTGGAACTTGCACTATTGCTGACTGACTAAATACTTTTTTGCCCCACTGTATATTTTGTAGAGAAATTCAACGAAGCCGAAAAACTTGAATTTCAAAACATTTTCTGATCTCTGATACATATATACTGTGTATATTACCGGCGTTCAGAGCCTCAGGCTCCACAGTGACGTATACTTCCCTGTGAGCCCATCACCAGATTTTGCGCCCGTTCCCTCCTGCTCGTGTTTCCCGACGTCTCTATGTTCCTTTTCTTTGCATCGTGGATCCGGGTAATTCCCGTCAGCAGTTTATACCTTAATTTAATTACATTAGTGGAGCACCCTCCCCCATCCTCATCCTTCTTATATTTGCTTAGGGAGTAAAAAATAAACCTCGAGGCGGTAATAATAATTTCATGAGACTGTAAGTATTGCGCTAATGTGTCGGACTACTCTTTACTCGCACGGATGCCGCAGGCTGCAGCCGCCTCTGATCTGAGAATGCATAAGCAGCCCCATATTAGTTGTAAAATCCTCCGCTTCTCGGGGTCACCACGCTCCCCGCTAAATGACAGAATAGATTGAATCCGTAAGAAACAGTCTCCGGTTAATTGGCTCCTTATTTCTCAGAGGTGAAGAATCCACACTTGGGGGGGGGGGGGGGCGAGTGTTAAATATCAAGAAGGAGAAAAACACAATCTGTTTACAGATCTGTGTCTGCCATCTTGTTACTTTGTATCTGATCATTTTGTCTCATGATTATATTGGCTCCCCTCTTATATAATGGTGCAGTCAAAATCAATCCTTGATCCCAGCAGGTGCAGCCACCAGAGACGTGGCCATACTAAATTATATCTACTGTATAAGACTCTGGGTGTGAGGGGGACTACTATCGGATCTATAGACTCAGCGCTGGTCTATGCCCCAATATTTGTGGCCACAATGCAAGATCTGTTAAAGGGTTCCCATGTGCCATATATAATATTAGCACCTTCTCTGTAACGTGGAGGCTATTGGGATCCTCAGATACCAGATTTAGGTGCATCGACCGAATCTATACCCCCTATATTGTGCGGCTGGGAACAAGAATTGGCTTCTTTATGCGCGCAAAAATTCACAGCCATCATGTATTCCCTATAATTTTAAAGGGAATCTGTCATTGAGTTTTCCCTCGGTAATCCACCACCTCCATGTTTTTAAGATCCCTAACTCACTTCTCTGCAAATCCTCCGTAGCCACTGTGATGAACCTGCACCTCTCCAACCCGCCTGACATTACTATTACGGTCTCCCCACTATCACCAACGCGACATTCCACATCCCCTGGGGTAAGTACAGTTTTACATAGGCTCACTCTGTCCACATAGGGTCAGGGAGGTATACGGAGGGAGAGGATGTGGCCCACACCTGACGTGGCACCACACTCGCCCACAACCCTGACAGGCTGAGAGGCTACTTTCACTAGCACCAGGGAAACAAAACGTTGCCAGCTTGGCAGGACTGCCACCAGTTCCTTGTTAGATAAAAGCCCAGACCATTAACGGGATAATATAGGGCCAGAAACCAGCCTCAGTAGCATGGAAAGTTAAGCCGAGAAATGGACGTGTGGATTGCTGGATCAAGATAAAAGAGCAGCCCAGGGTTAAATTATATATTTAACCCCTTAACCCCCAAGGGTGGTTTGCACGTTCATGACCGGGCCAATTTTTAAAATCCTGACCACTGTCCCTTTATGAGGTAATAACTCTGATCCCGGTGATTCTGACATTGTTTTCTCATCAAATATTGTACTTCATGTTAGTGGTAAAATTTAATTCAAGTAACTTGTGTTTATTTGTGAAAAAAACGGAAAATTGGCGAAAATTTTGAAAATTTCGCAATTTTCCAACTTGGAATTTTTATGCCCTTAAATCACAGACATACGGCACACAAAAAACTTAATAAATAACATTTCCCACATGTTTACTTTACATCAGCACAATTTTGGGACCAAAATTTTTTTTTGTTAGGAAGTTATAAGGGTTAAAAGTTGACCAGCAATTTCTCATTTTTGCAACACCATTTTATTTTTACAGACCACATCACATTTGAAGTCACTTTGAAGGGTCTATATGATTAAAAATACCAAAAAGTGACACAATTCTAAAAACTGCACCCCTCTAGGTGCTCAAAACCACATTCAAGAAGTTTATTAACCCTTCAGGTGCTTCACGGGAATTTTTTGAATGTTCAAAAAAAATGAACATTTAACATTTTTCACAAAAAAATTACTTCAGCTCCAATTTTTTTTATTTTACCAAGGGTAACAGGAGAAACTGGATGGCAAAAGTTATTGTGCAATTTCTCCTGAGTACGCTGATACCTGATATGTAGGGGGGACCCACTGTTTCGGCGCATGGCAGAGCTCAGAAGGGAAGGAGCGCCGCTTGACTTTTTCATTGCTAAATTGGACGCCATGTCACGTTTGGAGAGCCACTGATGTACCTAAACAGTGGAAACCCCCCACATGTAACCCCATTTTGGAAACCAGACCCCCCAAGGAACTTATCTAGATGTGTGGTGAGAACTTTGAACCCCCAAGGGCTTCACAGAAGTTTATAACGTACAGCCGTACAATTAAAAAATCATATTTTCTCCACAAAAATGATCTTTTCACCCTCAAGTTTTATTTTTCCAAGGGTAACAGGACCCCAAAAGTTATTGTGCAATTTGTCCTGAGTACGATGATACCCCATATGTGGGTGTAAACGACTATTTGGGCGCATGGCAGAGCTTGGAAGGGAAGCAGCGCCATTTGACTTTTTTGGCTGGAATTGAGATCGGACACCATGTCGTGTTTGGAAAGCCCCTGATGTACCAAAACAGTGGAAACTCCCCACAAATGACACCATTTTGGAAACCAGACCCCCCAAGGAACTTATCTAGAGGTGTGGTGAGCACTTTGAACCCCCAAGGGCTTCAAAGAAGTTTATAATGCCCGGGTGTGAAAATAAAAAAATCATATTTTTTCCACAAACATGATCTTTTAGTCCCCAATTTTTTTATTTTCCCAATGGTAACAGGAGAAATTGGACCCCAAAAGTTGTTATCCAATTTGTTCTGAATGTGCTGATACCTCATATGTGGGAGAAAACTACTGTTTCGGCACACGTCAGGGCTCGGAAGGGTAGTAGTGACGTTTTAGAATGCAGACTTTGATGGAATGGTCTGCGGGTGTCATGTTGCCTTTGGAGAGCCCCTGATGTACCTAAACAGTGGAAACCCCCAAAAGTGACCCTATTTTGGAAACTAGACCCCCTAAGGAACTTATCTAGATGTGTGGTGAGCACTTTGAACCCCCCAATGCTTCACAGAAGTTTATAACGCCCAGGTGTGAAAATAAAAAAATCATAATTTTTTACACAAAAATGATATTTTTGCCCCCAATTTTTTATTTTCCTAAGGGTAACAGGAGAAATTGGACCACAAAAGTTGTTTTGCAATTTGTCCTGAGTAGGCTGATACCCCATATGTGGGGGTAAAACACTGTTTGGGTACATGGCAGAGCTTGGAAGGGAAGGAGCACCATTTGACTTTTCAACGCAGAGTTGGCTGGAATTGAGATCAGACGCCATAACCCTAGCCCTAACCCTAATCCTAGCCCTAACCCTAAACCTAGCCCTAACCCTAATGGGAAAATGGAAATAAATGCATTTTTTTAATTTTATTATTTTTCCCTAACTAAGGGGGTGATAAAGGGGGGTTTGATTTACTATTTATAGCATGTTTTTATTTTTGGCAGCTGTCATACGCTAAAAGACTATTTTTATTGTAAAAATAGTTTTTGCATCACCACATTTTGAGAGCTATAATTTTTCCTTATTTTGACCCATTGAGTCATGTGAGGTCTTATTTTTTGCGGGAGGAGTTGACGTTTTTATTGGTACCATTTTCGGGCACGTGACATTTTTTGATCGCTTTTTATTCCGATTTTTTGGATGCAGAATGAACAAAAACCAGCATTTCAAGAATTTCTTTTGGGGGCTGCGTTTACACCGTTCCACGTGCGGTAAAATTGATAAGGCGATTTTATTCTTCGGGTCAGTACGGTTACAGCGATACCTCATTTATGTCTTTTTTTATGTTTTGGCGCTTTTATGCAATGAAAACAATTTTATATAAAAAATAATTATTTTTGCATTGCTTTATTCTGCGAGCTATAACTTTTTTATTTTTTCGCTTATGATGCTGTATGGCAGCTTGTTTTTTGCAGGACAAGATGATGTTTTCTGTGGTACCATGGGTATTTATATCTGTCTTTTTGATCGCGCGTTATTGCACTTTGTGTTCAGCAGTATGATAATAAAGCATTATTTTTTGCTTTGTTTTTTAGTTTTATTTTTTAAGGGGTTCGCTAAGGGGGTTAACTAATGGGACATTTTTATAGGGCGGGTCGTTACGGACACGGCGATACCAAATATGTGTACTTTTATTATTTTTTTTTTTTATTTCCAAAAAATGAATTTACGAGGGAATATATATTTTTTTTTAATTTATTTAGCGATTTTTTTATAAATTATTTTTACACTTTTTTTTTAACTTTATTACAATGTCCCAGGGGGGATATCACTGTCATGTGACAGATCGCTGATCTGTCACATCACAGATCGCTGTGACAGACAGGCTGGCAGTGCAGAAGGCTTCCTCGTGCCTGCGCTTTGCAGGCATCAGGAACCCGGCTTCCGGCAGACCCCTGAAGGTCCCCGCCGCCATTTTGGATCCGGGAACCTGCAGGGAAGGAGACCCCCGCAACAGCACTGCACATTGCGCTGCTGCGGGGGTCTCAGGGAAGCACGGAGGGAGCCCTCTCCCTGCCGATGCTTCCCTAAACACCGGTACATTGCGATCGTGTTTGATCGCAGTGTGCCAGGGGTTAACATGTCGGGGGCGGTCCGTGACCGCCCCTGACACATAGTGCCGGGTGTCAGCTGTGATAATCAGCTGACACCCGGCTGCGATTAGCGACGCTCACCACGTGGGCGCCGTTGATCGCTGTGACGTACTATCCCGTCCCTGGGAGTTAAGTCCCAGGGCACATGGACTGGATAGTACGTTATGTGGCAGAAAGGGGTTAATCACCTTAAGGGCACACTAGACAATAGAATGGCCCCCACTTCCGAAGTGAACCACATGCATCACAGAGAGAGCAACCACATGGTCTTACACTAGCCTTTACCATCTTTGGGTCACTTCCTTCCTGCCTTCTGGGCTGAATCTAAATCCACTCCCCTTGCCTCTACTACCAACAGTATGAAACATTTCCCAGAGTTGTTAGGAGTGGCCTTCGGGCCAACCAAATCCACAGCCACCCTCCTGAAAGGCTTTTTAATGATGGGCAGAGTTACCAGTGGGACTTTGAGGTGCCAGCCCACCTTGCCCACCCTGTGACCGGTGTCGCACGAAGGCACTAGGCAGCCACATTGACCCCTATCCTGGGCCAGTAGAAATGCTGAGTTAGTCTGGCCTTTGTCTTAGTGATCCCTAGATGCACGGCCATCGGGATCTCATGTGCAATCCGCAACAACTCTGCCCTGAACGGTTAGGGTGCTACCAACTGTCAATCCCTAGGCCATGCCTCTGGTGAACCCTGGTTGACCATTACCCAGTACAGTCACTTGGTCGGAAGGGAGGAAGCCATTGGGGCCCCTGGGGACTCAGTGCCACCTCTGCCAACCACAGGTAGTTCCCGCTTCTTCTCTGCTTCCAACAAAGTCGCCTGTCCAGACTGACTAACCTGGCCCTCTCACATCCTGGTCTTGGAGGAACCCTGCAATAAGGCCTCTCTTGGGAGCCCAACCTCTCCTGAGACAGCCTCACCCTCAATTGCATGCTCCCCCTCTGCAGCTCTCTTCCCCATCTGTCCCTTCCATGGCAAACTCACAGGACAACTGGTTCCAGAATGCCGGCTGGCAACACTCTAAGGCATTAGCACAGCTTGCTTGAATGATTTCCTCACCCCCGAGGGGGAGATAGACACAGTACATCACTCACCCTCCCATCCCCATCAGTAGCCATGTTAATCACATTGACATCAACAGTAGAGGCCATTACATGGAGGATCAGGCCTGGGAGGTTCAATGGCCACATACTGGGACAATAGCCGCCCCAAGTCTGTCCCAAGCAAAACACTCAAGGGAATATTCCAGGATACACCCACCTACCGCACTCTATTCTTAGCGCCCCAGTCAAAATATACCTTGGCGATGGGTACCGCTGATTCGACTCCTCCAATCCCGGAGACAGCAAAGAATTTCCCAGGTACCAAATCCTGTGGGGACACCAGCTCAGGCTGCACAAAAGTCATCTCAGCTCTGGTGTCCCGTAGTCCCATGGCCATGTCCAGGCCTATGGTGACAGGCTGAAGGTTGTCAAGGGACCTCCCACCAACCCCACCCACACACAAAACAGTGGACGGTTTCTGTGATGGACCCTTCTGACGCTGGGGACACATGGCTTTAACGAGTCCCATCTGCAGAGATGACCTAGTCTGAGTTCCCCCACTCGATGTGGAGAAGGAAACATGGGCAGCTGCCCGCTTGACCTTGAGGGCAGGGATAGCAGGCACCGAGTTGGTCTTACTCCCTCTGCAGCTGTCAGGCTTCTTGGCCTCTGGAGTCATGTTGTTGGGAGTAATCGTCGGCAAGTGTCGCTTTTGCAGAGGTCCCCTTTGGCTTCTGGTCACGGTGATATTGCTGGAGGTCCCCGACGTAGTTCCACAAAAACTGCTCAATTGCCATTAGCTCCTTCAGTTGCTGGACGGTGGTGAGCTCCAATCCCATGGTCCATTTGTCGAGTTCTCTCAGTAGGGCTCTCATGTGGTTGGCCCAGCTGTCTGTAGTACCCCGCTGCATATGTAAAGGTACTAGAGTGAGGTTCGTGGGATGCAGTGAAGAGCCGGAGGCAGAGAAGGGGTTATCAGAATTTAGTTATACAGGTAATAGATGTACAAGGTGTACTCCGCACAGGGAGATAAGATCAAAAATGAAGCATCACAGGAACACTGAGGCAACAACAGAATTTGAACAAAAACACAATATTTGGGGGAAAAAGGTGTACGAAAGAGGTAACTTATCGCTTGAAGTTCTTGTTGGGGAGAGGCTGGAATACCTCCCAACGGTGACAATGTCTCTGGCTCTGTTCCGGAGGAACAAAATGCACTGTCTCCCAACTGTGCCAATGTATCCGGACTCGCTTGGTTTGAGTACGTTGGAATGCAGAAACAGTCTCTTTCATTGATTCCTCTGGGATGGTGCAGAACACGAACAGCAGGCACGCAGTAGCGTGCGATCCGCTGACGTACTCGCTATGAGCAGAGTGAGCAAAACTATCTTTCTCTGGAGGCAGAAAGGTTCTGAACTGTATGGGAACGTCTGGGGCAGCTCAGTTGTAGGTAATAGCAGGTACGCAGGATGCAGTGACGAGACGCGAGACTGAGTTGTACTTTGGGAAGTAACTTTTATAAACTGAAGCCACTAGGGCTATACTAAGCAACCAAAACAAGGTAACAGCAATTGTCCTTGCAGGGACTCAGTACAACCAAACACTATTAAAGAGAACACGACTAACCCGGCAAAGGCCGGTTACTATAGGGCCGCGGTACGGCCGACTACGGGTCCATATTTCCTATAGTGTCACTTACCCGTCCTGACATCCCTTGGCATCTCTGATGAAGCTGCTTTGGTGTCGCAGCCGCTGGGCCCAGCTGCTGAAGATCTGGCGTAGTCTTCGGGCGCCCCAGCGCCCAGGAGGGGTTGGGGCACAAAAGGGCCCTGAGTGAGTCCTTTGATGAGGTAACCCCCTGTAAAGACAGCGGGGTTCCGCTCGTCAGCGGGTTCAGGGAGACTCCAGTCCGCAAGCAGGGGTGTGTCGCAGTTACCAGGAGTGGCGGTGGTTAGGCCACGTGCACGGCCTGGGGCTGTGCAAAGAGTCTCTCTGTTGGCGAGGAGCAGGCCCCAACTGCCGACTGCAGTGGGGTGATGGCAGCTGCGGGCAGTGATGGACAGGCCACAGCCGTGGGCGGAAGCGGGGCGGCAGTGTCCGCAGGCGGCAGTGGGCAGGCCGCAACCGCGGGCTGTAGTGAAGCGGCAGCGGCCGCGAGAGGCAACGGACAGGCCGCAACAGGCTGGAGCACAGCGGCAACGGCCGCGGACGACCGTGGGCAGGTCGTGACCCCGGATTGGAGTGACGCGGCAGGCTCTTGTCGGTAAGCTCGGGGCCTCCTCCTCGAAGGCCACTGTAAATCTCCCCTCTGAGGCTGGTCTCCTCTCTGGTCACTGTTTGTCACTCATGGATATCGTGGGGAAGTCTTCGTTGTCCAGGTCCCAGAGCACTGGCAATGGTTCAGAGACCTGAGGAGTAGGTTCAGGTTGTACCGGGTCGGTGGACGTACATGGATGTAACATATTACGGTGCACAATGCGAGTGGGCAGTGTTCCATCTTTCTCGGGTCATATTTCGTATACAGGTCCTACAGTGTTTATATGGCATAGGACTCGGTATGGACTCTCTTTCCAGAGTGGCTCTAATTTGTTCTGGGGGCGTTGTTCTAGTACGAGTACTCGATCTCCGATTTGGAGGTTGGGAGGTGGAGGTAGATTCCTTCCTGGGTGTTCTAAGTCTTGGAGTTTGGTATGAACAATTCGATGGAGAGTTTGCAGCCGGTGTCGGTGATTTCGCACCCATGATGATACCCCGGTCCAGAGCTGGGGCTCCTCTGGGTCCAACTCTACCTCCGTGATCCCTTTGCCTTCTCGTCCGAATAGCAGGAAGTATGGGGTATAGCCGGTAACTCAGTGCACCCGGTTGTTATAAACCCATACTAGTTCAGGGACATATTCGGGCCAACGGGCCTTCTTGTCACTCTCCAGAGTACGCAACATTTGGATTAATGTCCGATTAAATCGCTCGCAGGTCCCGTTTCCATGTGGGTGGTATGGCGTTTTCCAGGATTTGTCAATACTGTAGAGACAGCGTCGGACTGGAACACCTTGGGCCCACCAGAGAAAATCATTCTTGGGGCCCACTATGTAGCTGCATAGAGTTAAATACCAGACCACCAATTATGCGGTAAAACACGCTAATATCCGGGTATAATATAAGGTTGTACATGTCTTAATTATGTAGCAGGAGTTGGGGTAGCCCCCTCATAGAATATAAAGCAGCCCCCTCACATAGTATAATGCAGCCATCTCATAGAATATAATGCAGCCATCTCATAGAATATAATACTGCCCCCCTCATAGGGTATAATACTGCCCCCCTTATAGGGTATAATGCACCCCCTCATAGGGTATAATACTGCCCCCCTCATAGGGTATAATGCACCCCCTCATAGGGTATAATACTGCCCCCCTCATAGGGTATAATACTGCCCCCCTCATAGGGTATAATACTGCCCCCCTCATAGGGTATAATGCACCCCCTCATAGGGAATAATGCACCCCCTCATAGGGTATAATGCTGCCCCCTCATAGGGTATAATACTGCCCCCCTCTTAGGGTATAATACTGCCCCCTCATAGGGTATAATACTGCCTCCCTCATAGGGAATAATGCACCCCCTCATAGGGAATAATGCTGCCCTCCTCATAGGGTATAATGCTGCCTCCTCATAGGGTATAATGCTGCCTCCTCATAGGGTATAATGCTGCCTCCTCATAGGGTATAATGCTGCCCCCTCATAGGGTATAATACTGCCCCCCTCATAGGGTATAATGCTATATAGATATATAGATATAGAGTTAGATAGATATAGATAGAAAGATAGATGTAGAAATAGATAGATATAGAGATAGATAGTAGATAATGGATAGAAAGTAGATAATGGATAGATATAGATAGAAAGATTCATAGAGATAGATAGAGATAGATAGAGATAGATATAAAGATAGATATAGAAAGAAAGATAGATAGATAGATCGATAGGTAGATAGATATAGAGATAGATAGCTAGAAAATAGATAATGGATAGATAGATATAGAGATAGATAGCTATAGATAGAAAGATATAGAGATAGATATATAGATAGAAATAGATAATAGATAGAGATAGATAATAGATAGAGATATACAGATATAATAATAATAATAATAATAATAATAATAATAATATAGACATATATAGATATAGAGATAAATATATATAGATAGATGGCTATAAATAAAAATAGATATAGAGATATATATATAGAGATAGATAGATATAGAGATGATAGATATAGAGATAGATATAGAGACAGATAGATATAGAAAGATAGATATAGAGATAGATATAGAGATAATAGCTAGATATAGAGATATGTGTAGAGATAGATAGATATAGAGTTAGTTAGAAAGATAGATAGATATAGAGAGAGATATAGAGATAGATAGAGATAGCTAGATAGATAGATGGATAGATAGATATAAATAATAGAGATAATAGATAGATATAGAGATAGATATAGAGATAGATGGATAGATCAATAGATAGATAGATAAAGAGATAGATAGATAATGAGATATAGAGATAGATATAGTGTTAGATAGAAAGATTGATATAGAGATAGATAGATATAGAGATAGATATGGATATAGAGCTAACAGATAGATATAGAGATAGATAGATATAGAGATAGATAGATAGATAGATAGATAGATAGATAGATAGATATAGAGATAGATAGATAGATATAGAGATAGATAGATAGATAGATAGATATAGAGATAATATATAGATAGATATAGAGATAATATATAGATAGCTATAGAGAGAGAGATATAGAGATAGATATAGAGAGAAACAGATATAGATATAGATATAGAGATAGATAGGTAGATAGATATAGAGATAATAGATAGATATAGAGATAGATAGATAGATAGATAGATAGAGATAGAGAGAGCGGTAGATAGAGAGAGAGATAGATACAGAGATCGATAAATAGATAGATAGATATAGATATAGATAATAGATAGAGATAGATAGATAATAAATATAGAGATAACAGATAGATATAGAGATAGAGTAAGATAGAAAGATATAGAGATAGGTAGATATAGATAATAGAGATAGCTAGATACACTCACTGGCCACTTTATTAGGTACACCTGTCCAACTGTGTGTTAAGACTTAATTTCTAATCAGCCAATCACATGGCGGCAACTCAGTGCATTTAGGCATGTAGACATGGTCAAGACAATCTCCTGCAGTTCAAACCGAGCATCAGTATGGGGAAGAAAGGTGATTTGAGTGCCTTTGAACGTGGCATGATTGTTGGTGCCAGAAGGGCTGGTCTGAGTATTTCAGAAACTGCTGATCTACTGGGATTTTCACGCACAACCATCTCTAGGGTTTACAGAGAATGGTCCGAAAAAGAAAAAAAATCCAGTGAGCGGCAGTTCTGTGGCCGGAAATGCCTTGTTGATGCCAGAGGTCAGAGGAGAATGGGCAGACTGGTTCGAGCTGATAGAAAGGCAACAGTGACTCAAATTGCCACCCGTTACAACCAAGGTAGGCAGAAGAGCATCTCTGAACGCACAGTGCGTCGAACTTTGAGGCAGATGGGCTACAGCAGCAGAAGACCACACTGGGTACCACTCCTCTCAGCTAAGAACAGGCATCTGATGGCTACTTTCAGCAGGATAATGCGCCATGTCATAAAGCTCGAATCATCTCAGATTGGTTTCTTGAACATGACAATGAGTTCACTGTACTCAAATGGCCTCCTCAGTCACCAGATCTCAATCCAATAGAGCATCTTTGGGATGTGGTGGAACGGGAGATTCGCATCAGAGATGTGCAGCCGACAAATCTGCGCCAACTGTGTGATGCCATCATGTCAATATGGTCCAAAATCTCTGAGGAATGCTTCCAGCACCTTGTTGAATCTCTGCCACGAAGAATTGAGGCAGTTCTGAAGGCAAAAGGGGGTCCAACCCGTTACTAGCATGGTGTACCTAATAAAGTGGCCAGTGAGTGTAGATAGACATAATAGATAGATATAGATATAGATAGATATAGAGATAGATGTAGAGATAGAAAGATAGATATAGAGATAGAGCGATAGAGATAAATAGATATAGATAATAGATAGAGATAAATAGATAGATAGATAGAGAAAGATAGATAGATATAGAGATAGATATAGAGATAGAAAGATAGATAGATATACAGAGAGATAGATATAGAGATAAATAGATAGATATAGAGAGAGATATAGAGAGAAATAGATATAGAGATACTAGATATATATAGAGATAGATAGATATAGATATAGAGAGAGATAGATACAGAGAAAAGATATAGAGATAAATAGAGAAAGATAGATAGATAGATAGATAGATAGATAGATAGATATAGAGATAGAGCGATAGATAGATATACAGAGAGATAGAGATAGATAGAGATATATAGATAGATAGCTATTGAGAGAGATAGAGATAGATATAGAGAGAAATAGATATAGATATAGAGATAGATATAGAGATAGATATATAGATATAGATATAAAGATAGATATAGATATAGAGATAGAGCGATAGATAGCGAGAGATAGATAGATACAGAGAAAAGATATAGAGATAGATAACGGATAGATAAATAGATAGGTATAGAGATAGATAGATATAGATATTAGATAGAGATATATATAGATAAAGATAGATACATATAGATGGTAGCTAGATAGATAATAAATATAGATATAGAGATAGATAGAGTAAGATAGATAGATATAGAGATAGATAGACATAATAGATAGATATAGAGATATATATAGAAAGATATAGAGATAGATAGATATAGAGATAGAAAGATAGATATAAAGATAGAGCGATAGATAGAGATAGATATAGAAATGGATAGATATAGATAATGGATAGAGATAGATATAGAGATAGATAGATATAGATAATAGATAGAGATAGAAAGATAGATAGATATAAGAGAGATAGAGAGAGAGATATATAGAGATATAGAGATAGATAGATAGAGAGAGAGAGACAGATAGAGAGAGCGAGAGAGATATAAAAAAAAACCCAAAACACAATACTCACCTCTCCTCGCTCCCACGCTGATTCCGGCAGCCGGCTTCAGTGTCAGACACACAGCGGGTGCGCGATGTAGTGACGTCATCGCGCACTGGCTGTGAGCCAGGAGCAGAGAGGACTGAGGGCAGCACCGGCCCTGATTTACAGCTGTAGTCTGCAGAGCAGCTTACTGGGCTGGGGGCGGGGCCTCTGGGGGTGTGGAGACCTGAAATGATATTCACTGCTTCGCAGTGAATATTCATTTCTCTTTAGCAGCGGGGACAGGGGCTCCTGCCTCCTGACACCCGCTGCTGCTCCGCTGGCAGGGGCCCCCATAGCAGCTGCATAGTGTGCGATACACCACTGGCTGGGGGCCCCTGGAGCAGCGGGGGCCCTAGGCAACTGCTGGCCCTGTATAACCAGCAGGTGCCAGGGCCCACCAGATGCCAGGGCCCACCGGAGAATCCTCCGGTTCTCCGGTGGGCCAGTCCAACGCTGTGTAGTTCCTCCATAATTTTTCCCAAAAAACATGCTCCTTGGTTGGAATGTATACGTTGAGGGCAGCCGTACACTTGTATGAAGTTTCTACAAATTGCGGAGGCGGCCGACTCTGCGGTTTCGTCTCGAGTGGGAGTGACCACAGTGAACTTGGTGAAATGGTCTACCATGACGAGGCAGTGTTTGTACCACTGGAATGCGGGACCAATGGTCAGGTAATCCACCGTCAGAAGCTCGAGGGGCGCTGAGGTCACTATTGTTTGTACTCGGGCTCGCTGGGTGGGCGGTTTGGCTAATTCACATAGGCGGCAGGCCCGGCAAGTCTCGTCCCCAACAGCACGCAAGCGTGGATGGTAAATTATCTGCTGCAACCATTGCAAGGTCTTTTGAGCTCCGAAATGAGCCCCTTTTTCGTGGGCTTCTCGAGCCAGTTCGCTGCCAAATCATCATAGATGTTGTCCGTGATGTCATTTTACGATTTCTGATAACCAGCCTTTCCCATTGTCGTAACATCAGCGACATGTCCTGAGTCAAAGTCTGTCTTTGGGAGTCAGTGGGCAGTTTGCCAGCAGCTACCCATTGCCGGAGGGGTCCAATTTCTTCGTCTTGTTGCTGCTGTTGGATCCATTTATCACGGGATTGCTCCAGCATGCCCCTTAGGGTTTCCGAGGAGGGTACTTTCTGGACGGCAGCCGTGAGCACGGCGGCGGAGAGGGCGAACGGTAACTCTTCCCCTTCTAGTTCGTCATCTCGACTATTCCCTGGAGTTGTATGTTGGATCCTGGAGAGGGCGTCAGCGTGTACATTTTCGGCCCCTCTTTTATAGATTATCTTATAGTTGAATTTAGCCATCCGGGCCACCCACCTTTGTTCCAGAGCCCCCAGTTTGGCATTCTCCAAATGGGCCAGCGGGTTATTGTCGGTCCGCACCACCACTTCGGAGCCCGCCAGGTACTCTGCGAAACGCTCCGTCATGGCCCACATTACTGCGAGGAGCTCGAGCTTAAAGGAGCTGTAATTGTCAGGGTTGCGCTCGGAATCATGAAGTGATACTTGATCACTCTCTCCCGGCCGTCTTGAACTTGTGACAACACAGCCCCTAGCCCGTAGAGACTCCCGTCAGTGTGCAGGATGAACGGTTGCGAGAAATCCGCATAAGCTAACACCGGGGCACCCGAGAGTGCAGCCTTAAGGTCTTGGAAGGCCTCTTCTTGGGGTTGTTGCCACTGGATTTTCCGTCCATTTGCCCCAGTGGGAGCCCCTTTCAGCAGGTCGTGCAGGGTTCGGGCTCGACAAGCAAAATTCTTTATGAAACGACGGTAGTATCCGGCCAACCCCAGGAAGGCCTGCACGTCTTTTATCGTCTCGGGGGTAGGCCATCCCTGGATGACAGCAACCTTTTTCTGGGACAGTCTTACGCCTTCCGCCGAGATGGTATGCCCCAAATATTTGATCTGGGAGCGAAATAGGTGGCATTTCTGGGGTTTTACCTTCAACCCGTACTTTTGCAGCCGGCCGATCGTCTAGGTATATTAACGTGGCCTCGAAATTGAGATCCCCCAGACACCGCTCCATCAACCGCTGAAAGGTTCCTAGGGCATTGGCCAGTCTGAGCGGCATCCGATTGAACTCAAATAGTCCCATGGGAAGTATGAACGCCATCTTAGCCCTGTCTTCTTCTGACATGGGCACCTGCCAGTACCCACTGGCCAGGTCCAAAGTCGAAAAGGACGTCGCCTTCCCCAAGGCGGACAAGGATTCTTCTATACGGGGTAGTGGGTATGAGTCTTTGATGGTACAGGCGTTCAACTTTCGATAGTCCACGCAGAACCGTAGGGTGCCATCCTTTCTGCGGACCAACACGATGGGAGCCGCCCAGGGGCTTTGGCATTCTCGGATAACTCCCTTTCATACCATTTGAGCCAGTAAAGTTTTCACCTCTTGGTTAGAGCTGTGGAGGAATCTGCCGATATCGTTCGCGGATGGGGGCCACTCCTGCTGTGGGAATTCCATGGGTGATGGCGGTGGTACATCCAAAATCTTCCTCATGACTAGCAAATACCTCGTGGTACTGTCTGTCATCTGGGAAAGCTGAGCTGAAGTTAGACTGGAGAACTCGGCCCGAATTTGTTCCAGGATGTTTCGACCATTCTCCTGGGTTGAGATCTTGGCAGCCTGTAGAGTCCAGATAGTCACTGCCCAAGGATCCTCCGATTGCACTCTCAATTGGACTGCAGGGGCTGGCAGCACTTCTTCCAAAGGCCTTACTAGCTTGGCCAGTTCGGTCCGGGGCTTCAGGCCGATGTCTTGGTCTTCAAGGTTGACGCAGCGCACCAGGACGGTCCCCTTCTGCACTGTGGTCAGTGAGCGAGCCACCAGTATGCCAGGAGGCAAGCGCTCCAAGTAGCATGGCTCCACCTGCATCTCTACGCCCTCCAAGGGTATCGAGGCTCGAATTGGCAGGGCCATCACCATCTGCCCAGGGGGCAGTACAAGCAGGGGAGCCGCTGGTGCGATGACTTTACCCAGAGCCTCGCCCTCCCGGCAGTCCTGATGTACTCGCGCTTCCCGTACCAGCTGCTGGAATACCTGTTCTTGGGCTGTGCGGGAACCCCACTGCTTCAGGATCTCATGCGTGGGATCACTGAGGAGCAGATTGCCGAACTCCCGCAGTGTGTGCATGCCCAGAATGACTGGATGCTGCTTATCGGTTTCCCCTTTGGTCAGAACCACTCCTATGCGGCCGAGGGATTTACCGCACAGCGTCACCTGTACCCACATCACTCTGGCAACAGAGACCGGTAGATGATTTGCAGCTACCAGTATGATCATGGGCCCCCACTGGGGTCTCGCTGCCTCGGGGAAATTCTGCTGGAAATGAGTTACAGGCATAGTTGTTACTTGTGACCCCGTGTCCACTAGGCACCGGACGGCACGGCCCTTGACTTCTGCCCATACCCCCGGACACTTTGCGACCAAATGTTCGGGACTTCCACCACCCCTAATCGTGGTTTCTGGCTCCGAGCGGCGTCCCCCCAGTCCGGAAGCCTCTAGTTTAATGGCCACCGGGGTGGGTATCTCCCACGCCACGGACAATCTCGGGCGAAGTGGCTCGGCTCTCCGCACTCATAGCACCGGGTCTGCGAAGACCGACCACCCCGGGTGGAGCGGGGCTCCCAGGGACCGGGATTGAAACTAGACCATCCAGTCCTGGACTCAATCCTTCTTTTCTCTTTGGCCAACTCCCCCTTGATGTTCTTCAACTCTTGTTTCATCTCCTCTACCCATTGAGGCTCCTCAACTGCGTTCATGGAAGCCTCCATACTCCGGATCTTCCCCATAGGGACCACCATTCCCTGCTCCTGCTCTCGAGCACGTGCTTGACCTCCCACCTCTGAAAAGTCCATATGTGGGTTCATTCTGACCTGTTCCCGTAATGCCTGCTTTATTAACGGGTCCCGCAGTCCAGTCACCAACAGGTCGCGTAGTGTAATGTCAATGGGTCCTACCCCTACGCCGTCCTTCCATTCGATGGCCGTGTGTAACTCTTTGAGGACATTCCTATACTAGGTGATGGTCTCCCCCTCCCCCTGCTTCCGACTGAACAACCGGGTCCTTAACTCTCCCACGTTGGTTGGGTCCCCATGGGTCTGTTCTAAAATATGTAAAACTCTATCAAAGGTGTTGCGGTGTCCCGGGGGCCTCAACATTACTGAATTCCGAGCCTCCCCATCTAATGCCGTGAGAGATACTTCGGCTTCCAGGTCAGGAGTCATTGGGAGCATCCGAAAGAGCCCCCGCATTCGCTCTGTCCAGCTCCATAGCATGGTATTGGAGCCGGAAAACCTAGGCAGGTTGCTCAGCATAACCCCCAACGAAATGCTGGAACGGGGACCCTCGTTATCTGTTGAGCTCACAGCCCTGCCCTGGTCAGGGGCGTCGTTGTCCGCACTCGGAGACTGCATCCCGCCGACTACGCCAAATGTAGGTAATAGCAGGTACGCAGGATGCAGTGACGAGACGCGAGACTGAGTTGTACTTTGGGAAGAAACTTTTATAAATTGAAGCCGCTAGGGCTATACTAAGCAACCAAAACAAGGTAACAGCAATTGTCCTCGCAGGGACTCAGTACAACCAAACACTATTAAAGAGAACACGACTAACCCGGCAAAAGCCGGTTACTATAGGGCCGCGGTATGGCCAACTATGGGTCCTTATTTCCTATAATGTCACTTATCCATCCTGACGTCCCTCGGCATCTCTGATGAAGCTGCTTTGGCGTCGCAGCCGCTGGGCCCAGCTGCTGAAGATCTGGCGTAGTCTTCGGGCGCCCCAGCGCCCAGGAGGGGTTGGGGCACAAAAGGGCCCTGAGTGAGTCCTTTGATGAGGTAACCCCCTGTAAAGACAGCGGGGTTCCACTCGTTAGCGGGTTCAGGGAGACTCCAGTCTGCAAGCAGGGGTGTGTCGCAGTTACCAGGAGTGGCGGTTGGTAGGCCACGTGCACGGCCTGGGGCTGTGCAAAGAGTCTCTCTGTTGGCGAGGAGCAGGCCCCAACTGCTGACTGCAGCAGGGTGATAAAATGAAAACCTGGCACTCAACTTAATGCTTGATGAGGCAGTTTATTGTAGTACCAGAAAACGTTTCGGTCAATATAGACCTTCATCAGTTACTACAGTGTGAAAAAAATAAATAAATAAACAAAAATAAATAAAGTATGTACAAAAATCACATAGAATGTAATTCGTTCGTGGATATATACAATATTATACAAGAAATACTACAAAAGAGACCAAAAAACATATCTTGGGTGCTCAGATTGAAGGAGAAAAGGATAAGACATACCGTGCTAGTATGTTTGAAAGTAGCTTGAAGGAGGGCGCTTTTTATGTTATTCACTGATAACGCCTAAAAAGAAGTGATTAGCGCTGTGAGAGTGTATACATAAGGTCAATTAGGTGGTGTTACAGAATGGTACATACCAGTAATCAAATGGTCAGAATGCTGCTGTAACGCAGGATAATCTGTAAGGTAAACGTCATGTAGGATGACATAAGACAGCGGTAAAATATGCTGTAGATCAAAGTTGTGAGTGTCGCTATAAATGGCGAGGTAGTTACCTTAATAGTTGAAAATATCAGCGCAGCCTGGTCCTCCTGGACGTGGGTAAACATCACTTGTCAGTGGAGACAGAGGCGAGCTGAGCTTAAGTGGAGCAAGGGCGGGTCTATGGCCTTGACAGACAGGAGGGTAGGGCCAATGAGAGAGAGCTGGGTGGTGACATCAGCTGATCTAAGATGGCTGCGCGCTCAGAAGCAATATAGGATGCATTGTAGTGTAATAAAGGGTTATAGAGTCAGGATGCACTGTTTTTCTGTGTGAAGTTCATAGCGGTATAGGGGGGGAGACTATGAGGAATGTGTATACATCAGAATGTATTAATTATGTGACACTGTTTTTATCCATATGATGGGTGATTATGTATCACTATGTGGGGGAAGAAAATATATGTACATGAGAGACATTATCACATATGGAAACAAGTGGGAAAGAGGATGAATAAATAAATACATCAAACAAGGATACTGAGAATGGATCCAAAAATAGAGAGGAATTTTCCATGGAAAGCATATAGTATAAGATGGATGCAGTCCGACAGAGCCATAGGTGTAGATCACATCAATATAAGTGACTCTGGATTTGAATAAGTCATTTTTGTAGATGATGTTTTCTTCGAAATCTGCCATGTAACATTTTGCATACAGAGGTGCTACGTTCGAGCCCATCGCGGTGCCACGGATCTGTAAGTAAAAGGTGTCCTGGAATAAAAAATGGTTAGTGGTTAGAACAAGTGTTAAAAGTTCTATACAGAGGTTCACTTGGTCTGGGTCCATGTCAGAATTGGATAGTAGACGGTGGATGGAGTTGATGCCTTCAATATGTGGAATAGAAGTATATAGGTCCTTCACATCTAGTGAAACCAAAATGGCGTCTGTAGGGATGGTGCCCAATTCCTTTAAAGTATTTAGGAAAGCTCCTGTATCTAGTATAAAAGATTTGGCTTCGCAGATTAATGGAGTCAGAATTTTTTCTAGAAAGATGGCAATAGGTGACAGGATAGAGTCGCTTGAAGCTACAATCGGTCTCCCAGGTGGATGTTGTAAATTTTTATGAACTTTTGGTAATGTATAGAAAACTGGTGTGACTGGGTTGGTATTGGTGAGATAGTCACAAGTTTTAGTATCAAGGACACCTAGAAGTGAGTATTTATGGAGTATATCAGAAATCTTGTTTCTTATTGAACTAGTGGGGTCCCTGGTCAGTGGCTGATAGATGGTATTGTCATTAAGTTGGCGTAGAATCTCAGAAAGGTAGTCGGATTTATCCATAACTAAAATAGCACCACCTTTGTCCGCTGGTTTTATAATTATATTCTTATCGTCCTGAGGGGACTGTAGGGCTTGGCGTTCAGTAGAAGACAGGTTCGGTGGATAATGTAATCTACCTTTATCAATGTCAGTCCTTAGTGTCTGGAAAGAGTCTTGCACAAAGTCTATGAACGTCTCCACTGCATGTGATGCATGAGGTGGTCGAAAGTGGCTTTTAGTGCGTAGGCCTAAACTCTGAGATGACAACAATTTAGACTGGTCACAAGTAGAGGGATTAGACACTATGGGGGAGGAATCTTAGAGAAATGAACTTTCAATCTTAAGGAGCGAAAAAAACGTTGCAAATCCATTTCAAGATCAAAAGTGCGGCACCTGTATGTAGGACAAAAGGAGAGTCCTTTTTGAAGTACGTGGTATTCAGAAATACCCAATGGTCTAGAAGAAATGTTGATCACCAATGGGTAGGTACCTGTGATCTCGTTACTCGTCCTGGATCTCGGTTCTTTTGTTGTTCGCCCCTGCCCTCGTCTGGTCCTCTTCTTCGAGGGAAGCGACGTCTCTGCCCTAAAAAATTCGTAGAACTGGAAGGGAAAAGTCTTATCCCGCGTTACAGCAGCATTCTGACCATTTGATTACTGGTATGTACCATTTTGTAACACCACCTAATTGACCTTATGTATACACTCTCACAGCGCTAATCACTTCTTTTTAGGCGTTATCAGTGAATAACATAAAAAGCGCCCTCCTTCAAGCTACTTTCAAACATACTAGCACGGTATGTCTTATCCTTTTCTCCTTCAATCTGAGCACCCAAGATATATTTTTTAGTCTCTGTTGTAGTATTTCTTGTATAATATTGTATATATCCACGACCGAATTGCATTCTATGTGATTTTTGTACATACTTTATTTATTTTTGTTTATTTATTTATTTTTTTCACACTGTAGTAACTGATGGTCTATATTGACCGAAACATTTTCTGGTACTACAATAAACTGCCTCACCAAACATTAAGTTGAGTGCCAGGTTTTCATTTTATCATATATGGTTTGGGAACCTAACTTGGCACCACTACAGTAGTGCACACGGTGTTTTCTACTAAATGCAGCAGGGTGATGGCAGCTGCTGGCAGTGATGGACAGGCCACAGCCGTGGGCTGAAGCGGGGCAGCAGCGTGCGCGGGCGGCAGCGGGCAGGCCGCAACCGCAGGCTGGAGTGAAGCGGCAGCGGCCGCGAGAGGCAGCGGACAGGCCACAACAGGCTGGAGCACAGCGGCAACGGCTGCAGATGACCGTGGGCAGGTCGTGACCCCGGATTGGAGTGACGCGGCAGTCTCTTGTCGGTAAGCTTGGCGCCTCCTCCCCGAAGGCCACTGTAAATCTCCCCTCTGCGGCTGGTCTCCTCTCTGGTCACTGTTTGTCGCTCTGGCTCTCTCACGCCCCCACAGTCTCTTGCTCCATGTCTGCTGTTCTGCTAACTGACTCCCTTGCGCGCTCCCTGCCCCTTTTATATTCGCCCCTCTCCTTGATGTCTTGTTACTCTCAGCCGTCCACCTTCCTCCTCCGTTCCCCGGGTACAGTTCCCTTCGGAACCTAGATGGTGGTCCCTTTGGTTCCGGCCCAGACACTCTGCGGGGGCCCTCCTCCCTACACAGCCAAGACACAGTCCGTTGGTGAGTCAGTCCACAGGGGAATAAAGGATGAGGCGCTAGCACTCGGAGCAGTGGGGAGGGAGTCTACCTTCTCTTTATAGATTGTAAGCTTGCAAGCAGGGCCCTTATTCATCGTGGTATCTGCTTTGATCTATGTGTTTATTGGTATGCTGTAATGTCTATTGTCT
The DNA here is from genome assembly GCF_039654945.1 of Dendrobates tinctorius. Classification (NCBI taxonomy): domain Eukaryota; kingdom Metazoa; phylum Chordata; class Amphibia; order Anura; family Dendrobatidae; genus Dendrobates; species Dendrobates tinctorius. The sequence continues at coordinate 25,975,057 of NW_027361726.1, read as the reverse complement.
ATAGTCGCCTCTATAATGTAAAGTGCTGCGAAATATGTTAGTGCTATAGAAATAAAATTATTATTATTTTTCTCCTTGTTCTCCAGTCGCCTTCCCGCCAAATCTCTCCTGTTCCCGTGCTCAGCCCTTTTATCTCCCCCACGCCCCCTGCTGTCCAGTGCAAAGGTCCTCCCCACTCAGAAGAATCAGCCCCCGGCAACAATGGTGACAGTCCCGATAGTTCCGGCCCCAAAGTGTACAGGCAACCACTGACTCTGTCCTAGTTCTTCTTCTTACACCTACTCCAGAGCTGCATCTGGCACGTCTCAGGGGTCAAGTTGTACTGCCGGACCAGAGCCTGCTTGATGTCCTCATAGCTCAGGGTGGTCTCACTGGGCAGGCACCCAAAAATTTCCAGGGCTTTACCCCTGAGGTGAGGGGTTAAGAACCAGACCCAGCGGTGCTCAGGCAGATGGTACTGATGGCACGTTTTTTCAAATGCCAGCAAGAAAGTGTCCAAGTCTCCGCCCATAGATTCAGGACCTGAAACTCAGGGGACTCGTGACTGGCTGTGGTCTGCAACTGGAGCTGGAGTTGGAGCTGAACCATTTGTTGCTAGTGTTTGCACTCTTGCTGCCTCACGATGTTCTTTTGCTGCCGTGCGACTTTCTGCTGCTGCTATGAGTTTCTGGTAGGAGACCTTGTTTCCTTCCTTGAGTCTGGCCAGGGCAGCATGCAGGAGTGTATTCTTGCCTGCCTGGCTATGGGGATGGGGAGGTGTTGAGCGGTCCATTGTGGGACTGACAGCTGGCAACTGGCTCCTTAGGGAGCCTTGACTGGACTCCCCCTCTCCTTGAGCAACATCATCTGCCACCTCCTCCCCATCATCCGTGGAATTGACCATCTTCCTGGCTCTGTCCCTGGTGCCACTGGCCATCCTTGCAATCTTGGGTCACTGACACAGAGCTGCAACCTGATGCACCAACACACCTTACAGTATTTTCATTCGGACTGTTTAGTGCTGAGCTGATCTTAAGACCCCAGTGACAAAAGCTACTGCTGGTAGTCTTTAGTGTCTGAGAGTATGGGTCCCACACTCCCTAACAGCATTATCTTGCTGCCACCACATGTAGTGAACACACTCCTCGCCACTCCACCTGAAATCACTATTACGTCAGAAGGATCACGTTATGCGTTCTCCCCTCTATCACCAACGTGATGTTCCACACCCCCTGGGGACACGTAAGGTCAGCTTAGTACATAACAGAGAGGGCTACCACATGGTTTTACACTAGCCTTTTTCCTCTTTAGGTCACTTCACGCCTGTCCTCTGGACTGAACCTAAATCCCCTCCCCTGGCCTCTAGCAGCTAAAAACTCCAAATCTAAAATGGGTCATCACTCCTTAATGGACGGTCCTTGGGAGACGGTTTTGAAGCCACCAGATCCAGCTGGGCCCTTATGCTTTGAGACTAAACACATCTTTGCTATCTGGTTCCTACTAGCTGTTCTATGTTTCTCCCCTCCCTGGGGTGCAAGAGCAGATCAAGACCCTGGAAGGCATTTGGCCCATTCCAGAGATCATGAAAATATAACATGGGTGTTGAAGGACATAGAATAAGTCCATATTCTCCTTATGAAATCCAAGCCATCTGAACATATGAGTTAGAACTCATGGTATCCCGCAGGAGGTCTTTCTGTTGGAGCATTGAAACTAGCTGCCTGGTTGGGGTGTGAATTTCTTCTCTGGCACCCTGCTAAGCCAAGTGTTCTGTTACAGCTACACACATTTCAGGAGGATAGTAAGCTGCCATTACATCTCCCTATCCTTCACAGCCTCCCACATGAATGCCAAAAACTGTCCCACTCTGTATGATAATGAGCGCTAAGTTGGTGAATGGGCATTTCCAGTTTGGCACCTCCGTGCCTGCTGACGCAGCCCCTCCACCTCTGATCTTGGTTGACGTCTCCTATATCTACTGTACATGGCCACAAAACTTATACGCCATGTGTGGCACAAAAACTTGTGCCTGTGCAATCTGTTCTGCCTTGATTAGCGCACTGGAAAGTGATCCTCTGTGCATGTAAGGGATATTTTCTAGTAAGAGGGGACCAGGGGTGTATCCAGGGGGGGGCAGCCGGGGCATTTGCCCCGGGCGCAGCTGTCAGGAGGTGCCATCGGGCCGCCTGATGCGGCAGTCCAAGGAGGAGAGTCGAGACTCCCCGTCAGCGGCATTCTGCCGCCCCTACACTCAGATGATTCTCCAATTCCCTGACTGAGCTGGCTGTCAAACTGACAGCTGGCGCAGAGAAAGTGCTGCGCGTTGGTGTACTAGCGTCTTCAGACGCCAGTATATACACGTGACTGCCACTGACTCACTTTGTTCTGTAAGCACCAGCGGCGCCTCACCGCCGCCGGCACTTCCGCATCAATGAAGCACCAGCAGCGTGGTCAGGTCACATGATCACGCTGCTGACGTCACACGCCAGCGGCCGGCTCTTCAGAGGCGAAGATTCAGGCAGGGAGGCAGGCAGCGTTGCGGTTGGTGGTAAGTGCTCCAGAAGGGTAATGGAGCTGAAGACACCGAAGAAGATTATTGATGTAAATTAGGACATACTCTGGGGGCTAGGAAGGGATGGTTGGGGTCGGGGACGGACGCTAGCGGCTATATGGAGTCAGTGCAAGGGAAGATTGGGCCCAGTGTGTGAGGAGCAAGGCCATGGATGGTGCAGACATATTCATGTGGTGTGGTGGAGAAAGATGAGGAACATATGGGGGGGGAGGAAGGAGAAACCTGAGGACATTATGGGGGAAACCTGAGGACATTATGGGGGAACCTGAGGACATTATGGGGGAAACCTGAAGACATTATGGGGGAACCTGAGGATATTATGGGGGGGGAGGAAGGAGAAACCTGAGGACATTATGGGGGAAACCTGAGGACATTATGGGGGAAACTTGAGGATATTATGGGGGAAACCTGAGGACATTATGGGGGAACCTGAGGATGTTATGGGGGGGGAGGAAGGAGAAACCTGAGGACATTATGGAGGAAACCTGAGGACATTATGGGGGAAACCTGAGGACATTATGGGGGAACCTGAGGATATTATGGGGGGGGAGGAAGGAGAAACCTGAGGACATTATGGGGGAAACCTGAGGACATTATGGGGGAAACCTGAGGATATTATGGGGGGAAGGAGAAACCTGAGGACATTATGGGGGAAACCTGAGGACATTATGGGGGGTACCTGAGGACATTATTGGGGAAACCTGAGGACATTATGGGGGAAACCTGAGGATATTATGGGGGAAACCTGAGGATATTATGGGGGAAACCTGAGGACATTATGGGGGAAACCTGAGGACATTATGGGGGAAACCTGAGGACATTATGGGGGAAACCTGAGGATATTATGGGGGGAACCTGAGGATATTATGGGGGGAAACCTGAGGACATTATGGGGGAAACCTGAGGATATTATGGGGGGAACCAGAGGACATTATGGGGGAAACCTGAGGATATTATGGGGTGGAACCTGAGGATATTATGGGGGGAAACCTGAGGATATTATGGGGTGAAACCTGAGGATATTATGGGGGGAAACCTGAGGATATTATGGGGGAAACCTGAGGACATTATGGGGGGAAACCTGAGGACATTGTAGGGATGAGTGGGGAGGGGGGAACATAATGTGTGGGGGGATTTGGAGTAGGGATATTTAATGTGTGGGAGGATTTGGAGTGGGGATGGGGGATACTTATGTGTGTGGGGAGATTTTAGGACACAAATGAAGAGTGTATGTATGAGGGCATGTATGAGGAAACAGTATGGGGGATGGGTGCAGGCACAGTATGGTGAGTGGGGAATGGGTGCAGACAGTATGGGGAGCCAAACGGGTAAATGTATGTGGACACAGTATGAGTAGCGATGGAAAAAATCTATGTGGACACAATATGGGGAGTGAGGGTGATGGGATGTGTGCAGACACAGTATGGGGAGTCAGGGGAATGTGTGAGCAGGCAGTATAGAGAATGAGGGGGTAATAATGAGACAGTATGAGGAGGGAGGGGAATAGTGTGAGGAGGCAGTATACACTGTATTGCAGATATTTTTATTTAGGAGCATTATAATGACACTTCTATCTTTAAGGGCATCGTGTGGAGATTTTCTGCAGAAGATCGGAGAAGATGGAAGTCTGCATGGACGAGATGTGGATGAGAAAACTCATCAAGGGGTCTGGACAAGAAGAAAAGAAGGAGAACGACTCCAGAGACGACGTCATCTATAAGGTACCTGAATGTAAATATTATTTGTCATACTGACTAATTCTCATGTTTTTTATTTATGTCAGGAGCATTACAGGGGTTGTCCAGGTCTGTGCTGAGTCTGCAGACATTCTATGTGACTGCAGACTTCTGAATTCTCACAGTGCTCACTGAACGCTGTTAGGATTCTCTCGTTCCGGTAATTTACATACATGTGGTCACATGCTCACTAGACATGTGTGGCCTCATTCAATGATAGACAGAGCGAGGCCGGGCACGTCTAGTCGGAATGTGGCCAGAAGTATATAAATCACATTCTTGTGCTGACATGACCGTGTACTCTTGCCATCTTGCCACCGGTACGGGAGAATCCTAAGTGTGCAGTGCATTTGTTGTGAGAATTCAGAAGCTGCAATGTCAGGATTCAGCTCTGCAGGTTCCAGTAGTCATCACATGGACACTTCACTATGAAAATCGCATACTTATGGTCTTGTGACGAGCTTCTCTTCCTGCTTCTTTCAGTTTTTCATTGAACATTGAGATCATTAGGGAGAGCAGCTCGTCAGTACATGACTAAGTTTGGGAATCGCTTATGTACTGGGGGGGGCGCCAAACCGACTTCTTGCCCCGGGTGCCAGAAAGCCTAGATACACCTCTGGAGGGGACTATAGACAAAAGTAGGGAAGTGAAGAAAGTTTTAGAACAAGATCATTTTTTAATGGTTCCTTTAAAAAAAGACAAAAGAAAAAGTAAACTGTTCGTATTGTTACTCATTATGCACCCTACCGCCAGTCACCATGCAGAGTAAAATGTAACTCATCAGAAGATACAATGTAACAAACACAAAGGTCGCAAAGAAGAATTATTACTACCGCAGATTGGAAAACTTACCATCGAGACAATGGAGAATCCAGAGCCGAGTGTCAGCTCGCACCCTGTCACCTTGAAGACGAGGGTCGTCGTCTGACATTGCGCCAATCACCCCATAAGGCTGAGAGCCGCGCTCCGTGTGTCTGGCAATGCTTTATGAATCTAATTGAGCATAAGAATCAAGTTTCTCAGACAGACACAATTTATTTGGGAGGAGAGAGATGCAGCAGCAAGTTATCGATTCTGGAGAAATCTACACCTCGTGAAAAATTAAGCAGACATTTGGAGGGGATCAATATGATTATCTCCGCTGTTTAAAACTGCTTAATCTGATCAAACAGTCCGGAGGGCGCTCCCCGCAGCACTGAGGCTGAGACCAAGAAGAAATGCCACATCCAGAAGGAAAGATGCAAAAACTGAATGGAGGTAAATTCAGGGGGCGCTAGAGGGAGCAGCTGCACCTAGCCTTCGGGGTCCACCAGTGTGTACCCGGCAAGTGCAGTGTCCACTGTCCGTGGATCTCACATGCTGCAGATTTGACATTACTAATATTATCGCCCTCAGACGATCTGCAGGAAGTAATAAATGCCCCCAGTGCTTTACTGCTATTATGATGCAGTATATTAATAGTTCTCAGGACTATAATCTCCGTCAGTCATCGCCTCCATCACAGTCAGGACCGATCTGTTACCACGACAAGTGCAAAACTGCAGAAAGGAGGAAAGAAATGCAAGAAAAAGGTCACTGAGCTAATTCATGCAAAAATATGCAAATGAGCAAAGAGGAAAAATAAAATGAGACAAGAGTGGGGGTAAATGAATCGTACACTACATAGAGAAAAGTATGTGCTTCTCTGTCCTCATCTACATCCATAGACATTAATATGGAGAAAAGTATGTGCCCCACATCCAGCTCCAGGGGGCTTCTCTGTCCTCATCTACATCCATAGACATTAATATGGGGAAAAGTATATGTGCCACATCCAGCTCCAGGGGGCTTCTCTGTCCTTATCTACATCCATAGACATTAATATGGAGAAATGTATGTGCCCCCACACATCCACCTCCAAGGGCTTCTCTGTCCTCATCTACATCCATAGACATTAATATGGAGAAAAGTATGTGCCCCCATATCCTCCTCTGGCGGCTTCTCTGTCCTCATCTACATCCATAGACATTAATATGGAGAAAAGTATGTGCCCCCCACATCCACCTCCGGGGGCTTCTCTGTCCTCATTTACATCCATAGACGTTAATATGGAGAAAAGTATGTGCCACACAAACCCACCTCCGGGAGCTTCTCTGTCTTCACCTACATCCAAAGACATTATGTCACGGGTTTATCGCGACAGAGAGGAACCAGAAGACCACAGCATCTGATTTCTTCTACTCCTGCGCTGAGTAGAAGCATTTCACTTTCATGTAAAATGTTCGTTTCTTTTAGCAATTCAGGGGTTAATCTGCTCAGTTGAGAGCTCCTGGAAGCTTTCCTGCATTAAGGCTCTCAGCTGTTCACTGTTAACCACTCTCATCTCCTATATAATCTGGGCCCTGGCTAGTACTCATTGTCAGAGAATCTTATGCTGCATGGCTGAAGGTTGTTGGTGGTTGTTATTGGAGAAGGCTTTGGTAGATTTATCTGTGACTATTGCTAGGTTTTGAGTGTTTGATAATTCACTTTCTTCTCCTACTTTGGTTTTACCCCATCCTCCACTCCCCGATGTATACCTATGTTGTTTATGTGTGTATACTTGTATGATTGGTATTTTCAATTATTACTGTTTCTATTACCTTGTTAGTTTTGTTGGTATAATACGATACACTACTACTCCACTCTTCCCTGGGTTGGGGAGAGGTACAGACTGAGGGCGGATTCAGATGCTAAGGCAAAGTACGTGGCCCCAGCATCTTCACCATCAGAAGTAATCCAGAGAACAGGGCAAACTATGGCACCCCTAGCATTAGGGAAAGAGAAGGAACCATTGGTCCTGGGACACCCAACAGCAGAGTCGTGACACATAAACATTAATATGGGGGAAAGTATGTGCCCCCCACAGCCACCTCTAGGGGCTTCTGTTATGATTGAATCACCGTAGGAGGCAAAAACAGAAATGCTAGCTAAGTCCAGAAAACCAGAGAGGTTGGCAGCTATCGGATTGCAGACCCCTGATCCTATCCACAACAACTAACAGTAGCCGTGGGGGGTTCCTACGATGCCCTAGACCCCTCGATCACAGCCGGAGAATTAAATAGGCCTAAAGAAAGAAAGGGGAAATCTAAACTGCCCCAGAGCAGACCCCAAAGCAATAGGCAGCCCCAACATATAATGACGGTGAAGCAAGATGAAAACACTAACACAGACAGAAAGATAGACTGAGCAAAGACGGGGCCCAAGCTAACTAGATAGGAAAGGACAGGAAGGCTGCTGTCTGCAATCCGTGAAAAACCCTATGAAAATAAGAGCCAACAGACTGACAGTGAAAAAGGCCCTGAAGACGCTAGGCTTCAAAAAAGCTACAGTCATGGCCAAAAGTATTGACACCCCTGCAATTCTGTCAGATAATACTCAGTTTTTTCCTGAAAATGATTGCAAACACAAATTCTTTGGTATTATTATCTTCATTTAATTTGTCTTAAATGAAAAAACACAAAAAGAATTGTCCTAAAGCCAAATTGGATATAATTCCACACCAAACATAACAAAGAGGGTGGACAAAAGTATTGGCACTGTTCAAAAAATCATGTGATGCTTCTCTAATTTGTGTAATTAACAGCACCTATAACTTACCTGTGGCACCTAACAGGTGTTGGCAATAACTAAATCACACTTGCAGCCAGTTGACATGGATTAAAGTTGACTCAACCTCTGTCCTGTGTCCTTGTGTGTACCACATTGAGCATGGAGAAAAGAAAGAAGACCAAAGAACTGTCTGAGGACTTGAGAAACCAAATTGTGAGGAAGCATGAGCAATCTCAAGGCTACAAGTCCATCTCCAAAGACCTGAATGTTCCTGTGTCTACCGTGCGCAGTGTCAAGAAGTTTAAAGCCCATGGCACTGTGGCTAACCTCCCTAGATGTGGCCGGAAAAGAAAAATTGACAAGAGATTTCAACGCAAGATTGTGCGGATGTTGGATAAAGAACCTCCACTAACATCCAAACAAGTTCAAGCTGCCCTGCAGTCCGAGGGTACAACGGTGTCAACCCGTACTATCCGTCGGTGTCTGAATGAAAAGGGACTGTATGGTAGGAGACCCAGGAAGACTCCACTTCTTACCCCGAGACATAAAAAAGCCAGGCTGGAGTTTGCCAAAACTTACCTGAAAAAGCCTAAAACATTTTGGAAGAATGTTCTCTGGTCAGATGAGACAAAAGTAGAGCTTTTAGGGCAAAAGCATCAACATAGAGTTTACAGGAGAAAAAAGAGGTATTCAAAGAAAAGTACATGGTCCCTACAGTCAAACATGGTGGAGGTTCCCTGATGTTTTGGGGTTGCTTTGCTGCCTCTGGCACTGGACTGCTTGACCGTGTGCATGGCATTATGAAGTCAGAAGACTACCAACAAATTTTGCAGCATAATTTAGGGCCCAGTGTGAGAAAGCTGGGTCTACCTCAGAGGTCATGGGTCTTCCAGCAGGACAATAACCCAAAACACACTTCAAAAAGCACTAGAAAATGGTTTGAGAGAAAGCACTGGAGACTTCTAAGGTGGCCAGCAATGAGTCCAGACCTGAATCCCATAGAACACCTGTGGAGAGATCTAAAAATGGCAGTTTGGAGAAGGCACCCTTCAAATATCAGGGACCTGGAGTATTTTGCCAAAGAAGAATGGTCTAAAATTCCAGCAGAGCATTGTAAGAAACTCATTGATGGTTACCGGAAGCGGTTGGTCGCAGTTATTTTGGCTAAAGGTTGTGCAACCAAGTATTAGGCTGAGGGTGCCAATACTTTTGTCCGGCCCATTTTTGGAGTTTTGTGTGAAATGATCAATGTTTTGCTTTTTGCTTCATTCTCTTTTGTGTTTTTTCATTTAAGACAAATTAAATGAAGATAATAATACCAAAGAATTTGTGTTTGCAATCATTTTCAGGAAGAAACTGAATATTATCTGACAGAATTGCAGGGGTGTCAATACTTTTGGTCATGACTGTATGTCAGTACTCAGGAATATTCTGAAGACAGAGCAACCGGCAAAAGGAGATTCAGCTCACCCCAGCAGGGAAAGGCAGAATCCAGAAAAGCAAGGAAAACAAAAACAAAACACAAATGCTAACAGGCAAAGCAGAAACCTTAGCTTTAGAGGAGCAGGAATCAGACTGGTGTCCTAGAAGTCCACAGAGAAATCACCCGTGACTCCACTCAGCCAGTCATCCTCATTAGGCTCAGGTGCCTGATAATCAGGCTCATTACCTTCCTTTACCAGAATAGGGAGTTCACCAGACCTCAGTGACGAAGGGGAAAATGAACTCACAACAGGCTTCTCTGTCCTCCTCTACATCCATAGACATTAATATGGAGAATAGTATATGCTCTGCACATCCACCTCCGGGGGCTTCCCTGTCCTCATCTACATCGATAATATGGAGTCGGCTTCTTTTCAGATATAATGTCTCCGCTGTTCTGAGCAGGATTTGTACAAGATTTTGTAGGCTTCAGTGGGAATTTTTGCCCCTTCATCCAGAAGATCATTTGTGAGGTCAGATCCTGATGTTGGAGGGAGGCTGGTCTTACAAACTCAATTACAGGATGGGGTTGGTGTCCAGGCTCTGTGCTTCTGCTTATGCTCCCCCTTCCATTTCTATATGGATCTTGTGCACTGGGCACAGTCATGGGCAATAGGTATGGACCATCATTTGCCAGAGAGAGAACTGTGATCCGTCACAGCATAGAGCACGTCTCCTCCAGAGTTCAGTGGTGACTTTTCTGCTCCTCTGCACTTGGCCCCCTGCTCTGCAAAGTTACGGTATCCCCTTCAAGTTGCTGCGGTTTCTTGCATATCTCTTTAATATCACTCCCAGGTGATAGGGAAAGTCCAGGGGGAAGAAATGTCATGGACGAACTTGTTAGCCCAGTGAAGGTCTAGAGGAAAGTGGCTCCAAAGGAAAGGTGTGGCTTTTCATTAGTGTAGGTGTGTCTGTTCTATAGTATGGGTGTGGCTTTTCTCTAATGTGGGTGAGTGTTTTATATAGTATGGGTGTGGCTTTTTCTAATGTGCATGTGGATTTTATATAGTATAGGTGTGGCTTTTCTCTAGTGTGGGTGTAGCTTTTTCTATGGAGGGTGTGGCTTTTATCTAGCATGCATGTGGCTTTTTTCTACTGTGGGTGTGACTTTTATCTAGTGTGGGTGTGGCTTTTATCTAGTGTGGCTTTTATCTAGTGTGGGTGTGGCTTTTATCCAGTGTGGGTGTGACTTTTATCCAGTATAGGTGTAGCTTTTATCCAGTGTGGGTGTTACTTTTATCTAGTGTGAGATTTGCTTTTATCTAGTTTTGGTGTGGCATTTATCTAGTGTGGGTTTTGCTTTTATCTAGTTTTTGTGTGGCTTTCATCTAGTGTTGGTATGACTTCTATCTAGTAAAGATGTGGCTTCTATCTAGTGATGGTGTGGCTTTATCTGGTGTGGGTATGTCTTTTTCTAGTATGAGTGTGGCTTTATCTAGTGCAGGTGGGTCTATTATCTAGTGTCGGTGTGGCTTTTATCTAGTGTGGGTGTAGCTGTTATCTAGTATGGGTGTGGTTTATATCTAGTGTGGGTGTGGCTTTTATCCAGTGTGGGTGTGGCTTTTATCCAGTGTGGGTGTGGCTTTTATCTAATGTGAGTTTTGCTTTTATCTAGTTTTGGTGTGGCTTTTATCTAGTGTGGTGTAATGATAACTAAGATATGGCTTCGCTGGAACATTCCAGAATCTCCCTTTGTTACACTACTGATGAGACCCTGCCTGTCACGTAGCTGCAACTCCCTCCTTCTTTTCCCTCACACACAAAACCAGTCTAACCTGAATCCCCAGTGTGAGCTCCTTCTTGCCTCACGGCGGGGGGTCTCTTTGTCTCTGAACCATGTGCTCAGCTACTCCCATACAAAATAATGGAGAGCTAATCGTTCGGTCATAAAACGTGGCACGTTTATGATAAAAACATGAAAATTACATTTTTGCAAAATGCACATAACTAGCGTTCTGGCCCATAATTTTCACAGTTCTAGCACCCCCAGAAACCGAGAACTGGATTTCTCCTAAACGGTGGGACACAATTACTGCATGTTTGGTTTTTAATTATTGTTTGCAACAGGCTAAAAAGAATGATTCCATGTGCGTGTTTATACGAGGTACCCTCTGCAAGATATAGTCATTATAAGTTTTGTAGTGAGAATTATAACTCCTAGAGCAGGGGGAGGAACATCCCCAGACCATCCCTTTCGTGATGTCACAAACCCAAAGCTATAAGGCATTCCCTTCCAAAAATCATTCATTCAAACTGCAGAGTCCGTGCTGAAAGGACCCCAGATGGAGGGCGACGTGTGGCCCTCCCTCCCCACATGGCTAAAGCCATGCCTAAAGACCATTAAGCAACTGTAAGTGTTGATTTTCTATGTTAATCCCATTTATTTTATATTTGCATTGTACATGCCTAATGTCTCAACTTTGTAACATCTTTTATCTGTGTAATCAATGCCCCCCTTTTGGGAATAAATTATAAAATTTATTAGTCTGTCTTCATGCTCTAAAAACGAACACATACCTTTAAGATAATTACTACTGAAATAAGTTGGCTTCGAACCCCTCTATTAAGTTTATAACTTAATCAGAGAAACTCTGGAGCTGGAGGTGGCAAAGTGTAATCTGGGTACTGCTTAGAGTGACGGAAGGGATTTTATAAGCTAATTGGGTGACTCTGATACCCAGAGAAATAGCGGTATAGTACAATGAAAAATACTTCACTTCTTACATCACATGACTGATATCCATTTTAAATTCTCCATTAGCTCCAAAAGCGGACAGTATATTACTCCATACAGTATTATGGCCACCGCATAGTGCGCTATACAGAGTAATGAGGCCCATATATTTCTCCATAAAGAATCATTGGTCCCATATAATGTTCCATACAGTATATGATGAGCTCCACATAATGCTACAGTATATGTTGGTCCCCATGGATGAAGCTCCACTGTCTTATGGGCCCAAATAATGCTCCCTATATAATGGGCCCCATTTCTAATGCTCCAGTTTATAATGGGCGCTGTAAATGCTGCTCCAGTGTCTGATGTCCACCTTTGGAATGCTCCAGTGTATGGTGGGCCCCATATATCATTCTCCAGAGTATAGTGCTCCCCAAAAATTGCTCCTAACCTTTAAAACAATTAAATAAGTCTCCTAGCTAGGGAATCCCTGTACTAGTCTGGACTCCTCATTGTCCCCATCTTCCATCTCTCTGCACTTGGACTGTTTAGGCAGAGGGCATACAGACGTGATGTGATCGCGCTCTCTGACCAGAATGTCACTGTCAGGAAACGCGGAAGACGTCACGGCGGTGGAGCAGGGAGAGGTAAGTATTTCAACTTTGCAAGTGCTGTAATCCTGAGCAAGCAGGGGGGCCCACTCGTTGGCGACGGCACTGGCACAGGGCCCCTCATAGTACGGCGGTGTGTCTGACAGTGGGTGGGCCCTCCCACCGGCAGAGACACCTTTGGGTACTATGAGGGGCCCTGTTCCAGTGCCGTCGCCCATGAGTATGCCCCCCCACCTGCTCAAGCAACCTGCACTTTCATCTGCATCTTCCTCTTTGTCACAGTGTAAGGTGGTATAGTATGCGGGAAGGGGAACCTGAGTTTCATCAGGGTCAGATTCTGGCTGTGTAGAGTGCGAGGGAATGTAGTGGTCTGGGTCAATGTACCAGCAGAATCATCTAGCAGTGGCTGGGCATCAGTGCACTTGTGGCGCCCCCAGGAGTACGGCCGCCACAGTGGCATTACCTTCCTCCTAGGGAGTGTGATGTCATGCTTGGGAGCAATGAAGGATCTCTCTTGCAGTTAAACCAACACGCAACACAGTTCCCTCTCCAGGCCAGCAGGGAGAGCTCTGAACCTGACTGCTGAGGAGCTGCTCTCTGTGGTCGGGAGGAGGGAAGTTAGGGCAGTCTGTTAAGGGAAGGGGAAGTGTGTGGATGTGAGAAGGGGAGCTGGAGGATGAGCAGAGTTAAGGCTCACTCCTAGCTGGAGCGCATGGTCCGGATTCCGGTCTCCGAGTTTGTAGGGACACTGACGGTCCTGCAGCAGAAACCAGAGGAAGTAGCAGCTGTAAATGCTCTGTTCCCAACTAAGGCTCGGAGGCCCCAGCAGCGACTTGTGTGAGCCAGAAGGAAAAGGCTACAGCTGCCTGCCATATGAGAAAGTTTCAAAAGAGAGTCAACAGGGGGAACTTCAGTGAACTCAGCTACTGTGAGTACCTCAGATAAGCGCTAGAACGGAGGACACACTACCTATCTGCAGAGACAGAATTTCTCATTTGCTTCCAGGCTGACCAACTCCTTTTCCTTCTGTACTCTGGGTCCTGTACGGCACTTACCAAGTACAGGTAAAGGAACTGCACGACTGTGTCTGTTATCTTTCTCCTGCGCCTGGCGCACGACTGCCAACTCTTTCATCTGCCCTGTGACTACGGCCCTACCTATGCAGGGCTTCTACATCTTAGCTGCACCACAACATCTGTCCCAGAGAAGCGACACTGCAGCGCTGGTCAATCTGATCAGAAACCACAGGTGGCATCACGTATCATTCACCTATAAACGTTATTCACCCCTTTTCATGGATGCCCATGCCCACGGACCGGGTCACCACCACCATGACACATCCCTCTGAGACACTGGCCCGCTACTGATTAACCCCACTGCCCTGGCTGGCCACCCACACTTGATGTCAGATTCATCTTGGACTGGGGAATTCACAATTTGACTTGATAACCCAGGCATGGTATGTGGGAAAGAGCTACACGGACTAATGTGAAGTGTGGCCTGCTGCATCATTCACTTATGGTGGGGGTGAAGGACAGAAAGAAAGAGGTTCTTCCTGACCAGGAGCCAGCACTTGTCGACTCAGTGCTTGCATTTTTTGAAACTTCAGAAGAGGAGGGCATATTTGCTGGAGTCTGTTTCGGCAATGTAAGCCAAAACCAGTTCTTGATGCTCCGGCTTTAAAAGCGGTTAACCTACTCCCACAAAAGGTAGCCAGGCGTTCCAGAACCAGACCATGACGCAGGCTCAACACCTCCTGCCTTAGCTGCTATTGTGCTTTTGCCACTACCAGCAGATGCACCATCACCATCAGTACCAGCTGGCCCCCACACGGCCACACCCGCGGCCTCTTCCACCATACTTCCAAATTTTGGAGAAAATGTACCCAAAATAACATCAGATATATGGTACTGTATCAGAAGCGTACAGCTCTATACAGTCAAAGGATAATTGTCAATCTCCCTATATATTTCATGAGTCACACAGAGACGCTCAGATGCTCAATATGGATTAGACAAGAATATAAAAAAGTAGAAAAAGGGTACAGTATCATCAGATACCAGGTATATATAGTATAGTTTAAGCATTCTAAATCTCCGTATATATTTCAGGAGGCAGACACAGACGCTCTCAGGCTCAGTATGGATTACAACACAATATAAAAAGCCGTAAAACGGTAATGGATCTGAAGCGTTCAGCTGTACACAGTGTAGGGGTCATTGTCAATCTCAGTATTTATTTCCACAGTCAGAAACAGACTCTCACTTGGTCAGTTTGGATTAGACCAGAATATAAAAAGCAGTAAATGGGTAATGTATCACAAGCGTAGAGCTGTATACAGTGTTGGGGTAATTTTTAAATCTACATATAAATTGCAGGAGTAACCCACAGACTCTCACACGCTCAGGATGGATCACACCACAATATAAAAAGAAGATGTGCAAGAAATAATCACACATGTGGGCCAATGTTCCAGGTGTCAATGATACACTTAGAGTGGTGGGTGGAGGAGGACTTCCTGGCAGAAAGGGTACAGTATCACCAGATACCAGGTATATATAGCATAGTTAAAACATTAAAAATGTACATCTATATATCAGGAGTAGTGTTGAGCCACCCCGCTAGAGTTCGGTTCAGTTCGTCGAACAGGAGGCAAGTTTGTTGAATGTTCGTCGAACGTTCGACGAACACCGTCGAGCCCCATTGAAAACAATGGCAGGCAAACACAAACACATGCAAAAACAATTACAAAACACCTTAAAAGGTGTCCCAAAGCAGACACAATGCTCAGAAGACAAAAATAACATATGAAAAAGGGCAACTACATATAGAAAAGAGGTGGAGGAGTAAAAGGAGGAGGAGGAGACACAGATATAGGCATGTCATGCCCTTATAAAGTCAAGAAAGGCTGGACTAAAAATCTAAAATGAAAAAAAATCTAAAATCGAAGACGATCATATACCGTTGGACTTCCCACCATAAATTATGCCAACTGCTGATCGGGCGGCGTTATTCCCACGACCCTCCGAAAAGCGTCCATGAAGGCAAAGTGTTTGGTTTCTGGGGGCAGTATGGTTGCAAAGCTGAACCTTAAAGGAATGTCCAGAAGGGCACCACCAGGAGTGGAGCCTGCGGCTTAATTGGACTCCACACGGGCAACCTCAACCATGCCAGCTACGGAAAAGATGGACAGATTGCAAGCTTTGTCGATTCTGTGGGTGGTGGTGCATGGCCGTTTTTAGTTGTGCTAGTGATTTGACCCCGCAGTCTGCGTCCAGCTTACTAGAGGGACACGCGAGGCTCTGGCATGCGAGATCGAGCAATAACAGGTCTGTCATGCCCTTACATGTCTGGGGCTGCATGCGCGCTACACTGAAAGGACCAGCGTGTGTCGCTTACAGGTGCGGATAACCCGCTGAACCCCGTTAGTGATGGTGATCTGGGATTCCAATTCTTCCCCGCGAACGAGGATTTCCCAGTAAGTGCAGGTCAACCGGAATTCCGGAATTAGGCCTAACCGGCATTCCAGAAAGAATGTGATAAAATGAATTGTCCAAACCACAGGTGCTGTAGCTTGCTTAACAGCTGGGCTCCTCTGCTGAGTAGCACGCAGTTCTTACATAAACAGGCGGCATAGCTTGGTTCACGGGTGGGCAACTCTGCTGAGTAGCAGACAGTGCTTACATAAACAGGAGGCATAGCTAGGTTCATGGGTGGGCTCCTCTGCTGAGCAGTAGACACAGGTGCTAGGCCCAAAGTATTGACTGGGCTAAATGGAGTTAAAATATGGTTCTTACATAAACATGCAGCGCAGCTTGGTTCATGGGTGGGCTCCTCTGCTGAGTAGCAGACAGTGTTACAAGGCCCAAAAGGATTTTCTGGACAAGATGCGGTAAAAAATTATTAGAAACACACACGGTGTAGCTGCTTGACAGGTGCACTACACCGCTGGCTACCAGACACCGCTACTATGCCATGAAACTGTCTATTAACAATTAAAACCATTATTAATGTGAAAATAAAGTTACACTTTTGGTGAACGAACAGTTCTCAAACGGAACCTCGAACAGCCGAATTTTAAGCAAAGTGTTCGAGTTCGACGAACGGCTCGAACACCGCCCAAAACAGCTCAAATTTGAACTTGGCGAACAGGTCCACTCGAACACCGCTCATCTCTAATGAGGAGGCAGACTCAGACGGTCTCAGGCCCAGTATGGATTCGACAAGATTGTAGAAAGTTCAGAAAGGGTACAGTATCACTGGATAATAGGTATAAATGTAGCATAGTTTACACATTAAAAATCTATGTCTATATATCATGAGGCAGACTCAGACGGTCTCAGGCCCAGTATGGATTCGACAAGATTGTAGAAAGTTGAGAAAGGGTACAGTATCACCGGATAACAGGTATATATGTAGCATAATTTACACATTAAAAAGCTATGTCTATATATTAGGAGGCAGACTCAGACGGTCTCAGGCCCAGTAAGGATTCTACAAGATTGAAGAAAGTTGAGAAACAGTACAGTATCACTGGATACTAGGTATATATAGCATAGTTTAAACATTAAAAATCTCCGTGTATATTTCCGGAGTCTGACAAAGACACTCACAGCCTCAGTATGGATTAGACAAGAATCTAAAAAGTAGAAAAAGGGTAATGTATTCGAAGCGTTCACCAGTATACACTGTTGGGGTATTTTTCAATCTTCACAAATATTTCAGTCCCAGTAAGACAGTCCAGACTCTCCGCAAGAGGAAACGAGATGGATACAAGTACAGACGGAAAGTCGAGTGATTGCAGAAATTTTGTAATTACAAATCACGGGAAAAACTCCCTGGAGAATTCTCAGAGGCGATGCTGACCCTCAATTACTTTTTCTGTGGAGACAATAAAAAGAGTTCTTTGTGAAGAAAGGTTTGCTGTATCGCAGTACCATAGAATCATAGAATCATAGAATCGTAGAGTTGGAAGGGACCTCCTGGGCCATCTGGTCCAACCCCCTGCTCAAAGCAGGATTCGCTAAATCATCCCAGTCAGATGTCTGTCCAGCCTCTGTTTGAAGACTTCCATTGAAGGAGAACTCACCACTTCTCGTGGCAGCCTGTTCCACTCATTGATCACTCTAACTGTCAAAAAGTTTTTTCTAATATCTAATCTGTGTCTCTTCCCATTCAGTTTCATCCCATTGCTTCTAGTCTTTCCTTGTGCAAATGAGAATAAAGTTGATCCTTCTACAATGTGACAGCCCTTTAGATATTTGTAGACAGCTATTAAGTCTCCTCTCAGTCTTCTCTTTTGCAAACTAAACATTCCCAAATCCTGCAACCTTTCCTCATAAGACAGGGTTTGCAGACCGGTCACCATTCTGGTCGCTCTTTTCTGAACTTGCTCCAGTTTGTTGATGTCTTTTTTAAAATGTGGTGCCCAAAACTGGACACAATATTCTAGATGAGGTCTGACCAAAGAGGAGTAGAGGGAAATAATGACTTCATGTGATCTAGACTGTATGCTTCTGTTAATACATCCTAGAATTGCATTTGCCTTTTTTGCTGCTGCATCACACTGTTGACTCATATTCAGTCTGTGATCTATTAGTATACCCAAGTCTTTTTCACATGTGCTGTCACTTAGCCCTATTCCTCCCATTCTATATATGCTTTTTTCATTTTTATTGCCCAGATGTAGTACTTTGCATTTCTCCCTGTTAAAAACCATTCTGTTAGTTGCTGCCCACTTCTCCAGTTTATTTAAATCTTTTTGAATCCTCTCTCTCTCTTCTCTAGTATTAGCTATCCCTCCTAGCTTTGTGTCATCAGCAAATTTAATCAGTTTACCCTCAATTCCTTCATCTAAATCGTTGATAAAGATGTTGAACAATACAGGGCCCAGGACAGAGCCCTGTGGTACCCCACTTGAGACATTCTTCCAACTGGATGTGCAGCCATTTACGACCACTCTTTGGGTCCGATCACTAAGCCAGTTATGAATCCACCTAACAGTTGCCTTGTCCATTCCATACTTAGTCATTTTTTCAATAAGGATTGTATGAGAGACTTTGTCAAATGCTTTGCTGAAGTCAAGATATACTATATCTACAGCATTTCCTTGATCCACCCAATCAGTGATACCGTCATAGAAGGAAATTAAGTTAGTCTGACATGACTTATTAGTTACAAACCCATGCTGACTCTGTTTAATCACTTCATTCTTATCCAGGTATTGACATACATGTTGTTTAATAATTTGTTCAAAGATCTTTCCTGGTATAGAAGTCAGACTCACCGGCCTATAGTTGCCTGGGTCCACCTTCTTCCCCTTTTTGAAGATAGGAACAACATTTGCTCTTCTCCAGTCTTCTGGCACTTCTCCTGTTCTCCAAGAATTTTCAAAGATTATGGAGAGGGGTTCAAAAATTTCTTCTGCTATCTCCTTCAGTACTCTGGGGTGTAATTCATCTGGACCTGGAGACTTGAATTCATTTAGGTTAGCTAAGTGTTTCCTCACTATCTTTCTGTTTATAGATATCCTGGATTCTTCTATTCCCTTAATATTCCCTTAATAGGACAGTGAATAACAGTTGATGTTGCATTTCCTTTCTGAGAGAAAACAGATGCAAAATAGGAATTTAAAAGTTCAGCCTTCTCAACATCCTGTCTTACCATTTCATCATTTTCATCCTGTAAAAATCCTATAGCATCTTTGACTTTTCTTTTACTTTTGGCATATCCCCAAAATCCTTTATTATTGCTTTTGACATCTCTTGCAAGCCTCAGTTCATTTTCAGCTTTAGATAATCTGATTTGTGCCCTGCAGGTTCTGCAGACAGCATTATATTCTTCTTTAGATATGCCTCCCTCTTTCCATTTTATAAACATTTTTTTCTTCCTTTTAAGCATGTGCTTAAGTTCTGTGTTCATCCATCCTGGTTTCCTTAAATGCTTCCTATTCTTCCCTCTTTTCGGAATTGTTAACAACTGTGCTTTGAGAATTTCATTTTTCAAGATTTCCCATCCTTCCTGGACATTTTTGTCTTTAAGGATATCCAGCCATTGGATCCCTCCAATTCTCTTTCTGAATCCCTTAAAATCTGCCTTTCTGAAATCTAACCTTGACGTCTGAGTCTTCACAGGTCTTCCACCTCTAGTAATCCAAAATTCTAAAATAGCATGGTCGCTACCTCCTAGGGTCCCAGCCACTTTTACCTCCTCAACCATTTCCTCCCTGTTTATAAGGATTAGATCCAAGGTAGCAGTTCCCCTTGTTTTCTCCCTTACCTTTTGGAAGATAAAGTTGTCAGCAAGAGAGGATAAGAATTTCCTTGACCTGTTAGTTTTGCCTGAGAGAGATTCCCAACAAATGTCTGGATAGTTGAAATCTCCCATGACAACTATGTCATATTTTTTGGAGAACTTGGCCATCTGATGCATAAAGAGTTCATCTATATCTTCGGCTTGCACCGTGGATCCCATCACCATTACTCATCTCCATCAAATTGTGATCACAGGGAGAGATGTAGACATTGTCCTCACTGCCTAGCATGATCTGTCAGGTAACTTTGGAGTGCAAAAGACAGAAGCCACAGGCCGTAGGCGATTCTATTGGATTGGCATGAGAGGACACATTTAAAAATGTGGGCAGGAATGTCACACGTCTGTGAGTAGGAAAACCGTGAAAGCTGAAGATAAACCACCACTGCATCTCATTGTGAGTCGACGTCCATAACAAATGGAAGCCTTTGATCATCTGAAGATAGAGCCCAGCAGGACAGGGCATAGCTACGTCTTAACCATCATCTATCAGTTCACCAAATTTGTATTGGCAGTCACAGGGAAGGATTTAACAGCCCAGACTACACAGCGGTGGAGCAGGGAGAGGTAAGTATTGCAAGTGCTGGATCCCTGAGCAAGCAGTGGGGGCCCACTCGTGGGCGGCGGTACTTGCACAGGGCCCCTCATAGTACGCCAGTGTGTCTGACAGCGGGTGTGCACCCCCGCCGTCAGAGACACTTGATTGTACTTTGAGGGACCCTGTGCCAGTGCCGTCGCCCAAGAGTAGGCCCACCCACCTGTCCAGGGCAACGGCACTCGCACGGGTGCGTGTGCCAGGTGGTGACCCCGGCCCTGGGGGGGGAGGCAGCCCAGTTAGGGAGGTAAAAAAAATGGCATATGTTGATGTTGGACATTCAGCAGCTGCAAATGGAGGAATTGGAGAAGTCTGAGGAAGAGGAGGACAAAAGCAAGCCATTTTTCTGGCAACCTACGTGTCAGCAGGGGAAGGTGGGACAAAATCCTTTGAAACCCATGCATGGTTCATTTTAATGAAGGTTAGATCATCAACATTTTGGGTCGACAGACGGGTCCTTTTTTCTGTCAGGATTGATCCAGCAGCACTGAAGACTCTTTCGGATAGCACACTAGCAACAGGGCAAGCGAGCTCCTGTAAGGCATATTGTGCCAATTCAGGCCAGGTGTCCAGTTTACAGGCCCAATAGTCAAAGGGGAATGACCTGTGAGGGAGAACATCGATATGGGAGGAGAAGTAGTTTGTAACCATAGTTGACAACTGTTGTCTCCTGTCACTTTCAATCGATGCAGTTTTACCAGTCGTGTGAGCTGTGCTTGAAAAATCAGTCCACAACATTGTCATGAAACCCCTGTGTCCAACGCCACTTCAGCTGTGTGCACCACGAGCACCTCTTCCTTGTTGCCCCATACGGCTCATGGGAGAACCGTCACCGCCGCTGTGTGCTGGGAATGCCTCAAACAAACGGTTTACCAGAATTGCATGTTTGTTAGCCAATATTAGCTCTAGGCTCTCTTGTGGCATAATGTTTTGGAATTTGCCTTTATAGCGTGGATCCAGGATGCTGGCGAAACAGTAGTCGTCATTGTTCATCATTTTGGCAATAAGCGGGTCCCTTTTTTTGGATCTGCAAGGCATAATCAGACATGTGGGCCAATGTTCCAGGTTTCAATGATACACTGCGAGTGTTGGGTGGAGGAGCGCTTTCTGGCAAATCAACATCCCTCCAGTCATGCACAAACCCAGTACCAGACCTTGCCACGCCAACATTTTCTCTTGCCCCCTGAGAAGCATCCTCCTCCACTAAATAATCATCCCCATCATCCTCCTCCTCCTCTTTCTCTTCTTCCTCCACCTCATCCAGGAGAGTTCCCTGAGCAGACAATGGCTGACTGTCATCAAGGCTTCCCTCCTCTTCTTCCTCCTCGGCTGCAGACACCTGCTCCTTAATGTGCGTCAAAGTTTGCATGAGCAGACGCATAAGTGGGATGCTCATGCTTATGATGGTGTCGTATGCGCTTACCAGCCGTGTAAATTCCTCAAAACACTGAAGGACTTTACAGAGGTCTTTCAGCTTCGACCACTGCACACCATACAACTCCATGTCTGCCCTCAAACTGCCTGCCCGTGTATACTCCCACAAATGCATTACAGCCTGCCTCTGTTCGCACAGCCTCTGAACCATGTGCAGGGATGAGTTCCACCTTGTTGCAACATCGATAATTAGGCGGTGCTTGGGAAGGTGGAGCAATCGCTGCAGCTTCTGCATACGACTGGAGTGTACGGTCTTCTCACCTTATGGAGCAGGGCTGTTAACTCTGGATAATTATTGAGGAAGCACTGCACCACCAGGTTCAAGGTGTGAGCCAGGCAAGGTATGTGTCTGAGTTTTGAAAGGGCTATGGCTTCCACAAAATTCCGGCCGTTATCACTAACTACTTTGCCTGCATCAAGATGTAGACTGCCCAGCCATGACTCAGTTTGTCACTGCAAGTAGTCGGCCAGTACCTCCACGGTGAGTCTGTTGTCGCCCAAACACATCATCTTCAACACATCCTGCTGACGCTTACCACTGGCTGTTCACTAGTGGGGCACCTTGTGTGCAACACTGGCAGCTGCGGATGGAGTGCTCGTGCGACTGCACTCTGTGGATGAGCTTTCACTTCTGGAGGAGGAAGAGAAGGGTCGAACGCCTACAGCCAACTGTTTCCTATACCGTGGGTTAGGCAGCACTGTCCCACTGCCGCTGTCCCCTGTGGACCCTGCATCCACCACATTAACCCAGTGCACAGTGATGGACATGTAACGGCCCTGGCCATGCCTACTGGACCATGCATCTGTTGTGCACCTTTCCACTCACTGATTGCTTGAGTGCATGGACAATGCGGTCTTTCACATGCAGGTGGAGAGCTGGGATGGCTTTTCGAGAAAAGAAGTGCCGACTGGGTAGGTCATACCGTGGTACTGCGTAGGCCATGAGCTCGCGGAAAGCTTAGCTTTCAACCAACCGGTAGGGCATCCTCTCTAACGAGATTAGTTTGGCAATGTGGGCGTTCAAACACTGCGTACGCGGATGAGAGGATGAGTACTTTCTTGTCCTACTGAGAGTCTCTGGTAGGGTGAGCTGGACTTGAGAGCTGCATATGGTGGAACTAGCGGTGTACATGGCGGACGGAGAGAGGGTTGGTGATGGTGTTGGTGGTCTTGCTGATGGCCTAGATTCAGTCTTTCGTAGCAATAACATTGTGATTCTCTGACTGCTTTGGCCTTGCGACGACACCTCAACATTTGCTGCTGGTGGTGTGCTAACTGGTGGGCTTACAGTGGGGGAAGCAATGTAGCGTTGCTGACTACCTTCTTTCGGAGCAGGTGCACATGTGGTACGTGAGGTTTGGTAGTCCGTCCACGCTTGCAAGTGCATGGTGCTTAAATGTCTAAGCATGCAACTGGTATTCAAATTTCTCAGATTTTTCCCTCGGCTAAAGGTCTTTGCACACTTCTTACAGATAACCTTTGCCTGATCATTAGGATTTTGTTCAAAAAAGTGCCACACTGCACACTTCCTACTATGGAAGACATTTTGAGGCCTTGCACGCTGTGCTAATTTGACCGTCTGGCCAAGCTGTCCTGCAACTCTTTGGGTTTTTGTAGGACTGCTACGGGCCTGCCAGATAACAGCTGTTGCGATGTCGATGCCTGCTGCGGATCCTCCTCCTCCTCTTCTGAGCTATTGGCAGCGGCACCCTCTTCCCCCAATGGATGCCAATCTGGGTCAACAACTGGGTCATCCATCACCTCCTTTTCAGTTTCATGTGCACCTTCCTTTGTGTCACCGTGTAAGATGGTATAGTATGCGGGAAGGGGCACCTGAGTTTCATTAGGGTCAGATTCTGGCTCAGTACACTGCGAGGACAATGTAGTGCTCTGAGTGAATGTACCAGCAGAAAAATCTAGCAGTGGCTGTACATCAGTGCACTCCATGTCCGATTCATCTTGGACTGGGGAATTCACGATTTGACTTGATAACCCAGGCATGGTATGTGAAAAGAGCTCCATGGAGTAATCTGTAGTGTGGCCTGCCGCATCCTTCACTTTTGGTAGGGGTGACGACACAAGGAAAGGTGTTGTTCCTGACCAGGAGCCTCCACTGACGACTCAGTGCTTCTATTTTTTGAAACTTCAGAAGAGGAGGCGATAGAGCTGGAGGCTGTGTCAGCAATGTAAGCCAAAACTTGTTCCTGAAGCTCCGGCTTTAAAAGCGGTTTACCTACTCCCAGAAAAGGGAGCCTTCGAGGCCTTGTGGAGCCATACAATGACTCAGGCTCAACACCTCCTGCCTTAGGTGCCATTGTGCTTTTGCCACTACCAGCAGATGCACCACCACCCCCACCACCATCAGTACCAGCTGGTAAGCCCCGCCCACCTCCACGGCCTCTTCCACCATACTTCCTCATTTTTGGAAAAATGTACCCAAAATACCATCAGCTATATGGTACTGTAAAACAAGGTACAAGTTGTATATAGTATTGTGGAGAATTGGAATCTCCCTAGAGATTTTAGGAGGCTGAACTATTATCTCAGGCCCACTATAGATTACACCTCAATTTAACAGGCTGAAATTGGCTGGTGTATGACAAAGTACAAGGTGTGTATATGTTATTGGTTGAGAATTGGAAGCTCCCTAGAGATTTTAGGAGGCTGAGCTATTATCTCAGGCTCACTATAGATTACACCTCAATTTAACAGGCTGAAATTGGCTGGTGTATGACAAAGTACAAGGTGTGTATTGTATTGGGGAGAATTGGAAGCTCCCTAGAGATTTTAGGAGGCTGACCATGATGCTCTCAGTCCAAATATGGATGCAGGCAGCCTAATAAGCAGGACTGCTGCACACAAAAGTGTGGAAAAATGAATGTTTGGTAACTGTGCAGGAAAGAGGAAGAAAAGTATTTTTGCTTTTAAAAAAGCAGTTGGCACAGCAGTGTGCAAACAGCAATGCTTATAAGGCAGCCTAATAACCAACAGAGCTGATGCACAAAAATATAGCCTCCCCTGTCACTGCACAGAAACTGTTGTGTTGTGCAGTGGAAATCGCTACCAGCAGAAGTAGTTTTTTTGTTCTTCTTCCCTGCCTAAATGCTCTCCCTTATTCAGAATCAGCAGCTGCAACCTCTCCCTAATGCTAATATCGGCAGAAGTAAGATGGCGGTCGGCGTGCACGCCCTTTTATAGCCCATGTGACTGTAGGGTTGAGCAGGATTGCAGGATGCAGTGACGAGACACTAGACGAATGGTGGTTTACGAAATTACTTTTATATAACTTTAGCCGCTGGGCTTGGCTGAACAAAACAAGAATTAAGAACAACACAAACAGTCCACGCAGGGACTCAACGATCTTAACCAAATATAATGCCACTTAGCTTTCCAGGGGCTGCTGGTTTCGGTAGCGTGGCCGCGTAGAGGTCGCTGGGGCGGCTGTCCTGAAGTCTCACTACCCCGGGTAGGAATGGGGCTCAACAGGCCCTGAAGAAAGCGATGACGGTGGGGCGCAACAAGCCCTGAAGACAGCGATGCCGGTGGGGCGCAACAGGCCCTGAAGAAAGCGATGCCGTTGGGGCGCAACAGGCCCTGAAGAAAGCGATGCCGTTGGGGCGCAACAGGCCCTGAAGAAAGCGATGCCGTTGGGGCGCAACAGGCCCTGAAGAAAGCGATGCCGTTGGGGCGCAAAAGGCCCTGAAGAAAGCGATGAAGGTGGCGCGAGATGATGACGCAGTTCTCCAGATGACCTGTAGCCGTCCTTTATCAAGGAGTCTCTCCCAAAGCCGGGGTAGCGGGCCTTTTATCTCGCCTGTGACGAGGTGGCGTTTCTTCAGGCCGGTGACGGCCAGGTCGGCGTGATGGGGGAAGGCTGGGGGGGAAGTGTCCAGGCCTCTGTGGCCGGGTAACGGGTAGTCACGGCCACCACCTGAGGTAAAGTTCCTCTCTCACCAAGGTGGGGGGCAGCAGGGATGATTCTCTCAGAACGGGGGCAGGGAGCAGTCTCCCGGAACAGTCTCTCACGTCTCTCTCGTCGGTAAATCAACAGCTTTCTCCTCACAGGCTCCTCTCGGTGCCCCTGCTAGTCACCTTGCATCCTGCCTTTACTCTCACTCTCTCCCAACTGCCACTGCCACGCGTCCCCTGCTCCTTTTACCCTAGCCCCGCCCCCTGTCGCCCTGACAACTTCAGTCGCATGTCTCCCTTTGTAATCCTCCTGATGTGATTCCTTCAATAACCCTGATGGCGGTCCCCCTGGTTCCGGCCCGAACACTATATGGGGGCCCTCCTTCCCACATTCCCCCACCCTGTAAGCTCGCTAGTCCTCGGGCGAGGGCGTCATTCTATTGAGATTGGCCTGTAAGGGTGTAGATATTCGTTGCCATACGAACTGGTCTTGTTCATACCGTTCGGGGGGTTTGCCGGCTGTTGACCGCTCGGAGTGTCTAAGTTCTACTTGGGGTGAAATCTTCTGGGGTGGTGGACATTGGGGGGCTGCAGGATGCAGTCGGGTTAATTGGGTCAACTGGTTCATTATTGAGTGGAGGGCCTTTGGGGTTTGGAGGGACATCCTCATCGTCCGAGTCCCAGCATCTGGACTCCGGTTCGGATGTCAACGGGATGGGTTCCAGTTGTTTTGGGTCAGTGGAAATACACGGGCGTAACATATTACGATGCACAATATGGGTGGGCCGTATTTCGTACACAGGTCCTTCTGAGTGGATACAGCGTAATACCCGATAAGGACTCTCTTCCCAACGTGGCTCCAGTTTGTTCTGGGGGCGTTGATCCAGTACCAGCACACGGTCTCCGCTTTGGAGATGAGGGGGGGAAGTTGTATTCTTTCCTGGGTGTTCCCAGTCTTGGAGTTTGGTATGTACAATTTGGTGAAGAGTTTGCAGCCTGTGGCGATGATTTCGGACCCAGGAAGACACTCCGGTCCAGGGCTGAGGCTCTTCGGGGTCCAACTCTACCTCCGTGATTCCTTTACCTTCTCGTCCAAACAGCAGGGAATAAGGCGTATAGCCCGTAACTCGATGTACCCTACCCGGTTATTATAAACCCATACTAGTTCAGAAACATATTCAGGCCAACAAGCTCTCTTGTCACTCTCCAGAGTACACAGCATTTGAATCAATGTCTGATTAAATCGTTCACAAGCCCCATTTCCTTGCGGGTGATACGGTGTGGTCCGGGATTTGTCAATCCCGTAGAGATGATGTAGTTCCTCCATAACTTTCCCCAAAAAACATACTCCCTGGTCGGAATGTATACGTTGAGGACAGCCGTACACTTGTATAAAGTTTCTGCAAATTGCCGAGGCGGCCGACTCCGTGGTCTGGTCTCGAGTAGGGGTGACCACAGCGAACTTGGTGAAATGATCCACCATAACGAGGCAGTGTTCATATCCCTGGAATGCGGGACCAATGGTCAGATAATCCACCATCAGAAGCTCAAGGGGTGCTGAAGTCACAATAGTCTGTGTTGCGGCTCTCTGAGCGGGCGGTTTGGCCAATTCACATAAGCGGCAGGTACGGCAAATTTCATCCACAACAGCCGACAACCATGGGTGATAAACTTTCTGTTGTAGCCATTGCAAAGTCTTTTTAACTCCAAAGTGGGTCCCTTTTTCGTGAGCCTCTCGAACCAGTTCGTGTAGTTGAGCTCCAGGCGTAACCACCTGCCACACAGTCGTTGAGGTTGTTTGCGACGTGAATTTACGGTACAGTAGTCCCTTTCGGATAATCAGTCTCTCCAATTGTCGCAGCATTAGCGACAGGTCTTGGGTCAAAGTTTGCCGTTGAGTACCAGTGGGTAATTGACCAGCGGCGACCCCTGTCCGGAGAAGTCCAATTTCTTCATTTTCTTGTTGTTGTTGTATCCACTTATCCCGAGATTGTTCCAGGATGCCCCTGTGGAAGATACTTTTGAATCAATATTGGTGAGCACGGAAGCGGTGAGAGTGAACGGTATTTCTTCTCCTTCTAATTCTTCGTCTCGATTCTGTCCGGGAGTTGAATGTCGAATCCTGGAGAGGGCATCTGCATGGACATTCTCGGCCCCTCTTTTGTAGATAATCTTGTAATTGTACTTCGCCATCCGGGCCACCCATCGCTGCTCCAAAGCCCCCAACTTGGCATTTTCCAGATGTGCCAGTGGGTTGTTGTCAGTTCGCACTACCACTTCGGAGCCCGCTAGGTACTCTGCGAATCTCTCCGTCATAGCCCACACCACTGCGAGGAGCTCGAGCTTAAAAGAGCTGTAATTGTCAGGGTTACGCTCATGGAGTGAGCGACTTCCATATGCGATCACTCTCTCCCGGCCATCCTGAACCTGTGACAACACAGCCCCCAGCCCGTGAAGACTCCCGTCAGTGTGCAGGATGAACGGCTGAGAGAAATCCGCATAAGCCAACACTGGGGCATCCGAAAGTGCAGCCTTGAGGTCTCGGAAGGCCTCTTCTTGAGGGTGTTGCCACTGGATTTTTCGCCCATTGGCCCCAGCGGGAGCCCCCTTCAGCAGGTCATGCAGGGCTCGAGCTCGACATGCAAAATTCTTTACGAAGCGACGGTAATATCCAGCTAACCCCAGAAAAGCCCGCACGTCTTTCACCGTCTCGGGGGTAGGCCATTCCTGGATAGGAGCAATCTTCCCCCGGGATGGCCTCACACCCTCTGCCAAAACGACATGACCCAGATACTCAATCTGAGAGCGAAATAGGTGGCATTTCTGAGGCTTCACCTTCAATCCGTACTTTTGCAGCCGGCTGAGTACCTGTCCCAACCGCTTCAGGTGGTCCTCGAAGGAGGCGGCATAGACAATGATGTCGTCCAGGTAGATCAACGTGGCCTCAAAATTAAGATCCCCTAGACATCGCTCCATCAATCGCTGAAAGGTCCCGGGGGCGTTGGCCAGCCCGAATGGCATCCGATTAAACTCAAACAGTCCCATGGGCATTATGAACGCCGTCTTAGCTCTGTCCTCTTCTGACATGGGCACCTGCCAGTACCCACTGGCCAAGTCCAGGGTCAAAAAATAAGTTGCCTTGCCCAATGCAGACAGAGACTCTTCTATGCGGGGCAATGGGTATGAGTCTTTAATAGTGCAAGCATTCAGTTTACGATAATCCACACAGAATCCTAGTGAACCATCTTTCTTCCGGACCAACACGATGGGGGCCGCCCAGGGGCTTTGACTTTCCCGTATCACCCCTTTTTGCAGCATTTGAGCCGGCAAAGTTTTCACCTCTTGATAGAGTTGTGGCGGAATCTGTCGATATCGTTCTCGGATAGGGGCCGCTCCTGCTGTGGGGATCTCATGAGTGATGGCGGTGGTACACCCAAAGTCGTCCTCATGGCTAGCAAATACTTCATGGTACTGTCCCAGCAATGCTTTTACTTGTGAAAGTTGGGCTGCAGTTAGTCCAGAAAGCTCGGCCCGCATCTGCTCCAAGATATTTCGGCCCTTCTCTTGTGTCGAGACTTCGTGGGCCTGTAAGGTTCGTATTGTTACCTCCCAAGGATCCTCGGGGTGCACTCGTAATTGAACCGCAGGAGCGGGCAGCACTTCTTCTAAAGGCTTTACTAGTTTAGCCAGTACAGTCCGTGCTTTCAGAATGGTATCTCGGTCTTCAAGGTTAACGCAGCGTACCAGGACGGTTCCTTTTTGTACTGTAGCAAGGGAACGGGCCACCAGTATGCCAGGAGGCAAGTGCTCTGAGTGACACGGCTCCACCTGCACCTCCGCGCCCTCCAAAGGTATCGGGGCCCGAATTGGCAGGGCCACCACTGTCTGTCCTGGAGGCAGCACAAGTAGGACGCGATGACCTTGCACAGAGCCTCACCATCCTGGCAGTCCCGATGCACCCGCGCACCTCGCACCAGCTGCTGGAATACCTGTCCCTGAGCTGTGCGAGAACCCCACTGCTTCAGTGTCCTTTGTGTGGGATCATTAAGTAACAGGTTACCAAACTCTTTTAAAATATTCATTCCTAGGGTGACGGGGTGTCGTCGATCAGCTTCTCCTTGAGTCAGCACCACCCCTCTGTGGCCAAGGGGTTTACCGCACAACGTCACCTGCACCCACACTACCCCGGCAACCGGGACCGGCAGTTGGTTGGCGGCTACTAATCTAATCATGGGCCCCCACTGAGGCCTTGCTGCCTCCGGAAAATTTAGTTGAAAGTATGCTGCGGGCATAGTGGTTACTTGTGACCCCGTGTCCACCAGACACCGGACGGCCCGGCCCTCTACTTCTGCCCAAACTACCGGACACTTTGCTACCAAATCTTCGGGACTTCCACCACCCCTAGTTGTGGTTTTCGGCTCCGAGCCGCATCCCCCCAGCCCGGAGCCCTTTAGTTTAATGGCCGCCGGGGTGGGTATCTCCCACGCCGCCTACACTCTCGGGCGAAGTGGCCTGGTTCTCCACACTCATAACACCGGGCCGGTATAGACTGACCACCCCGAGGAGAACGTGACCCCCAGGGACCGGGATTAACGCTAGGTCGTCCAGTCTCCGGTTCGGTTCTTCTCTTTACTTCAGCCAACTCGCTCTTAATGTTTTTCAATTCTCGCTTCATCTCCTCCACCCACTGAGGTTCATCAACGGTGTTCGAGGAGGCCTCCACACCTCGGACCTTCCCCACGGGGACCGCCATCCCTTGCTCTTGCTCCCGTACCCGTGCCTGACTTCCCACTTCTGAAAAGTCTATTTGGGGATTCATTCTGATCTGTTCCCGTAATGCCTGCTTTATCAGTGGATCTCGCAGTCCAGTCACCAGTAGGTCACGTAGGGTAATGTCAACAGGTCCTACCCCCTACCCCGTCTTTTCTTTCAATAGCCGTATGTAATTCTTGGAGTACATTCATATACTGAGTAATCGTCTCCCCCTCTGCCTGCATCCGACTAAACAGACGGGTCCTTAACTCTCCCACATTAGTGGGATCCCCGTGGGTCTGTTCCACTATCTGCAACACCTTTTCAAAAGTGTTGCGGTGCCACGGAAGTTTCAACATCACTGACCTTCACACCTCCCCGTCTAGAGCCGTGAGTACCACTTCAGCTTCCAGGTCAGGGGTCATTGGGTGCATCCGAAAGAGCTCCCACATTCGCTCTGTCCAGCTCCATAGCATAGTATTGGAGCCGGAGAATCTAGGCAGGTTGTTCAGCATGGCCCCCAATGAAATGCTAGTACGGGGGCCCTCATTATCTACAGAGTTTACAGCTTCCCCCTGACCTGGGCCACCACCGTCCACGCTCGGAGACTGCATCCTGCCGACTACGCCAAGTGTAGGGTTGAGCAGGATCGCAGGATGCAGTGACGAGACACTAGACGAATGGTGGTTTACGAAATTACTTTTATATAACTTTAGCCGCTGGGCTTGGCTGAACAAAACAAGAATTAAGAACAACACAAACAGTCCACGCAGGGACTCAACGATCTTAACCAAATATAATGCCACTTAGCCTTCCAGGGACTGCTGGTTTCGGTAGCGTGGCCTCGTAGAGGTCGCTGGGGCGGCTGTCCTGAAGTCTCACTACCCCGGGTAGGAATGGGGCTCAACAGGCCCTGAAGAAAGCGATGACGGTGGGGCGCAACAAGTCCTGAAGACAGCGTTGCCGGTGGGGCGCAACAGGCCCTGAAGAAAGCGATGCCGTTGGGGCGCAACAGGCCCTGAAGAAAGCGATGCCGTTGGGGCGCAAAAGGCCCTGAAGAAAGCGATGAAGGTGGCGCGCGATGATGATGCAGTTCTCCAGATGACCTGTAGCCGTCCTTTTTCAAGGAGTCTCTCCCAAAGCCGGGGTAGCGGGCCTTTTATCTCGCCTGTGACGAGGTGGCGTTTCTTCAGGTCGGTGACGGCCGGGTCGGCGTGATAGGGGAAGGCTGGGGGGGAAGTGCCCAGGCCTCTGTGGCCGGGTAACGGGTAGTCACGGCCACAACCTGAGGTAAAGTTCCTCTCTCACCAAGGCGGGGGCAGCAGGGATGATTCTCTCAGAACGGGGGCAGGGAGCAGTCTCCCGGAACAGTCTCTCACGTCTCTCTCGTCGGTAAATCAACAGCTTTCTCCTCACAGGCTCCTCTCGGTGCCCCTGCAAGTCACCCTGCGTCCTGCCTTTACTCTCACTCTCTCCCAACTGCCACTGCCGCGCGTCCCCTGCTCCTTTTACCCTAGCCCCGCCCCCTGTCACCCTGACAACTTCAGTCGCATGTCTCCCTTTGTAATCCTCCTGATGTGATTCCTTCAATAACCCTGATGGCGGTCACCCTGGTTCTGGCCCGAACACTATATGGGGGCCCTCCTTCCCACATGACGCCACACAAAGCCAGCCAATCACTTGCATGCCCTTCTCAAAGATGGTGGTGACCGATGCCCATATCATCGCGTTGCCCACAGTGTGCGTCCTCCATCATTGGCTGAAAAAGGGTGCTGGGAGCATCATTTGAAACACGACTTTGGCGCTCGGGTCGCCGACCTCGTGGCCGACCTCACGCTATGGTCGGGTTTCGTTTCATGAAACCCGACTTCAGCGAAAGTCGGCGACTTATGAATTTGACCGACCCATTTCGCTCAACTCTAATATCCAGTGCTGTCTGTAAATATGATAAGATATGGTGTATGGTCGGTATATGAAGCACCTTAGGTCTGGCTTGGACGGCTTCTCCTGATAGAGCTGAAGGAATCTCTCAACATTTATTCTGTATAGTATCGATTCAATCAGAAGGAAATGAAGTTCAAATCTCCTCTAAGAAAACGTCTCTTGTGCTCAGAGGTATCGCTAGACCCCAAAACAATTTTATTGAGGGCAGGAGAGGGATTTTAAACAGAAACAGATTATACTCGCTTGTCCTAGACCAGGGGTGGGGAACGCCGGCCCGCGGGCCGTATACGGTCCGCCATATCATCTGATCCGGCCCGCAGCCACTCTAGAGCCACGATCCGGTACCTTGTTGCAGGAGCCAGAGGAGCAGAGGAGGACCCAGCTCTGCTTCCTAGCCCCGCCCGCCGGTTACCACACACTGATACGTGCACGCACTGATGGGGACTGAGCACACCCCACCGGATCCCAGCGCCCCCCGCGCACTGATACCGGCTAATCATGGGTATCTGGAGCTGGAGGAGTCACCGCGCGCCGCTACCCAGTGTGTGCTGTGCTGGACTGTCTGCGGCCTGCCTTCTTCATCACCCCGGCCTGCCTTCTTCATCACCCCGGTCACCGGTGACCGTGTGCTGCTGTGTGTGTGGTGCGGGGCCTGGAGGCCTGGTCAGCGGGACTTACTTCCATCACTGTGGACTCACTGGACCACTCCAACACCAGGTCCGTATGTGCTTCCTAATGGGGACCTGTGCTGCCTAATGGGGACCTGTGATGCCTGCCTATTGGGGACCAGTGCTGCCTAATGGGGACCTGTGCTGCCTAATGGGGACCTGTGCTGCCTAATGGGGACATTTGCCTGCCTATTGGGGACCTGTGCTGCCTAATGGGGACCTGTGCTGCCTAATGGGGACATTTGCCTGCCTATTGGGGACCTGTGCTGCCTAATGGGGACCTGTGCTGACTAATGGGGACATTTAAATGCCTAATGGGGACCTGTGCTGCCTAATGAGGACATTTGCCTGCCTATTGGGGACCTGTGCTGCCTAATGGTGACATTTACCTGCCTATTAATGACCTCTGCTGCCTAATGGGGACCTGTGCTGCCTAATGGGGACATATGCTGCCTATTGGGGACCTGTGCTGCCTAACCGCGACATTTGCCTGCTTATTGGGGACCTGTGCTGCCTAATGGTGACATTTACCTGCCTATTGGGGACATTTTCCTGCCTATTGGGGACCTGTGCTGCCTAATGGGGACATTTACCTGCCTAATGGGGACCTGTGCTGCCTAATGGGAACATTTGCCTGCCTATTGGGGACCTGTGCTGCCTAATGGGGACTTGTTCTGCCTAATAGTGACATTTACCTGCCTATTGGGGACCTATGCTGCCTAATGGGGACCTGTGCTGCCTAATGGGGACATATACTGCCTATTGGGGACCTATGCTGCCTAATGGGGACCTGTTCTGGCTATTGGGGACCTATGCTACCTAATGGGGACCTGTGCTGCATAATGGGGACATTTACCTGCCTAATGGGGACCTGTGCTGCCTAATGGGGACATTTGCCTGCCTATTGGGGACCTGTACTGCCTAACGGGGACCTGTGCTGCCTAATGGTGACATTTACCTGCCTATTGATGACCTATGCTGCCTAATGGGGACCTGTGCTGCCTAATGGGGACATATGCTGCCTATTGGGGACCTATGCTGCCTAATGGTGACCTGTGCTGCCTAATGGGGACATTTACCTGTCTAATGGGGACCTGTGCTGCCTAATGGGGACATTTGCCTGCCTATTGGGGACCTGTGCTGCCTAATGGGGACCTGTGCTGCCTAATGGTGACCTGTGCTGCCTAATGGGGACATTTACCTGCCTAATGGGGACCTGTGCTGCCTAATGGCGAACCAGGGTTGCCTAATGGGGACATTTACCTGCCTAATGGGGACCTGTGCTGCCTAATGGGG
Organism: Dendrobates tinctorius; assembly: GCF_039654945.1. NCBI lineage: Eukaryota > Metazoa > Chordata > Amphibia > Anura > Dendrobatidae > Dendrobates > Dendrobates tinctorius. The sequence goes on along the minus strand of NW_027361726.1, from coordinate 25,940,521 downwards.
GCATTTGCCTGCCTATTGGGGACCTGTGCTGCCTAATCGGGACCTGTGCTGCCTAATGGTGACATTTTCCTGCCTATTGGGGACCTATGCTGCCTAATGGGGATCTCTGCTGCTTAATGGGGACATAGGCTGCCTATTGGGGACCTATGCTACCTAATGGTGACCTGTGCTGCCTAATGGGGACATTTACCTGTGTAATGGGGACCTGTGCTGCCTAATGGGAACATTTGCCTGCCTATTGGGGACCTATGCTGCCTAATGGGGACCTGTGCTGCCTAATGGGGACATTTTCCTGCCTATTTGGGACCTGTGATGCCTAATGGGGACATTTACCTGCCTATTGGGGACATTTTCCTGCCTATTGGGGACTAAATATAGTTGGCTAATGTTTAAGTTGTTAATGAGTGATGAGCGAGTATACTCGTTGCTCAGGTGTCCTCTGAGTATTTTGGCGTGCTCGGAGATTTAGTTTTTGTCGCCTCAGCTGCATGATTTATGGCTGCTGGACAGACTGAATACATGTGTGGAATGCCTGTTTGTTAAGAAATCCCCACATGTATTCAGGCTGTCCAGCAGCTGCAAATCATGGAAATGCGTCGACAGAAACTAAATCTCCGAGTACGCCAAAATACTCAGAGAACACCTGAGCATGCTCAGGAAAAGCCGAGCAACGAGTATACTCGCTCGTCATTATTAATAATTTTATGCGGCCCCCGAACGCTTTTATAAAATTCCAAATGGCCCTCGGCAGAAAAAAGGTTCCCCACCCCTGTCCTCGACCCTCCGCTCACCGGTGCCCCCCCGATTGGTCCTCGCTTTGTATCAGTCTTCTCTTCAGTCTTCACTTTCCAGCATTGATTAGTACTCTCGCAGTTACACGAGAGGCAACGCATATCGATGACGAATGTCGCACTACATGGACGTGTAAATTAAATCCTGAAAATATTGGATTCTAATGAATTAATGGAATCAGAGCATTTTAGAATGTCAGAGTTGGAGAGGGGTCATGATGTCCAACCCCCTGCTCATTGCAGGAGTCACTAAACCATCTCAGACAGATGTCTGTTCAGCCCCTGTCTGAAGACTTCCATTGAAGGAGAACTCACCACCTCTCGTGGCAGCCTGTTCCACTCATTAATCACCCTCACTGTCAAAAAGTTTGTTCTAATATCTAATCTGTATCTTCTCCCTTTCAGTTTCATTTTATTGCTTCTTGTATTTCCATGTGCAAATGAGAATAATGATGATCCCTCTACCCTGACAACCCTTCAGATATTTGTAGAAAGCTATTAAAGTTTCCTCTTAGTCTTCTTTTTCACAAGCTAAAAATTCCCAGATCCTTAAGCAGTTTCTCATAAGACATACTTTGCAGTCTGCTCACCATCCTGGTAGCTCTTCTCTGAACTTGCTCCAGTTTTTCAATGTCTTTTTTACAATGTGGTGCTCAGAACTAGACACAGTATTACAGATGAGGCCTGACCAAGGAGAAGTAGAGGGAGTAATCTAGACTCTATGCTTCTCTTTATACATCCTAGAACTGTGTGTGCCTTTTTTGCTGCTGCATCACACTGTTGACTCAAGTGCAGTCTATGATCTATGAGTATACCCAAGTCTTTTTCACACGTGCTGTTGCTTAGTTCTGTTCCTCCTATTCTGTGGATGTAATTTTCATTCAAAATCCAAAAGGAAGTCAGTAAAACTCCGATCATCAGTCTGAGTAGATTCCCTGCTGAGAGGGCGACGCTTCACACCTTGTGCTTCTCGGGGCACGATGTGTGGATTTATACCTATAATGAAGGCTGGCTTTGGTCGTATGTTATGCCCACTACCGCAATGATTATTCTGCTTTTTTTTTCTTAAATCCGCCATATGGTTCCAGAGATGTGGGGTTTTATATTTATTGCTATGGTTTTTATCAAGGGGGCGTGGCTCACAGATCCTCTGGGGCAGGACTATAGGTTGTTTTGCATAATTACCCTTTGACCCACGCCCCTTCATAAAGACTATAGTTCTTAGCACTAAATAAGATGGCCCCGTATCTCCAGAACCTTGAAGGCGGATGTACAAAGCAAACATCAGGGGAGCAGTGTGGATAAGAAAGGAGCGGACACTGGTCCCCTCTGACCCAGTGACAGCTTCTGTATCTGAGCCCCCAGCACAGGGAGGCCGCATCGAGGAGTTGCAGATGCAGTGTATTTCACAGTTGTAGCAGCAGAAAAAAATATTCCTTAATGCAACATATCAAGGAAAAAACAAAGAAAATCCAATGTTTATATCCAATTTAGCCAGAAATGTTTCTCTGATAAATAATACTTAAAGCTGAAGTAAAATAATATCCCCGGGCATCGTTATTACAGAAGTCAAATCCCAGAATTCATTTCACAGTCATAGATGTGTCCTTATTGGCTTTAATATAAATCCCTGTGCCTGGAAGAAACACAACACCTGCTGCAGCGGCAGTGAGACGGGATGTGGCATCGTCACCGCGGACCGAGGAGCGACGGCCGGCAGTCATCTACAGGAAGAGGGAAAGCAAAGGATAAAGAGGAAAATAGAATCACTCTCCTGGGTAATAGGGTCCGCCGCCTTAAAGGGGCACTCTACACCACAGGCAAATATAATGACGTGATCACAGCTTTTATTATGGCATCGGCTACTCATCTATCACTGCTGACAACCAGCCTATATGTAGTGTGAGGGAGGTTGTCAGCTCCGCCCCCTGGTGATGTCATCACTGATATAACTACATGTGATCTGACGTGTGACTACAGGCCACAGCCCTTACTCTACAGCTTCTCTATACACAATGTACAATGCCTTGAAAAAGTCTTCATACCCCATGACCTTTTCTATATTTTTTTCACGTTACACCACAAACTTAAATGTATTTATTGGGATCTTATGTGATACAACAAAAAGTAACAACCATTTGTGATGTGTAAAAATTATTTGAGGTTTTCTAATTATTTTAGAAATATAAATAAGACAATTGTGGTGTGTATTTGTATTCAGCCCCCTGAGTCAGTACTTGGTAGGACCACCTTTTCTGCTGCAGTCTTTTGGGGTGTGTCTCTCTCACCTTTTCCGGCTGCAGTCTTTTTAGGTCTGTCTCAACCACCTTTCTCAGCTGCAGTACTTTGGGGTCTGTCTCTCCCACCTTCCTCTGCAGTTTTTTGGGATCTGTCTCACCAGTTTCGCACATCTAGAAGTGACATTTTGCCCCTTCCTCTTTGCACACTCGCTCTTAGTGACATTGGAAGGAGACATCTGTGATCAGTAATTTTCACGTCTTGTCACACATTCTCTGGGATTTTGGTCTGGACGGTGACTGGGCCATTCACACACATTAATATGCTCTGATCTAAGCTCTATTGTAGCTCTGGCAGGATGTTTAGGGTCGTTGTCCTGCTGGAAGGTGAACCTACCTCCCAGCCTCAAGTCTTCTGCAGTCTCTAACAGATTTTTCTCCAGGATTGCCCTGTATTTAGCTCCATCACTTCTTCGCATCAACTCTGACTATCTTCCCTGCCTCTTCTGAAGAAAAGTTTCCACACAGCAGGGTGTTGCCACCACCATGTGTGACAGTGGGCATGGTGATTTCAGGGGGATGTACAGTGTTAGTTTTCTGCCATATATAGCATTCTGCATTTAGCCCAAAAACTTCTAATTGGGCTCATCTGATCAGAGCCCCTTCCTCCACATTCTTGCTGTGTCCCCTACATGGAATTTCTTATGGCTTTCTTCTTCCATAAAGGCCAGATTTGGGGAGAATACGACCAAAGGCCCTTTTACATTTAGCGATGCACCAGCGATCCGACCAGCGATCCGACCCGGTCAGGATTGCTGGTGCATCACTAAATGATCGCTAGTGAGCTGTCACACAGGCAGACCTCACAGCGATGCAGCAGCGACGCAGTGCACGATACTCACCTTTCACACACAGCGATCCTGGCGTCCTCCCGCCCGCCTCCACGCTCGTCGTCACAGCCGTACATTCTCGCGCGATCAGCGATGGAGCCGGTCGGAGGTAAGTATCACACATAGCGATATCGCTAGCGATATCACTATAACGTCACAAAATCGGTGTGTAAAACCCCCTTTATAGTTGTCCTGTGGACAGATTCTTCCCTTGACTATGGATATCAGCAGCTCCTGCAGTGAACATGGGCCTCTCAGATGCTTTTCTAATTTTTTTTTTTGCTTGGGATGTCAAGTTAGGAGAACAACCATGTCTTGGTAAGTTTGCAGTTGTGCCATATTCCTTAAATTTTTGGATGATGGATGTTCAGCGTTTAGGCTATTTTTTATAACCTCAACCTGCTTTACTCTTCTGCACAGCTTTATCCCCGACCTGTCTGATGGGCTCCTTGGTTTTCATGATGCTGTTTTTCATAGCGCTAACATATTATGCAGCGCTTTACAACTTGCACACATTATCATCACTGTCCCCAATGGGGCTCACAATCTAAATTCCCTATATTTATTCCTATAAATTCCTTTGAATGTGTGAGGAAACCCACGCAAACATGGGGAGAACATATAAACTCCTTGCAGATGTTGTCCTTGGTGGGGTTTGAACCCAGGATCTCAGCGCTGCAAGTCTTCAGTGCTAACCACACAAACCTCTGAGGCCTTCACAGAACAGCTGTAGTTATACTGAGAAGAAATCACATACAGGAGGATGCAATGGACTAATTATGTGACTTCTGGGGGGATATTGGTCACTCAGTCTAATATTTAGTGACATCATACTCCAAGGGGGCTGAATACTAATGCACTGCACGATTGTCACATATGTTTTTAAAACATTTAGCAAACCTCATATCATTTCCTTTACACTTCACAAATAATTGGGACTTCGTTCAGTGTCACATAAAATCCCAATAAAATACATTTAAGGCTGGTTTCACATTTGCGTTTTTTAGCGCTGGAAAAAAACGCTAACCTGCGCATGCGTTTTTTCCCCTATCTTTAACATGGGTGCGCATACCTGCGCGCTTGTAAGCGCATGTATGCGATTTTCATGCGCTGCGTTTTTTTGGGGTGTGCGATTGGATTTTCCAGACGCATCATGTTGCATTTTTTGGCCCTGCAAAAAAGCGCATGCGCACATATGCGCACGTTTTGCGCTAAAAATGGCCATTATAGCCTATGGATGCGCATATGTGCGCACTGGCATGCTCATGTAAGCGTTTTTTTGCATATGCGTTTTTTTTTTTTAACCATGGAATTTAGGGGTTTGAGTTAGAGTTAGGGTTAGTTAAGGGGGTTTAGGGTTAGGGTTAGGGTCAGGGTCAGGGTTAGGGTTGGGTTTTGGGTCAGGGTTAGGGTTTAGTATGGTTTGGTTAAGGGTTAGGGTCAGGGTTAGGGTCAGGATTAGGGTTAAGTATGGTTTTGTTAAGGGTTAGGGTCAGGGTTAGGGTTAGGGTTAGGGTTAGGGTCAGGGTTAGGGTTAGGGTTAGGGTCAGGGTTAGGGTTAGGGTCAGGGTTAGGGTTAAGTATGGTTTTGTTAAGGATTAGG